>NC_073255.2:165252500-165877500 GCF_029289425.2 Pan paniscus
CTGAAGTACCCCAGTCAGCCACTAGGTGACAGCACCCCCCCAGGAAGTGTTCCTAGGGACCTAGCCCTCTTCCCAAGGAACAGGGAGCAAAGAAATCTTTCAGCCCAGCAGGTTCCTGGGGGTCTGTGGATGGGCATCCCCGTGGCCTGGGATCGGCAGCCCCTGAGCACTGGCAGCCTTTCACCTGCTGGGCCACAGTGGCCGAAATCTCCTAGCCAGGAGTGATGCTGTCCTGCAGGGAGAAGCATGTGCCCTGTCCAATACAGACACCAAAGAACCCTCCAGTATGGACCAGGGAAGCATTTCCCACTATAGCCAACGGGGACCTGGTGAATATTTAATTTTTCCTTTTTTTTTCTAACAAGCGAAAGTTGGCCGGGTGTGGTGGCTCACAGCTTCCTCACTTTGGGAGGCCGAGGCAGGTGGATCACTTGAGGCCAGGAGTTCAAGAACAGCCCGGCCAATATGGTGAAACCCCATCTCTACTAAAAATACAAAAAAATTACCTGGGTGTGTTGGTGTGTGCCTGTTGTCCCAACTACTCGGGAGGCCGAGGTAGGAGACTTGCTTGAACCCAGGAGGCAGAGATTGCAGTGAGCCAAGATCACACCACTGCACTCCAGCCTGGATGAGAGAGCAAGACTCTGTCTCAAAAATAAATAAATAGAAACCAAAGTTGTGGCAGGGCATGGTGGTTCACGCCTGTAATCCCAGCACTTTGGGAGGCCCAGGAGGGCAGATCACTTGAGGCCAGGAGTTCAAGACCAGCCTGGCCAACATGGTGAAACCCCATCTCTACTAAAAATACAAAAAAAAAAAAAAAATTAGCTGGTATAGTAGCACATGCCTGTAATCCTGGCTACTCAGAAGGCTGAGGCATGAGAATTGCTTGAACCCAGGAGGCGAGGGTTGCAGTGAGCTGACATTGCGCCACTGCACTCCAGCCTGGGTGAGAAAGTGAGACTGTCTCAAAAAAAAAAAGCTAAAGTTGTTTCTATCTGGAAATTATTATAAAAACAGCTCTAGTGTCAAATAAATTTAACTGCAGGACTTCTGAGAGCCTTTAATAAGTGAATGTGCAATTCTTTATGCAAGATAGGGGATAGAGAAAGGAGTTATTGCTCAAGATTTTTTTCTGATGGGCATCGCATAGGACTAGTTTTGGGAAACATACTATGAAGATGCTGCACTAGGGGCAAGCTTCCCTAAGCTAAGAGAATGATGGCAGGAGTTGTGCTCTGGCCTGCCTGAGGTTATTCAAACCTTCCCCAGGGCTCAGTCTGGTTGCTGGGATAACCTGTGAGGCTGTGAAGGAACAACGGGACTGTGGACAGGGAGTCAGGCTGGGGGTTGAGTTTTCAACTAGCTCCCTGGTACCTTTCTTGCTACGCTGCAGGATCTCATTTGCCTCTTTCAACGTCACACCTGCTGGAGCCACCACCAGTTCAATCCTTGGCGTCATCACCTGTGGGGCCAGGAACATTTGCCTGCAGGTTGGCAGGTGAGAGAGAAGGAGCCAGGCCTCCCTCTGGTCCCTGGTCACAGGCACCAGTCTGAGGCCCCAGCGTGAGGGTCCTCTCTACACCCAGCCCTGCTTCCCCTGCCCTGCAGGTACCTCACTGAGGAGGGTGGTGTGGTCCTTCTCAGCAAGAAAGTCGATGTCTCGGGAGGTGACGATGCCCACCAGCTTGCTGCCCATGGTGCCCGTCTCAGTGATTGGGATGCCAGAGAAGCCATGCCGCATCTTGGCCTCCAGCACATCGCCCACAGTGTGCGAGGGGCTCAGCACCACGGGGTCCGTGATGAAGCCCTGTTCAAACTTCTGCGGGCAGAGATGGGGGAGGAAAAGGCTGGAAGAAAGCCAGGGATGATGTCCAGGCTGGCCACAGGGAACAGAGGATGCAGCTGTGCTGCAGAGAAGCCAGGACCCTCAGTGGGATGAGGAGCCAGTGGGAAAATGAGGGCTCGGCCCCAAGGCTCCACTGAGAGGAAGGACACGCAGGGAGTGTAGCAGTGCAGGGCTGGCGGGGGAGGCTGGGAGGGCCTCTGAGGTGGGGACTGCCAGGTGGCATCTTGCTGGGGACAGGCCTGGTACTTGCCTTGACCTTCCGCACCTCGTTGGCCTGGAACTCTGGGGTGCAGTTGTGGTGAATGAAACCAATACCTCCCATCAGCTGATGTAGAAGGGAAGTGTGGTCAGAGCCGGGGCCCATCCCTCCTCAGCCCTGCCCCTCAGCACAGCCCACCATGGTCAGTTCCTGTGTGCCCTGGAGTCCCCATGCAGGTGTGTAACTCACAGCCATGGCAATGGCCATGTCAGCCTCTGTCACAGTGTCCATGGGGGAGGAGATCAGCGGCGTCTTCAGCGTGATCTTCCGGGTCAGAGCTGAGGTCAGGTCCTGAGGATGGAGGCACAGCCCACGTAAAGAGTTTATCACCCACTGGACACTCACTCGCTGAGCTCCTACATGCACCGGCACCAGGACAGGCCCTGGGGACACGGCAGTGAACAAGGTGGATGAGTTCCCAGCTCATCTAATGGAGCTTATGTTCTACTTGGAAAGAAAGATGACAGACAAAGGACATATGCTCAAGATGACTTCAGTCAGGATGAAGGCTGCAGAGAAAAACAAAAAGGCCAAGCGACCACTGGCAACAAGGTGACTGGGGAAAGCCTCTTTCCTGGGAGGTGACCAGTGGGAGCCGATTAAGTAGAAGTCAGAGGGGCTGTCACTCTCGGCTGAGGGACTGAGTGCAAACCCGCCTCAGGGTCCAGTTCTTTCGGAGGCACACTTAAGAAAGAAAAAGAAGGCCAGGGGAGTGGAGGGAAGGGAGAGGCAGGAGGAAGGCAGGGGCAGCATGTATGGCCGTAAAGACCACGGACAGAAGCTCAGATTTGATTCGGAGAGAAGCCACTGGAGGGTCTTGACAGAGAAATGATCTGATTTATGTTTCAAAAAGGTCACTCAGGCTCCAAGGTGGAGAATGGATTCTGGGTGACAAGGGCTGAGGTGGGGGTAGGCATGGAAAAGAGTCTTTTAGGCATCCAGGAAAGCAAGCAACGAATGGTCTGGAGCTCAGGAGAGTGGTCAGGATTGCAAGTATCCATTTAAAAGCCACCTGCCCATGGAGGAAAGGCCAGAGCACATACCCCTCTGAGGGTCAGGCCAACAGTAGTGGATCCCAGTCCCCAAGACATTTGTGCAGACTTTGCTATGTAATTTTTTTAGATTCAAAGTCCCTGAAACCCATCACTAACCCTGGTTCAGACCTCTGGCCCCATGATCTAGAAAACACCATCTTCTCTTTTGTCATGCCACAGAAGGGCCACAGCCTTCCTGACAGAAGCCACAGGACAAGGAGATCCTTGCTGGCCAGGCAGGGTTTTTTTTTTTCTCTCTCTGATGGAGCCTCATTCTGTCACCCAGGCTAGAGTACAGTAGTGCAATCCCGACTCACTGCAACCTCCGCCTCCCAGATTCAAGTGATTCTCCTGCCTCAGCCTCCCGAGTAGCTGGGATTACAGATGCCCGCCACAATGCCCAGCTAATTTTTGCATTTTTAGTAGAGATGGGGTTTCACCATGTTGGCCAGGCTGGTCTCAAACTCCTGACCTCAGGTGATCCTCCTGCCTCAGCCTCCCAAAATGCTGGGATTACAGGCATGAGCCACCACGCCCAGCTGGTAGGGGTCTTTTCAATCCCTCCCTTCCTAGCAGCCAGCCCAGGGTCTGACACAAAGCCACACTGGCCAGTAAACTTTGTTAAACCGAACAGCTGCACCAAGCAGGCTTCCTGGTTGTTGTCATAAGGGAAACAACCAGAATCATTCGAATTTCCCCCTGAAAATCTGTCTGGGTCAGCTCTGGCTAAACACCGGCTGGATGTGAACTTCCCTCACATGTAAGTGATCCAGGCACACTCAGGCCCTCTGGCCTTTCATGAGAATCAGACCAGAATAAATAGCAATAATAATAGCAACAGAAAAGAAATGTTTTTTTTTTAATGTATATGAATTCATCATTGAATCATGGCACTTTTTCTTGAAATGACTTACACCATCATCACTACCCACCTTGGCTTCTCTGAGTTTATCATATGTTAATTGTTCATTGATTCGGCTCATTGAGCCCCTCTGGGAAAGCAAGGCACTGCGTTTCCTTGTATTTATCCAAAATGTAACTCTTTTAAACCCTCTTGCCAGTTCTTGTACATTGTGGATCAGTGAACAAGTCTGTCTACCGGTTTCAAATCTCCATAATTTTACTGGCTTCTATCATGTCCTTGTTCAGCATTCCAGACAAAATCCAATCCTTATGGTCTCTACAATAAGGCAGCCACTCCCAAGCCCACCGTTCCCACTCCCAAGCCCACCCCTTCCCAGGCCTCTTCTGAACCTGCCCACAGGCTCTGTCACTGACAGAGAGCCACCCAGCCCTGGGCCAGGCCTCACTCAGGACACTCCTGTGTTCCCATAGCTGCCTCTGCCCCATCAGGTATAACCCTTTGATCTCTACCTGTTTCTCTGGCAACAATAAAGGCTATATCCACCCATACCAGCTGGGTGGAATCACCCCTGTAATCACAGCGTCTTCGGAGGCTGAGGCGGGCGGATCACTTGAGCTCAGGAGTTTGAGACCAGCCTGGCCAACATGGTGAAACCCCGTCTCCACTAAAAACACAAAAATTATTGGGGGGTTTTGGCATGTGCCTGTAATCCCAGTTACTCAGGAGGCTGAGGCAGGAGAATCACTTGAATCTGGGAGGTGGAGGCTGCAGTGAGCTGAGATCACACCACTGCACTCCAGCCTGTGTGACAGAGCAAGACTCTGTCTCCAAAAAAAAAAAAAAAAAAAAGGACTATATCCTATCCACCCATTCCCAAGAAAAGTCTCTCCATCTCTCCATGCCCTGCCCCTGAGCAAGAAGTCAGCCTCTTCCACCACATACACAGCCCCCTCCCCTTGTCAAAGGAAGAGGTACTCACCACCTCATCAGCTATGAAGTCTATGAATCCTGGGAGAATCAGGAAGTCGCTGTGAAGACAGAGAAGTGAGTATTATTAGTGGGGAGGGGTGCCCCAAAGGGGCAGAGCCTGCCATGCCAGAGGAGGCAGCAGGGGGGTACAGAAAAGCCTAGAGGAGCAGAGGCTACAGCCCCCCATCCCTACTGCCCCATCAGGGCAGTTCCCACCTCGTGTACCTCACTAGAGTCTGGCAAACTCCAGCCCCCAGAGCTAGAGCCAAAGACAGCAAAAGGTCTGCTGGGGTACCATCAAGGTAATAGGCCCAAAATATCCATTGCCTTTAAGTCTCAGAGTTTGTCAAGCGACACAGAAGTTCCCATATCGCCACACACAGCAGACACAGTGCCTGCCTTTGAAAACTTCCCAATCTTGATGGGGAGAGAAAATAAGTAAACACTGGGAACAAACCTGAGAACAATTTTGTGGCGCTCAACACAGTATGAACATGACCCAGCACAGGACAGGCCGCATGCCCCGGTGCCTGGGCTGCTGAGTCACACAGGGCTCGGAACAGCATGGAGGGACCCCAGGGGGCTGAGTGCAGGGCATGTTCTGACAGAGCAGAACAGAAATGGCCAGGACGGGAAAAGGGAGGAAAGAGGCCTTAGAGGTGGGACCAGGACACTGGGGCCCCAGCCAAAGCATGGCAGCTACCAACACTAGGGTGGGCCACAGTCACAGCAAACTCCGCAAGGGAAGTGCAGGCCTGCATGGGTACATCTAGGTGCAGGGTCACAGCTCAGGGGCCCCAACCTGCTAAAATCACAGCAGGCCTTGAGAGACACACCCAAAAGCAAATATCCCACACTTCAGGAACACTATGAACTGAGCTAAGCAAAGCAGCAGGCATCCCTAGCGCAGGAAGGAAAAGCCACAGGGTGGAGGGAGGTGGGTCATTAATCTGCCCTAAGGCCTAGAGAAACTCCTAGGCGTTCCCCTAGGGTGTTCTCCTAGAAGACTTCAATGACAACTGTATCAAAGCTGGGCTCTCAATCTCATCACCAAAGACCACCAAAAAAACAAAGAATTTCGGCTGCTCCCAGCCTTTGGCAGCCCTTCTTCTGTATAGCAAAGAGGCCACAGAAGAAATGCTGGATTCTGGGCCTCATAGCATTTTCTAGGTATTCTATACACCCGTCGCCTACGGGCAGGCAGGAGGAGACACTCCTCAGGAGTGACTGGGTATCCTGGTGTTTAGGGAAACTGCTGGCCAAGCAGGAGTCCTTATAAGCCAGGGTAGGGCTGGCAGGAGACAAGGCAGGGATGCTTTTGACTGGCCAGCATCCCCACTCTGCCCCTTCTGATGCTCCTTCCTGGCAGGGGCACAGTCCTGCAGCCAGGAGGCAGAGCTAGTGCCAGGCCTGCAGCACGCAGGGCAACTGGCCTAGGGACCACGGAAAAGGCAAATGAAGCCAGAGGCAGACGGGTGGGTCTGTGTCCTCCTCCAAAACCCCATGTAGGGTGGGCTTAGGGGTGGCAGTCACAGAATAATTCGCGCCTTGGGAGGGGCACCAATACCAACCTGTGGGCAGGGAGGGACACAACTGGGAAAATGCGCTGGACTAGACAGTTGGAAAAGAAGCCACCCCAACCACCTGGCTGGGCCTCTCCTGGGGCCATGCGGAAGCGGCTGCTTAAGCTTGGCTCCAGGGACCCTCTGCCCTCGTGGTGAGGCTGGGAGGGGGCGTCCTGGACCAGCGGCTGGGAAAAGTCTCCCCATAACGCCCACATCTCCAGTTCCCACACGCCCGAGGGCCCCTCCATGCCGCTGAGAGGAGGAAGGGGACAGGCCGAACCCGGATCTGGCCAGAAACGGGTCAGGGCTCTGAGGGCCGCGGTGTCGCCGTGCCACGTCCGTCTGCTCCGGCGCGGGCCTTCCTTCCCGTGCCCAGCCCCCAGCGCCCAAGCAGGCACTCGCACCGGGCCGGGAACGCCGGGGGAGCCGCGCACGTGCAGGGCCGGCCCGGGGGTCGCGGCGCGTGGATGCGCGCACCTAGGGGTACGAGATCCGGCGCTTACTTGTAGGTGAGGCCGTCGGCGCTGGCGAAGAGCTGCTGCGCGGTGAGCCCATCCTCGGGCACGTAGCCGGTGCCGCCGCTGATCAGGTAGTCCGCCATGCTGCCGCGAGACCCCGCGACCCGACATAAACACCCGCGCGGCCGCCCGCCGCTGCTGCTGCTACTGCTGATGCCGCGCCGCGGCCACGCTGCTGCCGCGGGCCGGGCGGGCCGGGGGCGGGGGCGGGGGCTGCGGCAGCGGCGGGGCGGGCCAGGGCGCCGCCCTCTCCTCCCGCCCCTCCCGCCCTTCTCGCCCCTCCCGCGGAAACCGCCGCCTCCGCCCGCGCCGCACAAAGGGCTCAGCCGCGCCGCGCGCACGCCCCCAGCTGCCTGCAGCGGCGCTGCGACCCCGCAAGCCCGGACCGGGTAGGAGGTGTGGGGCCTGCGGGGGAGAGTACCGGGTCAGGCCGGGACACGCCCCCTCCGCCGCTCTACATCCAGCCTCCCAGGACCCCCAGCAGAGGCCCCACACCCCCACACCCCCCCACACCCCCCACCCCCGAGTTCTCCCCCAGCCGGGGCCACCCACCTTGCCCTTCTCCCCAGGGCACCTCTAACACGGTTCTGCCGTTCCCCAATCCCCAATACTCTTCCGCGGACCCTGATCAAGACCCGGAGCCCTGAGAAACCTGTCTGGGCTCTCAGCTACCCAGCACTAAGGACTTTGAGGTTGGATCGCTATGCCCCATCCCGACATCCTAGGGAGCCGGCATTCTTCATAATGACACTCCTTGACCTTTGGGTGGCCTTGGGGCCCTCCGCAGTTTACAAAGCATTTTTCATAAATGAGCACATTAACTCCACAATCTATTAATTGACAAGTATTGGGTACCCATTCCCTTGACAGAGGCAAAATCTATAGTTCGGAAAGGAAGGGAGGGGTACTGCTTCTGATTCATGGCCCAGTGCTTCGGCTCACCGCCCTATCTCCGGCTGAGAAAATGGTGTTGGTACCAGGGCTTTTAATCTCAGAGAGCGGTTTGTTATTTGGGAGGGTCCTGCGGTGGGAAGATGGGGGAGGATCATAAGCCTGGCTTAGACAAGTGTGCATACAAATAAGAACAGGGGCTAGGGAACTTCTGAAAAATCCCCAAAGCAGAAGTTGGTGGCCCTGGGTGCCCAGCCAGATCCAGATTTCTACATGGGGGCAGTGACTGGGTGCAGATAGATTCACATGGGGAAAGGTGGGGTGGTAGGAGGTAGATCCCCTTCCCTCTTATGGGACCAGAACTGCCAGTGCTCTTCCCAGACCAAGAGTGGGTCCCCCCACCCAGACTCCACAGCCTCCTCCCTGTGTCCTCCTGTGGCTCCCACAGCTCACTTGGGGAGAAGAGAATAAGGTGGTGTGGGACACAGTCCCCTCCCTGGCTTGGTGGCTGGCTGTGGCCCTGGGAGGCTGGGTTTATTTACTTCTCAGCAGTGTGATGGCAGCTAGGCCCAGGGGAGGCTTGGCCTCCAAGCCACGAGGTTCCCTGGGATGCCCAGCCTCCCCCATTGATGCCCCCGGGACCCTGCCAGGAAAACACAGACTGTTCCATCTGTGTGCAGAGGGGAGGCTGGGGCCGGATTGCCAGCGATGGGTGGGAAGCACCTCTGAACCTTCAGCATTCATGGGCTCATGCAGGGAGCCCGGGCCACATGGGGGACCAGGGGAGCGTCCTGAGGAGCACTAGCACTAGGACCTTTCACTGGCCACGTGGAGCAGAGCAGTGAGACCAGCCACAGAAAGTGCCTGACCATTCAGAGCTGCTCTGGGGTACCTTTCTGGCCACAGAAGAACAGAGCTATCATGCCAACTGCAGGCACAGAGCAGAGATTGGCACACAGCAGAGACCAGCCCAGTGGTCTCTCTGGGTTACTGGGTCACTAAAGGACCTGCTCTGGGTCACTGTCCCCTACAGTATGAGTTAGGAATGGCTAGAGTACTATTCAGGATTCAACCAGAGCCGGGGCCCAGGAGAGCAGCTGGATTTTACCATCTCAGGTGACCTGACTGTGACATCTGCCCCAGCCTTCTTAGGCTGCCTGGCTGAGGCATGGGGAGGGTCACCTTCCCAGTGATTACAGACTTCATGGCCCCACTCCCCTCTCCTGCTCCCCTTCGCACCTCCCGCTTTGACCTGTGTTGGGCTCCTCATCACTCTAAGCTGCTGGGCTCAGCCCTGGGTTAGGCTGTGCTTTTCCAGAGACTCCGCTAATCCACCCTCAACCCCCGCTCTCATACACCCTCTTCCTGATCTTCCCCAGCTGCTTCCTCCATGGGGAGGAGACACCGAGGCAACCAGTTGGCCTCCGAAGCCGAGGAAGGGCTGTTGTCCCCTGAGACCCCCACCTAGCAGCTGTGGGGATAGGAAGGCAGGTCCAAGCCCCTTCCTCAGGGTAGCAGGGCAACAGTGCCCAGCTGGGTACTGAGGTCCAGGCAGGGAACCCCGAGGGCTCTATCAGGCCTGGGGCTATTTGAAGGAACAAGATTTCAAAACACTCTTGAGGGGAAGATGGGGGAAGGGCAGAAAAGGTAGTAACATTAGCACTGTTGAGCTGGGACGGGGGCATAGCCTGTCCAAGTTCAAGCCAGAGAGCAATAACACTGGATTCAAACCCAGGACTGCTCACGGAATCCTGTCCTCTTCCCACAGCTCCAGGTTGGCGAAGGCAGGTGGAGGTCTGGCCAGCAGGTTTTGAATCTCACTACACCACCTGGCTGGGGCTCAGGTTTACACAGGCTCCCTGAGCCCAAGTGGGGGGTGCGGGTGGGGGTAGGGATGGCCCCTTGATGCAGAAGTGCAATCTGGAGAAAGGATGCACTCACATGGCTCCGAAGCCTGAGCTCTGAAACATTATGTTTGCAACCCCTACTCTAACCAAGCACTGCCTCTGTCAAGCCCCAACCGGCTCATTCAGCCCCTGTGGCCCCTCCCTATCGCCCTGCGGCCTGAACCCCAGGAGCTGGATTTCTAGGACAGGAGAAAGGCTGGGAGTTGCCTAAGCCTGAGTCAATTCTAGAGAGGCAGCCTGCCAGGACAGGGGGGCCTAACTCAGCAGCCCCACTGCCGAGGAGCCCCTTAAGCCGTTAAAAGTTCTTACATAAGCGGCCAACCCCTGGGCAGAGCTGCCGGGCTAATTCCCCCAGACCACCCCCATCTAACCCAGCTGCCAGGTCACCTCCCCAAGCTGCTGAACACCAGCAGATGGGCAAAGAAAGAAGTCCAAATCCTCTGGACCGGAAGGACAGTGGGATTGCATTTCAAGCTGCGATACAATCCAGAGATTAGCTGCTGTCTCCTTTTCAGCCAGTCCCCCTGGGGCCCAGCTCACTACCCTACTCTTCCTCCAGTGTCCCTCATTCCCCTACAGACCCCAGCATGGGGGCCTGCGTCTTCGGAGAGACCTTGAGGTGAGCTGCACTGGCAGCCTCATCAGATCTCAGTGCATGGTGAGGAGGGGAGAGTGTCCTCACCTAGCCCTGCGAAGGCGATCCATCTGGACACCAACACCTGCCAGTAAGACCACTGAAGATAGTTCTAGGAGGAAACAGCTAAGGAGGGGTAAGCCAAGTCGGACAGGACTCCAGCAAGCACTGTTTGAACCCCAGGAGTTGGAGCCACCTGAACGGGGTGTCGTCGGGTGTGTAGCGAGGTCCAATCTAGGGCTAAGATTTTAGGGAAGGTTTTTACGACCTGTTCCCTCTCCTCCGCTCCCCCGTGCAACGAAGCACCTAACCCTTCGCACAGTGCCCGTCTGCATCCCCCAACCAAAGCCGGGAGCGTGGCGTTTCGGGAAGTTAGAGGCTGAGGCGGTAATAGGGGAAGGGTTTGTGGGGCCTGCCCCTCCCCCGCAGCGTCGCCGGGTTCCCGGAGCCGCCGCGCCCTCCTCGGCCGCCCGCCCCGGATGCGCCCCGCGCGCTCTGCCCTGGGCGTCACCTCTCGGGCTCGTAGCCGGCCTGCAGCAGTCGGGCGCTGTACCGCTGCGCCGCCGTCTCGTGTCCCGGGTGTTGCCGGGCTCCGGGCTCCGGAACAGCGGCGGCTCCGCCTCCCTGCAGCGGTGGTGGAGTGAGTGGCCCCTCCATGCGGAGGCCGCAGCTCAGGGCGGGCGGGAGCCTCTCCGCCTGGAGGCTCCCGGGGCCCCGGCTGGGCAGTGAGCGCAGCCCGGTCGAGTCCCGAGGAGGGGCGGGGCCGCCGGGGCGGGGCCTCGTGCCGGGGGCGGGGCAGGGGAATCCGGGAGTCGACTGGGCTCCGCCCTGGGCTCCCCGCTCTCCCCGGCGCTGCTACGCAGATGCCTAGACTCGGTTCGTCTCTCCCATCCCAGATTCAGCGAGGGTACATCGGGGGATGAGGGGGAGAGGTGTCCCTACACGGGTGGGACTGGAAAGGACCCCGTCCCCTTCCCTGCCGTCCGGACCTTCCAGTGTCTCCTGGCCCCTTCCGTGGAAAACCAGAAGAGGAAAGGAGCTGGGCTCCAGAGGCAGGGCTTCTCCTTGCGTCTCAGGTCCAATCCTCTCTTGCACACCGACGATGCCAGCTCCCCTGGAGCGCCTCATACCCGCAGACCGCAGACCTCCCGCGCTGGGGCGAGAGAGTCGTGCTCAGCCGACTCCACGTTAGAGAGCGGGGAGAGGGATTTCCACAGCCTGTAATCTGCCAGGGAACGAACAGAACAGACAAGGCTGCGGGCTCCTTAAGGAACAGGACCTAGTCTTGCCTCGTTGTGGAGGTACTTTACCTTGTTATGTTACCCCGTAACAAGGGAGTGGGGCAGAGCAGTGTACTCAAACTTGTTTGTCCACTTACTAGAAGGCGCACTTTTTCCTACTGTTATCATTGTGAACAGTGAACACCTAGCAAAAATGGCAAAGAAATGTAAGAGTCCTTGCCCTCAGGCAATTTATTTCAGGAGACAAAGTAGATGAAAATAAACAGCTGATAATTCTCATGCCATATACAGATGGTCCTCGACTTACAATGGTCGACTTAAGATTTTTCAACCTTACAGATGGATTTACCCTGAGGTAGCCCCATCTTTAAGTCGAGAAGCATCTGGAGATTTTATTTTATTTTATTTTATTTTATTTTATTTTATTTTATTTATTTTTTATTTTATTTGAGACGGAGTCTCGCTCTGTCGCCCAGGCTGGAGTGCAGTGGCGCGATCTCGGCTCACTGCAAGCTCCGCCTCCCGGGTTCACGCCATTCTCCTGGCGCAGCCTCCAGAGTAGCTGAGACTACAGGTGCCCGCCACCACGCCCAGCTAATTTTTTGTATTTTTAGTACAGACGGGGTTTCACCGTGTTAGCCAGGATGGTCTCGATCTTCTGACCTTGTGATCCGCCCGCCTCGGCCTCCCAAAATGCTGGGATTACAGGCGTGAGCCACCGCGCCCGGCGCATCTGGACTTTTGTCTGACAAGTCTGAGGGAACAAATGGTAAACACTGCGTGATTGAGGAGTGCTAAGATGTATTAGGGGTCAGACTTTCAACAACGATTTCACAAAGGAAGCTGAATTTATGCAACAGTAAGATCTTGGACTTTATCCTTCATCGTGCCTCTTCCTATGCACATACACACCCACTCCCCAGAATCAGGATTCTTTTTATATTTAAGTTTTTTAAAATTTAGGTTGGGCGCAGTGGCTTATGCCTGTAATCTCAACACTTCGGGAGGCTGAGGCGGTCAGATCACCTGAGGTCAGGAGTTCCAGACCAGCCTGGCCAACATGGCGAAACTCCATGTCTACTAAAAAATACAAAATTAGGCTGGGCACGGTGGCTCACACCTGTAATCCCAGCACTTTGGGAGGCTGAGGCTGACGGATCACGAGGTCAAGAGACTGAGACCATCCTGGCCAACATGGTGAAACCTTGCCTCTACTAAAAACACAAAAATTAGCTGGGCATGGTGGTGTGCGCCTGTAGTCCCAGCGACTTGGGAGGCTGAGGCAGGAGAATCGCTTGAACCCGGGGGGCGGAGATTGCAGTGAGCCGAGATCGCACACTGCACTCCAGCCTGGTGACAGAGTGAGACTCTGTCTCCAAAAAAAAAATAGCCAGGTATGTTGGTGCACGCCTGTAGTCCCAGCTACTCAGGAGGCTGAGGCATGAGAATAGCTTGAACCCGGGAGGCCGAGGTTTGCACTGAAGCGAGATCGGGCCACTGCACTCCAGCCTGGATGACAGAGTGAGACTGTCTCAACAACAACAAAAAAGCTAAAATTAATTCATTGATTATATTCAGTGTCCTCTGGTACTTTGTATTCTGTCCCTTTTTTGGTGAGGGGCCCAATAGATTGTGGACTCACCATTTAAAAAATACTACCCTAAAGCCAAAGGTTTCTGTTTGGAAATAAGCAGATAAGGTACCCATATGTGTTTATAAAGACTCTGAAGGAGAAACTAGTCAAAACCTATCAATTACTCAACAAATGAAACTTAGAACTAGCTATAGCCTAAAATTTAAAGGACTGTCTGTAAACATGTTAAACTGCGGAGAAAACCCAAATCCAAATAAAGTTACCAGGACAGTAAGAATGACATGAAAGATAACTGTAACATAATTAAATGCATTATAACACAGTGAACAATGTTGTCACATGAAGGCAATGTACTGAAAAAAAAAAGGGCCACAGAGCAAGACTGTCTCAAACAAATAAACAAAATTCATGGAAAAATTGAATTAAAAGATAAGAAGAAAAAATAAACTGTATTTTTCTTTTTTTTTTTTTTTGAGATGGAGTCTTGCTCTGTCACCCAGGCTGGAGTGCAGTGGCGCGATCTCTGCTCACTGCAAGCTCCACCTCCCAGGTTCACGCCATTCTCCTACCTCAACTTCCCAAGTAGCTGGGACTACAGGCGCCCGCCACCACGCCCGGCTAATTTTTTTTGTATTTTTAGTAGAGACGGGGTTTCACCGCGTTAGCCAGGACGGTCTGGATCTTCTGACCTCGTGATCCGCCTGCCTTGGCCTCCCAAAGTGCTAGGATTACAGGCGTGAGCCACTGCGCCTGGCCTGTATTTTTCAACATAAGTTCCATCAAATTCAAGACACATTTGTAAGCCATGATACCAGCCATTTAGTCCATCTCTAAAGAACTTAAAGTCTTTGGAATTTAAGCATGTCAATGCAGTCTTTTTTTTTTTTTTTTTTTTTTTTTTGAGACAGAGTCTCACTCTGCCACCCAGGCTGGAGTGCAATGGTGCGATTTTGGCTCACTGCAACCCCTGCCTCCCGGGTTCAAGAGATTTTCGTGCCTCAGCCTTCTGAGTAGCTGGGATTACAGGTGTGAGCCACCATGCCCAGCTAGTTTTGTACTTTCAGTAGAGACAGGGTGTTGCCATGTTGGCCAGGCTAGTCGAGAACTCCTGACCTCAGGCAATCCACCCGCCTCAGCCTCCCAAAGTGCTAGGATTAAAGGCGTGAGCCACTGCACCCAGCCACGATTTTTGTTGAGATTAGGAAAAAAACCAAGTCAGAAGGAGCCAAATTAGGACTGTAAGGTGGATGCCTAATGATTTCCCATTAACACTCTTGAAAAATTGCCCTTGTTTGATGAGAGGAGTGAGCAAGAGCACTGTGATGGAGAAGAGCCCTCTCTGTTGAAGCTTTCCCCGGGGCATTTTTCTGCTAAAGGTTTGCCTAACTTTCTCAAAACACTCTCACAATAAGCAGATGTTATCATTCTTTGGCCCTTCAGAAAGTCAGCAAGAAAAATGCCTTGTGCATCTCAATTAACTGTTGCCACAACCTTTGCTCTTGACCAGTCCAACTGGACCCACTTCCACCTCTTAGTAGCCATTGCTTTGATTGTGCTTTGTCTTCAGGATTGTAATGGGAAAGCTATGTTTCATCTCTTATTACAAGTCTTCAAAGAAATGCTTCAGCATCTTAATCGCATGTTTTTAAAATTTCCATTGAAAGCTCTGCTCTTATCTGTGGCTGCTTTGGGCACAGACCTCCCAAGCTAGGGCAAGATAGGTGGAAGATACTATCCATCTGCCTTTGCCTACTCAACAGACTTCAACTTAGATGGGAGAAAAATAGATTTTCCACATCCCTTACCTGCCATTGAGGAAGAGTTTTGGCACCCATTGAGTGGAAAGTTTGCCCAATTTTAATTTTTTTCAGTCAGAATTGTGTAAACTGAATCAATTGAGATGTCTATGATGTTGGCTATTGTTTTTGCTATTAATCATCAGCCTCTTCAGTTGTGGCACAAACAAGATTAATTTTTTCATTGCAAGTTGATGTAGATGGTCTGCTGCTTTGGGTTTCATCTTCAACATCTTAACCCTTCTTAAAACAAGTTATCCATTTGTAAACTGCTGATTTCGCTGGAGCATTGTCCCCATAAACTTTGTATAAAGCATCAGGAATTTCATCATTCTTCCACCTAAACTTCATCATATATTTAATGTTTGTTCTTGCTTCAATATTAGCAGAATTCCTTTGCTTTGATAGGAGCTCTTTTTTTTTTTTTTTTTTTTTTGAGACAGAGTCTAGCTCTGTCGCCCAGGCTGGAGTGCAGTGGTGCAATCTTGGCTCACTGCAAGCTCCGCCTCCCAGGTTCATGCCATCCTCCTGCCTCAGCCTCCTGAGTAGCTGGGACTACAGGCACCCGCCACCACGCCCAGCTAATTTTTTGTATATTTAGTAGAGACGGGGTTTTACCGTGTTAGCCAGGATGGTCTCGATCTCTTGACCTCGTGAGCTGCCCACCTCAGCCTCCCAAAGTGCTGGGATTACAGGCGTGAGCCACCGTGCCGGGCCGATAGGAGCTCTTTTCAATCTGATGTCTTATCCTTTGCAGTGCCTCAAACTAGATCCTGTTCAGACATGTTATAAAAAGTTAGTATGAATGTATTTTGTTGCAAAAAAATTGAAGTCCAGGCATAATTTTTTTCATAATATACATTTTCCATGAACTTTTTGAAGACCCGTCATATATCAAAGCAGACTAGGGCTAGATTCTGCAATTAGGTGGGCCTTGGTCCAAATCTGGGCTTACTATATAATTACCCAAGTCATGAACTCTCTCTGAGCCACAGTTTCCTCATCTTTCAAATGGAGCTAATACTGTCTATAAGGTTGTTTTATAATTAACAAGATAACACATGTAAAGTTCTTGGTACATAGTAGGCTCTTAATAAACACAAGTAATGATTATTGTAAACTAAGTAAGCTGTAGCTAACTTCTATACTTTTGACCCCCAGCTAAATACAATACATAATTTCTATTATATAGCCATTCAACAAATGTTTATTGGGCACCTCTCATGTGCCAACTAGATGCTGGGAGTATAATGGTGAGCAAGATGTTCATTGTTTTTACTGTCACAGGCCTTAAAGTCCAGGAGGCTGGGAGACGAGCAGGCAACTAGAAGACAATGTGAGAAGTGCTCTAGCAGAGAAGGACACCCCTCCACACAGCCCAGACACCCAGGCAACACACAGACAGGGCCAGATGTTCTGAGAAAGAAATGCTTTGGAGCCACTTTAAAAGCTCCTGGAGGTAGGCAGAATATAACACATAAATGAACACACATACATAATGAGAGTACTCGAGTAGTGGCTGAGACCTGGCACGCAATACAGAGCAGCTCTGCCTTATCTCCAGAGCTGGTTGGCTACAAATGAGATTTGCTAGCAAACTATTCATTAAAGCAATCATATTGTGATGGAATAACCTGAGGGCCTCAGCATTTCATATGAAGGGATTTTACCTACAGTAATGGCTAAGCCAGTAGTTCTCTGTGGGACATTTGGCAATGTCTAGAGGCATTGTTTATTGTTATGACTAAGGGGAGAAAGGGTGTATTCATGGCATCTAGTGGGTAGAGGCCAGGGATGCTGCTAAATATCCTACAATGGCTTTTCACAATAAATAATTATTTGGCCCCAAATATCAATAGTGCTGAGATTGAGAGGTTCTGGTCTAGAGGAACTACTAGACAAAAACTAGAACTAGACCGGTGCAGTGGCTCATGCCTGTAATCCCAGTTCTTTGGGAGGCCAAGACAAGCGAATCACATGAGGTCAGGAGTTTGAAACCAGCCTAGCCAACATGGTTAAACCTGATCTCTACTAAAAATACAAAAATTAGCCAGGCATGGTGGCACACACCTGTAATCCTAGCTACTCAGGAGGCTAAGGTGGAGGATTGCTTGAACATGGAAAGTGGAGGCAGCAGTGAGCTAAGACTGCACCATTGCACTCCAGCCTGGGTGACAGAGCGAGACTCTGTCTGAAAAAACAAAACAAAAAACAAAAAATTGGAACTAGAGCAAACTAATCTTCTAAAGGCATGAGGACAATAGACTGTTTCAATCTTTTGTACATGAAAGAGCTATGTATCCTCACTGGGCCTCAGTTTCCTAATCTGAGAAATGAGATTCTTGGATTAAATAATGTAGAAAGTTCTTTCCAGCTGGAAAAAATATATGAGTCAAATATACTTATAGGATTAGAATGCAGGCCGGGCATGGTGGCTCACGCCTGTAATCCCAGCACCGTGGGAGGCCAAGGTGGGAGTATCACTTCAGCTCAGGAGTTCAAGACCAGCCTGGGCAACATAGCAAAACCCCATCTCTACAAAAAATACAAAAATTAGCTGGGCATGGTGGCACACCCTGTGGTCACAGCTACTCAGGAGCCTGAGCGGGAGGATCACTTGAGCCTGGGAGGTTGAGGCTGCAGTGAGCTGAGACTGCACCACTGTACTCCAGCCTGGGCGACAGAGTGAGACCCTGTCTCAAACAAACAAACAAAAAATCAATTAACATGGGCTACAAGATTGAGGGGGTGATAGTCAGGTCAGTCCAAGTGCTAGTCTGTCTGCACTCCCTCACCTTCCAGACTTCCTGGAGTCAAGAGCTGAGTCCTTTCATCAAAAATGCTCCTGTATGGAGCTCCCACTATGGACAAGGCACTGTGCTAGGTGTTAGAGGAGTGCAAAGAATGAGGGGGATGGAAAAAGCAAGGATAGCTATAAGACCAACACTAATGGTAGAAAGAAGACCAATGTCAATTGAGTATGTATGTGTCAGACACAAGGAGAGGCACTTGGCATACTTTCCTCATTAATCCTCACTGCATTTTATTATTTATGTCTATTTCTCAGGCAAGGAAACTGAAGCTCAGGAAGCTTAAGCAGGTTTTCCACAGTCAGACAACGATGATTGGTGGAGGCCAGGTAAGACCCCCGGACTGTTTGCTCCAACTCGTGAGTCTTTTCTAACAACTTCTACTGCCTAGGCAGTGCCAAAAGAGGGCACAAAGGGCTCTTACGGTCAAAAGGAGGGAGATAGCCCAACCTGGAGAGAAAACAAGAGAGATTTCCTGGGCAGGTAGACATGCTAATCATTCTTTTAAATACCTTCTTACTAACTCTCCTCTTCCAGCGTACAGAACCTAACACATCAGCAGATAATCTAAAATAAATCACAGCCCATTGCAGTGGCCTTCCAAGGATGGTTCCAATTATTTTGTGATTCAGAGTTCAATCTGAGTAAATAGCACTTGAAATAAGTGGGTTTTAGCTTGGAAATATTTTTGTTGTATATTACACTTATTGTAACGGAATTTCTGCAGTAGACATAGCAAAATTCCTTGCTAACAATTGTTCCCCACAATCTGATTGTGGGAAGACAGTGAACTAATGTTTTAGAAACAAATATGAATGTCTCCATCTCATATAGTATAACTTAGGCCTAAGGTAGCTGTGATAACTTCTACTTGCAATTTTTTGTTTTAATGGAATTTCACTCTTGTTGCCCAGGCTGGAGTGCAATGGCACAATCTTGGCTTACCGCAACCTCCACTTCCCAGGTTCAAGCGATTCTCCTGCCTCAGCCTCCTGAGTAGCTAGGATTACAGGCATATGCCACCACGCCTGGCTAATTTTGTATTTTTAGTAGAGACAGGGTTTCTCTATGTTGCTCAGGCTGGTCTCAAACTCCCTACCTCAGGTGATCCACCTGCCTCGACCTCCCAAAGTGCTGGGATTACAAGTGTGAGCCACTATGCCTGGCCTGTTTTTTTTGTTTGTTTGTTTGTTTTTTCCAGATAGGATCTCGCTCTTTCACCAAGGCTGGATGGAGTTCAGAGGTACGATCGCAGCTCACTGCAGCCTCAAACTCCTGGGCTCAACCAGTCACCCCTGCCTCAGCCTCCTGAGTTGCTAGGACTACAGGCGCACACCACCATGCCCAGCTAATTTTCTACTTGCACTTTTAATGCTTGAAAAGAGTATACTGATTTGTTTAACAGATAATTACGGAGCATATGACATGTATAGTGTGCTAGGCACATGAGGGCATACAAAGAAATCTGGCCAGGCAAATGAAACATTAAAAGCTAAATGACAGGCCAGGCATGGTGGCTCACACCTGTAATTTCAGCACTTTGGGAAGCCGAAGGGGGAAGATCACTTGAGGTTAGCAGTTCGAGACCAGCCTGGCCAACATAATGAAACACTGTCTCCACTATAAATACAAAAAAAAAAAAAAATTAGCTGGGCATTGTGGCGGGCACCTGTAGTCCCAGCTACTCAGGAGGCTGAGGCAGAAGAATCACTTGAACCCGGGAGGTGGAGGTTGCAGTGAGCCAAGATTGCACCATTGCGCTCCAGCCTGGGTGACAGAGCAAGACGCCATCTCAAAAACAAACAAAAAGCTAAATAGCTAAATAACAATATAAAGTAATGATTCTCAGCTGGGGGTCATTTTTCCCCCAGGATTTATTTGGCCGTGTCTGAAGACATTTTTGGTTGTCACAACTGGAGGGGTGCTGGCAGCATCTAATGGTGCTGCTGAACATCCTACAATGCACTGGGTGACACCCTACAACAAAGAATGATCTAGCTCAAAATGCTAATGGTGCTGAGGTTGAGAAATCCTGACATAAGAATTACATGCTCATTGAGTAGTGCCAACTCTTGAGTGTTATAGAAGTTGAAGGCAGAAACCCAACACTATCAACTGGAGTAGTCAGGAAAGGTTTTATAGAGAAGAAAGGATTGGACTGTGTTTGAAGAAGAGCTAGGATTTAGGAAGGGAGAGGGCCCAGAGGGAACAGTCCAAGGAGGGAATATGGGCAGAGTGCTGGAGGGGAGTGAGCTGGGAGGTTTCTGGGAGCAGTGAGCAGGCCGTCCTGGATGGAGCATTCTCTCCACTCCACAGCCTGAGGGGTGGGTCAGCAGGTGACATTATCTCCACATGACAGATGAGGAAACCAAGTCACAGAAAGCTTGAGAGAGGATCCTGTGATTGTCTCTGAGCTAGAGCTAGAGGCCAGTCCACCTGTTGCCCAGGCCCAGACCTTTCCCCAGTATAATCTACTTCACCTGAGCTTTGAGCCCACCCTGTGCTGATACCAGCCACCAGGAGCCAAATGAAACCGTCAGGGGCATTGCCCAGACAAAGGCTTTCTTCTACCCCAAATCCAGCAGTCCTACTCTGGAACCTCAGTGTCTGTTTATTTGAAAGGATATCCTGTAGAAACTCCAGCACACACACACACACACACTCAAGCAAAAAATACAGAGGCAGGTAGAAAATGGAATCATGTTCCGAAGAGCACAGACACACAGTATAGAATACCAGTTAAGAAGAGAATCTGCTGGTACAGAAGCCACGGAACAGCTTCTGGCCGGTGAGGCACAGTCACTGTGAATGGAGATGCCAGCAAGCGTGGGAGAGTGGGGGGAAGGAGGAGCAGGAGCAGATGGGTGTTCAGCATTGCCAGAGCAGGAGCAATGGGGAGAAACCTCACTGGGTGGAGTGAAGGGGTAACTGGGAACTTCCCACTCAGACACTCCGAGGAGACAGAAGAGCAAAGGCCCGTGCGCATCTGAGGAGGGAGCAGTCAAGGTCCCTAGGGAATTCTTATACAACCTCAGTTCCTGAGGGTCTGTTTTGACTGCCAGGGGTCCCTCTTCTCCATTCTACATTTAGGGACCCCAAGGTAAAGCAGCCTGGAGCATAGTCAGAAAAGGGTGGAAAGGAGAATGAAGGGCAGAATAAAAGAACAAGTAACTGGAGGTGTTTTAGGCCAGAAGGGGATGGGATTTGGGGAAAGAAAGAAGTGGATTGCCAGGGGCTGCCCTGACTCCTGTGCCAAACATTGAAGAGCTGGGTGAAGTCAGTGGAGAAGGTGCAGCTGCGAAGAGACATGCAGGAGGTGGAGCCCCAAACCTGGGCCTGTCTTCCCACAACTGCCAGCCACCCATGTCCAGGGGATGGGGGTTCATGGGAGCAAGCAGGGACCGAGGCACCAGTGCTATGACTCTTCTCCCTCACCCCTCCTCATCCCAGCAGCCCTGGCCTCTAGGGCTGAAATACAGTAGTCCCCACTTATCCTCAGTTTCACTTTCTGAGGTTCAGTTACCCACGGTCAACTGAGATTCAAAAATATTAAATGGGAAATTTCAGAAAAAAAGAAAAGTTGTGAGTTTTAAGTTGCAAGCCATTACCGGGCATGGTGGCTCACTCTGGTAATCCCAGCACTTTGGGAGGCTGAGGAAGGAGGACCATTTGAGTCCAGGAGTCCAACACCAGCCTGGGCAACATAGTGAGACATTATCTCTAAAAAGAAAATTTAATTTAATTTAAAAAAATTAAATTGTATGCCATTCTGAGTAGTGGGATGAAATCTCATGCCGTCCCGCTGCACCTGCTGGAGAGGTGTAATCATCCCTTTGCTCAGCGTATCCACGCTACTGTTACCTGCTTTAGTCACTTAGAAGCCATCCCGGTTATCAGATGGAAATAACACAGTATATGTAGGGTTCAATACTATCTGAGGTTTCAGGCATCCACTGGAGGTCTTGCAATGTATGCTCTGAGGATAAGGGGGACCACTGTAATCCAAAAGCCTGGCTGTGTTTCATCCAGCTATGCATGCTTTTCAATCTCCAGTGAGGATGAAGTTGGGGTTATGAAGAGCTGGTGCAGTGGTGGAGATCTCCGATCCAGGAAACATCTAGGCCAAGGCTATGGCAGTTCCTCCCACCTGTGCCCACAGCTGCTTCTGCCCTGGATCCCCACCAAGACACCCTTTCCCTCACCCCCAGGGAAACAGGGGGCACCAAGAGTGTGTCTTTAAGGATAGTGTGCTCACCCTCCCTCGCTTTCATTTTCAACCATTTCCTAGCCTGGCCTCATAAGAAAAATGTAAGCAATGTGCAGACTGCACATTTCTCTTGCCTGAGAGGCCCTGACATTATCAGAACCACAACAAACCCTGGCCTTCACCCCAACCCACTCCTGCCTCCAGCCCAGGGCTTGAAAGCAGAGGGACACAGGGTGCTGGTGCTAATGTGTGGGACCAAGGCAGGCCCCCATCCTGGTCCCTGCATTGCCTGGCCTGGAGGAGGTGCTGCTGTGGGTGATTTTCAGTCTGAAGGGTGCAAATGGGTCAGAAGTTGTTCTGGTCCATGTTCAGGAGGGCAATTGGGCCCCAAGTTCAAAAAGAACCCCACCCTCCCTCCCTGTCGCCTAAGTCCCTGCCTCTTGGCAGGTCATAGGGTACAAGCAGGCTGCTGTGTTTTAGAACAGAGGGCAGGGGGCAGGGAGGTGGAACGGGGCTTCCTTCTCAAGGTGGGAGAGAGGGAGAAGGGTAGGGTCCCAGCCACATGACAGGTAGTCACAGGCCCACCTCATTCCCCCAAGCCTCCCTCCATCCCCAGGCATAGCCTCCCGCTTGCCTGATCAGTCCAAGGGCACATCTGAAAGTGACACCTCCCCACCCTACTTCCAGGCCTTGAGACCTTGTTGGTTCCCACAGCTGTTCTATCTCCCTCCTGCCCAACCTACTCCCTCCCAGGAGCCAATACCTGGAGAGGAATTCCCTGTGCTCCTGTTTCCACCCCTCGGTCCTCAGGGTGGCTGTGGGTGTGAGTGGGTGCCCAGGGTTTCCTGCCTGGAGACCTGGGTCTCTTGGCTGATCCCCAGGCCCTCCTGCCCTAGGCCTCCAGCCCCATCTAATTAATTACCTGCGGCCAGGAGCTGTATCCACAGCACTGCCATTCCCCACCCCTCCCCCCACCCCCGCTCAGGTGCCTCTGCAGCTCAGCCCAGAGCCACCTGTGAAGCGGGGAGGGCAGGCAACACCTCTACCCCCTTGAAGGTACAGAGGTGGGCCTGATGACCCCAGGCCATGTGAGATCTCGTTGGGAGCACAGGAAGCACTCTTCACTGCTCCTTGTCACCCTTCCATTACAAGTCCCATGTGGTTTTTCACCCTATCCCACATCAGGGCTGTGGAACCCTTGACATAATCCTACCCTACCTTCCAGGCAGGCCTAAAAGTGTATATGTGTGTGTGGGGGGGGTATGGTGTGTGGGGGTGTGTGTGTCTGTGTTTGTGGTGTGTGGGGGGTGTGTGTGTGTATGTGTGTGGTGTGGTATGTGTGGTGTGGTGTGTAGGGGTGTGTGTGTGTACGTGTGGGGTGTGTGTGTGTGTTATGTGGTGTGGTGTGTAGGGGTGTGTGTCTGTATGTGTGTGTAAGTGTGTGTTGGGGGTGTGTGTGTGTGAGAGAGAGAGAGAGGGAGAATGGATGCCCTAGGACTTCTTCTCCCTGCATACACTGAAAAAAGAGAAAAGGACTTCGTATCTGCAGTCTTTTTTGTTTTTGTTGTTTTGTTTTGTTTTGAGACAGAATCTCCCTCTGTTGCCCAGGCTGGCATGCAATGGCATGAACACAGCTCACTGCAGCCTCAACCTCCTGGGCTCAAGTGATCTTCCTACCTCAGTCTCTGAAGTAGCTGGGGCTACAGGGACACACCACCATTCCCAGCAATTTTAAAAACTTTTTTTTTTTGTAGAGACACAGTCTCACTATGTTGCCCAGGCTGGTCTTGAACTCCTGGGGTCAAGCAATCTGCCCACCTTGGCCTCCCAAAGTGCTGGGATTACAGGCGTGAGCCACTGCACCTGGCCTGTAGTCTTGACATGCTGTGAGATACTGTCCTGTTCAATTTCTAGCCAACAATATCAAAAAGAATTCTCCTCAGACTGAGAGCGGATTTAGGAAGAGGTTTAGAAAGCTTCTGTCACCACCGACCTGCAACAGAGCAAGTGTCTGTGGCCCCTAGCATCCTGAGCCAGCAGGGGAGGGTCTGGGGTGGGATATGTGTGACAAGCCCACTGCATGCATAGCTACTATGCCACTGTGTCCCTGAGTGCTGGCATGGGAGCCAGGCCTGGCACCTATCCTGGCATTGGCAGGCGGGAGGAAGGAGGTCTCGTGAGCAGATGGAGGCTTCTGCAGCAGCTCTCTCTCTGCAGGGCCCCTCTGCATGAGTGTGTCAGCTTCCCCTACCCTGGCCCTGACCCTGTCACATCTCGGCCTCAGTTTCCTAGTGGTTTACAACCTTTCTTCTGAAGATTGTCATTGCAGTGGAATATATTAAATGCTAGGTGAGGTTAACCAATGAAGTAAGTTACTTAAAAGTGCTTTGAAACGTGTCAACAACTACACAAACACAAGTCATTATTCTATTTTTTTTTTTTTTGAGATGCAGTTTCACCCTTGTCACCCAGGCTGGAGTGCAGTGGCGCAATATTGGCTCACTACAACCTCTGCCTCCCGGGTTCAAGTGATTCTCCTGCCTCAGCCTCCTGAGTAGCTGGGATTACAGGCACCCGCCACCACACCCGGCTAATTTTTGTATTTTTAGTGGAGATGGGGTTTCACCATGTTGGCCAGTCTGGTCTCGAACTCCTGACCTCAGGTGACCTACCCACCTCGGCCTCCCAAAGAGCTGGGATTACAGGCATGAGCCACGGAGCCCAGCCAATCCATTCTCTTTCTACCACACCTACTGCTCCTTAAATGATTCATTTACTCCACCTAAACTCAGAGCACAGTGCCAGGTGGCTAATAAATCCAATCTACCAGTTGGATAGCCTAGGTTATGCTACAGTAAGAACAGCAAAAACCTAACTCACTGGCATAACATAACAAAAATTCATTTCTCATTTACTCTGCATGTCCATTGTGGGTCAGATGGGGCTACTCTAAAACCCAGGCTGATGGAGCAATCACTATCTGGAACCGTGCCATTAGCTGTGGCAGAGGGGAAGAGAGCTCTGAAGGTCTCACAAAGTCAATAAAATGCTCCAGGCCAGCAGTGATACCATCAATTCCACTTAATCCCATTGGCCACAACTACTGTAGTCCATGGCCACACCCAATCACAAGTGACCAGGGAATACAATCTCGGGGACCAGGGAATACAATCCTTTCAAGTGGCCAGAAGGCAGAGAGGAGGAAAAATTTGGTGAACAGCTTTAATGTGTACCATGTGTATTACTAATTACTGTTGATGATTTAGAAGATGCAGGGCAACACTAAGTGAAAAGGGTGCTTATAAAGGGTTGCATTATTATTATTATTATTTTGAGACACAGTTTCACTCTGTCACCCAGGCTGGAGTGCAGTGGCACGATCTCGACTCACTGCAACCTCCGCCTCCCAGGTTCAAGTGATTCTTCTGCCTCAGCCTCCTGAGTAGCTGGAACTACAGGTGCATGCCACCATGCCCAGCTAATTTTTGTATTTTTAGTAGAGATGGGGTTTCACCATATTGGCCAGACTGGTCTTGATCTCCTAACCTCGTGATCCGCCCACCTCAGCCTCCCAAAGTGCTGGGATTATAGGCGAGAGCCACCGTGCCCGACCATAAAGAGTTGCATTATTACAAAGATTAATCCCATCCAGGATCTTCAACAACCTCTTCACAGTTGCCACAGAAAGCCTTGGTTGGGTGCAGAGGCCCAGCAACTACACAGGCCCTTCAGCTGTCCTTTCTTCTAGATTCAGGAAGAGCCCACATGGTTTATAAACATAGTTCCCATTAAGTCCAGCAACAAACAGGCTGGAAATCCAACTCTTATGCCCCTTACTCCATTCCTTGGATTCATATTCTTATTGCAGCCATGCCCTAATTCCACTTCTGGGAGTAGGTGGCAGGTACCCCCCTGGACCTCAGGTTCATCATGCTGTAGGGCAAATCATGTGGGATGGAGCAGGGAGCTGTGGGAAAAGATATTCCTCCATAGTCCTGCCTGAGGCTTTGGAGTAGATCCCAGAGAGTCCCTTGGCCAAAGTTATGGGGACTAGCTGAGTGATGTGGTGAATGTCCATGAGCTTGGCAGACAGAAGCCTGGCTGAAACCCTTAGTTCCTTCCATATTAGCTATATGACCATGGACAGGCATTCTGGGTTGTTTCTTCCTCTGAAAAATGAGGATGATAGTGACTTCTGTTAACATGCTATGAGGAACAGCAGTTTATTAATATTAAGTAAACACCTGGCACATAGCAGTTGCTTCATAAAGCTATTATTACCATGATAGTTGAAGCCAAACAGCTGCCCTGAGAATTTTCATGCACACTCTGCAGACATGAGCTCTGGCAGCCTGAGACTTGGTTTCACTTGACCTCGGGCTGTGTTCAGAGTGAAAGGATGAAGTATTATTGTTAATTCACTAAAACTAGTGTTTTATCTCCTAACTATTGGAATGATTTCATTGTTATTGTTTTCATTACATGTGCACACCTAACTTGCATGGATGAAATATAAGCCTAGTATGAATACAGATGTCATAATCAAAGTCAAAATGGTGATTAAAAAGAAGAAATCTAGAGAAATTTTTTTGCTAAACTCTCTTACCGAAGAACCTTAAGCACATTAAAAATTAGCTTTAGGCCAGGCGCGGTAGCTCACACCTGTAATCCCAGCACTTTGAGAGGCCGAGGCAGGCGGATCAACTGAGGTGAGGAGTTCAAGACCAGCCTGACCAATATGGTGAAACCCTGTCTCTACTAAAAAATACAAAAATTAGCCGGGCGTGGTGACAGGCGCCTCTAATCCCAGCTACTCAGGAGGCTGAGGCAGGAGAATCGCTTGAACCTGGGAGGCGGAGGTTGCAGTGAGCCGAGATCGTGCCATTGCACTCCAGCCTGGGCGACAGAGCAAGACTCCATCTCAAAAAAAACAAAAATTAGCTTTAATTTTTTAGTTTTTACAACATGGCCTTAATTTTAATCTTGAGTTTGTAATTACTTTGTGTACCATGGTACAGTGGCTAATAAAAATAAGTTAAATCTGTAAACAGTCACATAAACTTTTTCAAAGCAAATTGGCTTGGATGGCTGCACCTGAATCCATGTCGGGGGTGCTGAGACAAGACTGCCCCCTTCTGGGACTCTCCAGTACTGCAGTGACTCCTTGCTCAGGCAGGCTCTTTGCCTTCATCCACTGGAATGGGGCCCTGGTAGAACCGGGGCCATCCCTTTCTGTCTTCACAGCTGTGGGCCTCTCCATGGTGTTCAGACTGCTAGAGGACAATGGTCTTCAAGTGTCTTGGGTTTTCAGAAGCCTTTCTGGATCTCTCTTTGAGGAAAGAGGCCGCATCTACTCCTCAACATTGCCTTACATTGGTATAGGCTACCCAGTTTAAAGAACAGTTTCAGCTGGGCGTGGTGGCTCACGCCTGTAATCTCAGCACTTTGGGAGGTCAAAGTGGGCAGATCATGAGGTCAGGAGTTCGTGACCAGCCTGGCTAACATGGTGTAACCCCGTCTCTACTAAAAATACAAAAATTAGCCGGACGTGGTGGGGGACATCTGTAATCCCAGCTACTCAGGAGGCTGAGGCTGAAGAATTGCTTGAACTCGGGAGGTGGACATTGCAGTGAGCTGAGATCGGGCCACTGCACTCCAGCCTGGTCGGACAGAGCAAGAATCTGTCTGGGGGAAAAAAAAAGAAAGAAAAAAGGGAACAGTTTTACACTCATTATTTCACATGTCATCATAATCCTGTGACTTAAGATGAGACACAAATGATTATCCTCCTTGTACACGGAAGAATAAAGGTTAAGAGACAGTAAGTGGCTTGCCCAAGAGCACACAGCCAGTAAATGGGAAAGAAGTTCTAGAACCCAGGCCTTTGGATATGGGGTTTGCATTCTTTCTTCCTAACCATAATAAAAATATTACCTTTATTTCCACAATATTCTATTTACTATGTGGTAGGTCAGTGATTTTCAACCTTGCTGCACACTAAAATCTCCTGGGGTTCTTAAATAACTCTCCTATCTGGGCCCCTCCTCCACCAATTACATTGAATCCGTGGGTGGAGTTCCAGACATCTGTGGGTTTATTAGCTCCTCCAGGTGTTTCTAATGTACAGCACCAAGTGCCATGTGTGGGGGCTTTATAAACACCTTCTCATTTAAACCTCCTCACAAATCCCATCAGCTAGGTATACCAGCCACGTGCTGATAGGATACGTAAATTGCCCAGCTGACCTTAGATAGCCCCTAATACCACAATTCCCAAACTGTTCACTAAGGTGTTCCAAGTCTCCACAATGGATTCACAGAGATTCCACATGATATTTGAAAAATATCAAGGAAAGTCCAGGTGTGGGGGATCACGCCTGTAATCCCAGAACTTTGGGGGGCCAAGGCGGGTGGATCACTTGAGGTCAGGAGTTCGAGACCAGCCTGCCAACATGGTGAAACCCCGTCTCTACTAAAAATACCAAAAAAAAAAATTAGCCAGGTATGCTGGCAGGTGCCTGTAATCCCAGCTACTCAGGAGGGTGAAGCAGGAGAATTGCTTGAACCTGGGAGGCAGAGGTTGTAGTGAGCCGAGACCGGGCACCAAGGGAACTATTGTGTTAGCTTATGGTAGTTCACCATTTTTACAGTAGATGGCGATGCATTCCTTCTAATGACATAATATCTTTGCAAAACTGGATTTTTCAGCCTGAAAATCGGCATGGAATAGGATATCAGTGTGGTGGTGGTCAATCTGATTCCCAAGTTGGGGAAGTAGTACAGTGCCCAATAGGCATAGCTATCCCATTAGTAAGTAACTGGTAATTTAAGCAAGAAACAATTTTTTTTTCTATTTATGTGCATTATCTTTTTAAATAGCCAAGTTGTTAGGACATAAATACTTATTAAGTTGTTTGGACCTAACAATTTACTTGAAGGTAAATTTGTGGTATTTTTTTTAAAGGCATTGACACACAAAGGGCACCTTCCTAATGCCGAGGCCACATGACAAAGGGGCAGAAGTAGGATTTGATCAGTCTGACCCGAGCCCGAATGTTTAACCATTTCTTTGAACTGCGCTCAATCAGTGATTTTCTTCTGTGCCCTGTCCTGGATGCCAAACCCTCAGCATTGAGTTAGGGGTCAACCTGGAAATGACAGAGCAGACATAAATTAAACACTACTATCAAGACCATAAGTGAGCACAATGTCCTTTGACAAATTACATAACATCCCTGAATCTCAGTTTCTTCATCTGTAAAGCTGGATGACAAAATTACACTACAGGGTTGTTGTGAAGATTAAACAAGCTAAAAATCATCAAGTGTCTGGTTTAGAACAGGTACTCTGTTAAGAGTTTATTCTCTCCCTTTCTCCCCTCCTCACTTCCATGACAGACCTGAAGACATGAGGGGACACAAGTGTGCAAGTAGGTGTGAAACACACACACACACATGCAACCACCAGACTGCCTATACACCATCCTCAGTCTCAAACACATTGTTAATGCAGATATACTTACATGCATACATACATATATACATACAATCACAACACCTTGGCTGATTAAATAAGCACAAAAACAAATAGAACAATGAAGCAAATAAAATAAGCTCTTGAACTTGCTCTCCTTCCTCCACATCCTCCATTGGGAGATCCTCTGCCAGCCTCAAGTATTGTGCAGGCTCAGTCAATCCACATCTGCCTACCTTCCCAGTTGCCCATTATGTCACTGTACATATGCCACTGGACCAAAGAGACACTCTAGACCTAAAAATGCCTTCCATTTCATCTCCACACATGCACACACCCCTACTATTGGTTCTCTTTTTTTTCTTCCTCGAGATGGAGTCTCACTCTGTCACCCAGGCTGGAGTGCAGTGGTGTGATCTCGGCTCACTGCAACCTCTGCTTCCTGGATTCAAGGGATTTTCCTGCCTCAGCCTCCCGAGTAGCTGGGATTACAGACATGTGGCAACATGCCCAGCTAATTTTTGTATTTTTAGTAGAGACGGGGTGTCACCATGTTGGCCAGGCTGTTCTCGAACTCCTGACCTCAGGTGATCCATCCACCTCGGCCTCCCAAACCAAAGTGCTGGGATTACAGGTGTGAGCCACCACACCCAGCCCTACCATTGGTTCTTAACAGCAGCAGTTCCAGAACAGATTATCACCACCACCCCCAGGTGTTATTTGCAGGAGGAACACCTATACCCGCCAAGGTGTTTAGGTTTTCATCTTTTTTTTTTTTTTTTTTTTTTGAGACATGGTCTCACTGTGTCATCCAGGCTGGAGTGCAGTGGTAAAATCATGGCTCACTACAGCCTCGACCTCCCAGGCTCAAGTGATCCTCCCACCTTAGCCTCCCAAGTAGCTGAAACTGCAGATGTGTGCCACCACATCCTGCTAATTTTTAAAAACAATTTTCTTTTTTTTTTTTTTTTTTGTAGAGATCTGGGTCTCACTATGTTTCCCAGGCTGGTCATGAACTCTTGGGCTGAAGTGATCCTCCTGCCTCAGCCTCCCAAAGTGTTAGGATTACAGGTGTGAGCTACTGTGCCCAGCTGGCTTTCATCTTTAGATATTATTTCTTTGGGCTTGAAGTCTTTTATAAAATAGACCTCTCTCTACAAGAGGTAAATCTTATGTCTCACTCAGCAGATGGTTGAACTCTAGGTCAGCTACTGAGGAGGAAATAGAAGAAGGAGTGTCCCTAACACATTAATCCCATAAATATCTAGTGAGCATCTACTATGTGTTAGGCACAGGGGCATGGACATGAACGAGACCCAGTCACTGCCCTCAAGGCTTTTAATCTAATGAAGGACCAAGGCTAGGAAACAGGTGATTACAAGTCCCATGTGATGTATGCTAATCCAGGAAGGAATTATGGGAGCACAGAGGAGGGACACTGAACTAAGACTCAGAGCATTGGCAAAGACTTCCTGAAGGAAGTGACGTCTAGACCGAAATTTAAAGGATGAGGAGTTAGGACCATGAAGGAGGTATGACCATTCCAAGTAGAGAAAACAGAACAGCACAGGAAAAAAGTCCAGGGATGAAGAAGCATAGTGTGTGGGACTTGGGTGCACCTCAACACAAATGTGGGGCATGGTTAGGACCACTTTTTTTTTTTTTTTGAGACAGAGGCTTGCTTTGTCACAGGCTGGAGTACAGTGGAGTGACCTCGGCTCACTGCAACCTCTGCCTCTTGGATTCAAGTGATTGTCCTGCCTCAGCCTCCCAAGTAGCTCGGATTATAGGTGCCCGCCACCACACCCGGCTAATTTTTGTATTTTTAGGAGAGATGGGGTTTCGCCATGTTGGCCAGGCTGGTCTCGAACTCCTGACCTCAAGTGATCCACCTGCCTCAGCCTCAGAAAATGCTGGGATTACAGGCATGAGCCACAGCACCTGGCCAGGACCATTTTTTTTAAGTCCAAAATTTAGCCAAAAATTTTCACTTAAAAACTAATCACTGAGCTTTGGAGCCCTTTGGAGCCCACAGTGTGCAAGACAGGAGGTTGGGGTGGATGGGGCTAGAAATCCACTCTCAACATGCTTGTCATCTAATGTCCACGTGGTGGCATGACATCCAGGTATGATGCCCCAGGCCAGGACTGATGCCCACCCCTGTCCCCACCTTGGGACCTTGAGTGACCTAATATAAAACACCAACCTCACCACCATCTTTACAAGTTGTTATAAGCAAAATTCATCAGAATAGAAACTCCCCCGTCCCAAAGAGACACTGCTTCCAAGAAGCCTTTCAGCTCACCAGTCCTTGACCTGCTTGTGACCAGAGCAAGACCTATTCCTTTCCCAGCTTTTGGGAAAGACTCAGTCACTTCAGCCCACCCACCTAGCCCAGGTTGATGACCTCATGGGTGAGGGTGGAGACCTACCTGGAGAGGGACCTTTCACCTATTTCCCTGTTGCACCTATAGGTCCCTAAAGGGTGCAGGAAGGCACCTGCATATGGCAGTCAGGCTGTCACACAAAGACTCCTCTCGGGCCCTGGGGGAACTGGACTGGGCTCTACCATCCTAAAGGAGTTTACAATTCTGTCTAGTGTCAGGGGTACCTGGCATTCCTCCTCAGGGAGCCCTGGGCCGCACCAACAGAAGGCACAGGTCATGATGTGGTCACCTTCAGGAGGAGGGAGTGGTTGCCTCCCTGAGTTCTGGGACCATCCTTTTTGGAGGCCCCTCCACTTGGAGAACAATCTACGAGACCCCAGAGGCACCCACAGACCCTCCAGCTAGGACCTGAGGGTGGCTTCTGAGATGACCGGGAGACTGTTCCTGGCTATGGGACGGGGCATACTTGATAGCCCCAAATCACAATCCCTGGCAAAGGAGCCCACCCGCCCCAGCTCCCGCCCCCGCCCCACAAGCAGGGATTCTGGTTCCTATGTCCACCCAGCCTCTCCCTGCCTCAATGTCTCAGTTGCAGGGTAAAGGTGAGGACAGATCCCTCCTTCCCGTTGTGGGTGGCCCAGGGCGGTTTCCGGCTGAGTCAGCCCCATGGGGAGCGCACTGCTCTGGCCAGTGGTAGAACTGGCCCGCTCACTTCCTCCCCGAGCTGGGAGTTCTGGCTACCCTGGAGGCTGCCCTGAACTGCTGCTCAACCCCTGCAGGTCAGGGCGCCTGCTGAGATCTCCCCCTCCTCCTGGGACAAACAGTGTTATCCCAGCATTTGCATTACTTCCCTGGCTCCGGGCTTTGCTAGTAAAGCAATTACTTACTGCTAAGAGGAAAGACTTTTCCCCATGAGGGCTCCCTTCCACTCTCAAGAGGCAGGGGGCAAGGGTATAAACACACACAGGAGGCGTAACAATGAGAGGGAGTGTGAGAAATAGTTAAAAGCACAGATTCTAGCATCCTAACTTGGACTTGTCCTGATTCTGCCATTTTTGGGGGCTCTGTTATTCTAGGTGAGTTCTTTTTCTCAGAGGCCAGTTTCCTCATTTGTAAAATGGCTAACAATTATGATGGCACTTTTTTAAGGATTACTATGAAAATTAAATGAGACAAAACATGGTACACTCTTAGATGGTGCCTGGCACAGAACAGGAGCTCAGTACATGGCTTTAAAATATGCCTTTCAGGATAACACTTAATCCCGATGGGTGGAGATTTCACACAAAGTGGAAGGTATGTTTGGGTAGGCAGGTTTTGTATTGCTGCCCACACTATATTGAATAGACTACAGCGTGCTTCCTGCCACCATTTCTGTTTCTTTTCTGGATAAAACAGTCCTAATTAGAGACAAGCTGGGAACTAGGATGCAAATAGCATTTCCTAAAACTCCTAAACATGCCTCAATCAATCCCCATCTCTGTCCACACACAGGAGGTTGCATCTTGGTCCCCTGGAGCCACAGGCCAGGAGCCAACCTGGATGTCTCTTTGTTCCCTTTATATAATAAAAATCAGAGTCTATTGATCTTTTCTAATCATAGACTATAGATTCTTTCCTTCCTCTTTGTCTTTGTTGCCCTTGCCCAAACTACAGTCAAATTCTGGAGGCACCAAAAATCTCAGTGGAGGCAGAAAAGATGAATAAGAGCTCAACAGACAAAGAAAGGGTCATTTCAAGTTTTGAGAACAGTACAAGCAAGGCTCAGAGGCTTCCCATGACATGGTGCTCCGTAGAACAAAATGTAGCTCTGTGTATAGGAACACAGGCCCAAGCAGAACCATATGGCATGATAGCTGGGCACACAAACACGTGGCTACACTGCCTGGGTTTGAATTCCAGCTCCATCACTTATTAGCAAGTTACTTAAATTCTGTGTGTCTCGATCCCTCATCTGCAAAATAGGATCATAATAGTCCCCACCTCTAAGGGTTGTTGGGAGGATTAAATGCTCTGATAGATGGAGAGAACTTAGTATAGTGCTGGGGCATAGTAAGTACCCCATAGATATTACTGTTCCCAATTCATATGTAAGTGTTGGGGCAGCCCATCCTTCACCATTCAACTCCAAGTCCACTTTGCACAGGAAGCTTTCTTCAATTAATCTGAAATGGCTGTCACACATCACCCCAATGTATTCACGCACTCTCATTTGTATCAATGTTTTGTTTTGGCTTTTGGTGTGTGTGTGTGTGTGTGTCTCAGGGTCTCACTCCTGTCACCCAGGCTGAAGGACAGTGGCGCAATCATGGCTCACTGCAGCCTGGACTTCCTGGAGTCAGGTGATTTTCCCACCTCAGCCTCCTGAGTAGCTGGCACTATAGGCGCACACCACCACGCCTGGCTAATTTTTGTATTTTTTTTTGTAGAGACAGGGTTTCGCCTTTGCCATGTTGCCCAGGCTGGTCTCAAACTCCTAGGCTCAAGCAATCTGCCCACCTCGGCCTCCCAAAGTGCTGGAATTACAGGCGTAATATTAATGTTTTTACAAACTTATTCTCCAACTCTGGGTTGGGGATTGTCACATCAACAGAGAGGGAAGCTTACTGCAGAAAATTAGGGAGTTGTTTTGTGACACAATGACTCAGTTATGCATTCAACTTTTGGTCAGCAAATATTTATTTATTTATTTTTTTAAACTAGAACATTTATCACATGACTAGTCACTGAAATTCTTAAGATGAACTGGATGCTGCAACAGCTACCCTCTTGGGTTTAGGTGTGTTCCTTTTCAGAATCTGTGCCTCAGTCTGTGGCAAACAATTTTTAGGTGTCTCATTCAACAAGTTCTGGTGGTATTTCGCCATTTAGCCTTGGCACCCAGTTATATTTCCTCTTGTGTTTGGCAGGGTAGCCACATTTGCCACAGGTCGTCTTCTGGAGGTGGTGGGCCTTAGAGCCACAGTGGTGGCACAATGTGTGTGTCTTACTGTGATGCTTTCCAAACGATGAGATTCCCTTCATCATCTCACTTCCACAGCTGAGACCAAACAGACTGGAAGATAAGGCACTTCCACTACATCTGGTCAGCAAATATTTACTGAACACTTACTATGTGTCAGACACCATGTTCCTCATGGCTTCCCCTAAAGCTCCATGTAGGAAAATTAAGCATGAGGGTGACTGATTGAAGGGTCTCAGAAAAACAAACCTTTGTGGCTAACATCCCTCCTCCTGGCCACCTGCAAGATTTAGCACTGATTACCCATCTTCAAACCCCTTGTATTAATCTGTTCTCACACCACTGTAAAGAACAGCTGGAGACTGGGTAATTTATAAAGAGGTTTAATTGACTCACAGTTCCTCATGGCTGCGGAGGCCTCAGGAAACTTACAATCATGGTGGAAGGGGAAGCAAACACATCCTTCTTCACCTGGTGGCAGCAAGAAGAAGTGTGGGAGAAGCCCCTAAGAAAACCATCAGTTCTCATGAGAACTCACTCACTATTTTGAGAACAGCAGCATGGGGGTAACTGCCCCATGATTCAATTACCTCCCACCAGGTCCCTCTGAGGACACATGGGGATTATGGGAACTACAATTCAAGATGAGATTTGGGTGGGACACAGCCAACCCATATAATCCCTCTTTAAAATAATGCATTCTATCTAGGCTGCTGTAGCGGTTCACACCTGTAATCCCAGTGCTTTGGGAGGCTGAGGTGGAAGGAACACTTGAGGCTAGGAGTTTGAGACCAGCCTGTGCAACCAAGCAAGACCCTGTCACTACAAACAAAAAAATTTAATTAGCTGGGCACAGTGGTACGTACCTGTAGTTCCAGCTACTGGGAGTGGGGCAGGGTGCTGACTCAGGAGGATCACTTGAGCCCAGGAGGTTGAAGGTGCAAGCTATGATTGCACCACTGCACTCCAGCCTGGGCAACAGAGAGATACCCTGTCTCTAAAAGTAAGTAAGTAAATACATAAAATAAATAAATAAAGCTGGGTGTGGTGACTCACACATTTAATCCCAACACTTTGGGAGGCCAAGGCAAGAGGATCACTTGAACTTGGAAGTTCAAGACCAGACTGGGTAACACTGAGACCCTGTCTCTATAAATAAAAAAATTAAAAAATTAAAATTAAAAAATACAACTAGTGCATTCTGATTGGGTCAAGGTTCTAATTTACCCAGAGAGGTCATACATCAATTATCTAATAGCATAGGAATTCCATTATCTGATTAACTCATCTTCTGTCTACAGCCATACCACCCTGAACGCCTGATCTTGTCTGATTAACTCATCTTCTGGAGCACATGGATCCATAATGGGCTCCAGTGGGGCTGAGAACACTAGAAATTATCTGCTTGTGTATCTGTACTATTTCCCCCTGGATTCAATTTCAGGCACTATAGGAACTGGATAATCAGACAGTATTCCCACCTAAAGCATGACAAACATTCCTTTAAATGCACAGCAGAGCTTGAGGGTGGAGGAGGAAGGGAAAGCTACAGGGACAACAAACAAACAAACAAAGCAAAGAAATGAGAACCCTGAAGCTGTGGCTGGATTTGGGTGGGCGGGGGTGGGGAGGGGGCTGTTCAGTAATGTTAATAACCAAAGCCTGGCATAAAGCTGGGGCCCATCAACAAAAGGAGGAGAAAGGGAAAATGTATCTGCTTCAGCCATAATTCTGGACCTGAAAAAACATTTCCACTGAGAATTTGCAATCCTGGGCTTCAGGCGTATTTGCAAACAGAATGCATACTGTGCCTGGTATGGGCAAACACAAGATCAAACATGAACAAACATTAGCGGTGGATTGTTAGTTCCTTGAAGAAGCTTTGCGCAAAGCTTCTCTGGAGGAGCTGCAGTTAACCCAGGCTATGTATGATTCCCACACAAAAAGTTTGGACAAGTAAAGCTCAAATGCAAAAAATAAATCACACAGAAACAAGCCTACATGAGCAAATGCCAGCATACCCAAGAAACAGCTGCATAATATCCTTTCCATTTTCCTATAACAGAATTATTAGGTATGAAGTAAAAAATAAGAATTTAAAAAATGTTCACAGAGGCCGGGCGCAGTGGCTCACGCCTGTAATCCTAGCACTTTGGGAGGCCGAGACGGGCGGATCACGAGGTCAGGAGATCGAGACCATCTTGGCTAACACGGTGAAACCCCGTTTCTACTAAAAATACAAAAAATTAGCCGGGCGTGTTGGCGGGCGCCTGTAGTCCCAGCTACTTGGGAGGCTGAGGCAGGAGAATGGCATGAACCTGGGAGGCGGAGCTTGCAGTGAGCCGAGATCGCGCCACTGCACTCCAACCTGGGAGACACAGCGAGACTCCGTCTCAAAAAAAAAAAAATGTTTACAGAAAAATAAAAATAAACTGAAAACATGACAAAGGAGCCATATGCTATCAAAACAGATGAGATTTGAAAAAAATAAATCAATAGAACATCTAAAACTGAAAGCCACGATAATCAAAATTAAAAACTCAATGGGCAAGTTAAACAACAGATTAGATAGGACAGAAGACAGAATTAGTGAATTAAAAAAAATACAGAAACAAAAACAAGCCAAACCCCCTCCCCTACAAGATCTAAAAAGTTATACAGAATGAAGCAGAGAGGGCCAAAAACTTGGAAAATATGAAGGAAATATTAAGAGACATGAAGACCAGACTGAGTAAGATGAACATGCATCCAATTGAAGTACTGTAAGAAGAAAACAGAATAGAGAGAGGCAATATTCTAAGAGATAGTGGCTGGAATTGTCCAGAAGCAATGAATGACATAAAACCCTCACCTTCTATCATCAAGGAAGCTAGATGACAAAGGAATAATATTTTTAAATGTATAACAGTAAATAACAGGTCGGGCATGGGAGCTCACACCTGTAATCCCAGCACTTTGGGAGGCTGAAGCAGGCAGCTTGTTTGAGCCCAGGAGTTTGAGACCAGCCTAGGCAACATGGTGAAACCCCTTGTCTACCAAAAAAAAAAAAAAAATTAGCCAGGCATGGTGGAGCATGCCTGTAGTCCCAGCTACCTGGGAGGCTGAGGTGGGAGGATTGCTTGAGCCTGGGAGGCAGAGGTTGCAGTGAGCTGAGATCACATAACTACAATTCAGCCTGGTTAACAGAGCAAAAACCCTGTCTCAAAAAAAAAAAAAGTAAATAACTAGCAAACTAGAATTTTATACTTAATCAAGATAACATTTAAAAGCAAGAGGACCTATGGAATGGGAGAAGTATTTGCAAATCATGTATCTGATAAGAGACTTGTATCCAGAAGTTCTTTATATAAAGAACTTCTACAACTCAAAAATAAAAAGACATATAACCTGATTTGAAAATAGGCACAGGATTTTTTTTTTTTTTTTTGAGATGGAGTTTCGCTCTTGTTGCCCAGGATGGAGTGCAATGGCACAATCTCGGCTCACTGCAACCTCCGCCTCCCAGGTTCAAGCAGTTCTCCTGCCTCAGCCTCCCTTATAGCTGGGATTACAGGCGCCCACCACCACGCCCAGCTAATTTTTTGTATATTTAGTAGAGACGGGGTTTCACTATGTTGGCCAGGGTGGTCTCGAACTCCTGACCTCTGGCGATCCACTCACCTCAGCCTCCCAAAGTGCTGGGATTACAGGCGTGAGCCATCGCGCCCAGCCACTTTTTTTTTTTTTTTTTTTAAGACACAGTCTTGCTCATCACCCAGGCTGGAGTGCAGTGGGGTGATCTCGGCTCACTGCAGCTTCTGTCTCCCAGGTTCAAGCAATTCTCCTGCCTCAGCCTCCCAAGTAGCTGGGATTACAGGTGCCCGCAACCATGCCCGGCTACAACTGGGTGAAGAATTTGAATAGACATTTCTCCAAAGGAGGCTTACAAATAGCCAATATGCAGATAAAAAGATGTTCAACATCATTAGTCATTAGGGAAATACAAATGAAATCCACAATGAGATACTACTTAACAACCACCAGGCTGGCTAAAATTTAAAAAAGTAAAGACAATAACAAGTGTTGACAGGATGTGGGGAAACTGGAACCTTTATATATTGCTGGTAGAATTACAGAATGATGCAGCCACTCTGGAAAACAGTTTGGCAATTCCTCAAAATATTAAACACAGAGATACCACATAACCCAGCAGTTCTACTCCTAGTTGTAGATCCAAGAGAACTGAAAACATATATCTACACAAAAACGTGTAAACAAATGTTCATATCAGCCTTATTCATAATAGCTAGGGTGGAAACTACCCAAATGTCCATCAATTGATGAATGGGTAAACAAAATGTGGTATATCCATACAACAGAATATTACTTGAACATGAATGAAATTCTGATACAAGCTACAACATAGATGAAACTTGAGAACGTTGTGCAAGTTGGAAGAAACTAAGGCAGGAGAACAGCAGAGCAAGCTGGGGGCGAAGCGGATCCTTGGACGTAAGCTAGCTTAAGCAGTAGCAAAAGCAAAACATGCAAAATAGCAGAAGTAGAATATACAAAATAAGGGAGTAAGCAGTATGTACATAAGGGAGTAAGCAGTGAGTTGAAACATGCAAGATAAGAAAAATAAGAAGGACTTGCAGTAGCAATTTGGTCACAAAAAATAAAAGTAAAGATAAACAATTTGGTCAAAAGAGATACAGTAAGGTTGAGCAAGTGGAAAAAAAAAACATATAAAAGGCCATGAAATGTAACAAACTGGGACTGATACCACTTGCGGGTCAGCCCACTCTCTCCTCTCTGGGAGTGTTACTATGCATAACAAATTTTTGCTGCTTTGCTATGCTATCTGTGTCACGTCCAGTTCTTTGGGACACCAAGAGCCTGGAACTACACAGTACCATCCATTAACAAAACCAGACACAAAAGGTCATATATGAAATTATTCATTTATATGAAATGTCCAGAATACTCTTCCTTTGTACGGAATCTAAAAAGTATAGGCCCATTGCATGGCTCACGGCTGAAGTCCCACCACTTTGGGAGGCCAAGGTAGGAGGACCACTTGACCTCAGGGGTTTGAGACCTGCCTGGACAACATAGAGAGACCCAGTCTCTACAAAAATAAAAAATAAAAAAGTTAGCTGGGCGTGGTGGCGCACACTTGTAGTTCCAACTACTCAAGAGGCTGAGGTGGGAGGATCCCTTGAGTTGTGGAGTTCAAGGCTGCAGTGAGCTATGATGACACTACTGCACTCCAGCCTAGGTGACAGAGCAAGACCCCATCTCAAAAAAGAGTTGTTGGTGTGAGAAGAGTAGAAATGTGTGCCTCAGGGGAACCCAGGAGTGTGGCCTGTACCCAGAATTACTCCCTGGGTAATACTGATGAGGGAGCTGCTCTTCTGAAGCCTTGTTTCTTCTGGTCCCTTGCACCTCCGCTCCCAGCTCACCCTGGTCTGCTCCCAGATATCCTATACCCCCTAGAAGTACAGAGGACACCCACTCTTATCACCCTTGTGGTAGCTAGTGTCCTATAGCACTATCTGCCTGCCTTCTTCCCATCCCTTCCCCATGATCCAATACAGCCTCTGGTGTCCTAAAAGGAGTTAGTCTGACATATCCCCAGCAAATGTGTAGATGGTGTCAACTCATGTCGAAATCCTTTCCCCTCCCTATTTTACAAACCTCTCCGCTCCATCTGTATTAGTTTTCTAGGGCAGTGGTAATAAAGTATCACAAACTAGGTGATTCATAACAATATAAATTTATTCTCTCACAGTTCTGGAGCCTGGAAGTTTGAAATTAGGGCATTGGCAGGGCCACGCTGCCAACTAGGGGAGGATCCTTCCTTGTTTTTTCCAGTTTCTGGTGGCCCCACACATTCCTTGGCTCATGGCACCCTAACTCTAATCTCTCTGCCTCTGGCATCACATGGCCATCTTCCCTCTGTCTGTCTGTGTTCAAATTTTCCTCTTCTTATAAGGACACCAGTCACATGGGATTAGGGCCCACCCTAATCCAGTGCCCCCGACTCCATATCCTCATTTGCAAATAAAGAGAATACTATTAGGATTGTGCGTGCATGGAACATAGGAAAATGGGCATTTTCACACAGTGTGCCTAGGAAGGCTATTTCATAGTATGGAACAAGAGCCTAAAAAGGTGTGCTGGCTGCGTGTAGAGGCTCACACCTGTAATCTCAACACTTTGGGAGGCCGAGGCAAGAAGATGGCTTGAGCCCATGAGTTTGAGACCAGCCTGGGCAACATGGTGAGACCCCTGTCTCTACAAAAAACAAAAATAAAAGAACAAAAGTATCAGGAGTGGTGGTGTGTGCCTATGGTACCAGCTATTTGGGAGGCTAAGATGGGAAGATTGCTTGAGCCCAGGAGGTCGAGACTGCAACAAGTCGTGATGGCGCCACTGCACTCCAGCCTGGGTGACAGAGCAAGATCCTGTCTCAAAAATAAAACAAAATAAAAAAACAAAGGCATGCCTTCTGGCTTTTACTCATAGGTATTAATCTTAAGGAAATAATTGGGCAAGCGTACAAAAATGTAAGTATAAAGATATTCATTGCAACTTTGTTTAAAACAGTAAAAAGAAGCACAAACATTCTAAATGAATACAAAGGAGAATTTATTTGCTCTTAAAGAGGTTGCAATTCAACTGAATTCTTTACTTTTACCTATGATTCCTTCTCTTAGAACAACAACCCACTTGCAGATATTAAAATGGTGTCCTTTTATGAAACAATTAGAAACTTGAATATTGTTTGATGGTATTAGGAATTGCTGTTGATATTTTAGCTGTGTAACAGTGTTTTAGCTTTGTTAAAAATGTGTAAACTTTATTTATTTTTTGTTTTTTTTTTCTGAGATAAGTTCTTTTTGTGTCACTCAGGCTGGAGTGCCGTGGTGCAATTACAGCTCACTGCAGCCTCAACCTCCCTGGCTCAAGCTATCATCCTGCCTCAGCCTCCTGAGTAGCTGGGACTACAGGTATACGCCACCAGGCCCGGCTCATTTTTTAATTTGTTTGTAGAGATGAGGTCTTCCAATGTTGCCTGGGCTGGTCTTGAGCTCCTGGGCTCAAGCGATCCTCCCGTCTTGGCCTCCCAAGTGCTGGGATTATAGGCACGAGCAACTGCACCTGGCCTCAAGTCTTCAGCTTTTACAGATGCATAACAGATATTTGCAGCTGAATTGACAGGCTGTATAGGATGTACTTCAAATAATACAGGAGGAGGGAAAGCACGTGTGTGTGAATGGGGCAGAATTGGCCATAGGTTAAGGGTTGCTGGTGGCTGAAGATTGGATATGTGTAAGCTAGTCTGCTTGTCTGTCTACTTTTGTGTACGATCTAAATTTTCCATAATAAAAAGTTAAACAAAGTATATATCTAATTGAATTCTGTTTTTGTAGAATCTTCTAGGTATCACAACTTCATAGGCGGTTCTATTAACACTTCTCCGTTATGTAATTTTTCTAAAATGTCTGTTTCTCTTTTTTTTTTTTTTCTGAGATGGAGTCTCACTCTGTCACCCAGGCTGGAGTGCAGTGGCGCAATCTCGGCTCACTGCAAGCTCCGCCTCCCGGGTTCACGCCATTCTCCTGCCTCAGCCTCCCCAGTAGCTGGGACTACAGGCACCCGCCACCACGCCGGGCTAATTTTTTGTATTTTTAGTAGAGATGGGGTTTCTCCATGTTAGCCAGGATGGTCTCGATCTCCTGACCTCGTGATCCGCCCGCCTCAGCCTCCCAAAGTGCTGGGATTACAGGCGTGAGCCACCGCGCCCGGCCAAATGTCTGTTTCTCTAACTTAATTGTCTTCCAGGATGAAATAAGTATGAAAGTACTTGGGAGACTGACAGCCTTCTACATATAAAAGAGATTATTAGGACTCATTAATGTTCTAAATATGTATTATTGTACTCTTTAGCGGAGAAAGAATTAAGTTAAATTTTTGGCTTCAAATAATTCATAGTCTAAAATTTTCCTTGATTTAAAGTGACTTTTCTCAAAAAGGCAATGCAGGAAGGGATATAGTAAGACCATGTGTGTAAATGAGGCTGAGTTTGGTGCTGAAAAACTGAGCTTCCTTTGATCAATCAGATCCCTGGAGGTGGGATGGGGCAGGGACCATGTGTCCTATTCATTGCTGCATTTCCAGCACCCAGCACAGCCTCTGGCACACAACATAGGATAATAATAATAGTGGTGATAATAATAATAATAAAATAGAACTAACATTTGTTGAGCTTCAGTGCCAAACAATGTGCAACTGCTTTGCCTGCATAATCTCATTTCAGCTTCAAAACACTCCTACAGGGAGTGCCTCAACATCACATTGAGAGAAAACTGGTGCAAATACTGAGCCTCAGAAAGATTAAGTTACTTATCCAAGGTCATCCAGTCAGAGAGTATGAGGCTGGCTTTGAACTCACGTCTGTTTGTCCTGGAAGCCACTACTTTTTTAACCAAGATGCCCTGAAATGCCAACATGAGAAATCCGGTCCTCTTAGTGTGTCTCTTCTTGCAGGGACAGTGAGGACAGCAGGTTATTGGAGCTTGGTGACACTTGCATCTGCAATTCCCTAGGCAGCTCCCCCAGCTCAGATTCTATACCTTCAGGCTACTTCCTGTTGTCTTTTGAGTCCCCAAACAGACTTTTGTACAGAGAAAAGAAAACACTCACTAACCAATAAGCACAAGGCCTGGCAGGTTTATTTCTCCCTGTAATTTAATAAATTGAAGTTAATTAATAAGTGCTTACAGTCAATTTTCTGTGTGTTTTTTACTAATTTGAGTTATTGTAACTGTATATATTATATAGTATATTTTTATTATTATTTGTTTTTGAGATGGAGTTTCGCTCTTGTAGCCCAGGCTGGAGTGCAATGGCGCGGTCTCGGCTCACTGCAACCTCCACCTCCCGGGTTCAAGCAATTCTTCTGCCTCAGCCTCCTGAGTAGCTGGGATTACAGGCATCTGCCACCATGCCCAGCTAATTTTTGTATTTTTAGTAAAGACGGGTTTTCACCATGTTGGTCAGGCTGTTCTTGAGCTCCTGACCTCAGGTGATCCACCCGCCTTGGCCTCCCGAAGTGCTGGGATTACAGACATGAGCCACTGCACCTGGCCATTTTTATTAATTTTTAACTTTTATTATATGCGAGTCATATATAAACTTAAGTGATTTGAGTAATAAGGCCCAGAGCCTTGTCATCTAAGGGTGTGATGATACTATAAAGCTTCCACATCTATCAGTTAAATAAGTAGGAGGTAGGAGGGAACAAGTGTCCTAAAGGCAAGTAGTTCAGTCTCCAAAATGCCTTGCCCAGTGGTTTTTCATAGTTGACATTTAATAAATAGTTGTTGAATAAATGACTGTGAAAAAGAAGAAAATAGTCATAAACAAAATTGAAAGCAAATAGGCCAGGTGTTGTGGCTCATGCCTGTAATCCCAGCACTTTGGGAGGTTGAGGCAGGAGGACTGCTTGAACCCAGGAGTTCAAGACCAGTCTGGGTAACATAGCAAGACCCCATCTCTACTACTAAATAATAAAAATTATTTTTAAAAAAACTAAAAGCGGCCAGGCGTGGTGGCTCACGCCTGTAATCCCAGCACTTTAGGAGGCCGAGGCAGATGGATCACTTGAGGTCAGGAGTTCGAGACCAGCCTGGCATGGTGAAACCCCGTCTCTACTAAAAATACAAAAATTGGCTGGTGTCATGGCACCCACCTGCACTCCCAGTTCCTCAGGAGGCTGAGGCAGGAGAATTGCTTGAACCCAGGAGGCAGAGGTTGCAGTGAGCTGAGATCATGCCACTGCACTCCAGCCTGGGTGACAGAGTGAGACTCTGTCTCAAAGAAAAATAAAACAAAACAAAAAAGCTTAAAGCAAATAGGCAGGGAAATATTTTCATAAGTACAATAACAAGGTCTCAATTTCTTAATATATCAGGAACTTGGGAAATTGATAAGAAAAGCATGAAATCTTCAATAGAAAAATGATAATGCTAAATAAATGCAGAATGAATAAATGAAAGAATAAGTGGGGGCTAATAGAGAGATACCTTTCCTGAAATTTAACATGTTAATTTTTTTTAGGAGTTTTCCAGTAAAGACCCAAAGGCCTGCTAGACAAATTCTCAAAGCACTGTAACACTAACACATTAATTTTGCAAGACTACATCGGGGATCATATGAAGACAAGGGGACCTCAGGTATGTGAAGGGGGACTTAGAAAATGCAAAGAGCTCAGCTGCAGAGCTGGCTTAAGCCTTTTTCGGATGAACAGGAGGACAGGAAAGGAATTGCTGCATGGCCTGGTAGAACGATCAGATGTCCCAAGTTAGGGAAAGTAGACAGAAAAATCAGGAAGTATACACTGGTGAGCTCCCTGCTTTGGAAGCAGTAATGTGGCTTTGCTGGGAAGCTACCCTTTGAGGAGGAAATCCAACTCTACAGGTAGACAGCAGTCTCCCAACAGCAGAGCTGGGGAGATAGCTGGAGGAGGAGGAGAAGGGAAAGGGCCTACCCGGAGTAAGGCCAGCTCTGTTCCTCCCTGATGGGTGGGTCACAGTGGCCCAGCCTCCGGGACAGGGTTAGGGGAAACCTGGGCTCTGATGACAGCGGCAACTTCTCAGTCCTGTCTGGCACATAAAAATAGCTTTTCCAGGTGATGTGACTCTGGGGCTTAGCCAACCGCAGGCCTGGTTACTGTGCTTGGTTACCGGCCTTTGCCCTGTCTCCAGATCTTGGAATGACTTTGGCTTTACACACTTCCCCCTAGGGGCCTCATAAGTGAAGCCTCATCCTCAGGAGACAAGGGTGACTTTTCACAGTGTGCCCCCTTTGTGGGAAGGGTATGCTGACCTTTAGGAGTGCAGGAAGGGCACTTCCCTCCTTTCTTGGCTTGGGAAGCGTAGGGGAGCTCAGCCAGCCTATATCTACTGTTTCCTGGGTAATTCACTAAGCCAACCAAAGAACCTGAACTTCCTGCAGTAATGAGGCCAACACACAGTCTCAGGTACACAAAACCACCAAGAGTCACATGCCTCTTGACTCAGAGACCTACCCCAGGAGTCTGTGAAAGCGGAACAACCAGGCCCAGGCCCTTGGGGTACCAGGAGTCACATGAACAATGAGAACATCAACAGGCCTGAGGCCACCGACAGGTGCAAAGTTTCCTAGGGTACACACATTTGCCCTAATATACACACACCTGTCCTGATTTACATACTCAGAGCCCCGTGGGCAGTACACATCCCATGATGCACTGAGCTCCTTATTTTGGGTAGAACCCCCTTTTAGAGCTAGTACCCAGGCTGTTCATTTTCCTTGCTATCAAAGGAGATTCTCCACATCCCTCTATTCCTCCTTCTCCCTGATTTCTCCCTGTTGTGCAGATAGAGAAGTGGCAAGGGACAATGGTGATTTTATTCCAGAAGGCTGAGGAACCAAGGCTGCAAAAGACTCTATAAAAGCACTTAGTTATAGAATCTAATCGGCTAGAAGGAATGCTTAGAGCCATTATCGAGCTCAGTCAGTTTGTTTTCACGACAAGGAGCCTGAGGCTACAGAAGCAAAGAAGTTTACCCAGTGCCCCAGGCTGGGCAGTGGCTGAGGCTGAATTTGATGATACAGGTGGGATGGGCAGGTTCAGTCTAGCTAGAGAATTTAGTTAGCTCAGGGGTGGGGTTGGCTTACTGATTTTTTTTTTTTTTTTTTGAGACAGAGTCTCGCTCTGTCACCCAGGCTAGAGTGCAGTGGCGCGACCTCGGCTCACTGCAACCTCTGCCTCCCAGGTTCACACCATTCTCCTGCCTCAGCCTCCTAAGTAGTTGGGACTACAGGCGTGTGCCACCACACCCAGCTAATTTTTGTATTTTTAGTAGAGACAGGGTTTCACTATGTTGGCCAGGCTGGTCTCAAGCTCCTGACCTCAGGTAATCCACCTGCCTTGGCCTCCCAAAGTGCTGAGATTACAGGCGTGAGCCACCGCAACCAGCCTGGTTTACTGATCTTTAGTGCATGTGAGTGATAAAGATTGGTCCACTGATAACAACTGAGCATCTGGTTTGCACAAGGCACAGACTGAGAAGCAAATATATTTTTAAATCTTAACCCTCTCAAAGTTACAGGAGATAACTAATTAACAGAGCGATGAATAAGGATGATGCTTACAATACATTTTTAAAATTTTATTCTGGCCGGGCACAGTGGCTCACACCTGTAATCCCAACACTTTGGGAGGCCAAGGTGGGTGGATCACTTGAGGTCAGGAGTTTGAGATCAGCCTGGCCAACATGGCGAAACCCTGTCTCTACTAAAAATATAAAAATCAGCCAGGCATGGTGGCAGGTGCCTGTAATCCCAGCTACTCAGTAGGCTGAGGCAGGAGAATCACTAGAACCCAGGAGGCAGAGGTTGCAGTGAGCCAAGATCACACCACTGCACTCCAGCCTGGGTGACAGAGCAAAACTCTGTCTCAAAAAAAAAAAATTATTTTGGATTCAGTGGGTACATGTGCAAATTTGTTACATGAGTATATTGCATAATGGGCTTCCAGTGAACCCATCACCTGAACAGTGAACACTGCACTCAGTGAGTAGTTTTTCAAAAGGGACCCTCTTTGGAGTCCCTGGTAAGAACTTTTAAGAATAATATACAAGACGTTCTCTAGACGGAACATGCTTATCAACTGAGAGGTATAAACATCGAACGCCGTATCAGCAAGCGATACTCCAACATGCAAAAGAACCCAGGATGGGGGACTGGGGAGGTTTCCAGGGTCAAATGGGAGAGCTGGGAGCCTGAGACACCAATAGTTTTAGCTGACTTTGAGTATTTGTCAGGCGAGGGGCTGAGGGGTTCGGTGTGGGTAGGGCTTTGGGCCTTCATCGTTGACAGGAGGGATTCTGACTGGACAGCTTTTTCTCCAGTCCTTTAGCCAAAGGAGGAAGGATCACTGGGAGAAGGAAAAAACGGTGGGAGTCTCCTCAAAGACCAGTTGTCCTCTACCCCTCATTACCCCCTCTCCTGACAGCAGCCACTGTCCTTCTTGGCTAAGATAAGAGACAGCAGGAACAGCCCCCTGCCCTGCTCTAGCCGAGTTGGAACAGAGCCACGGAGTGAGTTGGCTGGCAGCAGAAATGTCTGGGCATCTGTGTCTGGGGGAGAGGTGCCAGCTGTCTAGGCAGAGAGAAAATGTGCCCATGTGCACACACACGTGTGTAAAGGTAGGGCATGTGTGTGAACACATGCAGCAGAGGGAAGAGCAGCTGTTGTCATTGTGAATGACAACAGCACAGACACCAGGAGAACCCCGTTGTCTCCCAACCCATAGACTCAGACTCTGCCTCCCTGCCTGGAGTAAGACACCCATCTCCTCTGGTAGCACCTCGACCATCTACCAGGCAGCAATGGAGCTCATTTGAGGCCTGGCCCTTTTGCAGCTAACCTGGGCTCTCCCATGCTCATAGAGCCCACTGTGACCACCAAGAGAAGGTGACAGCAAGGAGGAAGGCTCCCGCTATGTTCTAACATTCAATGATTTTATGGTTCCATGAAGGAAAGAGAGAGCAACATGTCAACACAGATTTATCCTAAACTGCTGGATGGAAATAACTTGGAAAACAGCATAGAATGAGTAAACTCTTAAATACATGTTTCCAGTGAGTTTCCTTTTTGATTCTAATTACCTCCATAAGACAGAGGACTGTCCCCAAGCCTTTACTGAGATGAGAAAGTAGGGACTTCTTCACCCCAAATCTTTCCTAAGGTTTTATTTACAGACTTTTTCAAAACATTCACTGAATACTTTTTCTTCTTCTTATAATACATGCTCATAGTAGAAAAATTGAAACTCAAGAAACTATAAAACCTCCATAATCCACCCCATCCTCACTTTACTTCCACAGGCCTCAGATATGCCTGCTATGGGATGCCCCATCATGTTAAAATGCACCCACATCTCACATCTGAAGTTACTGTGCTGAGTTGAAACTGTCTAGTTGGCCAGGCACAGTGGCTCATGCCTGTAATCCTTGCACTTTGGGAGGCTGAGGTGGGTGGATCACTTGAGGCCAGGAGTTCAAAACCAGCCTGGCCAACATGGAGAAACCCCATCTCTACTAAAAATACAAAAAAATTAGCCAGACGTGGTGACAGGCAGCTGTAATCCCAGCTACTCAAGAGGCTGAGGCAGGAGAATTGCTTAAACCTGGGAGGCAGAGGTTGCAGTGAGCCGAGATCATGCCACTGCCCTCCAGCCTGGGTGACAGAGCGAAACTCCATCTCAAAAAAAAAAAAAAAAAAGAAAAGAAAAGAAAGAAACTGTCTAGTTAACATATATTTTGCAGACCTTTGATTAAATGTTTATGAATTTTAGTTCTGTCATTTAAAATTTTTTGAAGCCAATATATTTTGTTTTCTATATCTCAAATATGTTTGAGAGTCTCTGAAAAGTCTACAGGCCCCAGGAACTGTGCTTATTGTGACTAATGAATAAGAGGACCCTGCCCAGTGAAAAATGTTACTATTTAAGAGTAGATACACTGTCAGTCTCTCTCTCTCTCTCTCTCTCTATGCATTTATCATGGATAACTTAGAGAGCCCATATAGTTTTGAATACTGTTTTTCTCCTATTCTACACTGTTCATCCAGTATTTCGCAGACAGAGCTTGAGAGCGGAGGCCTGCTGTGTCAGTGGGAGTCCCCCACCCACACCACAGCTTCTCAGTGCAGGTTCTAGGACCACACACCTCTTAGGTAGAAAGGCTCTGAGAGAGACAGCTTGTCTCCCTCAGACCTGAGCTTCACAGATGAGGAAACTGAGGCCTGAAGAAGTGACTGGCCCCAGGTGAGTGGTTAGTTAGTACCACAACCAGACTCAGAATTTAGGTTGCTGGCTCAGGTGGGAGGTGAAGAAGCCACTGCTTGCCTTGGGTGCCCTCTGCCCAACTTCCAGGGCCAACTCTCTGTGGGCACCTTCCTCTGGTGCCATACTGCCAGACCCTCCCACTCCACTCCCGCCTCCCACTAGCTGCTCCAAGCTTTTGACCCAATTTTCCCCATCCAAACTCCTGTGTTTGTTTTCCCTTCATTGTCACAATGTTGCTCAAGCTGTAAATTTACAAAATGTTAGTAAATTTTAATTTTTTTCTCTGATCGTAAAAGTAACAGATGCACATGGGAGAAAATAGGAGGAAAAAAGGAGTTCATTATATCACCCAGAGATGATCACTGTAAAAATGCTGTGCAACAAACATCAATAAATGGAATTAGAAATTGATCAGCTGCTCTGTCATTATTATTATTAATTTTTTTAGAGACGGGGTCTTGTCATATTGCCTAGGCTGGTCTTGAACTCTTGGGCTCAAGCAATGCTCCCACATCAGCTTCCCAAAGTGCTGATATTACAGGCGTCAGCCACCATGCTTGGTGTGTTTCCTTTCAGTTATAAAATATCTCAGATACATAAACATGATTCGTTCATTCGACAAATATTTGTTGAGCATGTACCACATGGAAGGCACTGTTCTGGGTTTAGGAACATAATAATTGACACAATAGTCCAAGTCCTTGTTCTCAAGGAGCTACATTCTAGCGGAGGAAGATAGATAATCAACAAATAAATATAAAACAGGTTTGTTGGTGTTGAGTACTATGAAGAAAAAATAAAACAGGGTAAAGGAGAAGAGTAGCTGGTGAGTGTTACTGTACATGAAATGATTGGGAAAGCCTCCCTGAGAAATGACATTTGATCAGGGTCCAGAAGGAAGTGACACAGTGAGCCAAATATTGAGTGAACATGTTTCAGACACTGAGGACATAATAGTGAATAAAAGTGACATTCCACTCTGGGCCACCGGCCCTCCTCTTCATTGTAGACACCTTGTACTATTTTACCTAATGGCCTGAAGACTGAATTGTACAGGAAGAGAAGGAAGAGGAAGAGCTACCCTTAACATTTTAATTTTTTTTGGCGGGTGCGGTGGCTCATGCCTGTAATCCCAGCACTTTGGGAGGCTGAGGCAGGTGGATCACCTGAGGTCAGGAGTTCGAGACCAGCCTGGCCAACATGGTGAAACCCCATCTTTACTAAAAAAAAGTACAAAAATTAGCTGGGTGTGGTGGCTGGCACCTGTAGTTCAGCTACTTGGGAGGCTGAGGCAGGAGAATCGCTTGAACCCGGGAGGTGGAGGTTGCAATGAGCTGAGATCGCACCACTGCACTCCAGCCTGGGTGACAGAGTGAGACTGTCTCAAAAAGATAAAAATACATAATAAATATAAATATATTTATTTATTTAATAAGGTTGGTCTTGAATTCCTGACCTCAACTGATCCACCTGCCTTGGCCTACCAAAGTTCCGGGATTATAGGCATGAGCCACCATGCCCAACCAACTCTTAACATTTTAATATACAGACTTAAAAAGTCTAAAATTGGCTGGGCGTGGTGGCTTACACCTGTAATCCCAGCACTTTGTGAGGCTGAGGCAGGTGGATCACTTGAGGTCAGGAGTTTGAGACCAGCCTGGCCAACATAGTGAAATGTCTCTACTAAGAATACAAAAATTAGCTGGGCATGGTGGTGGGCGCCTGTAATCCCAGCTACTCGGGAGGCTGAGGCAGGAGAATCACTTGAACCTGGGAGGCGAAGGTTGCAGTGAACCGAGATTGCACCATTGCACTCCAGCCTGGGTGACAAGACCAAGACTCTGTCTCAAAAAAAAAAAAAGTCTAACATTAATCAATATTTACTTTCCTCCCAAATAAAAACATATTAAACTTTATCTTTGCTCACTGTTCCCATCTGAAATGTTTACCAATTTTTCAGTTTATCTTGTTATTTTTACTTTTCCAAATCAACCATTATTACTAAAAATAGTTTTGAGTAGTCATAATTTGTTTAGATACATCCATATGTTTTGTAAATATTTCCTTACCATTTTTTCTTGCATTTCCCTATTTCCTTTTGGGTTCAGTTTTCTTGTGTCTTAGGTTCATTCTTCAGTAGTTTCCACGGTAAGGGCCTATGGCAGCTAACTCTGTTTTTGTTTGTCATCTGACGATGTCTTCAACTTGCCCTCCTTTAAAGAAAATAATGACTTTATTCAGATATAGTTCACATATAAAAATCCACCGTTTTAAAGGATACAATTCAATGGTTAAGTATATTCATAGACTTGTATAACTGTCAGCACTAATTTTAGAACATTTCATCACCAGCCCACACACCAAAAAAAAAACCACCCTGTACCCACTAGCAGTCATTCCCCAGTCCCCTCTCCTCCAGCCCTTGGCAACCACTTACCTACTTTCTGTCTCTGTGGATTTTCCTTTTTTTTTTTTTGAGACAGTCTTGCTCTGTTGCCCAGGCTGGAGTGCAGTGGTGTGATCTCGGCTCACTGCAACCTCTGCCTCCTGGGTTCAAGCGATTTTCCTGTCTCAGCCTCCCAAGTAGGTGGGACTACAGGTCAGCACCACCATGCCTGGCTAATTTTTGTCTTTTTGGTAGAGACAGGGTTTCACCATGTTGGCCAGGCTGGTCTCAAACTCCTGACCTCCAGTGATCTGCCCACCTTGGTCTCTGTGCTGGGATCCTCAAAGTGCTGGGCTTACAGGTGGGAGCCACTACGCCCAGCCCTGGATTTGCCTATTCTGACATTTCATATAAATGGAATCATACGATATGTGCCCTTTTGTTTCTGGTTTCTTTCACTTAGCATAATGTGTTCAAGGTGCATCCATATTGTAGCATGTGTCAATACTTCATTTTTTATGGCTGAATAATATTCCATTGTATCACATTTTGTTTATCCTTTAGCCAGTTGACGGACATTTGTGTTGTTTCTACTTTTTTGGCTATTATGAATAATGCTGCTATGAACATTTGTGTATAAGCGTTTGTGTGTGAACATACATCTTCGGTTCACTTGGGTATATATTTAGGAGCTAAATTGCTGGATCATACAGTAACTCTATGTTTAACTTTTTGAGGAACTATTCTAAAGCAGCTGCACTATTTTACATTCTAACAGCAATGTATGAGGGTTCTGTTTTCTCTACATTTTCATCAACATTTGTTCTTTTCTGGGTTTTTTTGCTTGTTTGTGTTATAGCCATCCTAGTGAGTGTGAGGTGGTGTCTCATTGTATTCTATTTTTTATGTTCATTTTAACATAAATGTAGCATACTGCTCACATACTATATACCCTTTTCATTTAACAATATATTGTGGAGATCTTGTCGATATATACAGAACTTACTCTCTTTTTTCTGGCTTTACGGTAATTCAATGTCTGAATGCACCATCTTTTATTTAACCAGTTCTCTACTGATGGGCTGTTTTTTCCAGTCTTTCATTATCACAAACAGTGCTGCAACAGTGCTACCTTTAAACACTCCATTCTCTACATGTGGAAGGATAAATCCTAAAAGTGGAATTCTGGGCTAAAGGGCATGTGTATGCTTTTATTTTTATAGACATTGCCAAATGGTAGTCAGTGGTCTTTTTTAACACCTCAATGGTCTTGAGGTGTTTAAAAAACAAGTGGGGGTCAGGGTAACAATTACTGACAAATTGATTTCCATACTGAATGTACCAGTTTATACTTACCAGAAATGTAAGTACATGTTATTTAAATGAACACTGGATGATAAGATCAAATTTGTGAAAATACTTGTGTTCTTAGTATGGTACTCTTGTGTGGGTTGACTTCAGAATCACTTCTTTTTAGGGGCTTTGGGGGAAGGGCAGCTTATAAAAAGCTTTCCTTGGTTGCAGCTCCAAGGAGGAGGTAGCACCTGAAAACGGCTTCTCTTGGCGCCCTTATCTACATTTCCTTGATGAAACAATGGGTACTCACTGAAGATGCTGGGTAAAATATTCATTCATTTATTCCTTCAGTCAACAAATATTTATCAAAAGCTTACTATTTGGTGCTAGCTGCTGGAGATGGAATGGAAACAAAATCAGACCAAACACTCCTTTCACTGACATTTTCAGGCTTTTGAAAGGACACAGACATTAATACAACTAAGGGTAAAGTAACACACTGGGAAAGAAATGCCTATCATGCCACTGGAGCCTGGAACAGGGTCCGAGGGTCAGCAAGGGTGACCAGAGGAAATATGTTTGAATTGAGATATGAAAGATGAGTAAAAGACTAGGTGAAGAAAGTCTCTTCTTCCTCTGGAAGAAAAAGCATAGTTAACAAATAAAGAAGACTGGGTATGGTGGCTCACACCTGTAATCCCAGCACTTTGTGAGGCTGAGGCAGGTGGATCACTTGAGGTCAGGAGTTTGAGACCAGTCAGGGCAGCATAGAGAGACCCCATCTCTACAAAAAAAAAAAAAAAAGAGAGAGAAAGAAAAGCAAGAAAAGAAAGGGAAGAAAGGGAGAAAGAAAGAAAGAAAAAGAAAGAAAGAAAGAAAAAGAAAGAAAGAAAAGAAAAGAAAAAAGAAAAGAAAAGAAAAGAATTAGCTGGGTGTGGTGGTGGCAAAGAAAGAAAAAAGAAAGAATTAGCTGGGTGTGGTGGTGTGTACCTGTAGTCCCAGCTACTTAGGAGGCTGAGGTGGTAGGATAGCTTGAGCTCAGAAAGTCAAGGCTGCAGTGAGCAGTGATCGTGCCACTGTACTCCAGCCTGGAAAACAAAGTGAGACCCTTTCTCAACAACAACAACAAATAAAGAAGAGAGGCAATAATACCTACCTCATAGCATCGTTAGAAAAATTAAATAATACATGTAATGCATTTAGCAAAATGTTCAGCACGTATCAGTTACTTGAAGAATGCTTATTTTGTTTCCACTCTTTCTTTCTTCTTCTTTTTTTTTTTTGAGATGGAGTTTCCCTCTTGTTGCCCAGGCTGGAGTGCAATGGTCTGATCGCAGCTCAGTGCAACCTCTGCCTGCCAGGTTCAGGTGATTCTCCTGCCTCGGCCTCCCAAGTAGTTGGGATTAAAGGCATGCGCCACCATGCCTGGCTAATTTTGTATTTTTAGTAGAGAATGTTGGTCCATGTTGGTCAGGCTGGTCTCGAACTCCTGACCTCAGGTGATCTGCCCGCCTCAGCCTCTCAAAGTGCTGGGATTACAGGCGTGAGCCACCATGCCCGGCTCTTTTTTTTTTTTTTTTTTTTAAATAACCATAGTGAATGTTAAAATCCCAGTTCCCCAAGCAAAACATTACCACCCTAGTTATGTACTTACTTCTAAACTCTACCCCACACTGCCTTGGGTTGTTAGTTATCTTATCTTATTCAGGTCTTGTTTACTCAACCAGGTGACAAGCTTATTTAGAACAAGAATCTGGCTTTATACTTTTTAGCAAAATAATAGCTACTATTTGTTGAGCATATATGACATACTCTTTATGGGCATTATTTCCAACCCTCACAACAACCCTGTTTTACAGATTATTTTCCTCATTTTACAGATAAGGAAACTAAAGTTCAAAGAGGTCAGTTAGCCTGGCCAAGGTGTTGAAGGCAGGACTAAATCCTGATGCAGGTAGCTACATTTGTAGCTGACAGATGGTAAAGCATAGAGCTGCCCTCACCCAAACCCTTCTTATTTCCAACTGGCATGACCTTTAGACAGTGGCAGGGAATATGGGGAGAAAGAATTGTTGGAGAGGTGCCCATCCCTTCTTCCAGCTGTGTGAAGTATAAATTTAGAACTCAAACTAAGTAGAACTCAAATGGTCATTGTAGAATTCCTGCATTCATTCAGCAAGCCTAGGCTGCTAATGAGCAAAACCCCTCACTGGGAGTTTTGTAGTTGATGATACAGATAATGTTAAGATTCATGGAATGTTTTTTATGTGCCAGGCATTGTTCTAAGCGCTTTATATGGATTAATTCATTTAATATCAGGTTAAGACTGTTATGATCTCACAGAACAGCTGAGGAAACAGAACTACAAGAAGGTTAAAGGGTTCGCCCAAGGCCTTCACCTGGCAAAGTAGTGGCGTTTGGATCTGGCAGTGATTTCGCAGCTTGAGACCTATTTAATAACAGTGTGAGAGAAGGGTCACACAGTCAATCAAAAAAACAGACGAAACTCTGGTATAGCGAAGGACCAAAAGTTCTGCGGGCTGAGCAGGAAAGTTGGCTCCAAATGTCTGCCTGCCTGCCAGCAGACCTCCAGCCCCAACCTTCTGCTTTCCCGGCTTCCCCACCCCCTCATTCCCGACAGACCACAGCCAGCCAGCCAGGAAAGGAGGGGAAAGGTCGCAGTGGGGATGGCTCCTCCCTTCCCGTCTTACAGCCCTTCTTCAGCAGAGCCCGCCGAGCTCGCTGAGATGTGGAAAGTCACAGGGTTCTTTCCCATCCGGCACGGGCACTTGACCCGGGTACACGGAACCGCCAGTTCTAAAGCCACCAGCGGCCTTCCCTTCCACGGCGTGTACACCCCTTACCGGGGGTCCTCCCCATTCCCAGTGTCTCTCCGGGACTCTACTTTCTGAGATCCCCCGTTGCGTGCTCTCAAGACAGACCGCACAGTCTTGGCTGGGTGGGTGGGGGGTGATTAGTAAGGCAGCCCAGCCCCCAAATCTGGACATAAGGCTGGTCTGTGACCTCCTGGCTCTTTAGTTCAAGCCGAAAGCACCCTTAAAAATCATCTAGCGGCCGGGCGCCGTGGCTCACGCCTGTAGCCCCAGCACTTTGGGAGGCAGAGGTGGGAGGATGGCTTGAGATCAGGAGTTCGAGACCAGCCTGGGCAACATAGCGAGACTGTCTCTATTTAAAAAAAAAAAAAAGAAGAAGAAGAAGAAGAAAGAAATCATCTAGTGGCCAATGTCTTCATTACAGATGAGAAAACCGAGGCCCATTTAAATACCAAGTGACTTGCCCATATGCAGTTAGGATCCCACACCAGGGCCAGGAGTATTTCACGTTTTCTGAAGCGACACGACAAACTCTCATAGAAAGCAGAGCTTGCAGAGCTTAATATGTTGCACAAGGGCCTCACCCTTCCAGAGATACCGATGGCAACTGAAACTCGGAATTTGGAATCTTGGTACAGCTATGAAGTGAAACAAAACCAGCTCTTCAGTCCTTGAAATGAAGAAAATAACGAGTGGAGTAGGGGTCTGGTGCCCTCTGACAATTTAGTGCACCCGAAATCTCTGGGGAAGAACCCACCCTTCACGGCGGGGCTTCACGGACACGAAGGCCATCGGTGTTTTTCACCTACTGGGGAGAAGGGATATGTGCTCTCTGACTCCTTCAAATGTTTTCTACAGCAGAGATGGCAGTCGAGATTAATACACACGCCTCGTCTCACTCCAGAACACAATGATTCAAAACCGCACGACGTGTACTTTTGGAAACAGCTCCGCGGGAGAGCACCCGGGACAATCCCCAAACCCCGTTGCCCGCGGGGTGGGGCCGCGGACGTGCGCCACGTCGTGTGCGTCCCGGGCGTGCGTGCGGCCTCCAGTACGCGTGCGCGTGGCCTCCTGGGGCGTGCTCGCGGCTATAAGGGGCGGAGGCTGGGTGGCGTTGCTCCGCGCTCTGCGGCTGACGGCGCTTTTGTCTCCGGTGAGTTTTGTGGCGGGAAGCTTCTGCGCTGGTGCTTAGTAACCGACTTTCCTCCGGACTCCCGCACGACCTGCTCCTACAGCCGGCGATCCACTCCCGGCTGTTCCCCCGGAGGTGAGCGGCCCTGTGGGCTTCCCCGGCTCCCCACCCCCATCGCCAGAGTGCTCGCCGCGCTAGCAGCCTCGCGTTCCAGGGCTGGGGGTGCGCCGCCGGGATCCTCTCTTCTCGCCCACGCCCCATCTGGGGTCCCCATTCAGCCGTCAGCCCTGTTTTGTCCTAAGGTGGTCCTAACTAGGATCCACGTGGCCCATCCCACGCCCACAGGTGCTGAGTTAGGCATCCCTGCCATGCCCTCCCAAAGCACCTTCACGATCTCCTTGCTGTCCCAACACTTAGCGTGTTGCGTGTTAACTACCCTTTGTCTATAAGGTTTGCAATGTGGCCCTAGTATCTTCCAGGGTACCTAACACATTGCAGATATTCATGGTATGTTTGTTAAATAAATGAACTTGATAGATTTGACCCTCATAGAGTTATTTGGACTTGCAAAAAGTTTGTAGTTAACTCCAATCTGTGATGTGGGAGAGACTTCTAGGCAGGTTGCTTTCTCCAGGGCATGTTCTTATATTTCCCATGACCCACCACCCCCCTGCAAAAGGACTGGGCCTATTTCAGGAAGGTGACTGATGGCCTGCACTGTAGCACAGGGGTTGTGCATTGTGCCTTGCAGGAACAAAATTTTCAATGAAGTAAATGTTTGTTTGTTTGTTTTTGAGACGGAGTTTTGCTTTTGTTGCCGAGGCTGGAGTGCAATGGCGCGATCTTGGCTCACTGCAACCTCTGCCTCCCGGGTTCAAGCAATTCTGCCTCAGCCTCCCGAGTAGCTGGGATTACAGGCATGTGCCACTATGCCCGGCTAATTTTTGTATTTGTAGTAGAGACAGGGTTTCACCATGTTGGTCAGGCTGGTCTCGAATTCCTGACCTCAGGTGATCCACCCACCTCGGCCTCCCAGAGCGCTGGGATTACAGGTAAAGTTTTAAGAAGTGTTCTTGAATTAGTCCAAGAAGCAACACTGGCTCCGCAGCCATGAAGTTTGCAATGTAAAATATTCTTGGAGAGTTGCTGTGCAACTCCCTGGTCCCTGTGTCCCTCACTGGCTAAGCCTCTCCTTCAGCCCTGTGAGAGGACAGAAGAGTCAGGGCTGGATGCATGCATATCCCCAAAAGGCTATAGATTCATCCTTTCTCTTTTTCCTCAGGGTCCAGAGGCCTTTCAGAAGGAGAAGGCAGCTCTGTTTCTCTGCAGAGGAGTAGGGTCCTTTCAGCCATGAAGCATGTGTTGAACCTCTACCTGTTAGGTGTGGTACTGACCCTACTCTCCATCTTCGTTAGAGTGATGGAGTCCCTAGAGGGCTTACTAGAGAGCCCATCGCCTGGGACCTCCTGGACCACCAGAAGCCAACTAGCCAACACAGAGCCCACCAAGGGCCTTCCGGACCATCCATCCAGAAGCATGTGATAAGACCTCCTTCCGTACTGGCCATATTTTGGAACACTGACCTACACATGTCCAGATGGGAGTCCCATTCCTAGCAGACAAGCTGAGCACCGTTGTAACCAGAGAACTATTACTAGGCCTTGAAGAACCTGTCTAACTGGATGCTCATTGCCTGGGCAAGGCCTGTTTAGGCCGGTCGCGGTGGCTCACGCCTGTAATCCTAGCACTTTGGGAGGCTGAGGTGGGTGGATCACCTGAGGTCAGGAGTTCGAGACCAGCCTCGCCAACATGGCGAAACCCCATCTCTACTAAAAATACAAAAGTTAGCTGGGTGTGGTGGCAGAGGCCTGTAATCCCAGCTCCTTGGGAGGCTGAGGCAGGAGAATTGCTTGAACTCGGGGACGGAGGTTGCAGTGAGCCAAGATCGCACTGCTGTACCCAGCCTGGGCCACAGAGCAAGACTCCATCTCAAAAAAAAAAGAAAAGAAAAAGCCTGTTTAATGCACAGGTGTGAGTGGATTGCTTATGGTTATGAGATAGGTTGATCTCGCCCTTACCCCGGGGTCTGGTGTATGCTGTGCTTTCCTCAGCAGTATGGCTCTGACATCTCTTAGATGTCCCAACTTCAGCTGTTGGGAGATGGTGATATTTTCAACCCTACTTCCTAAACATCTGTCTGGGGTTCCTTTAGTCTTGAATGTCTTATGCTCAATTATTTGGTGTTGAGCCTGTCTTCCACAAGAGCTCCTCCATGTTTGGATAGCAGTTGAAGAGGTGTGTGGGTGGGCTGTTGGGAGTGAGGATGGAGTGTTCAGTGCCCATTTCTCATTTTACATTTTAAAGTTGTTCCTCCAACATAGTGTGTATTGGTCTGAAGAGGGTGGTGGGATGCCAAAGCCTGCTCAAGTTATGGACATTGTGGCCACCATGTGGCTTAAATGATTTTTTCTAACTAATAAAGTGAAATATATGTTTCTACTGTGTGTCATGTTGACTTCTGCTCTTGAAATTCGTGGTAGGGAGGGTCTTAATTTCTAGACCTGAGGTTTAATTTTAACATCTCAATACTTTGGAGCAGGAAAGTGCTTAAATCACTTTGTTTAAAACATAGTAGACTTCTGAATTTGGGGGCAGAGGCAGTTGGGTCTGCCATGTATCAACCAGTTATGTGAGCCTAGGCCACGATTATTGCAGGCCTGTCATGACTAGATCTGTAAAGAAGAAGAAAAATGATCACCACTTCCAGCCCCTCTCCTTGAGTCTCTGGGGCAAAGAGGACTATCAGTCCAGGAGGCTGTGGGCTTTTTCTTTTGTACTCTTCAGCATGTTTTACTTACCCACCAAAAAGGCTGCTTAATTCAGATTGTTCTCAAAGTCAGTTGGTAAAGTGTCCACACCACACAGATGATTATATCTGCTCTCCCAGATCTAAGCAACTTGGCCTTTACTCAAAAGTTGGAGGGTTTTTTTTCTTGTATCCATCACTCTTGTACTTCCTGTCCCACGTACAGTTGTATTCACTCCTTTGCCCTTCAGAATATATTTATTTACACTCCCATCTGGGCATGTGCATCATTTTATTAACTTGACTGACTTTTGCTAAAGTGCAACAATGAAGTACAGTGTCTTCTGTTAAGCCAGTTTTGCTTCCTGAGTGTTCTTAAAATGTCACTACCCTAGAAGCCTGTGGGTTAAGCATCACTTTCATTTATTGCACAGTGGTTGTCACTAGTGTTATTTATCAAGTATTTCCAGTTTCCCACCTTTCGGGTACATGGTAAATTGGTCCCCTTGTGGCTGGCAGGGTTTATATGACTGTTACTTTGTTAGCATAGTACTACTCTCAAAAGTCTATTTGGCTTTTTCTCTGGTTTCAGTTTCATGTGCCAGTAGTTACCCTCTTCTAGTCATATTTCTTATATTTGATATATTTTCTCATTCTCATGCTTCTAATTTGGGGTATTTTTGAACCTTCAATTGAAGAGCCTGCACCTTAAGTCTCTCCTCCAAGTGGCTTAGTTTAATTGAAGTGATCTGTGTGCCACCACCCCCTTGTGGTTGGATGGAGCCATGTCATTAGTTCTGGCCAATGAGCTGTGAGTGGTAGTGGCTTGCGTTAATTCTACGTGAGAGCATTTCAGTGCTGGAGAAACCTGCGAGGCCCTCTTTTTCCCTCTGTGCAGTGACAAGCAGTGCTTCCTATGGAACTGTTCATTAGTGTAGGTCCTGGAATGAGGATGCATGGCGCAGGGCCCTTAATCTGTCCAATCTGACTGTGATGTGGGAGAGACTTCTAGACATGTTGCTTTCTCTAAGGTATGTTCTTATATTTCCCATTACCCCCCACCCCCTGCAAAAGGACTGGGCCTGTTTTGGGAAGGTGACTGATACCCGCACTGTAGCACAGGAATTGTGCTACTGATATCTGGGGGTTTTGTTAACTGAAGTGTAACTTAGCTTATCCTGATTGGTACATTGTGTACAGCACCTATTGGATGCCAGGCATCAGCTAATACCTCATCGCTACCTGCCTCAAATGTACACAAGGTATTGGGAGGAAGGCATGTGAACAAATAATGTGTCATGGTTTTGTGATAGAAATACGTATACAGGATAGTGGGTATATAAAGTTATTTGTAGGCAGGAGAGGGGTGTTCAGGAAAAGCTTCTTAGAGGATCTCAATTTTTTAAAAATGCGTAGGTTGTAGGCTGCTGGCCAACTTAGGAAAAGGTGTCTCAGCGGAGGGAACAACGGGAGCAAAGGCATGGAGATGAGCCTATGCACAGCTCATTTAGAAAAACTGCAAGTTCAGGCCAGGTGCAGTGCCTCACGCCTGTAATCCCAGCACTTTGGGAGGCCGACGCGGGTGGATCACCTGAGGTCAGGAGTTTGTGACCAGCCTGGCCAACATGGGGAAACTCCATCTCTATTAAAAATACAAAAAATAGCTGGGCGTGGTGGCAGGTGCCTGTAATACCAGCTATTCAGGAGTCTGAGGCAAGAGAATCACTTGAACCTGGGGGTCGGAGGTTGCAGTGAGCCAAGATGCGCCATTGCACTCCAGCCTGGGCAACAAAAGCGAAACTCCATCTCAAAAAAAAGAGAACTGCAAGTACAGGCCAGGCACAGTGGCTCGTACCTGTAACCCCAGCACTTTGGGAGGCTTAGGCAGGAGGATTGCTTGAGCCCAGGAGTTCAAGACCAGCCTGGGGAACAGAGCAAGACCCCGTCTTTATTTAAAAAAAAAATTATTAAAAAAATTTTTTTTTCCATTCAGGGTCTCATTTTGTTGCCCAGACTGGAGTGCAGTGGTGGCATTGTGGTTCACTGCAACCTCCACCTCCCGGGCTCAAGCAATTCTCCTGTCTCAGCCTCCCCAGTAACTGGGACTACAGGTGCACACCACCATGCCCAGCTAATTTTTGTATTTTTTGTAGAGATGGAGTTTTACCATGTTGCCCAGACTGTCCTCGAACCCCTTGGACTCAAGTGATCCACCCGTCTCAGGCTTCCAAAGTGCTGGGATTACAGGTGTGAGCCACCGCACCTGGCCCACTACTCCCCCAACATTTTTTTAAGCTTTAGCTGGGCATAGTGGCGCACACCTTTAGTCCTAGCTACCAAAGGGGCTGAAGTGGGAGGATCACTTGAGCCCAGGAGTTTGAGGCTGCAGTGAGCCATGATCATGCCACTGTGCTGCAGCCTGGGTGACAGAACTAGACCTTGTCTCCTAAAAAATTAAGGCTGGGCACAGTAGCTCACACCTGTAATCCCAGCACTTTGGGAGGCCAAGGCAGGTAGATCATTTGAGATCAGGAGTTCGAGACCAGTCTGACCAATATGGTGAAACCCTGTCTCTACTAAAAATACAAAAATTAGCTGGGCATGGTGGCAAGCATCTGTAGTCCCAGCTACTGGGGAGGCTGAGACAGGAAAATTGCTTGAACCTGGGAGGCAGAGGTTGCAGTGAGCCGAGATAGTGCCACTGCATTCCAGCCTGGGTGACAGAGTGAGACTCCATCTCAAAATAAATAAATAAAAATAAATAATTTTTCAAAGTGCAAGTACAAATTTTAAATCTTACTAGCTTGTGGCCTGAACTCTAGTGCCACCTAGTGGACCCTAAAGAAGGGAATATTTTATATACCGTATGCTGTGTAATGCTTTCTGAATTTGAATGACACTACCTCTGAAGCTTAAGATAACTATGAGAATATTAAGGGCTGGAAGATAAGATCTAGCCCAGCACTGTCCAATAAAAACATAATGCAAACTACATATATAATTTAAAATTTTCTAGTGTCCCATTAAGGAGTAAAAAGAAACTGAAGATATTTTTAACATATTTAACGCAATGTATTCAAGATATCATTCCAAAATATAACATAAAGTGTTATTAATGAGATATGTTAAATACTTTTTTTGTGATACTAAGTTTGTATACTGGTGGGCATTTTATACTTAAAATATGTCTCTACTTGGATTTGCCACATTTTCTTTAGTTTTTGTTGGTGGTGCTTTTTTTTTTTTTTTTTTTGAGAGTTTTGCTCTGTCGCCCATGCTGGAGTGCAGTGGCACAATCTCGGCTCACTGCAACCTCTGCCTCTGGGTTCAAGCAATTCTTGTGCATCAGCCTCCTGAGTAGCTGGGATTACAGGCACCCACCACCATGCTGGGCTAATTTTTTTTTTTTTTTTTTTTTTTTTTGGTAGAGATGGGGTTTCACCATGTTGGCCAGGCTGGTCTCAAACTCCTGACCTCCAGTGATCTGCCCACCTTGGTCTCTGTGCTGGGATCCTTTTCTGTTAACTTGCTTATAAAAATGTCACACTCTGTATTAAGACATAAGGAGTTAGAAAATCACTGTAAAAATAAAGTTGCTTGTTGTACAGGTACTAACAAGCATTTTCTGAAATGGAAATTTGTTTTTTTATTAACCTAATACAAATAAGGTTCAAGCACTGTATTTAAATATTTAAAAGATAGGAGTTTCTTAAAATACCACATATGGTGCTCTTTCTTGTGAGCTTGCTTTTCTCCACAATTTGGCAATTTGCTTCACTCTAGTAGTCCAATCTGCAACAAAAGAACAGAATATAACACTTTCTCAGAGCCATGCTAATGATGTGTTGTAATAAAGAATGTTGATGAACTGCTGACAGTTAATCTTATTCAGGCCGTATTCTCATGAGGTCATAGATCTATATTAAGTTTTTTTACAAAGAACAAAGATCCTGGCACACTGTAGGCCAAACAAACGTTTTCTAAATGAAGTGTTGCCTTATTAACAACCTAGCTTGTAGGTTGGGAAGTTTTTAGATTCAAGGGACAAAGTAGCAAAAATGTGCCCTCTCCCTCACCCTCACCTTCTCCCTCTCCCTCTCCCGTCTCCGTCGTCTCTGTCTCCTGCTTTCCACGGTCTCCCCCTCTCCCTCGTCTCCGTCTCCCGCTTTCCACGGTCTCCCTCTGTTGCCGAGGCTGGACTGTACTGCTGCGATCTCGGCTCACTGCAACCTCCTGCCTGATTCTCCTGCCTCAGCCTGCCGAGTGCCTGGGATTGCAGGCGCGCGCCACCACGCCTGACTGGTTTTTGTATTTTTTGGTGGAGACGGGGTTTCACCGTGTTGGCCGGGCTGGTCTCCAGCTCCTGACCACGAGTGATCTGCCCGCCTCGGCCTCCCGAGGTGCCGGGATTGCAGAGGGAGTCTCGCTCACTCAGTGCTCAATGTTGCCCAGGCTGGAGTGCAGTGGCGTGATCTCGGCTCGCTACAACCTCCACCTCCCAGCCGCCTGCCTTGGCCTCCCAAAGTGCTGAGATTGCAGCCTCTGCCCGGCTGCCACCCCGTCTAGGAAGTGAGGAGCGTCTCTGCCTGGCCGCCCATCGTCTGGGATGTGAGGAGCCCCTCTGCCCGGCCGCCCAGTCTGGGAAGTGAGGAGTGCCTCTTCCCGGCCGCCACCCTGTCTAGGATGTGAGGAGCGTCTCTGCCTGGCCGCCCATTGTCTGGGATGTGAGGAGCCCCTCTGCCCGGCCGCCCAGTCTGGGAAGTGAGGAGCACCTCTTCCTGGCTGCCATCCCGTCTAGGAAGTGAGGAGCGTCTCTGCCTGGCCGCCCATTGTCTGGGATGTGGGGAGCGCCTCTGCCCAGCCGCCCTGTCTAGGAGGTGAGGAGCGTCTCTACCCGGCTGCCACCCTGTCTGGGAAGTGAGGAGCGTCTCTGCCTGGCCGCCCATCGTCTGGGATGTGGGGAGCGCCTCTGCCCGGCCACCCTGTCTAGGAGGTGAGGAGCGTCTCTACCCGGCCGCCACCCTGTCTGGGAAGTGAGGAGCGCCTCTGCCTGGCCGCCACCCCGTCTGGGAACTGAGGAGCGCCTCTGCCCGGCTGCCCCCTCTGAGAAGTGAGGAGCCCCTCTGCCCGGCAGCTGCCCCGTCTGGGAGGTGGGGGGGCGCCCCCGCCCAGCAGCCGCCCCGTCTGGGAGGTAGGGGGCGTCTCTGCCCGGCAGCTGCCCTGTCTCGGGGGTAGGGAGCCCCTCTGCCCAGCCGCCACGTCTGGGAAGTGGGGAGCCCCTCTGCCCGGCTGCCACCCCGTCTGGGAGGTGTACCCAACAGCTCATTGAGAACGGGCCATGATGACGATGGCGGTTTTGTCGAATAGAAAAGGGGGAAATGTGGGGAAAAGAAAGAGAGATCAGATTGTTACTGTGTCTGTGTAGAAAGAAGTAGACATAGGAGACTCCATTTTGTTTTGTACTAAGAAAAATTCTTCTGCCTTGGGATGCTGTTAATCTATAACCTTACCCCCAACCCCGTGCTCTCTGAAACATGCGCTGTGTCAACTCAGGGTTAAATGGATTAAGGGCGGTGCAAGATGTGCTTTGTTAAACAGATGCTTGAAGGCAGCATGCTCGTTAAAGAGTCATTACCACTCCCTAATCTCACGTACCCAGGGACACAAACACTGCCGAAGGCCGCAGGGTCCTCTGCCTAGGAAAACCAGAGACCTTTGTTCACATGTTTATCTGCTGACCTTCTCTCCGCTATTGTCCTATGACCCTGCCAAATCTCCCTCTCGGAGAAACACCCAAGAATGATCAATAAATACTAACAAAATTAAAAAAAAAAAAAAAAAGGAAAATACAACTTGAAACATTGCAGTTGAAAATGAAGACAAAGGAAACACTTCAAAAGCAACCAGAGGCCAAGCACAGTGGCTCACATCTGTAATCCCAACACTTTGGGAGGCCAAGTCAGGTGGATCGCCTGAGGTCAGGAGTTCAAGACCAGCCTGGCCAACATGATGAAACCCCATCTGTACTAAATACAAAAATTAGTCGGACATGATGGCACATGCCTGTAATCCCAGCTACTTGGGAGGCTGAGGCAAGAGAATCTCTTGAACCCAGAAGGCAGAGGTTGCAGTGAGCCGAGATTTCACCACTGCACTCCAGCCTGGGCCACCAAGCAACATTCTGTCTCGAAAGAAAAAAGAGAGAAAGAGAGGGAGGGAGGGAGGGAGGAAGGAAGGAAGGTAGGAAGGAAGGAAGGTAGGAAGGAAGGAAGGAAGGTAGGAAGGAAGGAAGGAAGGAAAGAAGGGAGGAAAGCAGACAGAAAAAATAACTTACAAAGGAACAAAAAGTAGACTAACAGGAGACTTCATGCATGCAAAAATAAAGGCCAGAAGACAATCAAATAATATCTATAGATTGAGGAGAGAAAAGTATTTCCAGCTAAGCTATCATTCAAGAGGAAGAGTAAATAAAAACACTTTCAAGGCCAGGCATGGTGGCTCACACCTGTAATCTCAGCACTTTGGGAGGCCAAGGCAGGCGGATCACCTGAGGTCAGGAGTTCGAGACCAGCCTGGCCAACATGGTGAAACCCCGTCTCTACTAAAAATACAAAATGTAGCCAGGCGTGGTGGCGCGTGTCTGTAATCCCAGCTACTAGGGAGGCTGAGGCAGGAGAATCACTTGAACCCGGGAGGTGAAGGTTGCAGTGAGCCAAGATCCCACCACTGCACTCCAGCGAGACTCTGTCTCAAAAAAAAAAAAAAAAAAAAAAAAGAATGTTCGACATTATAAGGGTGTTGTTCTTTCTTGCTTGTCTATAACTTTAATGTGATTTTTCAAATTTTCCCCAAGGGTTTTTGTTGTTGTTGTTGAGACAGGGTCTCAACTTTGTCACCCAGGCTGGAGTGCAGTGATGTGATATCAGCTCACTGCAACCTCTGCCTCCCAGGCTCAAGCAATCCTCCCACTTCAGCCTCTCTAGTAGCTGGGACTACAGACACGTGCCACCATGCCCAGCTAGTTTTTGTATTTTTAGTAGAGATGGGGTTTCGCCATGTTGGCTGGTCTTGAACTCCTGGGCTCAAGCAGTCCACCCTCCTCAGCCTCCCAAAGTGCTGGAATCACAGGCATGAGCCACTTTCATGACTCTGTCTCAAAAAAAAAAAAAAAAAAAAGTCTCAATCATTAAAACAGTGTGATATTAAGATATTAACAGACAGACCCAAGGAAGAAAATAGAAAGTCCCAAAATAAATAGAGCTATGTGGAGAATTTTAACTTAAGGAAAACGTGACATTTCAACACAACAGGAAAATGATAGATTATTCAACAAATAGTGCACTGAGTAGGCATCTGAGGAAAAAAATGAGATTCACACTTCATATACAAATTGCAAATGGATGAAATGTAAAAGGAATAAATGGAGGGTCAGAGAGAAAGAAAAAGAAACCTTAAACATACTGAAATAAACTCTGGGAAGGCCTCCCTAACTGTGATACAAAAATCAAATGCATTTTTAAATAAAAAGATATTAATTCCACTGCTTCAAGATCAAAAATCTCCATATGGCCAAAAAAAATCACAGTTGCTACTCATAACACAAAAGGCTAACTTCAAAGAACTTCAAATTCATAAGAAAAAAATAACCTATATAAAAATGGACAAAGGGTATGAACAGACAGTTCTCAGAAACATTAAAAAATATTCAACCTCATTCCTCATAAAAGATCCAAGTTAAAACTCTCCTCAGATATTTATCTTTTCATATTATATTGACCAAGATGAAAAAACATGGGTATACTCATAAGTTACAGATAGGTTTGTAAATTGGTTCACCCTCTACAGAGGAAATTTGGCAATAATTACCAAAAGAACAGACTTCACACCTTTTGACCTAGCAATTCCAGTCCTAGGGCACCATCTAGGATATACAGATATTTTTGCACATATGCCAAATGCCACTCCTGAGGGACCCAGAAAAAAGTCTAAACAAACAAACAAATGGTTTGGCAATAACCTTATAAATTATATACAAATCCTTCTATAATAAAATATACTTATTTATTATGTCTTTTTGTTGTATAATTCAAATTAAAATGTATTACTAACCTTCTTTTTTAAATATGCATAAAGTCAGCAAATATAAAGTCTATGGACCCTGCCTCAGGTTATTCAAATAACATCCTCACCATTGATCAAATGCTCAAGAAAAAGCAGACTTGTATAGTGGCCGATGCAACTACTATTAAACAACATGTGAGTATTCCTTGTTGAGTTCCTTCCCAGAAATCACTGACAAAAATATTGTCCACTTCAGTACCACACCATAAAACCAAGAGAATTTTTATCTGCTCTATGTCTTTAAAATGAGACAAGGTTGTTTCTCATGTTTACCCATTGTAATAACACCATTTCTTTCTCTATAATCAAATGGATTCAAATGTTAAGTGTTATGATTCATCCTGCTATTCACCTATGCAGCTATACTCACTGTTATTTCTGGGACATTCATTTGTGTTATTCCAGAAATATTAAACTAATTAAGGTAGTTAACCAACAGTCACAGTGAGTAGTGTACTCAGAGATTCATGGTGAAAGAATCTTACATCCTGAGGCCTCTAGCCCTGGGGCACCAGCTGCACCAGGGCTAAGAAGCTTGAGAAGATCAATAGTTTGGTATTAATACATTGGAAATCTTGGCATTAGGTAAAGAACAGCTAGGACAAGTATTCTTTGGGCTATCTCAATCTATCCTCCTTGGTTCAGCTGCCACCTATGTACTGATTACTGTTAAAGTTGTCACTAACCTAACTTCTTTCCTCTATTTCTGTCCTATCTCACTGACCACTTGATGACTATTTCTGCCTCTACGCAGGGTCTCATAACATAACAAACTCAACATGTCCAAAACAAAACTCATCTTCTGCAGCCAACTGGTTCTCCCCTGGGAATTCTGTATCTCAGGTGTTTTTTGTTTGTTTTGTGTGTGTGTGTGTGTGTGTGTGTGTGTGTGTTTTTAAATAAGGTCAACTTTTATTTTAGATCCACGGGGTACATGTGCAGGTTTGTTATGAGAGTATATTGCATGTGTCTCAGTTGATAGCATCTACTCAGTCACTGAAGCTAGAAGGCCAGGAGCTATCCTTAACTCGGGTTTTTTCCTCATTCCTCACATCTGCTAATCCCCAAGTCTGGCCGATTGTCATTCTCTTAAAGATTTTTCAGGGCTGGGCATGGTGGCTCACACCTGTAATCCTAGCACTTTGGGAAGCCAAGGCAGGTGAATCACCTGAGGTCAGGAGTTTGAGACCAGCCTGGCCAACATGGTGAAACCCCGTCTCTACTAAAAATACAAAAATTAGCCGGGCATGGTGGTGGGCGCCTGTAATCCCAGCTACTCGGGAGGCTGAGGCAGGAGAATCCCTTGAACCCAGGAGGCAGAGGTTGTGATGAGCCAAGATCGCACTACTGCAGTCCAGGTTAGGCAACAGGACAAGACTCCGTCTCAAAAAAAAAAAAAAAAAATCCCACATTTTTCAAATCTGTCCCCTTCATTCCATCCCCATTACCACTGCCTTAGATGAGGCAGTCTCCAACCTGGTATCCTCCAACTATTCTCCACACAGCTGCTAATGATCCAACATGAAGAGCCAACCATGGCACTGTCCTGCTTAAAAGTGAACACGTCCCTCTCAATGATGGCAATTTCAACTCTATTTTCCGCTTAAGGGATTTATTTCACTTTCATTAGAAACAGTGGGTCGCTACAGCATGATTTTCACTGAGGAACAGGCTTTTGCTAGCCTCACAGAGATTACTGACTTATAAGATTAAGTGTAAGGGCCTGCCTGTCCTTTGTCATTATTTATTCCTCCCACTTTAAACTTGACACTCCAGCAATACCAAGTGCCTGAACCCTCCTGCCACACCTCCAGGATATTTACTGCCTTGGGGTCTCTGTTTATGCTGTTTATGCTGTCCCCTCTCCCTGGAACACCTTCCCCTCACCACTTACTCCCTCAATTTGATCACATCCTTGAGGACCTACTCAGCTCAGCATCTTCTCCCAGTCAGTTCTCCATATCCTAGGCTGAACTGAGTGGCTGCATTGGCCCTCGTGTTATATCCCTAGCCTATCTCCATACCATACTTCAGCCTATTTTAGTCCATTGTACTTTTCATATCCTTATAAAATTTCTTATTACTTCATTATTCCCAAGCAGTACATTTTGATTGTCCAACTCCTAGCTCACATGTCCTCACGAGGCACCACCCAATGTATAGATTCAGTGACTTTCGAGTAGCCCAGGGACATAACTCTTGGGGTATCTATCATTGTGGTCCACAAATCAAAGCTACTTTAAGGTAACTACAATAAACTTCTGGTCTCTCACTGCAGGTGAAGAGAGCTACTGATACCTATAATTTGGGAATTGCCCTTGAACACCGAAAAGAAATGCTAAACCTCTGGCAGAAGATCCAAGGGGATTTGATTGGGATGGACTCTAGAAATGAGGCCTTTTATGACACCTTTTCTACTTATACATGGTCCTGGAATGTTTGCCAAGAATTACTTTCTCCTAAGGACTTAAGGTTATATGATGCCTATGTGAATAGAAATTCCTCCCATAACTGCGGATCCTCTTCCTCATCAGATACCAGTGAATGTGACACAGACTCAGGAAGAAAAAGAAAACAGAAAGGTTTAAAGGGATTTCAACAATGAAATTTCTACATTTTCTAAACAGCTCATCACAAACTACTTTTTCATAGTTATCAAAATTATTGTTTCTTGCTTTTGTCTAAGTACGTTCTTAGAAGCTGGAAATGTTGACGTCTTTTGGATTCTGACCAGTAAAAAACCTTAAACCATTTAGGAAATGGTTTCCCTTTCCTAAATCTTTTTTTTTTTTTTTTTTTTTTTTTGAGACAGAGTCTTCCTCTGTCACCAGGCTGGAGTGCAGTGGCATGATGTTGGCTTACTGTAACCTCCACCTCCTGGGTTCAAGCCATTTTCCTGGCTAAGCCTCCCGAGTAGCTGGGATTACAGGCACCCACCACCACACCCAGCTAATTTTTGTATTTTTAATAGAGATGGGGTTATCACCATGTTGGTCAGGATGGTCTCAATCTCCTGACCTCGTGATCCACTGGCCTCGGCCTCCCAAAGTGCTGGGATTACAGGTGTGAGCCACCGCGCCCGGCCCCCTTTCCTAAATCTTTACTAGTAAATAGATGCTGGGCTGTTAGTTCCCTAGCAACCAGCTGCACTCTGCTGCCCCTACCTGGCTTAAGACTGCCTAAGCCTCATCAGGAAGGAGAAAAGTTGGCCTGAGCTAAGGGCCCTCCAAGCAATAAACCTCTGAGTTTATGGTGAGTGTAAACTGGGTTAGGTTTTCAATTGTTTGTGAAAGAGACCAGAGACAGCAGATGAGGATGACCTTTCAGTTTCAGGGAATAAGATCAGCAAGCCCTAAAGAACCTTGATTAAATTTGGGTATTCCCAAGGCTCCTTAGCTACACACCTGCACACTTAGATTGCTCTTACAAATAGCTGAACACAGCCAGGTGCGATGGCTCATGCCTGTAATCCCAGCACTTCGGGAGGCTGAGGCGGGCGGATCACCTGAGGTCAGGAGTTCAAGACCAGCCTGGTCAACATGGTGAAACCCTGTCTCTACTAAAAATACAAAAATTAGTCGGGCGTGGTGGCACATGCCCATAATCCCAGCTACTCTGGAGGCTGAAGCGGGAGAATTGCTTGAACCTGGGAGGTGGAGGTTGCAGTGAGTTTATGGTGAGTGTAAACTGCGATTATGCCACTGCACTCCATCCTGGGTGACAGAGCAAGATTCTGTCTCAAAACAAGACAAAATGAATAGCTGATCACATCCATTGTATTTATTGTTGCTGTTCTTTAATGCATTTAATAAAGAAGCACATATATAACTATATTACAAGTTTGGGGGATTATAATTTTTTATTATGGTAAAATATACATTACATAAAATTTGCCCTTTCAATCATGTTTAAGTGTGTATCATCCATTACTGGGTTTTTTGTTTTGGTTTGTTTTGTTTTGTGTGTGTGTGTGTTTGTTTGTTTAGAGACAGGGTTTCACTCTGTCACCCAGGCTGGTATGCAGTGACACAATCATGGCTCGCTGCAGCCTCAACTTCCTGGGCTCAAGCAATCCTCCCAACTCAGCCTCTCACGTAGCTGGAACTACAGGGGCGCACCACCATGCCCAGCTAATTTTTTTTAATTTTTGTAGAGACACGGACTCCCTATGTTGCTCAGGCTGGTCTCAAACTCCTGGGCTGAAGTGATCCTCCCATCTCAGCCTCCCAAATTGTTGTTATTACAAGTATGAGCTACTGTGCCCAGTCCCATTGGGGTATTTTTCTGTGGTTCTCAAGGGTTGCCCACAGAGAGACAGACCACCTTTGGACTCAGGAAATCTGGATGTACCAAGACTAAATCTATATTAACCTTCTGATCTACTGTCAGGATGGCAAAGTGTTTTATTTCCTGTGACAATTCTGATCTAAAAATGTAAGGGATGAAAAAAAATGTAAGGGATGAGATCAACTATTTGTAAATGTTGTCCGAGAAGCTGGTTTGCAGGTGTGTGGGTGCAAACCAGTCCATCACGCTCAACATATAGAACAAATCCTTTTTAAATCACTATTCTAGAAAAATTTTGACCCAGAAAAAGGAAAAGATATGTCCAATATTGATGGGGACAATGCCTCATAATGTAAAAAAAAAAAAAAAAAGTTGAGACAGAGTCTCACTCTGTTGCCCAGGCTGCAGTGCAGCAATGTGATCTCAGCTCGCTGCAACCTCCACCTCCCCAGGCTCAAGCGTTTCACCTGCCTCAGCCTCCCAAGTAGCTGGGATTACAGGTGCATGCCACCACACCCAGCTAATTTTTGTATTTTTAGTAGAGATGGGGTTTCGCCATGTTGCCCAGGCTAGTCTCAAACTCCTGAACTCAGGTGATCTGTCAACCTCAGCCTCCCAAAGTGCTGGGATAACAGGCATGAGTCACTGCGCCCTGCTGTAAAATTATAAAATGCCAGGAAAAAGCAATGAGGATAGTGCCCCCAAAACTGTTTATTGAGATGGCCTTGAGGTAATTTTGTGAGTGTTACCATGAATAGTCAAAAGAGTCTAAATATACCTGCTATTATTTATAAAGATACAATGTTGGAGAGAAGAACTAACCTTATAGATAGATAAGCAGCCATATTTTCTAGCTAAAAACAAGATTTATGACTTGACAAGAGACTTTTCATATGGCTGTGGGTATAACAGGGAATCTAGGAGATATAATTTGGATGCCAAAATGTTACAATTCCTGGAATATTTCCTTGCATCAGTGAGATAACAGGGCAGAATATTTTTAGTAGGATCTGTCCTGGAAAATCTAAAATGTACAGCAATACATTCTTTCTATTAAATTGTCACACACTGTTGATGACAGTGTAAATTGGCATCTCTGTGCTGAAATATGGTATAGCAAGAGGGTACACACCCATCCATTCATTCAATTATCTACTGAGTTGCATACTGTGTGCCAGACCTAGTTCTAGGACCTGGACATATAACAGTTAACAAACAAGTAAAATGACTTAACCTCACGGAGCTTAGTGATGGAGCTAATTATAACCATTGACTCAGCAATTCCTCTTCTAGAAATTAATCATAAAGAAATAATCATGAATGTACAAAATTATTTCATTACAAAGATGTACACCATGTTGAATTTTTTTTTTCTTTCTTTCTTTCTTTTTTTTTTTTTTTTGAGATAGAGTCTCACTCTGTCGCCCAGGCTGGAGTGCAGTGGCGTGATCTCGGCTCACTGAAACCTCCGCCTCTAGGGTTCAAGCGATTCTTCTGCCTCGCCCTCCCGAGTACCTGGGACTACAGGTGCGTACCACCATATCTGGCTAATTTTTGTATTTTTAGTAGAAACGGGGTTTCATCATGCTGGCCAGGATGGTCTTGAACTCCTGACGTCGTGATCCACCTGCCTCGGCCTCCCAAAGTGCTGGGATTACAGGTGTGAGCCACTGCACCCAGCCGTTAAATTTTTAATAGTATGAAACTTAAAGTGACCTAAATGTCCAATAAAGCATGATATAGCTATACGAAACAATACCAGAAGGACATTAAGTGATGTTGTAAAAGAATATTTTGAACAAAAGAATAATGTCCCCAAGTTATTATTAAGTTAAAAAGCAGACTACAACTGCTAAGTGGCATGGAGAACTTCAAGGCGTTGTTCTAAAACTAGATTGTGACACTGATTACACAAATACAGATTTAATGAAAATGTATTGAACTGTACACTTAAAATGGATGAATGTAATTGGGTTTTCTTGTTGTTGTTGTTGTTGTTTGAGACGGAGTCTTGCTCTGTCGCCAGGCAGTGGCATGATCTAAGCCCACTGCAACCTCCGCCTCCTGAGTTCAAGCGATTCTCCTGCCTCAGCCTCCCGAGTAGCTGGGATTACAGGCACCCACCACCGTGCCCGGCTAATTTTATTTATTTATTATTTATTTATTTATTATTTTTGTGTGTGTGTGTGTGAGGAGTCTCGCTCTGTCGCCCAAGCTGAAGTGCAGTGACACAATCTTGGCTCACTACAACCTCCAACACCCAGGTTCAAGTGATTCTCCTGCCTCAGCCTCCTAAGTAGCTGGGACTACAGGCACGTGCCACCACGCCTGGCTAATTTTTTGTATTTTAGTAGAGATGGGGTTTCACCATGTTGGCCAGGATGGTCTCGATCTCCTGACCTCGTGATCCGCCCACCTCGGCCTCCCAAAGTGCTGGGATTACAGGCGTGAGCCACCACACCCAGCCTAATTTTTGTATTTTTAGTAGAGATGGGGGTTTCACCATCTTGGTCTGGCTGGTCTCGAACTCCTGACCTCGTGATCCACCCGCCTTGGTCTCCCAAAGTGCTGGGATTACAGGTGTGAGCCACCGTGCCCGGCCAGATGAATGTAATTGTTTAAAAAAAAAAAGCACAAAGCATTTTGTTCTGAAACTATTTTAATGTAAAGTCACTTACATAACTAAATTAGAAAGCACACTGGGATGATATAAGCCAAAGCGTTAATGAGTCAAATTAATGGTGGGAAGAAGTATTTTCTTGTGTTTTATCGATATCTTCTAAATGTTCTATAATAAAAAATTTATTTTGCAATAAGAAAACACAGGCCAGGTGCAGTGGCTCATGTCTGTAATCCCAGCACTTGGGGAGGCCGAGGCAGAAGGATTGCTCAAGACCAGGAGTTCGAGGCCAGCCTGGGCAATATGGCAAAACACTGTCTCCACAAAAAATGCAAAAATTATCCGGGTATGGTGGCACAAACCTCTAGTCCCAGCTTCTCTGTTGGCTGATGTGGGAGAATCACTTGAGCCTGGGAGGCAGAGGTTGCAGTGAGCTGTGATCGTGCCACTGTACTCCAGCCTGCGTGACAGAGTGATGCCCTATCTCAAAGAAAAAAAGGAGAAGAAAGGCCAGGCGGGGTGGCTAACGCCTGTAATCCCAGCACTTTGGGAGGCTGAGGCAGGCGGATCATTTGAGGTCAGGAGTTCAAGACCAGCCTGGCCAACATTGTGAAACCCGTCTCTACTAAAATACAAAAATTAGCCGGGTGTGGTGGTGGTGGCCTGTAATCTCAGCTACTCAGGAGGCTGAAGCAGGAGACTGGCTTGAGCCCGGGAGGTGGAGCTTGCAGTGAACCGAGATCATGCCACTGCACTCCAGCCTGGGCGACAGAGCAAGACTTCGTCTCAAAAAACAAAAAACAAAAAAACCCCAAAAAAACAATTAACTACCCTTGTCCTTGGCTAACAACCTAAGGCAATAATCCAGAATGAGAGTTTTTAACCTTTACAAGCATTAAACCCATGCCACCCACTAAGCTAGAAGAGTTCTCCTTACTTACCACCAGAGGGACCCTTAGTTCCTCTGAAACGTGGCGTTTTTGAAGCTACAATCCAGTATAAAGTCTGACACCAGAGAACTCACAGCCATGTCAAACTTATGCAAAATTATTTTAGGTGCTTCGAAAAATAGGTTTTACAAGCCAATCAAATATAATTGTATAAAATTAAGTTTAGGCCGGGCGCGGTGGCTCACTCCTGTAATCCCAGCACTTTGGGAGGCCAAGGTGGGCGGATCATGAGGTCAGGAGATAGAGACCATCCTGGCTAACACGGTGAAACCCTGTCTCTACTAAAAATACAAAAAATTAGCCGGGCATGGTGGCGGGTGCCTGTAGTCCCAGCTACTCGGGAGGCTGAGGCAGGAGAATGGCGTGAACCCGGGAAGTAGGGAGCTTGCAGTGAGCCGAGATCATGCCACTACACTCCAGCCTGGGAGACAGTGCGAGACTCCGTCTCAAAAATAAATAAATAAATAAATAAATAAATAAATAAATAAAAATAAAAAATAAAATTAAGTTTAGGATACTTTAGCACATTTCACAGAAAAAAGGCCAAAGCTGTTTGACATTTAAAATGTCTCCATTGGAACTAATATAGTAAATTCAAGTGAAGACAATGAGCTGTCTGCAAGAAAATATGCAGTGGGACTGTTGATTGGGAACACTAACAGCTTTTAGTGAGGGGAGAATAAAAGCCCACAGATGAGAAAACAAGATGCTAGAAATAAATGTAAATCAACCACCATATCTGCAAACAGCTGGCCTTGAGAAAAGATAAAAATTCCTTGTACTTGTTTCTGGGTATGGAGCTTGTGTTCAAAATGTTTCCAAAGACCACAAGAATGGCAAAAGCATATTGTCTTCAAATGAAGTACAACTTCTTTACTATCTTTTTGATTAACTTGTGTATTTTTCTTCCTGATTAGAGAGGCTTAGAGCTTGTTCCCATTTCTTTGGAGGAAAAAGTATAGAATCATTCATTGCTCCCTGTAGTTTTACCTACAGAAAGAATTTACAATGGAATAAACAATTACTGGCTGGGCACGGTGGCTCACACCTGTAATCCCAACACTTTGGGAGACCGAGGTGGGCAGATCATTTGAGGTCAGGAGTTCAGGACCAGCCCAGGAAACATGGTGAAACCCCATCTCTACTAAAAATACAAAAATTAGCCGAGTGTGGTAGCACGCACCTGTAATCCCGGCTACTCAGGAGGCTGAGGCAGGAGAATCACCTGAGCCCAGGACATGGAGGTTATAACGAGCTGAGATCCAGCTACTGCACTCCAGCCTGGGAAACAGAGCAAGACTCCGTCTCAAAAAAAAAAAAAAAAAAAAAAAAAAAAGTACTAATTACCAATGTGCTATGTCTAGCACTGCACTAACCCTTTCCTTTTTTTAAAAAAATTCATCTTTCCCTTTATTCTGACATTATGACATTAAATAAAGTCCAAGAGATATTGGGCTGGTCCTTGTTTGGTCTCTGCCCTTTCCTTCTTTTCCAAGTGGTATTCATCATGCTTCTCTTGGAAGTCTTCTCAAATAACCTTATGTCTATAACATACTTTCTTCTAGATTCTTTTGAGAGTCTATTTGTATTAGATCTAGAAATAGAAATGTAAGGCTGAAATGTATTACTATGACAAACTGTATGTGTGTATTACAATCTTAATTGTGCTAATAAGGATAATTATAATAAATATAATATGGATGATTCAAAAAGGTTAGATGGTTATAATTTTAAAAAAAATTGTCCTTGGATATTCCATTTGATTTGCTAAGCCTCGTGTTCTTTAATTTCATATCTCCATCTCCCCCACCCCAACCAAAATATATATACACACTGTGTATACATATACACCCACACTATGAAGAGCTGACTATAGAAGCTGGAAATTGCCCTGTTTCTTCCCGCTGCTTGCTACCTTCTTCAGTTCTGGACATCGGCTCCGCAGTGGAACTAGGTAGCCTCAACTCTTATAATGATTCAAGATTTTTCCTGTTTCATAACTTGAGGGAAGCTGGGGAACCTGTTAAGAGGATCCCAGCAATGAACTGGGCCTCAAGTGGAATGTCTCCCACTTTCTGCCTAACCTGCACGTCCATCAGCACCTCATCAATGAGATACGACTCCTCCGGGGAGAACTTCCCCCTGCCTGGTCCCCTTCCCTAGAGAGCCCTTCGCCAACCCTGGGACAGCCCCAAACGACAGCTCCCGAGCGCCACCCGGACCAGACTCCAGGGCCGCCCTATCCCGCCACCTTTTTTCCCGCCCAGACTCCACGTCTTCTGAAAGAGGGCGTGGCCCGCAGGAAGTTCTCGCGTTACGGAAAGTGAAGTGTTTCCGGCTCCGGTGTCATGGCCGGCTCCTACCCTGAAGGTGCACCTGCAGTCCTCGCCGATAAGAGGCAGCAGTTCGGAAGCCGGTTCCTGAGCGATCCGGCGCGCGTCTTCCACCACAATGCCTGGTAATCACCCTGCCCCCTCGCCCGGCCTGTCGCTGGCCCTCTGTCCCGCCGCCTCGGAGCATTCCGAAAAGCCCCTGACCGCCGGCCACGAGTCAAGCTGCCCTACCCGAGGCACTCTCCAAGGGGAGAGAAACTCCTAGGCCAGCGACTCACCCTGCTCGCAGCCAGGACGTGAGGCCCCTAAGCTGCCCGTTTGATTTTCTCAGGGACAATGTGGAGTGGTCGGAAGAGCAAGCCGCGGCGGCGGAGAGAAAAGTCCAGGAGAACAGTATCCAGCGGGTGTGCCAGGAGAAACAAGGTGCGCTTAAATGGGCTCTCGTTGGTATCAACAGCCAGCGTACTGCCGAACGCGCCCTCCCGGAGAGGCCAGGGAACCGCGGCCGCCCACATCCTTTATTCCTGGCCTGATGCGGATCTCAGGAGTAGAGCAGGACAGGGAGGGGATGAGCAAGGAGGGAAAAGGGCTGCATTGTAACAAAATCTTAAGTCGTAGAGGGTTTTTTTAATATACAGTTTTACTTTGGAGGAGGGTAATTTTGTCTTTAATTATGTTGAGTAGATCCACGTTGATATGGCTAGCCAATGACAACTGTGTGGTCACGCGATCATCTTAGAACCTGTACTTTTTACATGATTTGCATTTTCCATGAGGAGATGTTTCCATTGAAGCTTCATTTAAGTGATTAGATTCTAAATATTGTTGGGAGGGGGGCTAATGACTGGTGACTGTGTGTCTATTACTTGTGTGATGGTTATGAGAATTTAGGGCTTCAGTCAAGGAAAGGTGGATGCAGCAGAGTGGAGATAAGTCTGGCCAAAGAAAAGGAGGCCCCTGCTTGAGAGGTTGATGATATCACTGCAAAATATCCCTAGATAGTAAAACTAGGACTGATTGTTCCAGACAATTGAAGATAGCACTACAAATTTAGTACCTGCTGAAAGAGTTCTGTACAACAAAAAGGTTCCAGTTACAAAACATTCACCCTGCATAGTCTGACAGCAACTAGATCAAAGCAAGTTAATAGTTGAAAGGGATTTTGAAAATCATGTGGTTCAATATTCTCTTTTTATAGTTAAAGACACTTGGACCACAGGACATTAAGTGCTTTTCCCAGAGGTAAGCAGTCAGTAGTAGCAGTAGTGGAACTAAAATCCTGTTTCTTAGGGAGTCTTGGTTGATTCAGCAGGTGAGTTGTGAGTTGTTAACACACTTCTTAGTGGATTCCAACTTCCATTGTCACTGTCCTGCTCAATTTGTTAGGTTTTTATTCTTTCTACTACACTAGTCAAGGCCCCCTGAATTGGCAAGAGCAGTAAACTGAAATCTGGGACTGTCATGATCACCTTAAAAACAGCCTTCATTTAAACTGTCCATACTTTTTTTTTTTGGAGGCGGAGTCTCGCTCTGTCACCAGGCTGGAGTGCAGTGGCGCGATCTCAGCTCACTGCAATCTCCTCCTCCCTGGTTCAAGCGATTCCCCTGCCTCAGCCTCCCGAGTAGCTGGGACTACAGGTGTGCACCACCATGCCTGGCTAATTTTTTGTATTTTGGTACAGATGGGGTTTCACCATGCTGGCCAGGATGGTCTCAATCTCCTGACCTCGTGATCCACCCATCTTAGCCTCCCAAAGTGCTGGGATTACAGGCATGAGCCACTGCACCTGGCTACTTCTAGGATTTTTTAATAGTTAAAAGTCATCTGGCTGGGCGCGATGACTCATGCCTGTAATCCCAGCACTTTGAGAGGCTGAGGCGGGTGGATCACGAGGTCAGGAGATTGAGACCATCCTGGCTAACACGGTGAAACCCCGTCTGTACTAAAAAATACAAAAAATTAGCCGGGCATGGTGGTGGGCACCTGTAGTCCCAGCTACTCAGTAGGATGAGGCAGGAGAATGGCGTGAACCCGGGAGGTGGAGCTTGTGGTGAGCCAAGATTGCGCCCCTGCACTCCAGCCTGGGTGACAGAGCGAGACTCTGTCTCAAAAAGAAAAAAAAGTCATCCAAAGATGTAGGAGGACACTTGATAGATAGTAAGTTCTCTGGTTGATTGTTCAAACAGAATTTAGACTCTCCTATAATGACGGATGGGGCATTTGGGTATAATGCCAGATGGCAGGACTAAATGACCTCAGAAATGCCTTCAGTTCTGGGACTGTGGCTCTACCTGAGGATAATTTTAGTATTAAAGTGACATTTGGTAAAGCAGGATAATTGACATTAGATATAAATAAAATATTTGAGAGCTGGTTCTTAAAATTTTTTCTTAAATATTTACAGTTGATTATGAGATCAATGCCCACAAATACTGGAATGACTTCTACAAAATCCACGAAAATGGGTTTTTCAAGGATAGACATTGGCTTTTTACCGAATTCCCTGAGCTGGCACCTAGCCAAAATCAAAATCATTTGAAGGATTGGTTCTTGGAAAACAAGAGTGAAGTATGTGAATGTAGAAACAATGAGGATGGACCTGGTTTAATAATGGAAGAACAGCACAAGTGTTCTTTGAAGAGCCTTGAACATAAAACACAGACACCTCCTGTGGAGGAGAATGTAACGCAGAAAATTAGTGACCTGGAAATTTGTGCTGATGAGTTTCCTGGATCCTCAGCCACCTACCGAATACTGGAGGTAACCTTTTATTGTCTTGGTAGTGGGATATGTGAAGCTATTATATTTGTGCACATGAGGTAGCATAGAGAGGCTGACAATAAAAGTAACTTATATTGGATGATGCTGACTAGACTTGACCCTTATATTAGCCTGGAATCACCTCCATTTTTGAACTGATAAAATGCCCTCAGTGCAGACCAGATATCTGGTGGTCATCACAGACAAAGATCACACAGGAATAGCATGTCACTTCCAAAAATTGTATTAATAGCATCATGCTGTACCTGTCACATGACACTGTATCATACAGGTGAAAGAGCTCAACATGATCATGCTATAACTCTGGAAAAAAGTCCCAGATCAGAAGAAATTGTTGCTTCTCTTCTAATACAGTTACAGGAATGGAGAGGGTAGTTAGGATGGTGCCTGTTTCTTAGGCCTGGGATAATTCTCTTCCTCTGCATTTGGATGGTGTTGCAGAGTCTAGACCTGGAAAAATGTCTAGATTGGTATAATGTAAATTCATAAATGGGGACTGCGCACGTTACTGGAAGCTGGTTCTGGAACTGGTTAGCCTTGGGATTGAGTCCTATGGTGTGATCTTAGACAATATCCTTACCCTCTCTGAGCAGTGAGACTGCTGCCTCTGCACCTTATACTTATGAGGATGGAGATAATGTATGTAAAAGGGCTAAGAACAGTATCTGGCACATAGTTAAGCCCTTAATAAATAGTTGCTGTCTTCATTACCACGCAGCACTGTGTTTAGGACAAGGTTGTCAAGCTCCCCTTTTCATACATTTTTCAGCACAGTCTATTACATATATTTTCACAATAATAATATAAGCTTAGTAAGAAAATACTTCATCTACAGGACAATTTGCTAGAACTCAAAAGATAAAAGCAATCCTTGCCCTTTTTTCTAGACCACCTCGTTTCTGCTAATAAAAACCCATGCTCTTGTCTTTTAAGGGTTCCTGAAGTCAACATCAAAATCAACAAATGTCATGGGTACTGTTTAGCTCTAGTCACTACACCTTCCCTAATACAGTTAGGCCAGATTCTTGTTGATTATTGTTTTTCTAGCTTTTCTAGCTTTAGGGAATTAACTCTGGAAAGTTCTGTGATTAATAGTTCATTTCTGTCTGCAGGTTGGCTGTGGTGTGGGAAACACAGTCTTTCCAATTTTACAAACGAACAAGTAAGTATGTTGTAAAAGTTTATGATAGCAAAGAAGATAAAAGTGAAGGTTGGCTGGGCGCATTGCTTCACGACAGTAATCCCAGCACTTTGGGAGGCCAAAGCAGGATTGCTTGAAGCCAGGAGTGTGAGACCAGCCAGGGCAATGTAGCAAGAAAAAAAAGTAAAGGTTTTTTCAAAACTTGCTGCATCAAACTATCAATAATGGTTATTGGAAAATATGGATTATGTCAGATTCAGATTTCTACATTGTTCATTTATGGATTGTTTTAATTTGATTATCTTTGTCATTTGGAAAATTAGACTTAAAACTTGCTAGTGTTAACGTTTAGTGCCTTCTTCTTCTTCTAAGGAACAAATGTGTTCAACTTTTCCATTCTCATGATCTCTGAAGAACAGTCAGTGGCTGAGTTGTCATTACCCCCATGGTAGAGTTGAGAAAGCTATCATACATGAAGATATCTCCTGTTCTGATGAAAACACACTGGTTTTGTGTACTTAAGCAGAACGCTTCTGACACCAAATGTGCGGGGTTTTTGCCAACACTGACCAATTCAACAACAGCTGGGTGTCCTACAATTCAATTCTGACACTGTCTACTTGGAGTTGGTATCAGATCCCACAAGTTAAGGGTTCGGTCCCAGAAGACTGCCCCCAACTTCAGATGCCAGTTGTGAATCTGGCCCTCCGTGTTTCTGCCCTACAGGCTGTAAATCAGGGGAGCCCTGTCTCCAGTTCAATAATTTCCTAGAATGGCTCACAGAACTCAGGGAAACACTTTACTTACATTTATGTGTTTGTTATGAAGGATACAGATTAACAGCCAGCTGAAGAAGTAATTAGAGTGGGGTTCAGAGGATCTCATGCTCAGGAGCTTTGACCCTGAGGAGCTCAGTGCAGTGTTCTCCTAGCACACGGATGTGTTCGCCAACCTGGAAGCTCATCAAGGGGTTTTTTTTAGTTTTGAGACAAGCTCTTGTTCTGTCATCCCGACTAGAGCACAGTGGTGTGCCCATAGCACACTGCAGGCTCAAACTCCTAGGCTCAAGCAATCGTCTCACCTCAGCCTCCCAAGTAGCTGGGACTACAGACACATGCCACCATACCCAGCTAATTTTTGTTTATTTTTTGTAGAGACAGGGTCTCACTTTGTTTCCCAGACTGGTCTCAAACTCCTGGCTCAAGTGATCCTCTTGCCTCGGCCTCCCAAAGTGCTGGAATTACATGCATAAGTCACCGTTCCCAGCCTCAAGAGTTTTTATACAGCTAGGACACAGACTTATGGGAAAATTAATTTTAAAAGGAGAAGAAGAAAATAGTTTTCATACAACATAATCTGCATTTCTATTCAGGACATTGGTGGGTGAAGCTGAAAGTTCCAATCAGTTTGCCCTTACTAGTGTTGGCCCCACCCCAGGTCATCTCATTAACATAAATTCAGTGTGGTCCTGAGGGAGTTCATCATGAATAACAAAAGATACAGAGTCTTGCTTCATCTCCCAGGTTGGAGTACAGTGGCACAATCTCGACTCATTGCAACCTCCGCCTTCCGGGTTCAAGTGATTCACCTGCCTCAGCCTCCCTAGTAGCTGGGATTAAGGGTGCATGCCACCACACACAACTAATTTTTATATTTTTAGTAGAGACGGGGTTTCACCACATTGGCCAGGCTGGTCTCAGACTCCTGACCTCAGGTGATCTACCTGCCTCGGCCTCCCAAAGTGCTGGGATTATATGTGTGAGCTGCCGCGCCCAGCCTGCTGAGGAAATTCTTAAGGTTTTTGGAACTCTGTGCCTGGAACCACAAAGACCAACACCAAATATATTTATTATACCATACCTGTTTTGTTTTGTTTGAGACGGAGTCTTGCTCTGTTGCCCAGGCTGGAGTGCAGTGGCATAATCTTGGCTCACTGCAACCTCTGCCTCCTGGTTTCAAGCAATTCTCCTGCCTCAGCCTCCCAGATACCCGGGATTACAGGCATGCGCCACAATGCCCAGCTAATTTTTGTATTTTTAGTAGAGATGGGGTTTCGCCATGTCGGCTAGGCTGGTCTCGAACTCCTGACCTCAAGTGATCCACCCACCTCAGCCTCCCAAAGTGCTGGGATTACAGGCGTGAGCCATGGCTCCCGGCCCTATAGCTGTTTTTAAACCCCTTGTGGAAATGACATTCCAGTTCTGTATTCATTACTGGAATCCACTGTTTCTCAAAGGTTTCATATAATATATACTTTGCCAATTTAGCCCACAGTATTCATTAACAGGATTAAGTAAAACATTAGCCTCATTACTAATATAGATTTAAATATTTCTACAATTTGTTCTCAGAAATTTCTAAGAAAATGGCAAGTCCTAGTACTAACACTGAAGAAAAGAGATTGTTCTACTCTTGAAGTTACAGTCTGAGGAACCCACCTCAAATGGGAGATTGACTTAGCTTCAAGTTATGGCCATTAATCATCAATATCATCAATGAATGTAAAACTGAATGTAGATGGCATCTTTGCCACAGCCTCTTTATGCCATTTAAATAAGATCGCTGTGTTCAGTATCTTACTAGAACCCACTTGTTCATGTAATTCACTGGCTTAGAATTGGCATGTTTTCTACTGCCTGTGAATCAGGTTTAAATTGTTGGGCATAGTTTTCAAAGTCCTCTACAAGAGTGTGCCCTATAAAGTATGTCCTCTTATCCCTCAGTGCACTGGTCACACCTTGCATGTCTTCCCCTGACTCCGTACCTTTCCAAAATGTCCTTTGTTTCTACTACTCTGTTTCCTTCCTTCCTCACATTCAGATCAGAAGCATCTAGAAAACTTCCCTAGTTGTTATCATCCAGCTGCCTCACTCTGAAGTCTTTTTCGAGACAGTCTCACTCTGTCACCCAGGCTGGAGTGCAGTGATTCGATTTCGGCTAGCTGCAACCTCCGCCTCCCAGGTTCAAGCAATTATCCTGCCTCAGCCTCCCGAGTAGTTGGGATTACAGGTGCCCACCACCACACCCAGCTAATTTTTGTATTATTGATTGATTGATTGGTTGATTGAGACGGAGTTTTGCTCTTGTTGCCCAGGCTGGAGTGCAGTGGTGCGATCTTGGCTCACCGCAACCTCTGCCTCCTGGGATCAAGTGATTCTCCTGCCTCAGCCTCCCAAGTAGCTGGGATTACAGGCATGCGCCACCATACCCAGCTAATTTTATATTTTTAGTAGAGATGGGGTTTCTCCATGTTGGTCAGGCTGGTCTCGAACTCCCGACTTCAGGTGATCCACCCGCCTCAGCCTCCCAAAGTGCTGGGATTACAGGTGTGTGCCACTGTACCCGGCTAATTTTTGTACTTTTTAGTAGAGATGAGCTTTCACCATGTTGGCCAGGCGGGTCTCGAACTCCTGACCTCAGGTGATCCACCCACCTCGGCCTCCCAAAGTGCTGGGATTACAGGCATGAGCCACCATGCCCAGCCCACTCTGCAGTCTTTACAGCCTTTTTATGTTTCTTGAGTTACCCTATTGCCTGGATCCTTTTTTTTTTTTTTTTTTTTTGAGACAGGATTCCTGTCACCCAAGCTGGAATGCAGTGGTGCCATCACAGCTCACTGTAGCTTCAACCTTCCAGGGTTCAGGTGATCCTCCCACCTCAGCCTCCCAAGTAGCTGGGACAACAGGCGTGTGCCACCACCCCTGCTAATTTTTGTCTTTTTTGTAGAAATGGGGTTTTGCCATGTTGCCCAGGCCAGGGTTCTTAATATTTTTTTAATGTATCTGATAAAGACTTAGGATCATTTCTCAGGCTAATGTATTTTTCATTTGTTTTCTTTTTATATGTAACAGCTTTATTGAGATATAAAGTGTGTAATACAGTGGTTTTTTTGTTTGGTTGGTTTTTTGTTTTGTTTTGGTTTGGTTTTGAGATGGCATCTTGCCCTGTCGCCCGGGCTGGAGTGCAGTGGCACGATCTTGGCTCACTGCAACCTCTGCCTCCCAGTTTCAAGCGATTCTCCTGCCTCAGCCTCCTGAGTAGCTGGGATTACAAGCGCCCGCCACCACACCCAGCTAATTTTTGTATTTTTAGGATTCACTGTGTTGGCCAGGCTGGTCTCGAACTCCTGACCTCGTGATCTGCCTGCCTCGGCCTGCCAAAGTGCTGGGATTAGAGGCGTGAGCCACTGCACCCGGCCGTAATACAGTGGTTTTAAGTTAATTCACAGAGTTGTGCAGCCATCACTGCAGTCAACTTCAGGACATTTTCATCACCCCAAAAAGAAGCCCTATACCCATTAGCAGTCACTCCCCATTTCCCAATTTCCCCCAATCTCTAGCCCTAAGCAACCACTACTCTACAAATGCACAAATCTCTATATAGATTTATCTTGGGCTAATTTTAAGTATATGAAGTAAAATAGAGAAAACCAATTATTTTGAAATACAGTTCTATCCTCAGAGCCCAATTAAGGACTCTGATTTTAAAAATAATACTCTTAGCCCTTCATATTCACCTTTTCTGCATCCGAGGATTCAAGCAACCATGGATTGAAAATAAATAGTATAGGCCAGGCGCAGTGGCCCATGCCTATAATCCCAGCACTTTGGAAGGCCAAGGAGATAGGATCACCTGAGCCCAGGAGTTCAAGACGAGCCTGAGCAACATAGTGAGACCCCGTCTCTACAAAAAAATTAGCCGCCTGGTGCTGCGGCTCATGCCTGTAATCCCAGCACTTTGGGAGGCCGAGACGGGCAGATCACAAGGTCAGGAGATGGAGACCATCCTGGCTAACACAGCGAAACCCCGTCTCCACTCAAAATACAAAAAAAAATTAGCCGGTCGTGGTGGCAGGCACCTGTAGTCCCAGCTACTCCGGAGGCTGAGGCAGGAGAATGGCATGAACCCGGGAGGCGGAGCTTGCAGTGAGCGGAGATCGCACCACTGCACTCCAGCCTGGGCGACAGAGTGAGACTCCGTCTCAAAAAAAAAAAAAAAAAATTGCCAAGCATGCTGGCATGCACATGTAGTCTCAGCTACTTTGGAGGCTGAGGCCAGAGGATTGGTTGGGGCTGCAGTGAGCCATGATCACACCACTGTACTCCAGGTGACAGAGCAAGACCCTGTCTCAAAAATCAATAAAACAACAATTTTTAAAACTATAACTGTTTACATAGCATTTATATTAGGCGTTATAGATGATTTAATGTATGCAGGAGGATGTGTGTGGGTTGTATGCAAATGCTACACCCGACACCATTGTGTAAGAGACTTGAGCTGGATACCAAGGGACAACTATATGACCTGTAGAAAACTTAAAGAAAAGCACAGGCCGGGCGTGGTGGCTCACTCTTGTAATCCCAGCAGTTTGAGAGGCCAAGGTGGGCAGATCACCTGAGGTCAGGAGTTAGAGCCCAGCCTGGCCAACATGGCGAAACCCCATCTTTACTAAAAATACAAAAATTAACCAGGCGTGGTGGTGGGCGCCTGTAATCCCAGCTACTCAGGAAGCTAAGGCAGGAAAATGGCTTGGACCCAGGAGTGGAGGTTGCAGTGAGCCAAGACCACGCTATTGCACTCCAGCCTGGGTGACAAAAGCAAAACTCCGTCTCAAAAAAAAAAGAAAAGCACAAAGAGGCCAGGCACGGTGGCTCATGCCTGTAATCTGAACACTTTGGGAAGCCAAGGTGGGCAGATTACTTAAGGTCAGGAGTTCAAGACCAACCTAGTCAACATGGTGAAACCCTGTCTCTTCTAAAAATACAAAAATTAACAAGGCATGGTGGTGGGCACCTGTAGTCCCAGCTACTCAGGAGGCTGAGGTGGGAGAATCACTTCAACCTGGGAGGCAGAGGCTGCAGTGAGCTGAGATTGCCCCACTGTACTCCAGCGTGGGTGACACAGCCGAGACCTCGTGTCTCACAAAAAAAAAAAAAAAAGAAAAACATGAAGAAAACAACACTTGCCAGGCGCGGTGGCTCACCCCTGAAATTCCAGCACCTTGGGAGGCCGAGGCAGGTGGATCACCTGAGGTCAGGAGTTTGAGACTAGCCTGGCCAACATGGTGAAACCCCGTCTCTACTAAAAATACAAAAATTAGCTGGGTATGGTGGTGCGCACCTGTAATCCGAGCTACTTGGGGGGCTGAGGTAGGAGGATCACTTGAACCCAGGAGGCAAAGACTGCAATGAGTCTTTTAGAAAGCAGAAGCTGAGTCTGATAGAACTTAGCCCGTGACCTTAATGGGTACTCGGCAGATGCAGCTGCCTGGCTGATTCGAGAACAGGCAGGCATGGACCCTGCTTTCGGAGCAGTGCTGTGGAATAGAACTTTGTGCAGTGATGGAAATGTTTGCATCTTCACTCTCCCTTATGGTGGGCACTAGCCACGTGTGAAACGTATCTAATGGGACTGAGAAACTGAATTTTTAATTTAAGTAGCCACAGGTAGCTAGTGATTACCATAGCAAATGCTGCAGTTCCCCAGGGTTTTAGTCTTGATTATACCTCCCAGAAGTTGTCTGCTCCAAAGGTCAACAGTTCAGCAGGAAGCAGAGCCCATGCCTTTGAGAGGCTGGAGGTATTGCATACTCCCAAAAATCCCAGCGTCTCACTCAAATACTGAGCCCAACAGTGCAGAAGAGCTCTGGGCTGTTGTTTCTAAAACGCAAGCATACAGCCTTCCTCCTCTCCCATTTTTATTTAGACCTGTACTAACAAAAAGAATTCTGGCATTACAAATTGTTTTGTATTTTGATGCCTTCAGAATAAATATATAATGTGCTTCATAATTGGAAGCAATTTTGATGGTTTTAAAATCAACATTTTTTGTGTTGCTACCTTGTGCTGAGACTTGTGCTAGATAGTGAGGATGCCAAGAAAAATAAGCACAGGGATTTTGTGTTGTTCATCTTTATCTCCTCAGCATCTAAGATAATACACAATGCACAGTGGGCTCTCAGTAGTGTTTGGTGAACTAATAAGCTAAAGATGTAATCGCTGCTGTGAAAGCACTCACTCACTATGTGGTGGGGGCCAACAGACAGGTACAGATGTGTTCCTGGTGTGGAGAAAGTGCCAAGGTGGCTCAGCGAATTAAAAAGAATTCTTGTGGTGCTATCAAGCAAGGCTTCATTTGAGGGAAAAGTAGGATTTCTGTAGGTGAAAAAAGAGAAGACATTGATTTGAAACTCCCTGGTTGTTTTATAAACTTCATATTAGCTATGTCCACAGAGCCTCCAAAAGGATATAATTCAAAAAGGATTTTAACCAAAATGAAATATGTTGTGACTAATAGATACAGTTTATTTGAATGAATGATAGTTTTTCCCATTTGATATTTTAACTGTGCTACACAAGAATGAGAGTAGACATAGCTCGATTTGTAGTCTCATTGTTCTGTCTTTTCTGCCCATTTCAGTGACCCAGGACTCTTTGTTTATTGCTGTGATTTTTCTTCCACAGCTATAGAACTGGTCCAGGTGAGTACGATGGGAAATTACCTATTGGTAATTTCCACTGATTAAAGGGAAAAGGTTCTCCTAAAAATCAAGGTCTCTGGCTGTGTTCTTATACGGTCTGTGTTCTTACGGTCTAAAAGTAAAAGATTTACTGATAACGAGCATACCTTGTTTTATTGCAGTTCACTTTATCACACTGTACAGATGTCATATCTGTTCATATATTGAAAGTCTGTGGCAACCCTGCATCAAGCAAGCCTACCAGTGCCGTTTCTCCACCACCATATGCTCACTTAGTGTCTGTGTGACATGCTTTGGTGATTCTCAGAATATTTCAGACTTTTTTACTATTATGTATGTTATAGTGTGTGATGTTACTGTTGTACTTGGTTTGGGGTTCCACAAATCACATCTTTGTAAGACGGTCAACTTAATAAATGCATGTGTTGTGACTGCTCCACCAACCTGCCATTCCATTTCTCTCCCTCTCCTCAGGTCTCCTTGTTCTCTAAGACACAATATTGCAATTAGGCCACTTCATACTCTACAGTGTCCTCTGTGTGTTCAAGTGAAAGGAAGAGTTTCACCACGTTGCCCAGGCTGGTCTCGAATGATAGCTTACACTTGTGTTGTAATTATTAAATTTAATACACAATTGCATAAACTAATGAAATACGATTGCATGCCGGTGCGGTGACTCATGCCTGTAATCCCAGCACTTTGGGAGGCCGGGGTGGGCGGATCACGAGGTCAGGAGTTCAAGACCAGCCTGACCAAGTGAAACCCCGTCTCTACTAAAAATACAAAAAAATTAGCCGGGCTAAAAATACAAAAAATGGCGCATACCTGTAATTTCAGCTACTCAGGAGGCTAAGGCAGGAGAATCACTTGAACTCAGGAGGCGGAGGTTGCAGTGAGCTGAGATTGCACCACTGCACTCCAGCTAGACAACAGAGCGAGACTCCATCTCAAAAAAATAAAAATAAAGATAAAAATACGTTATTGGTTGGCCACAATGGCTTAACGCCTGTCATCCCAACACTTTGGGAGGCTGAGGCAGACAGATCACTTGAGATCAGGAGTTCAAGACTGGCCTAGGCAACATGGTGAAACCCCATCTCTACTAAAGAAAAATACAAGAAATTATCCAGGCACGGTGGTGGGCACCTGTAGTCCCAGCTACTCAAAAGGCTGAAGCAGGAGAATTGCTTGAACTGGGGAGGCAAAGGTTGCAGTGAGCCAAGATCGTGCCACTGCACTCCAGTCTGGGTGACAGAGTGAGACTCCATCTCAAAAAAAAAAAGAGAGAAAGAAAAAAAATAGTTTATTGCTAAAACATATTAATAATCATCTAAACCTTCAGCAAGTTGTAATCTTTGCTAGTGGAGGGTCTTGCCTTGATATTGATGGCTGCTGACTGATCAGGGTGGTGATTGCCAAGGGCTGGGGTGGTGGTTGCTAAGGGCTGCAGTGACTGGCAATTTCTTAAAATAAGGTAACAATGAAGTTTACCATATCAATTGGCTCTTCCTTTCATGAAAGATTTCTCTGTAGCACGCGATGCTGATAGGATTTTGCCCACAGTAGAGCTTCTTTCAAATTGAAGTCCATTCTCTCAAACCCTACTGCTGCTTTATCAACTAAGTTTGATGCCATTTCAAAACAAAAAACCTTTCTTGCCATTTCAAAACAATGTTCATAGCATCTTTTCTGGAGTAGATTTGATCTCAATAAACCACTTTCTTTGCCCAACCGTAAGAAGCAACTCCTTATAGATAAGGATGCTGGTTGTAAGAAAGAAAGAAAGAAAGAGAGAGAGAGAGAAAGAAAGAAAGAAAGAAAGAAAGAAAGAAAGAGACTAAAAAAGAAGAAGCAACAAGATTGCAGCAATTCAGTCACATCTTCAGGCTTCACTTTTTTTTTTTTTGAGACAGGGTCTCACTGTGTTGTCCAGGCTGAAGTAGAGTGACACAATCATAGCCCACTGTAGCCTTGAATTTTGGACTCAGGCGAACCTGATGAGATGATTCCATTGGGGTTCTTTGAGTTACAAGTAACAGAAACATCTAGACAAACTCAAAGCAATAAAGTAGAATGTCATAGAACCTAAGGGCACAAAATACAGCCCCAAGTTCCTGGTATCTTACCTCTCATTGTCCAGGGCCCATTTGTTTTTTCCCTCTTTGCATACCAGTTTTCTCTAGTCAGTATTTCCTAGTTTTGCATGTGGCCCCAACGTGCTTGCTCCTCCCAGTCCCTTACAAGCTCACCCTGTTCAGGGGTTCATGGTGCCTCACTAAAATGATTATGTCCCAGTTCTGAAGTCCCTGGAAAGTCTAGTTAACACAACCTAGCTGATAAATACAGCAGCCCTGTTTGAATCAGCTTCGGCCAATGAGAAACTAACTCACATATTTGGAGAAGATGGACATTGAGGGTAGATGCCTTAAAATGTATCTGTTATGGCTGGGCGCAGTGGCTCACACCTGTCATCCCAGCACTTTGGGAGGCCAAGGCCAGCGGATCATGAGGTCAGGAGTTCGATACCAGCCTGACCAATATGGTGAAACCCCGTCTCTACTAAAAATATGAAATTTAGCTGGGTATGGTGGCACGCACCTGTAGTCCCAACTACTTGGGAGGCTGAAGAATCGCTTGAACCCAGGAGGCAGAGGTTGCAGTGAGCCGAGATCGTGCCACTGCACTCCAGCCTGGGTGACAGAGCAAGACTCCATCTCAAAAAAAAAAAAAAAAAAAAAAAAATGTGTCTGTTACAATTGGCCAGGCGTGGTGGCCAGCACTTTGGGAGGCTAAGACGGGCAGATCATCTGAGGTCAAGAGTTCCAGACCAGCCTGGCCAATATGGTGAAACTCCATCTCTACTAAATACAAAAATTAGCCAGGTATGGTGGTAGGTACCTGTAGTCCCAGCTACTCGGGAGGCTGAGGCAGGAGAATCGCTTGAACCTGGGAGGCAGAGGTTGTAGTGAGCCAAGATCACGCCATTGCACTCCAGCCTGGGCTACAAGAGCGAAACTCCATCTCAAAAAAAAAAAAAACAAAAACTAGCAGGACGTGGTGGCATGCACCTGTAATCCCAGCTACTGGGGAGGCTGAGGCAGGAGAATTGCTTGAACCCGGGAAAGCAGAGGTTGCAGTGAGCTGAGATCGCACCACTCCAGCCTGGGCAACAGAACAAGACTCTGTCTCAAAAAAAAAAAAAAAAAAAAGGGTCTGTCACAATTATGTATAATGCTGTGAGGGCAGATTAGGAATTGGTAGTGCCATGCTTTTAGAATTATTCATGCAGTTAAAGACCAAATGAATATTGAAGCCTATCTTTACTTCAGCTTTTGATAACAAAGTAAATTTTCTACATCTACAGAAATAGATTTTCCTGAAGAATTCTATGGTTTGTGTAATATTTTCTAGTTGGGAGTTGTTTTGAATCGTGTACTTTGTTGTTTGTTTTGAGACAGGGTCTCAGTCACTCAGGCTGGAGTGCAGTGGTACAATCAAGCTCACTGCAGCCTTGATCTCCTGGGCTCAAGTGATTCTCCCACCTCCTGTGTAACTGGGACTACAGGCACATGCCACCACACCTGGCTAATTTTTTTTTTTTTTTGAGACAGAGTCTAGCTCTGTCGCCCAGGCTGGAGTGCAGTGGCGTGATCTCGGCTCGCTGCAACCTCCGCCTCCCAGGTTCAAGTGATTCTCCTGCCTCAGCCTCCAGAGTAGCTGGGATTACAGGCGGGTGCCACTGCACCCAGCTAATTTTTTGTATTTTTAGTAGAGACGGGGTTTCACCATGTTGGCCAGGCTGGTTTTGAACTCCTGACCTCAGGTAATCCGCCCACCTCGACCTCCCAAAGTGCTAGGATTACAGGCATGCACCCGGCATTTTTTTATTTTTTGTAGAGATGAAGTCTCACTATGTTGCCTAGCTGGTCTCAAACTCCTGGGCTCAAGTGATCCTCTTGCCTCAGCCTCCCAGGGTGCTGGGATTCTAGGCATGAGCCACTGTGCCTAGCAGATCGTGCTTTAGGTTTGTTTGTTTGTTTGTTTGTTTGTTTGTTTTTGTTTTTGAGACGGAGTCTCTCTCTGTTGCCCAGGCTGGAGTGCAGTGGTGCAATCTCGGCTCACTGCAAGCTCCGCCTCCCAGGTTCACGCCATTCTCCTGCCTCAGCCTCCCGAGTAGCTGGGACTACAGGCACCTGCCACCACACCCGGCTAATTTTTTGTATTTTTAGTGGATTCGGGGTTTCACCATGTTAGCTAGGATGGTCTCCATCTCCTGACCTCATGATCTGCGTGCCTCGGCCTCCCAAAGTGCTGGGATTACAGGCGTGAGCCACTGCGTGCTTATTTAAAGTATGTGCTGTCTCTCTCCTTATGAATGTTTTTTTTTTCCCTGTTGGTCACTCATTTTCATGATCGTTTTCCAATTCTTAGATCTGACTTCATGCATGAGAAGTACAGAAAGTACACAAGAATAAAGAATAAAAGTAGGGGAGTCAGGAATGTTCTATTTTAAACGCAACTATTAGATTCCTCACTGTCTCCCTTCAATTATTCCTGATCTTTACTCTTTGAGTCCTCCCTGAAATACATGCTATTAGATTGATGCAAAAGTAATTGTCGTTTTTGCCATTACTTTTTTTTTTTTTCTTTTCTTTTTTTAGACGGAGTTTCACTCTTATTGCCCCGGCTGGAGTGCAATGGTACAATCTCGGCTCACTGCAACCTCTGCCTCCTGGGTTCAAGTGATTCTCCTGCCTCAGCCTCCCAAGTAGCTGGGATTATAGGCATGCGCCACCACACCCAGCTAATTTTGTATTTTTAGTAGAGATGGGGTTTCTCCATGTTGGTCAGGCTGCTCTCGAACTCCTGATCTCAGGTGGTCCTCCCGCCTTGGCCTCCCAAAGTGCTGGGATTACAGGCATGAGCCACCACATCCTTGCCATTACTTTCAATAGCAAAAACCGCAATTACTTTTTCACCAATCTATATAATGATTAGAAATATATCCCCTACTCTGGAGGGTGAGGCAAGTGATCCTATCGCGTGAACCCAACAGTTTGAGGCCAGCCTGGGCAACATGGGGAGATTTTGCCTCAAGAAAATAAAGAAAAAAGAAATAGATCCCTCTTCGTGAAGTAGCAACAGTTACATTTAAAATTTAAAACCAGATAATCTTTTCTTTGGGCTATGTTAATATTTTCTAACTTACTTGTCTCTTCCACCTGTCTGCAGACAAATTCAGAATATGATCCTTCTCGGTGTTTTGCCTTTGTTCACGACCTGTGTGATGAAGAGAAGAGTTACCCAGTGCCCAAGGGCAGTCTTGATATTATCATTCTCATATTTGTTCTTTCAGCAATTGTTCCAGACAAGTAAGTTTGGGTCCCTTAGCTGGTAGTGTCACAAAAAGAAAGCTTTGGTAAGGGACCTTTTTTTTAAAATAGGGTCTTGCTCCGTCAGCCCAGGCTGGAGTGCAGTGGCATGATCATGGCTCACTGCAGCCTTAATCTCTTGAGCTTAAATGATCCTCCCTCCTCAGCTTCCCAAGTAGGTGGGACCACAGGCACGTGCCACCAGTCCTGGCTAATTTTTGTGTTTTAGCAGAGATGGGGTTTTGCCATGTTGCCCAGACTGGTCTTGAATTCCTGGGCTCAAGCAATCCTCCCACCTTGGCCTCCCAAAGTGCTGGGATTATAGGTGTGAGCCACTGTGCCCAGCCTGGCAAGGGACCTTGATATTAGAGTTGGGCTCGAAGTAAAAAGAGTTTTGTTTATGTTCTGATAGACACAAAGAAGCCACACCATTTGTAGTGATGTGAGCATCTCAACTATTTTCCTAAATTTGTCTTGATGTCCAACTTCTGTTCTGGCCTCGAAACTTCTGCAGTAGTTGGTTCTTCATTTCCTTGTTGTGGCTCAACATTGGGAAAGAATGGGAAATCAGTCTCTAATGAGTATGTGGGGAAATTCCTATTGATAATCTCATCACATGCCGTTTTAGAACTGTGAACTGTGGGTGTCACAGCTTTCAGGTAATGTCTCATTATTGGCCTTTCATTTTATTTTATTTTTTTTGAGACAGAGTCTCTCCCTGTTGCCCGGGCTGGAATGCAATGGCATGATCTAGGCTCACTGCAACCTCCGCCTCCCCAGTTCACACAATTGTCCTGCCTCAACCTCCCGAGTAGCTGGGATTACAGGCACCCGCCACCATGCCCGGCTAATTTTTGTATTTTTAGTAGATACGGGGTTTCACCATGTTGGCCAGGCTGGTCTTAACTCCTCACCTTGTGATCTGCTTGCCTCAACCTCGCAAAATGCTGGGATTACAGGTGTGAGCCACCACGCTGGCCTTTTTTTTGAAGACGGAGTCTTGCTCTGTTGCCCCGGCTGGGGTGCAGTGATGAGATCTTGGCTCACTGCAACCTCCACCTCCCGGGTTCAACCAATTCTCCTGCCTCAGCCTCCCAAGCAGCTGGGATTACAGGTGTACGCCACCATGCCTGGCTAATTTTTGTATATTTTTTTTTTTAGTAGAGATGGTGTTTCACCATGTTGGCCAGGCTGGTCTCGAACTCCTGACCTCATGATCCGCCTGCCACGGCCTCCCAAAGTGCTGGGATTACAGGCGTGAGCCACCACGCCCAGCCTATTGGCCTTTTAAATGCTTTAAATAAAACAACCTTATTAGCAACACGAAATTTACATTGAACCTTAACTAAGGTGTTCTCTGATGCTTACAGTGTTTTAGAAAACTGTGATACAGAATTCTATAAAATCAGATTCTGATTAAAGGAAAGTCAAATGCTATATCCTAAAATACACCATTAAAACTTCATATGCATAGGTAACCAGTGGTCCTATGAAACTACCTTCTCTCTTTTTTTTATTTTTTTCTGAGATGGAGTCTCACTCTGTTGCCCAGGCTGGAGTGCAGTGGTGAGATCTTGGCTCACTGCAAGCTCTGCCTCCCAGGTTAAAGCGATTCTCCTGCCTCAGCCTCCTGAGCAGCTGGGATTCAGACAAGCACCACCACACCTGGCTAATATTTTTTGTATTTTTAGTAGAGATGGGGTTTCACCATGTTGGCCAGGCTGATCTTGAGCTCCTGACCTCAAGTTATCCACCCACCTCGGCATCCCAAAGTGCTGGGATTACAGGCATGAGCCACCGCACCTGACCAAAACTATCTTCTCAAGGAAGCAGAGTCAGATGGTGGCTAAGAGATTCAGATACCATGGACTAATTCCATGGAAGCCCTTGTCACTGCCAGAGTGCAGTGAGTCTGGACAGGCTGGGGGTTGGCAAATGTTAGGGTAAACTATACCCATGAAATCATGAGATTAGAGACTTCAAACATCTCCTCATTCTGTGTCATCAGAGTCCTGCAAAGATGATTAAGTAAATTAGTGTTAAAGGTCAAGGTAAGCTGGTGTTAGGAAGCCAGATTACATGACTAGAGACTGCAGGGACCAGTGATTGAGATCCTGGTTTATCTCCCAGAGTCCAAGGACCCCTTGCTGGCTGCACAGGATAGGAGCTTTGAGTGATTGACCTCCCTCTAGAAGGCCACACTTCCTCTAGAAGGGTACTGAAGTCATCCAACCTGAGAGGATGAGTGTGAAATAAAGGCATATGCAGGATAACCCAAAAGGCCTACCATGGTTTTAAACTTTAATAATTGCAGAGGTTGACCAGGCACAGTGGCTCACACCTATAATCCCACCACTTTGGGAGGCTGAGGTGGAAGGAGTGCTTGAAGCCAGGAGCTCAAGACCAGCTTGGGCAACAAAGCAAGACCCCTGTCTCTACTAAAAATAAAAATAAAAAAATTAGCCAGGTGCATATTTGTAGTCCCAGCTACTCAGAAGGCTGAGGCAGGAGTATGACTTAAGCCCAGGAGTTTGAGGCTGCAGTGAAGTGAGCTATGGTCACACCACTGCACTGCAGCCTGGGTGACAGAGTGAGACCCTGTCTCAAAAAAAACCTATGACCTTAGAAGTTTCAATGCTACAAACTTTTTAAAAATTGACATGGACTAAAACAAATTATTAAAATTTAAAATTCAAGTCAGCCACAGTGGCACACACTTTTAGTCCCAGCTACCTAGGAGACTGAGGCAGGAGGATCACTTGAGCCCAAGAGTCCAGCCTGGGCAACATAGCATAGCAGGACCCCAGCTGCTTTTTCTTTGTTTGTTTGTTTGTTTGTTTGTTTGTTTTCTGAGACAGAGTTTCGCTCTTGTTGCCCAGGCTGGAGTGTGTGCTATGGTCTTGGCTTACTGCAATCTCTGCCTCCCGGGTTCAAGCGATTCTCCTGCCTCAGCATCCCAAGTAGCTGGGATTACAGGTGCCTGCCACCATCCCTGGCTAATTTTTTTGTATTTTTAGTAGAGACAGGGTTTCACCATGTTGGCCTGGCTGGTCTCGAACTCCTGATCTCAGGTGATCTGCCTGCCTTAGCCGTTTTTCTGTTTTTTGTTTTTTTTAAGTGGGAAACATTCATTATGCAAAATTTAAATAGACTTTGAAATTTTTTTTGGTGAAGTTTGTAGCATTTAGACTTCTGAAGTTATGAAAGCTTCAACCTGCACCAAGACTTTTGAAGAACACTGCATATGGAAAGCGCAGACCTAAGTGTAAAACCCTCTGTCTGTTATACTTATTTGCATACTGATTGTATTGCCATGTAACTTGTAAGTTCTTGAGGACAAGTCTTCATTTAACAAACAGAAAGATACAGCCCCTACATTGAAAGAGCTCAGGTCTAATGGTGCAGGCAGATAAGTCACCTAGCAGAACCCACTGGATGCTCAGGATTCGGCTTAGCCACAGGAGCACAGGGCAAAGATGGCTATCTAGGACAGTGGGGAAGTGAGCCAGATGGAGAGCAGAGAACTGTTGTTTGTTTGTTTGTTCTTTGGAGACAGAGTCTCAGTTACTCTGCCGCCCAGGCCGGAGGGCAGTGGTGCAATCTTGGCTCACTGCAACCTCCACCTCCCAGGTTCCAGAAGTTCTCCTGCCTCAGCCTCCTGAGTGTCTGGGATTATAGACGCACGCCACCACGCCTGGCTACTTTTTGTATTTTCAGTAGAGACGGGGTTTCACCATTTTGGCCAGACTGGTCTCAAACTCCTGACCTCATTTGATCCGCCTGCGTCAGCCTCCCAAAATGGTGGTATTACAAGCATGAGCCACCGCACCTGGCCGGGAGCAGAGAACTTTCTTATGGCAGAAGCAGGCTGTCCTTGGGCCTCTTCGGGCTGAAGGCAGTGGATCGAGGCCACAGCTGTGAGCAGGCAGCTAACGTCCTTCAGTTCTAACTGAAGAGTAGAGGAGCTTAGATCTCAGACTTGGTGTGTCAGTTGAGGAAGTCCACTGGCTTTTTGGGATATGCTACAGGGAAAGAGAACGCTGTCTTTAAGGAGACCTGATTGACTATCATTCCCTGCTGCTCCACAGGATGCAGAAGGCTATCAACAGGCTGAGCAGGCTTCTGAAACCTGGGGGGATGGTACTTCTGCGAGATTACGGCCGCTATGACATGGCTCAGCTTCGGTTTAAAAAAGGTATTTTGAGAGTGCTGAATCCTAACCACTAGAGATCATGTCCTTTGCAGGGACATGGATGAAGCTGGAAATCATCATTCTCAGCAAACTAACACAAGAACAGAAAACCAAACACCATATTTTCTCACTCATAAGTGGGAGTTGAACAATGAGAACACATGGACACGGGGTGGGGGGCATCACACACTGGGGCCTGTCTGGAGGTGGGGGGGCTGGGAGAGGGAGAGCATTAGCAGAAATACCTAATGTAGATGACGGGTAGATAGGTGCAGCAAACCTCCATGGCACATGTATACATATGTAACAAACCTGCATGTTCTGCACATGTACCCCAGAACTTAAAGTATAATTTAAAAAAAAAAAAAAAGGTATTTGGCCACTATAATCAAAAAATGGTGCTGCCATCAGAATAGAAACTCTAGAATTAGAACTCCTTATATAAAGCCATTTAATATGTGACAGAGTAGTATATTTTTTAAGAAAACTGAAGAGGCTTGTATAATCTAGATATTGAGGTCTTTTTAAGCAAGACAGCTACCTTTAGAAGAGCTTTTATTAGAAAGACATTTGAAAGACAGCCGGGCACAGTGGCTCATGCCTGTAATTCCAACACTTTGGGAGGCCGAGTCGGGCAGATCACCTGAGGTCAAGAGTTCGAGACCAGCCCGACCAACATGGAGAAAGCCTGTCTCTACTAAAAATACAAATTAGCCGGGCATGGTGGCACATGCCTATAATCCCAGCTACTCGGGAGGCTGAGGCAGGAGAATCGCTTGAACCCAGGAGGTGGAGCTTGCAGTGAGCCGAGATCGCACCATTGCACTCCAGCCTGGGCAACAAGAGTGAAACTCTGTCTCAAAAAAAAAAAAAAGACATTTGAAAGATATAAATAATTTTAAATGTGGCATGACAAAAGATGCCATTAAAAATGTAAAAGGCAAATGACGGAGTAAGAAGGAATATTTTCAGTGCATATAATAGATAAAGACTTAATATCTTTGCTCTTCAGGGAGCTGTCATGAAACTGATAAGGATCAGTGACCCACCCAAAAAGCAGGTGAGGAGTGTTTAGTCAATTCACAGAAGAACGTATCTAAATGGCCAGTAAACAACACTTCAAGGAAATAAAAATAACGAGTTAGTACTTCTTATTGCTGGCCAATTCAAAGAAAGAGGTGCATTCCTTCATTACTGGTAGAAAAAGAAATTGTTACAGCCTTTTTTTTTTCAGATGGAGTTTTGCCCTTGTTGCCCAGGCTGGAGTGCAATGGCGCGATCTCGGCTCACTGCAACCTCTGCCTCCTGGGTCCACCCACCTTGGCCTCCCAAAATGCTGGAATTACAGGTGTGAGCCACTGTGCCCAGTATTAACAGCCTTTTCTTTCTTTTTTTTTTTTTTTTGAGACGGAGTCTCGCTCTGTCTCCCAGGCTGAAGCGCAATGGCACGATCTCGGCTCACTGCAACGTCTGTCTCTTGGGTTCAAGCAATTCTCCTGCCTCAGCCTCCCGAGTAGCCGAGACTACAGGCATGTGCCACCACGCCTGGCTAATTTTTTTGTATTTTTAGTAGAGACAGGGTTTCACCATGTTGGTCAGGCTGGTCTCAAACTCCTGACCTCAGGTGATCCACTCACCTCGGCCTCCCAAAGTCCTGGGATTACAGGCGTGAGCCACTGCTCCCAGCTTACAACCTTTTTTTAAGCACCCAATTATTGTTCAGTCCAGTCTTTTTTTGAATATAGTCAAGAACTAGCACATAATACATGCAGGAGCAAAACTTTGTAAACAAAGTGAATGCCTCTGGATAGGGAGATGTCGTGCTTGTCACCTGAGGTGGACCCCATACCACTGAACTTGGAGGGATTTCTGTTGTGTATTCAGTGAGAGGAGAGCAATGTACAAGGGAGTATTTTAAACTCCATCCCCGTATACCAGTATCTGCAGGGAAATAAGTATACACGTGTGATGATTTGGGCATTCGGGAAGGTCTAGAAGTATGTGCCAGGCTGGTAAACTGAGATGAGGTCAGGGAGGTTAGCAGCAGAAGGGAAAGCATGTTCATGATCAAAACAGTATCTGAGTTGTATTTATGATTCTGTAGACACGTGAAGAGACATGCAAAGGACAGTCACCACCAAAATGGTAATGGTTGTCTCAAGTTTCCTTAAACTCAGCTATATTGCTTAATTAAAAAAAAAAAATAGGCCAGGCATGGTGGCTCATGCCTTTAATCCCAGCACTTTGGGAGGCCAAGGCGGGTGGATCACCTGAGGTCAGGAGTTTGAGACCAGCCTAGCCAACATGGTGAAACCCTGTCTCTACTAAAAATACAAAAAATTAGCTGGGCGTGGTGGTGGGAACCTGTAATCCCAGCTACTTGGGAGGCTGAGGCAGGAGAATCACTTGAACCTGGGAGGCAGAGGTTGCAGTGATCTGAGGTCACACCATTGCACCCAGCCTAGGCAACAAGAGCGAAACTCCGTCTCAAAATAAATAAATAAATAAAAAGTTTGTGCTGTTAGTTTAATAGGGTTGGGAGAGTGAACAAGTTGTTTTCATCAAATAATTCTAGAGTTTTGGAGTGGGGTGCTTAGGAACCTCATGTTTTCTGACATTGTGACTTACTCCCGTTGAGCTGCTCTTCCCGAAGCACTGAGGCAGGAGTGCTCTCCACCCAACAAACTGGCCTCTCAGTTAACATTCCTTAGCAGTGCAAGTCAAAGAGACACTTTAAAGTGTCTCTGATTTTTAATACATCACTCTGCAGGTCAGTGTCTATCTGGAAATTTCTACGTGAGAGGTGATGGAACCAGAGTTTACTTCTTCACACAAGGTATGAAACACTCATCTTTTTACGCTAAAAGTCCCCAGTACCAGATGGTCTTCAAGGCACGTTCAGAAGGAAAACTATCTGGCCCCTCCTGCCTTTTAGGCAGGCTGTTTCCTGCGGTTCCCCGCTGCTCACACCCTCTTCCACCCTGGGCTAGGCTACCCATGGCAGCCAGCCACTTGGGCCCCCAGGCAGCCCTGGCTTGTCCATGCCTTCAGTCCTGCTCTGCTCTCCCTGTCTGCCACTGTCCAAAATGGGAAGCCTGCCCACTCTGCAAGGCTCACCTCCAGTCCAGCCTGTCTCACCCTCTACACGGGGTTGTGCTTTGGTGTGCCCGGGTCAGGGTGAACCCTGGGTTCTAGGGGTGCCGGGAACTGCTCTCCTCTGCAACTGGCCCATCCACAGGCTTCATCCTTCACTTGGGCCTTCTGTTCCTGGGCCCTTTTTAGGGTCACCTTCTTTGAGCCTTTGGTTAAGATGATGAAACCTCTTTCCTAAAGCAATTGCTTTGACATACGTAGATATTTTTGCATAAATTTTAAGGTGTTCATAGAGCCTAAAGGCCAAATATAAACCAAAGGTTTTTAAAAAAGAAAAAACCGCGGCCTATACACAGTGGCTTCCCCTACCTAAACATGAACTTGTTGTTACCAAGCCACCACTGCATTTATAACCAAATGGCCATGTAAAAAACACGACAGCAACTTCCCAGAGCCCCATTTAACAAGGACTTAGTAGATAAAAATGCCTTTTCTTGAGGGGAAAATGCATAAACATCTTTTATTTTCCACACTAGAGGAACTGGACATGCTTTTCACCACTGCTGGACTGGAAAAAGTTCAGAACCTGGTGGACCGCCGACTGCAGGTGAACCGAGGGAAGCAACTGACAATGTACCGGGTTTGGATTCAGTGCAAATACTGCAAGCCCCTTCTGTCCAGCACCAGCTAAGAGGCACCTGCTGCCAACACGATGCAAGCCCGTTGTGTTTCCGAGCTTTTTTTAAAAAAAATTTGTAGCACCGGGCATGGTGCATGCCTGTAATCCCAGCCACTCAGGAGGCTGAGGCAGGGAGGATCCATTCAGCCCAGGAGTCCAGCCTGGGCAAAAGAGCGAGAGACCCTGTATCTGAAAGTAATAATAAAATAAAAAGAATATAAATGAGGTCTCGTTGATGCTGGACAATTCAAGAATTCAGACTTGAACCTTAAACCTAGGAAAAGTTACTTTGTATCAGGATTCTAACAATTATGCTTCATATTTGTGAAGTCCTTTAAAACATAATTTTCTCAAGTTCTTTCTTTGAGACCTCAATCTGTCTTAGCATTTTGTAACTAATAACTGAAATTTTATTCAAAGGAATTGTAAACCTTAAACCACCAATTTATTTCCATGTGAAAAAGTGTTATATATGACAAATGTTTTTTGATTGTAATTGCGTTAAATCTTTTGAGAGTGTAAATGCCGGGCTAGGCAATTGCAGTTAATACATACAGGGGTTAGTGAAGGGCTTATTAAGTTGTAGGGGAAGCAAGCTGGGAAGAATCAGATCAGATATTTTCCTGACAAAAAAAAAAACGACCCTGTAGACGGCATCAAAATGTGGTGTTCTTGTTAAGTAATTGATCGTGGTCTTTGCTTTAATCTTAGTTCCGCCAGGCGTGGTGGCTCACACCTGTAATCCCAGCACTTTGGGAGGTGGAGGCGAGCGTACTGCTTGAGCCGTTCAAGACCAGCCTGGGCAAAGTGGTGAAACCCCGTCTCTACATAAACACAAAAATTAGCCAGATGTGGTGGCATGTGCCTGTAATCCCAGCTACTTGGGAGGCTGAGGCAGGAGGATTGCTTGAGCCCAGAGGTCAAGACTGCAGTGAGCCAGGATTGGAACACTGCACTCCAGCCTGGGTGACAGAGCGAGACCCTGTCTCAAAAAAAAATTACCCAGTCCCAGGCATTCTGTCATAACAGCACCTACAGACTAAGTATGGCTTAATGGTGAGAAGTACTTTTTTTGATCCAGATAGGCTTGGTTCAGATCTTGGCTTTGCTTCCTAATGACTGTGTGACCTTGAATGAGTTTATTGATCTTCTCTTATGCTTTCCTCATCTATAAGTGAGTAATAAGAGCAGCTACCTCACAAGGTAGGGCAACCATAACAGATACCACAGACTGTGTGGCTTAAACAACAGAAATTTATTTTCTTATAGTTCTGAAGGCTAGAAGTGCAATAGCAAGGTGTCAGCAGGTTTGGTTTCTTCTGAGGCCTTCCTCCTTGGCTTGCAGATGTCTGCCTCCTTCCTGTGGCCTCATATTGTAGTCCCTCTGTGTGCATACCTGTCTGTGCGTACTCACTTGCTCTCTCATTCTTTGCCCTGATCTCCTCTCATAAGAATACCAGTTTTATTGGATTTACGCTTCTATCTCCAAATACACTAAAGTACTGGAGATTAGGGCTTCAACATAGGAATTTTGGGAGGACACAGTTCAGCTCATAACAGGTTGTTATGAGGGTTAAATGCCCTGATATACCTGGCCCTAGCAAATGCTACCTAAGTGTTGGTTATCATTATTATTACTTTACGATAATAAGTAATACATAAAACCCCAAAAACTTTAGAGAAATCTTTTTTATTTCAGAGTAATTAGAGATTGGCAGGAAGTTGCACAAAATGTATAGGAAGGTTCTGTTCATGCACCGTGCATCTCTCCTCATGTATAATTCTAGTACATTATTAAAACCAAAAAATTGACATTGGTACAATCCATAGGACTAATTCACATTTCAAGTTATAAATGAATCATTTGTGTGTGTGTATTACACTTCTAGGCAATTTTATCACATGTGTAGCTTGTAACCACTACGGTCAAAATACAGAACTACTTCATCACAAGGCTCTTTCCTGCTACGCGTTTGTAGCCACACCCACCCACTCTCCCTTAAAAACTTAATTCTTGACAACTACAGATCTATTTTCCTCTATAATTTCATTATTTCAAGAATGTAATATATATAAATGGAGTCACAAAGTAAACAACCTTTTATTTTGAGACAGAGTCTCACCCTGTCACTCAGGCTGGAATGCAGTGGTGCGATCTTAGCTCACTGCAGCCTCTGCCTCCTGGGTTCAAGTGATCCTCCCATCTCAGCCTCCAGAGTAGCTGGGACTACAGGTGCATACCACCACGCTAGCTAATTTTTAAATTTTTTGTAGAGACAGGGTCTCACTATATTGGCCAGGCTGGTCTTGAATTCCTGGGTTCAAGCAATCTTCCTGCCTTGGTCTCCCAAAGTGCTAGGATTACAGGTGTGAGCCACCACGCCCAGCCTTTGAGATTGGCTTTTTTTCACTTGGCATAATTTCCTTGAAGTTCCAAGATTTTGCATATATAAATAGGCCATTCCTTTTTATTGCTGTGCAGTGTTCCATGGTGTGGATATAGTACACTTTGCTTAACCATTGCCTCCATGAGGACATTTGGTTTGTTTCCAGTTTTTGGCTATTATGAACAAAGCTACTCTGAACATTCTTTTTTTTTTTTTTAATTTATTTATTTATTTATTTATTTATTGATCATTCTTGGGTGTTTCTCACAGAGGGGGATTTGGCAGGGTCATAGGACAATAGTGGAGGGAAGGTCAGCAGATAAACAAGTGAACAAAGGTCTCTGGTTTTCCTAGGCAGAGGACCCTGCGGCCTTCCGCAGTGTTTTTGTCCCTGGGTACTTGAGATTAGGGAGTGGTGATGACTCTTAACGAGCATGCTGCCTTCAAGCATCTGTTTAACAAAGCACATCTTGCACCGCCCTTAATCCATTTAACCCTGAGTGGACACAGCACATGTTTCGGAGAGCACAGGGTTGGGGGTAAGGTCACAGATCAACAGGATCCCAAGGCAGAAGAATTTTTCTTAGTACAGAACAAAATGAAAAGTCTCCCATGTCTACTTCTTTCCACACAGACACGGCAACCATCTGATTTCTCAATCTTTTCCCCACCTTTGCCCCCTTTCTATTCCACAAAACCGCAATTGTCATCATGGCCCGTTCTCAATGAGCTGTTGGGTACACCTCCCAGACAGGGTGGTGGCCGGGCAGACGGGCTCCTCACTTCCCAGTAGGGGCGGCTGGGCAGAGGCGCCCCTCACCTCCCGGACGGGGCGGCTGTCCGGGCGGGGGGCTGACCCCCCACCTCCCTCCCGGACAGGGCGGCTGGCCGGGCGGGGGCTGACCCCCCCACCTCCTTCCTGGACGGGGCGGCTGGCCGGGCGGGGGACTGACCCCCCCACCTCCCTCCCGGACGGGGCGGCTGGCCGGGCGAGGGGCTGACCCCCCCCCCACCTCCCTCCCGGACGGGGCGGCTGGCCGGGCAGAGGGGCTCCTCACTTCCCAGTAGGGGCGGCCGGGCAGAGGCGCCCCTCACCTCCCGGACAAGGCGGCTGGCCGGGCAGGGGGCTGACCCCCCCACCTCCCTCCCGGACGGAGCGGATGGCCGGGCAGAGGGGCTCCTCACTTCCCAGTAGGGGTGGCTGGGCAGAGGTGCCCCTCACCTCCCGGATGGGGCGGCTGGCTGGGCGGGGGGCTGACCCCCCACCTCCCTCCCGGACGGGGTGGCTTGTCGGGCGGGGGGCTGACCCCCCCACCTCCCTCCCGGACGGAGCGGATGGCCGGGCAGAGGGGCTCCTCACTTCCCAGTAGGGGTGGCTGGGCAGAGGCGCCCCTCACCTCCCGGACAAGGCGGCTGGCCGGGCGGGGGGCTGACCCCCCCACCTCCCTCCCGGACGGGGTGGCTTGTCAGGCGGGGGGCTGACCCCCCCACCTCCCTCCCGGACGGGGCGGCTGGCCGGGCGGGGGGCTGACCCCCCCACCTCCCTCCCAGACGGGGCGGCTGGCCTGGCGGGGGCTGACCCCCACCTCCCTCCTGGACGGGGTGGCTGCCGGGCGGAGACGCTCTCACTTCCCAGACGGGGTGACTGCCGGGTGGAGGGGCTCCTCACTTCTCAGACGGGGTGGCTGCCAGGCGGAGGGGCTCCTCACTTCTCAGATGGGGCGGTTGCCAGGCGGAGGGTCTCCTCCCTTCTCAGACGGGGCGGCTGGGCAGAGACGCTCCTCACCTCCCAGATGGGGTGGCGGCCGGGCAGAGGCGCTCCTCACATCCCAGACGGGGCGGTGGGGCAAAGGCGCTCCCCACATCTCAGACGATGGGCGGCCGGGCAGAGACGCTCCTCACTTCCTAGATGGGATGGCGGCCGGGAAGAGGCGCTCCTCACTTCCTAGATGGGATGGCGGCCGGGCAGAGACGCCCCTCACTTTCCAGACTGGGCAGCCAGGCAGAGGGGCTCCTCACGTCCCAGAGGATAGGCGGCCAGGCAGAGACGCTCCTCACTTCCCAGACGGGGTGGCGGCTGGGCAGAGGCTGCAATCTCAGCACTTTGGGAGGCCAAGGCAGGCGGCTGGGAGGTGGAGGTTGTAGCCAGCCGAGATCACGCCACTGCACTCCAGCCTGGGCACCATTGAGCACTGAGTGAACCAGACACCGTCTGCAATCCCGGCACCTCCGGAGGCCGAGGCTGGCGGATCACTCGCTAGGAGCTGGAGACCAGCCCAGCCAACACAGCGAAACCCCGTCTTCACCAAAAAAATACGAAAACTAGTCAGGCGTGGCGGCGCGCGCCTGCAATCGCAGGCACTCGGCAGGCTGAGGCAGGAGAATCAGGCAGGGTGGTTGCAGTGAGCCGAGATGGCAGCAGTACAGTCCAGCTTCGGCTCGGCATCAGAGGGAGACTGTGGAAAGAGAGGGAGAGGGAGACCGTGGGGAGACGGAGAGGGAGAGGGAGAGGGGGAGGGGGAGGGGGACGGGGAGGGGGAGGGGGACGGGGAGGGGGATGGAGAGGAGCTCTGAACATTCTTATAGAGGTTTTTACACCAACATGTTTTTCTTTCTCTGGAATAAATGTTCAAGAGTACAATTGCTGGGTCAAATGATAAGTTTTAAGTGCATTTTTAGTTTTAAAAGAAACCATCAAAAAAGGCTTTACCTTTTTACATTGTCACCAGCAATACATGTAAGTGATTCAGTTTCTCTACATCCTTGACAGCGTTTAGCGTTGTTGCTATTTTTTATTTTAATCATTCTTAAAGGTGTGTAATGAAATCTCATTGTGGTTTAAACTTTTATTTCCCTAAAGGCTAATGTGTTGAACATCTTTTCTTGTGCTCATTAGCCATCTTTACATCACCCCTCCTTTTTTTTTTTTTGAGATGGAGTTTCACTCTTATTGCCCAGGCTGGAGTACAAATGGCATGGTCTCGGCTTACTGCATGCAACCTCTGCCTCCTGGGTTCAAGCAGTTCTCCTGCCTCAGCCTCCTAAGTAGCTGGGATTACAGGCATGCACCACCACACCTGGCTAATTTTGTATTTTTCAGTAGAGACGGGGTTTCTCCATGTTGGTCAGGCTGGTCTCGAACTCCCGACCTCAGGTAATCCGCCCGCCTCAGCCTCCCAAAGTGCTGGAGAGCCACCGCCCCCGGCCTACCTCCTCTTTAGTAAAATGTCTATTCATATTTTTTTGCCAGTTTTCTAATTGGAATTCTTTAGATAGTCTAATCTCAAGTTCTTTGGTAGATGTGTGACTTGAAAATATTTTCTTCCAGTCAGTAATTTGTTTCCTCATCCTGTTTACAGGGTCTTACTCTGTACTTTTGATGAGCTTCCATTTATCAGTGTTTCATTTTGTGGATTAGAGCTTTTGGTGTCAAGTCTAGGAACTGTTGGCTTAGTTCTAAGTTGTAGAGATTTTTCTCCCCTTTTTTCTTAACAGTTTTATGTTTTTCATTTAAGTTCTTGATCTATTTTGTTTTTTTCTTTTTTAAAAATTTATTTATTATTATTATTATTATTATTTGAGACGAAGTTTCGCTCTCGTTGCCCAAGCTGGAGTGCAATGGTGCGATCTTAGCTCACTGCAACCTCTGCCTCCCAGGTTCAAGCGATTCTCCTGCCTCAGCCTCCCAGGTAGCTGGGATTACAGGCACCCGCCACCATGCCCAGCTAACTTTTTGTATTTTTAGTAGAGACGGGGTTTCACAATGTTGGCCAGGCTGGTCTTGAACACCAGACCTCAGGTGATCCACCTGCGTCGGCCTCCCAAAGTGCTGGGATTACAGGCGTGAGCCACCGCACCCGGCCGAGTTAATATTTGATAAGGTGTAAGCAAGGTTTTTGTTTTGTTTTGTTTTGTTTTTTTGTTTTGCCTATGCATCTAGTTGTTCCAGTAGCATTTATTTAAAAGTCTCTTTTTTTCAATTTATGTAATTTATTAAATTGCCTTTTTTTTTTTTTTTTTTAAAGAGACAGGGTTTTACTCTGTTGCCCAGGCTGGAGTGCAGTTGTGATCATAATTCACTGTAACCTTGCACTCGCACTCCTGAGCTCCCGCCTGAGCCTTCTAATTAGCTAGGAGCTAGGACTACAGACAGTGCCACCATGGCTGGCTGACTTTTTCATTTTTTTGTACAGATGGGATCTCGCTTTGTTGCCCAGGCTGGTCTCAAACTTCTGGGCTCAAGTGATCCTCAAGCAATCCTCCCACCTCATGCTCTCAAAGTGTTGGGATCACAGGGGTGAACCCTATTAAATTGCTTTTATACTTTTGTAAAAAATCAGTTGGATATATTTATGTGGGTCTGCTTTTTTTGTTTTGTTTTGTTTTTGGGATGGAGTCTCGCTCTGTCACCCAGGCTAGAGTACAGTGGTGCGATCTTGGCTCACTGCAACCTCCGCCTCCTGGGTTCAAGAAGTTCTCTGCCTCAGCCTCCTGAGTAGCTGGGATTACAGGCACCTGCCACCACGTCCAGCTAATTTTTTGTATTTTTAGTAGAGACAGAGTTTCACCATCTTGGCCAGGCTGGTCTTGAACTCCTGACCTTGTGATCCACCCGCCTCAGTCACCCAAAGTGTTGGGATTACAGGCGTGAGCCCACCGCGCCCGGCCAAGGGTCTGTTTTTATAAGCTGTGACGATTAAATGTGCTAATATAGAATGTCTTGCCTGTAAAGTGCTACATTATGTGAGCTTTTGAGGATTGTGTTTTTAAAAAGTGCTACGTGTTAGTTATTATTGTTATTACTTTACAACACAGCAAATAAATAATAATTTTTTTTTTTTTGAGATGGAGTCTCGCTCTGTTGCCCAGGCTGGTGTGCAGTGGTGTGATCTCAGCTCATTGCAACCTCCACCTCCTGGGTTCAAGCGATTCTTCTGCCTCAGCCTCCCAAGTAGCTGGGACTACAGGTGTGTGCTACCATGCCTGGCTAATTTTTGTATTTTTAGTAGATATGGGGGTTTCACCATGTTGGCCAGGCTGGTCTCGAACTCCTGACCTCAAATCATCCACCACCTCAGCCGCCCACAGTTCTGGGCTTACAGGTGTGAGCCACCATGCCCAGTCAATAATAATTAAAAAAAAAATTGGATAAACTCAATAGTCATTCCTACTTTGTAATTTTAAAAACAATACAGTTTCAAAAACGTTTTAATTGTGGTAAAATACACATAACATAAAATTTACCATCTTAACCTTTTTTTTTTTTTTTTTTTGAGATGGAGTTTTGCTCTTCTTGCCCAGGCTGGAGTGCAGTGGTGCGATCTTGGCTCAGTGCAACCTCTGCCTCCTGGGTTTAAACCATTCTCCTGCCTCAGCCTCCTGAGTAGCTGGGATTACAAGCGCCCGCCACCACACCCGGCTAATTTTTGTATTTTTAGTAGAGATGGGGTTTCGCCATGTTGGCCAGGCTTCTCTCAAACTCCTGGCCTCACGTGATCCACCTGCCTTGGCCTCCCAAAGTGCTGGGATTACAGGCGTGAGCCACCGCGCCCAGCCCTGAGCCACCGTGCCCGGCCCACCATCTTAACCATTTTTAAGTGTACAGTTCAGTAGTAAATACATTCATATTGTTTGCATCCAATCTCCAGAACTTTTTTTACCTAGGAAAATGAAAACTGAAATGCCCATTAAACAACTCCTCATATCCACCTTCCTCCCCATCCCCTGGCAGCTACCATTCTACTTTCTGACTCTATGAATTTGACTATTATAGGTGCCTCATCTAAGTGGAATCACAAAGTATTTGTCTTCTTGTGACTGGCTTATTCACTTAGCATAATGCTCTCAGGGTTTATCCATGTTGTAGAATGTAGAATTTCATGTATACACCACATTTTGTTTATCCATTCATTTGTTGATGGATATTTGAGTTGCTTCCACCTTTTGGCTATTGTGAATAATACTGCCGTGAACGTGGTTGCACAGCTATCTCTTTGAGTCCCTGCTTTCAACTCTTTTGGGTATATTCCCAGAAATGGAATTGTTGTATCATATGATAATTCTGTTTTTGAGGAACTGCCATAGTTTTCCATAGTGGCTACACCATTTTACATTCCCATCAACAGTGTACAAGTATTCCAGTTACTCCAGATCCTCACCAATACTTGTTATTTTGTAGGGTTGGTTGGTTTTTTGTTTTCTTGGTAGTGGTCACCTCAATGGATGTGAGGCGGTGTCTTTTTGTGAGTTGCAGTTTCCTAAAATTAGTGATTTTGAGCATCTTTTCATGTGGTCGTTGGCCATTTTTGTATCTTTGGAGAAATATCTGTTCAAGTCCTTTGCCCATTTTTTCATTGGGCTGTTTATTTTGTTGTTGTTGAGTTGTAGCAGTTATTCATATATTTGGGTTATTAATGCCTTACCATATATATAAATTGCAAGTATTTTCTCCCATTCCATGGGTTTCCTTTTTATTCTGTTGATTGTGTCACTTAATGCACAGATTTTAAATGTTGATGTCTATTTTATGTATTTTTACTGTTTTTATCTCTGCTTTTGGTGTCACATTCGAGAAATCATTGCTAAATTCAATGCCGTAACACTTTCTCCCTGTTTTCTTCTTCTTCTTTTTTTTTTTTTTTCTTTTTTTTTGAGATGGAGTCTCTGTAGCACAGGCTGGAGTGCAGTGGCACGATTTCAGCTCACTGCAAACTCCTCCTCCCGGGTTCAAGTGATTCTCCTGCCTCAGCCTCCCAAGTAGCTGGAATTACAGGTGCCCGCCACCACACCCAGCTAATTTTTGTAGTTTTAGTAGAGATGGGGTTTCATCATGTTGGCCAGGCTGGTCTCAAACTCCTGAACTCAGGTGATCCGCTCACCTTGGCCTCCCAAAGTGCTGGGATTACAGGCGTGAGTCACCGCGCCCGGCTCTCCCTGTTTTCTTGTAAGAGTTGATTATACTTTTAGTTCTTTTTTTTTTTTTGGCTGTAAGTTTATTCAATGCAAAAGAATCCTCTCCAGTTTTACTGAGGTGGCTGACCACGTCCACGACCAAATCCGCCTCTAAACTAGAATTCGGTTGCTGACCCAGCCCCAGCCTCGGCTTTCTTGTCGGCACCAGGTAGCACAGCACTCCTCACATACAGACCTTTAGGCCAAGGCCTGCCAGTCTCTGGACGGCTATGGGGTAGGATGGCAGGCACAATCTCCGGGGGCAGATGAAGGTAATCACGGAGATACTGGATACCCTCACTGGTAAGGTACCAGTAGAAATGTCTCCAGGCAAAGTGTTCCTTCACGTAGCCTCGGGACTTGAGAGACTGCATGGCCTTCATGACATGAAGGCTGGGCACATTCTTGTCTGCCAGCTCCGGGTGCTTAGGCATGTGGACATCCTTCTTGGCCACCATGACTCCCTCCTTAAAAAGGAGTTCATAAATGGCAATCCGGTTCTTCTTAGGCATCAACATCTCTGCGGCTGCAGGGTCCGGGGCCGGGGCTGGAAAGCTAGTTTTAGTTCTTATGTTGAGGTCTTTGATGTGTTTTGAGTTCATTTTTGCATGTAGTAATGGTCCAACTTTCATTTCATTTGCATGTACATATCCAGTTTCTCCAGCACCATTTTTTGAGACCATCTCGCTCTGTCGTCCAGGCTGGAGTGCACTGGCAGTAATCTCAGCTCACTGCAACCTCCACCTTGCAGGTTCAAGTGATTCTCGTGCCTCAGCCACCCGAGTAGCTGGGATTACAGGCATGTGTCACCATGCCCAGCTAATTTTTCTATTTTTAGTAGGGGTTGGGTTCGCCATGTTGGCCAGACTGGTCTCAAACTCCTGACCTCAAGTGATCTGCCCGCCTCACCCTCCCAAAGTGCTGGGATTACAGGCGTGAGCCACCGCACCAGCCTCCAGCACCAGGTTTTGAAAAAATTGACTTTCACCATTGAATAGCCTTGGCACCTTATCAAAAATCATTTGACCATGTATGTGAGGATTTCCTTCTGGCTGTCCATTCTTTTCCATTGATATAAGTCTGTCTTTAATGCCAATACCACGATGTTTTGATTACTATAGCTTTGTAATTTTTTATTATTTATTTATTATTTTTTTTTGAGACGGAGTCTCGCTCTGTCGCCCAGGCTGGAGTGCAGTGGCGCGATCTCGGCTCACTGCAAGCTCCGCCTTCCGGGTTCACGCCATTCTTCTGCCTCAGCCTCCCGAGTAGCTGGAACTACAGGCGCCCGCCACTGCACCCAGCTAATTTTTTGTATTTTTAGTAGCGACGGGGTTTCACCATGGTCTCGATCTCCTGACCTTGTGATCCGCCTGCCTCGGCCTCCCAAAGTGCTGGGATTACAGGCGTGAGCCACCACGCCTGGCCGAATTTTTAAAAATTTATTATTATTATTATTTTTTGAGACAGAGTCTCACTTTGTTGCCCAGGCCGGAATGCAGTGGTGCAGTCTCAGCTCACTGCAACGTTCACCTCCCAGGTTCAAGCGATTGTCCTGCCTCAGTCTCCCGAGTAGCTGGGACTATAGGTGTGCACCATCCCGCCCGACTATGTTTTGTAATTTTAGTATAGATGGGGTTTCACCATGTTGGCCAGGCTGGTCTTGGAACTCCTGACCTCAGGTGATCCGCCTGTCTCGGCCTCCCAAAGTGCTGGGATTACAGGCATGAGCCATTGCGCCCGGCATGTAGTAAGTTTTGAAACCAGGAAGTGTGGGACCTCCAACTTCTTTTTCAAGATTGTTTTGTCCATTTGGGGTCTTAGCCCATTTATGCTTAGTGTTTCATTATTGGGTTGCTAAGCTTGTGGGAGTTATTGATATCCTACTGTTCAAGGTCATCACCAAGGTCTGATTTTTCACAGAAAAAAATTTGCAACCTCGGGCATAAATGGGTTAATATAGTTTTTAATGGTAAAGCTTTAGAAGTGTTACCATGAAAATGAAGAACGGAAAAATGTTTTCTATGATTATTATTTCATGTTTTATTCAATGCAGTAAAATGTAAAACAAATGAGGTATAAATTATAGAAAGGAAGATAAAACCTTGTTATTTACAAATGCTATGATTTTATACCTAGACAACTAAATGGAAAGGAACAAACTGGGCCACGTGCAGTGGCTCATGGCTATAATCCCAGCACTTTGGGAGTCTGAGGTGGGCGGATCACTTGAAGGCAGGAGTTCCAGACCAGCATGGCCAACATGGTGAAACCCCTTCTCTACTAAAAATACAAAAAAATTAGCCAGGTGTGGTGGTGTGTGCTTGTAATCCCAACTACGTGGGAGGCTGAGGCGGGAGAATTGCTTGAATCTGGGAGGTAGGGGTTGCAGTGAGCTGATATCACATCTTTGCACTCCAGCCTGGGCTACAGAGCGAGACTCCGTCTCCAAAAAAAAAAAAAAAAAGAAAGAAAGGAAAAGACCGAAAATGATTAAGAAGAACAATTCAGTAAAGTGACTGGCTAAATAAAAACCATGAAAATTAATAATTTCTGTATATCAGCAGTAACATAAAAATAGGAAAAATTGCTTTTAAAATTAAGTAATAAACATGTTTTTATTTTACTTGTAACTGTTTTGTTTTGAGACAAGGTCTTGGCTCTGTCACCCAGGCTGGAGTGCAATGTGCAGTGGCGCGATCTTGGCTCACTGCAACCTCTGCTTCTCGGGCTCAAGCGATCTGCCCACCTCAACCTCCAAGTAGCTGGCACCACAGGTGCACACCACCATGCCTTGCTAATTTTTTGTATTTTTGGTAGAGATGGGGTTTCACCATGTTGGCCAGGCTGGTCTCTAACTCCTGAGCTCAAGGGATCCACCCACCTTGGCCTCCCAGAGTGCTGGGATTATAGGAGTGAGCCACTGCTCCCAGCCTGTTTTGAGTTAATTTTTATGTTGATGTGAAGGAAGGGTACAACTTCATTGTTTTGCCTGTGGCTATCTACTCCTGGCACCATTTGCTGAAAAGACTATTCTTTCCCTCATTGAATTGTGTTGGCACCCTTGTCAAAAATCATTTGACCACAATTATGGATTTATTCCTGGACTCTCAGTTCTATTCCATTGATCTAACCTTATGCTAGTACTGTACTGTCTTGATTACTGTGGCTTTGTTTTTAGGTGATGAAGTATGAGCCTTCCTACTTTTTCAGGATTGGTTCCTAGCAATTCCATATGCATGTTAGAATTTGCCTACCAATTTCTACAAAGAAGTCAGCTGGGGCCGGGTGCGGTGGCTCACATCTTTAATCCCAGCACTTTGGGAGGTGGAGGCGGGTGGATCACCTGAGGTCAGGGGTTCAAGACCAGCCTGGCCAACATGGCGAAACAATAATAAATTATTATTGTTTATAATATAAAATTATTTCTTCCTCTTGATGCTTCTGTGTATGGAATTATTTTCTTCATTTTCAGATTGTTCATTGCAAGTATAAAAAAAATGGATTTTTGTCTATCAGTCTTGTATTCTACAACCTTGCTGAACTAGTCAGTTATAAAAGGAAGGCTCCTTGTGGCTGTTTTATGCCCTGGGTCTCTCCTACAAACTAGCCAGTCTATAGTCTAGGCTGTATCTTCATTACATCCAGGAACCTCTTTCCACTTGCCTAGTACCACAACCCCTATTGTTTTTGGGAACACCCTTAGACTGAAACTTGTCACACTCTTGCAAGTGAAGTTAGGTCCTTTGAGATACTCTGTGTTCCTGCTTCTTCCCTTAGGCAAAGTATCTGAGCCAGGGTTCTAGCGGTAAACTAGGTGGGGACGATGGCAAGCTTTTCTGTGAATGCTACCCCAGCGCTAGGAGGGTATGGGTCAGGTCAGCAGCCTGGGGTCCTCTTGGCTTGTCTCTCCTGTTGTGGAACCACTGTCCCATGAGCTGGTAGAAAGGGTCGTTGGATTCCCAGTATTCTCAGTGTGTCATGCCTATGAAAGAGCCCCTTTTCCACAAGTAGGGATTGAGCAGAAGAAGGGAGCCCCTGCCTCTGAGAGTACTTGCCTGAGACAGCCTCAGCAACAGAAAAGTCAGGGCAAGATGAGAAACGCTGAAGTCGCATTCTTCCCAGGAATAAAGAGAGCCCTCAGGGATGGGCGCGGTGGCTCACAACTGTAATCCCAGCACTTTGGGAGGTCGAGACAGGCGGATCACCTCAGGTCAGGAGATCGAGACCAGCCTGGCCAACATGGTGAAACCCCATCTTTACTAAAAATACAAAAATCAGCCGGGCGTGGTGGTGGGCACCTGTAATCCCAGCTACTCGAGAGGCTGAGGTGGGAGAATCACTTGAACCCAGGAGGCAGAGGTTGCAGTGAGCCGAGATCACGCCATTGCATTCCAGCCGGGGTGACAACAGTGAAACTCTGTCTAAAAAAAAAAAAAAAAAAAATCATCAGGCTGCTTCTTCAGTTTTGCTATCCTCTTAGGATTAAAATTTATTTATTTATGATTTTTTTTTTCGTTCAGGGACCACTTAATAGTGAGTCTTCCAACCAGAGCTTGTGTAGCGTCAGGTCCTTGAGTGATAAAGGAGTAGAGGTAAGAAGCTATGTTCATGGCAGGACTTTTCATACTTGTACTTTTGGGCCAGGTTTGGTGGCTCAAGGCTATAATCCCAGCACTTTGGGAGGCTGAGGCGGGCAGATAGCTTGAGGCTGGGAGTTGGAGACCAGCCTGGGCAACATAGTGAGAACTCGTTTCTACAAAAAAACTTAGCAGGGCGTGGTGGTGCACACCTGTGGCCCCAGCTACTTGGAGGTGGGAAGATCGTTTGCACCCGAGAGAATGAGGCTGCAGTGAGCTGTGATGGCACCATTGCACTCCATCCTGGGCGACAGAGTGAGACCCCCATCTCACAGAAAAGATAGCACTGCTTAATTAACTCCCTGGGTGCTGTTAGACTCTGTAAATTGCTCCCCTTTGAGTTGTGTGCTCTTTGCATACGTACGGTTATGATGTGGCCCTCACGGGTTTTTATTATAATCATGTGTGGATCTTACATGTCTTAAAATTTTTGCATAGTTGCCATCAGTAAAGGATAGAAATTTGCAATATTGTTCCTGTTTAAATGGAAGATAAAATTGATTGACTGATTTTACTTTTACAACTTTTTTTGAGACATGGCCTCGCTCTGTCATGCAGGCTGGAGTGCAGTGGTGCAATCATAGCTCATTGTAACCTGACACTCCTGAACTCAAGCAGTCCTCCTGTCTCAGCCTCCTGAGTAGCTAGGTGCTACTATGCCTGGCTAATTTTTAAAAATATTTTTGGAGGCGGGGCCTCGCTGTGTTGCCCAGGCTGGTCTGGAACTCAAGCCATCCTCCCACCTCAGCCTCCAAAGTGCTGGGATTACAGACATGAGCCACAGTGCCTGGTGAAGATTTTTTGTTCATTTGCTTAACTATTCACAGCCCTCATGCATGAGATTTTTTTTTTATTTGGCATATAACCTAGCCGCCTGTAGATGGGTCTAAGTGTAAGTCTGTAGCCACCTACTTTGTACTTTGCAGATCTCTCCTTTTTGGAAAAAAGATTGGATTTAAAGTAGAAGTAGTGTAACAGCAGTTTTCTGAGAACTTAACATATGGTGGACATTTGTCCTACATTTGTGCTCTATTAAATATCTTATGAAAGTTTTATAGCAGCTCTGATTTACAGATGAATAAACTCAAGCTCTGATATTTTAAGCAGTTTGCCAAAAATTGTGTGGATGGTTTGATTCTAGACCCTAATACTCTTTGTTATACTCAGTTTTAAGAGGAAGACAGTGATTCAGGACTTGTCTGGGCCAGTTATATCTGTTTATATATTCAATATTTTGTGTATACTCACTGTTTTTCCTAACGTGAAAAATTTACCAAAATGCTAATTGTGACTTATAAGGTATTTAACAGACTCCCGAGAAAAAGCAGAATGACCAGCGATATCGGAAAAGAAAAGCTGAACCATATGAAACTAGCCAAGGTAGTAATAATTTCGTATCAACAAAAGTACTCAATTCTAATGTACTTAGATAGAATTTTCTAACTCATACTAAATAATTAGTTTGTACACAGGGATTCCTGATAAAGGAGGTTTGTGTATCTTAAGGGAATATCAGACTGTTTATTACAGACTTGCCATTTGATATACACCTGACAAAACAGTGTTAGTTCTTCGGGGACTCTTTGTTTTCCCTGTTGTAAGCTAACAATCTTATTAACCACAGGTTTTTCTTTACACCAAGCATATATTGTACAAAAAAGAGGTTACATCAGAGTTTTAACTCTGTCTTTTGTTAGATCAGTGATTTGTTAATGACAGCCAGCTGAAAGTGCTTCATTTACATTACTGTCCTTTCTGCCTACTGCTCTTCCATGGCAGTTGTTTAGTTGAATATTGGAACCCACTGGGATAAATCTGTAAACATGATGGTTATAATGCCAAATATCTTTATATAATCAAAGAAAGAAAAAATGGCTTGGCTTTTTTTTCTCCCATTCTAAGGAATAGAAAGCCCAGTCTTGTTGCATCCTTCTTATCTTTTAAAATCTACAGATAATTCATTTTGTCTTTGGGAGCAAAATTCTCCCAAAGTGACAAGAAAAATTACAGAATCTTAAACCTGTGAAAAATTCTTCCTTTCACTGCTTGTTCAGTCCTTTATTTTATGGAGGAAATAGTCTGTTCTTAGGCTAAGGTATTTTGGCTCATTTGTTACAAGTAAAGCTGACACTTGGGTTTATAGCAATGTATGTAGTTACTGAATGTATAGTACATTTTAGTGAATGATGGTTTATATGTGTATTGGAAAAACTGTATTTACTTTGGTTTCATTTTCAGGGAAAGGCACTCCTAGGGGACATAAAATTAGTGATTACTTTGAGGTAAGTTACATTTTTTGAAAAAACAAACAAAAAAACAAAACAAAACAAAAAAACTCTATAGTGATTTTTTAAAAAAACCCTAAATCCTTGTGTTCATTTGAGGCTTTAGAAAGTAATATTTTGGCCAGGCAAGGTGGCTTATGCTTGTAATCCCAGCACTTTGGGAGGCTGAGATGGGAGGATCGCTTGAACCCAGGAGTTCGAGACCAACCTGGGCAACATGGGGAAACCCTGTCTCTACAAAATACAGAAAAAATTAGCCAGGTGTGGTGGCACACACTTATAGTCCTGGCTACTTGGGAGGCTGAGGTGGGAGGATCACTTGAGCCTGAGAAGTCGAGGCTGCAGTGAGCCATGATCTACTGCACTCCAGCCTGGGTGACAGTGAGACCCTGTCTCCAAAAAAAAAAAGAAAGAAAGTAATGTTTTGCCTTTACTGTACTCTTCTTCCCTTTCTCCCCATCTTCATCAGTTAATGCTGCCCCATCTCTCAATAAGAGAAAACTGCTGCTGCCTTCCTAAATTTAAATTTATTATGTGTCTTGTCTGTGATGATATAAGAATTCACAAATGAGGTGATTTTTCTCTTGGCCAGACGAGGTTTTGTGTCTTACAAAGATTGAGGTGGAATGACTTGGACTCTTCTTTTGTCCTCCTCCCTTTAGTCCAGTGGAACATGTAGTGAGTTCCCTGACCCATCGTTAGTGGTTACTAAAGACACTAACATCCACTGCACCACTGCATTTCTGCTTCGTGTATTTTGAGACAAGAAGGGAAAACATTCTTCTCTCATGTCCTTTCAAAATCATGTATACCTTCAGCTTTCTAGCCACGTTTTCTTTATATCTTGGTATATTTCTGCTGGAGTTCCTTCTTAAAAATCTCATTAAAAATTAGCAGAATTTGACTTGTGTGGCATTTTCTCTCTAGAGTAAAATGTGTTAACTTAAAGGGGCCATATGATTAAGATCTGTTTGTGTATTAATCTTTTACTCTCCTTATCTGAAGCATAGTACTGTTTTGAATTATTCATATCTGTTTTACCCTGTTGGCCAGTTTGCTGGGGGAAGCGGGCCAGGAACCAGCCCTGGCAGAAGTGTTCCACCAGTTGCACGATCCTCACCGCAACATTCCTTATCCAATCCCTTACCGGTAAGCATTCACCTGGAGAAATTTGACACCTGTTGTAGGAGACAAGATGCCCAGAAACACTCAAGCAAAGTTTCTCTTTCATTAATTACCCACAGGGAATGAAGCATTAGGGAGAAAAGTTCATAGTTTTACCTATGAATCCCTTACTTTGATTCAAATCTGTTATCAGTAAATTAGCTTTTTACAGAAGAGCCAATCCTATTATCTCTATATAATAAATTACCTCTAATCCTACAGCTCAGTATCTATCAAAGAATTGATTCCAATCGAAACATTAGGTTTTTTCCCTTGCCAAATTTGTATGTTCCTGTAGGGTTTATTTTTATTTTAAAATTTGACCAGCTTCTGGCATAATTATCTCCAGAGCTTACTCAGTAATGTACTAGAAAAACTAATGCTATACAGATTTGTGATAGGTATGTTTCCAGCCTGTAAGAGAGATCTGAAGGTCTTAAAAACATTATACCTAAGTAAATGGTTCTCAGTTGGTGGCAGTTTTGCCCCTCAGGGACATTTGTCAATAACTGGAGTCATTATTGGTTGTCACTGCTCGGAGTTATGGGGATGACACTATAGGCATCTACTGGGCAGAAGTCAGGGATGCTGGTAAACATTCTGTAATGTTAGGACAGCCTCCCTGCAAAAAAGAATTACCTGGTCCAAAATATCAGCGGTGCCAAGGTTGAGAATTCCTGAGTAAGCTAACGTAGGATTATGTTTATTTGCTCCAGTGTTCTTCGCATTATTTGTTGATACTGTGTAAGACCTCTTACTCAAGAGTGTGCTGTATCCCCTAATGCCTTATGTATTGCCTCTGGGATCTTGGGAGACAGGGTCTCTGGGACAGAAGTTTTTATTTTAGATCACTGATTTTTAGAAAAGTTGTTTTTCTTTGCCTTGGTAGAGTTGTGTAATAGTACTCATTTCCTAAGCGATTTAGGCTTCTGTATTGTTAAAGTATTTTAAAATGTACTTTCTCCCCCTCTACTGTCTCATAAAAACCTTCATTAGGATTATTGTAATTATTAAAGCACTTATGAAAACATAAGTTAAACTTACGAAAACAACTAAGAAGTTTTGGCTATTACCGTGCCATCCTTGCCATATATATATATAATTTTTTTTTTTTTTGAGACAGTCTTGCTCTGTCACTCAGGCTAGAGTGCAGTGGTACGATCATGACTCACTGCAACCTCTGCCTCCTAGGCTCAAGTGATTCTCCCAAATCAGCTTCCTGAGTAGCTCGTACTACAGGCATGTACCACTACGCCCGGCTAATTTTTGTATTTTTTTGTAGAGGTGTGGTTTCACCATATTGCCCAGGCTGGTCTCAAACTCCTGAGATCATGTGGTCTGCCTGCCTCCACCTCCCAAAGTGTTGAGATTACAGGCATTAGCCATTGTGTCAGACCATCCTTGGCCATAGTTTAAAATGTTAGAAATGTTTGATGATAGATCCAATTTGGGCAGGTTGAGGTTTGTTAGTTAACTGTTGAAGAGGCCTGTGTCTCTGTTTTTCTTAAGTTTCAAACCAATTAAAGTCTAAAAGATATTAAATGAGATTGCAGATTATCTATTTGGGACAGATACGTTTTGTAGAATTTCTCGGTGTTGTCTATCACTCTTTTCTTCCTGAAATGCCTTTTTCATTTGGTTTTTAATGGTGTGACCACCCATCTCTCATGTGTCAGTTTAGGTTGAATCTTACCTAAAGACAAAAGAGATGAACTCAATGATCTGTAGACATTTTTGCCAGCTATATGAATGTGGCTGAGCCTCATCATCATGCAAATCTGAGTATAGATGAGGTGTTAAAATAGAAACCAAAGCTTAATCCTCCACCTTTTCCTTGCCTGCCTCTAGGCAACTCAGCATGGTTGGAGGAAAACACATACACCAAGGTGACTGACTGATCTGGTCATGAGCACTGGCCTCATGTGTACCTCTCACTGCCTGCCAGTCCTACTGTATTTCTACTTAGTTCCCTTTCCTCCATGAATATGTCCTATTTTTGTCATCTCCTGCAAACCTCCAGCAATTCTTCTGCTAACTGATGGCCTTCCTTTTTTATGTTACTGAGAAAATAGAAACAATCAGAAGAGCATTTCCACATGCTCCTACTGCAGATTTGCCAAGCTCCTTGCATCAGTACCCACATCCATCTGCCTTTGAGATGAATGAACTTGCTAGCCCTTCACATGGGTCTGGTCTCCCCAATAATTATGTATCCAGCTGTCTACTTGACATTTCCACTTGTACTGCTTGAGCGTGTCCAAAAAGGAACTCTTGCTTTCCCTTCCCTACCATAACAATAACATTGAACTGCTCTTCCTGTAATCTGCCTTGTCCTGGTAAATGACAGGTTACACCATCTGGTTTTTCAGGTCACAGCCTCATGCCCCAAATGTAATCCATCAGAAAATCCTGTTTTTCCTTTAAAGTGTATTACAATATGACCACTTTTCTATTTTTCCAGTTCACTGCATTAGCTTTCAAAGTAGTCTCCTTGTTTTTGCCCTTGTTTCACCTAGTCTTAATGTAATAGCCCGAGTAATTGTTAAAATGTTCAGATACATCCCGGCACTCCTCTGCTCAACACTTCCTAGACTGAAGTCTTTATGTGACCTAAAAGCTCCTGCGTGATCTGTGCTCCCCATCGTCCACCTGATTCTGACATCTGCAGCCATTCTCCCTCTCCTTCATGCCACTGCAGCCACACTGGCCTCCTTGAGCTCTGTGAAAAATGCTTTTGCTATAGGGTCTTTGTACTTGTTATTCCCTCTTCCAGGAACATTCTTTTCTCAGATATCAGCAATCTCTTCATCAGGTTGTTGCTCAAAAATGACCTTAGCCAAGCGGTCTCCCTTAGCCAACTTCTCTAAAATAGCAGTCCCTCATACCTTGTCAATTTGTTCCTAACTGTACTTTATTTTAATTCTAAGTTATTGGCACCTGACACACCCATGTACATACATTTTAATATATATTTAAATTTTTTTGTTGATTCATATTTATACATACAGAAGAGTACACATTGTAAGTCTACAGTTCACATGAATTTTCACAAACTCTACAAGCACAAGAAATATTACCAGTGCTGCAGAAGTCCCCCTGAGTTCCCTTTCAGTTACTAACCCCCTCCCTGCCGCTGTGGATAGCCACTAGCCTGACCTCTAACAACACAGATGAATTTTTTTTTGTATCTTGTGTAAAAGACATTCAGTGTATACTCTTGTGTCTAGCTCCTTTTGTTGCACATTACTTTTGTGAGGTTTATCCATTTCATTGTGTATTTTGTAGGTCATTTATTTTCATTGGTGTGTTATAAGTTTAATTTTCATTTAGTAATTTATATATTTTAATTTTGAACTATATAATTAGTTAATTGCCCATCTTCCGACTAGATTTTTTTTTTTTTTTGAGACGGAGTTTCGCTTTTGTTGCCCAGGCTGGAGTCCAGTGGTGCGATCTTGGTTCACCGCAACCTCCGCCTTCCAGTTTCAAGCGATTCTCCTGCCTCAGCCTCCCGAGTAGCTGGGACTACAGACAGGCGCCACCACGCCCAGCTAATTTTTGTATTTTTAGTAGAGACGGGGTTTCACCATGTTGGCCAGGATGGTCTCGATCTCTTGACCTCGTGATCTGCCCGCCTCGGCCTCCCAAAGTGTTGGGATTACAGGCATGAGTCACCGCGCCCAGCCTAGAATGTTAATCTCTTAAGAATGGGGATTTTGCTTTGCTTTATTTACTGCTGTCTCTTGTTACATAAAGGTGTAATTTTTAAACTAATTTCCCCCACTTGACATGTAAGCAATAATGTCTTATTTCATTTTCAGTCTCCAGCATCCAAAACAGTATTTGGGACACAATAGGTGTTCAAAATTGTGCTGACAGGGAAGAATAGATGGATAAAAAGTTGTTTTCACCTTTTTTCCTATTAAAGATTATTTTGTATTTGTGTTAAATATAAAAAATAAAGTATGTAAAACATGAAAGTTTTCATGCAGGAGTTGGCAAAAGACAGGTCACAGCTGGCAAGCTAGGAATGATTTTTATTTTTTTAAATTTATTTCATTTTAATTTATTTTATTTTTGGAGACAATATAATAAGTCTCACTCTATCCCCCAGGCTGGAGTGCAGTGGTGCAATCTTGGCTCACTACAACCTCAGCCTCCCGGGTTCAAGCGATTCTCCTGCCTCAGCCTCCCGAGTAGCTGGGATTACAGGTGTGCACCACCATGCCTGGCTAATTTTTGTGTTTTTAGTAGAGACGAGGTTTCGCCATGTTGGCCAGGCTGGCCTCTAACTCCTGACTTCAAGTAATCCACCCGTGTCAGCCTCCCAAAGTGCTGGAATTACAGGCGTGAGCCACAGCGCCTGGCAAGCTCGGAATGATTTTTAGATTTTTAAAAGGTTTTAGAAACGAAGGATATATGACAGAGACTGATGTGGCCTGCAAAACCTAAAATATTTCTATCTGGTCCTTCACAAAAAAGCTCCCAGAAAATCACTATAAAGTTAACTCTATATAATTGTTACATAGGAAGGTAGACTATTTCCAGCAGCTGGAAACCTACATGCTGTTCCCTGATCACAACTCCCACTACCCTAGAAGTGATCACTTGGCTAGTTTTTGTGGTAATCATTTTCGTTTTCATGTAGTTTAAACTATCCATGTATGAATCCATAAACAAAATAGTTTAGTTTTGCCAGTAGGTAAACTCAGTGTTTAAATCTTAGGTATTTTTATTTTTGGCTGTTCTATCAATTATTAAGAGCGGTGTGTATATTCGTATCTCTCGCTGTGATTGTGGAAGTTGGCTGTTTCTTCTTATATTTATATTAAATTTTGTTTTATGTATTATGACTCTTCATCTCTTTAAAGCTCTTTGCTTTATTTTTTAATTTTAATTTTTATTTTTGAGACAGGTTCTCGCTCTGTTGCCCAGGCTGGAATTCAGTGCACGATCTCGGCTCACTACAACCTCCGCCTCCTGGGTTCAAGTGATTCTTGTGCCTAAGCCTCCCAAATACCTGGGATTACAGGCATGCATCACCATGCCTAGATAATCTTTTTGTATTTTTAGTTGGGTTTTCTCCATGTTGGCCAGGCTGGTCTGGAACTCCTGGCCTCAAGTGATCTGCCTGCCTTGGCCTCCCAAAGTATTGGGATTACAGGTGTGAGCCCCTGAGCCTGGCTGAAGCCCTTTGCTTTAAATGTGGTTTATCTGATATTTAATATATCCAAACCATTGTGAGGTATAACTATTTCCATTCTTAATACTGTCAAATTTGCATTGTTATGTTTTCTATCTTTGGCAAATACCATATAATTAGATTTTTTTCTCTTAAGTCTAAAATTTTTTATTATCCTATTTACATTCAATATAATTACCACTACATTCAGTTTAGATATATCATTGTTTAATGTGTTTTTTATTTATCCTGCCTGTTCTGTGTTCCTTTTTCTTTAATTTCTTGCTTTCGTTTAGATTGAATTTTTTTTTTTTAAGTCATTTTCTATTTTCCTCCTCTGCTAGTAGCTAGGCTGTCTTTGGTGTTTCTCGTAGAAAGTACCACATACGGCTGGGCGTGGTGTCTCACACCTGTAATCCTAGCACTTTGGGAGACCTGGGGACCCACATGAGAGGATTACTCGAGCTCAGGAGTTCGAGACCAGCCTAAGCAATATAGTGAGATACCTGTCTGTACGAGGCAGGCAAATCATGAGGTCAGGAGTTCGAGACCAGCCTGGCCAACATGGTGAAACCCTGTCTCTACTAAAAATACAAAAACTTAGCTGGGCTTGGTGGCAGGTGCCTGTAATCCCTGCCACTCAGGAGGCTGAGGCAGGAGAATCTCTTGAACCCAGGAGGCAGAGGTTGCAGCGAACCGAGATCCCACCACTGCACTCTAGCCTGGGTGACAGTGCGAGACTCCGTCTCAGAAACAAACAAACAAACAAAAAACAGCATTTAAAAATTAGCCAGGCTTGGTGGCATGCACCTTGTAGTCCCAGCTACTCAGGTGGCTGAGGCGAGAGGATTCCTTGAGCCTAGGAGGTTGAGGCTGGAGTGAGCCATGATCACACCACTGCGCTCCATCCTGGAGCATAGAGTGAGACCCTGTCTCAAAACCCCCAGAAAAGAAAAAATAAAAATAAATTACCACATGCCAAAATTTGAAGTCAGTTGTTTCTTCATCCTCTACCAAATAAAATCATGTCCCCAGAACACTGTTTACTCTGCTACTGATTTGGTGGTAGTGGTGTATGTTTTTATTTTGCCTTTTTTTGGTCTCATAAAATATTATTGTTCAGTGCTATCAGTGTTCGTTTAGGTTTATCTGTATATTTACCTCTTTGTACTTCTTTCCTTTTTGCATCCTACACCTTCCACCTGGGGTCACTTTCCTTCTGCCTAAGTATTCCTTTAGTATTCTTCTAGAATATATCTGCTAGGGATTAACTCTCTAGGTTTTTGTTTACTGAAATAACTTTATTTTGCTCTTATTCCTGAAAGGTATTTTTGGCTGTGTATATTTTTAGGTTCGCTTTCTTTTTTTTTTTCTTTTAACACAATTGAGCAGTAATTCATTACCATGTTCTAACCCTCCATTGTTACTATCAAGAAATCAGCTGTCATTTGCCTGTTGTTTCTTTGAAGGTATCTGCTTTTTTTCCCCTGGCTGCTTTAAAAGTCTTTAGCTATGGTGTTCTGTAGTTTTATGATAATGTGTCATTTCATTTCTCTTGCTTGTGATTTCTTGGACTTCTGAAATTTGTGGGTTGGTGTCTTTCATCAGTTCTGAATAATTAGCCATTGTCTCTTTGAATATTATCTCTGACTTGTTCTTTTTTTCCTTCTCTTATGAAATTCTAATTAACCATACATTATACTTTCTAATTTTATTACCATGGCTTTTGACTTCTTTTTTTGTATTTTTGTTCTTCTTGTCTTTATATACTCCATCATGGATAATTTCTTCTTGCCTTTCAGTTCCCAGATCCTGTTTTATTGTTTCTAATTTGCTATTAGCCCTATTGAATTGGTTACTGCCTTTTGAAGAAAAAGAATTACATTTCCTGCAGATATTTTCAAGCCTGTCTTTTATTTTTTAAAATATGGTAGACACAATTATTTTATAATCTGTTTGATAATTCTAGCATCTGAAGCTTTTATGAATCTGTTTCTGGTGTCTCTTGTTTTTCTTAGTTGTTATTCATGGCTTTATTTCTTTTATGCTTTGTTTTTTAACTGTGTACTCCTCATTGTTATTGAAAAATTTTTGGGGGGGTTTCTTCAAGATCTAGGATGAATGAAGATGTGTTACTCCAGGGAAAATTTTTATTTGCTCCTTCCGAGTACCTAGAGATTTTACCTCTTTTATATACCACTTTAGTGAATTTATGGCTTATATTTAGTTTGTTTATTTTGTTTGCTTATTTCAACTACTAGGAAAATTGATTTGGATTGTGTCAACATTTCTCAAGAGAACCCCCAACTCTTACACTGCCAAGGCAACTTCCTGGCAGCCATCTGAGGGTGGGGGTAATTTTTGTTCTGGTTTACCCTTTCCTTGAGAATGTAGGTAGCTCTGGAGGCCCAGCTTGAAGTGGGAAGGGTTTCCTATTGAACCCTCTCCCTTGGGTGGGCTTTGGTCTGTGACTATCTGCTTGATACCATGTTGCTCTGAAAATGGAAATTCAAGATCTGCAGGTGCCCTTAGGCCATATGTGGCTTTGGTGCTTCTTTTACCTGTCTTATGTTCCTAATTTCCCTTAGATTTTGCCGTGGCAGATCCCTAATGCTTTGTCAACTCTTCAATGCTTTTAATGTTTTTTTTTTGTTGTTGTTGTTGTTGTTCGCCCATATTTTATCCTATCTGTATAGTTCCCGCCCCCTCCCCCCCCACCAGGGAGAGGTTGGTTCAAACAGGAAAGGCTATAGCCTACATAGGATATTTACAGAAATGTTTTTAAAATCTTTCAATCCTTGGCAGGTATTTATTGAATATATGGCAGAAGGTTTAATTTTACTGTTGCAGCTCATTCTCCCATGCAGTGAGAATGTTGTCATCAATGAGTATCACAGGTGTTCTGGAGCCTGGGTTTAAACTGTTACATTTGCTGGGGTAGGACTCTACTCATAGATTCAAAAACTAATTTCTTTGTCAGGATCATTTTACTTTTATTTTTTTGACATGAAAACGTTAAAGAACTATTCCTGATTAAGGAAAATTATTTCCTTTATTCATGCGAATTATGAAAGTTCAACAATTCAGAAATGGTGAAATAAAAAATTCCCTCCAAAAGAACTGTTATTAGGGAGTATGGTGGGCAAATATTTCTAGACTTTTTGAGATATACATGTATGTTTATATGATAGGTTTTCTTATTTCCATTGTATTAGATTATTTAACCAGTATCTTGTAAGCATTTGTATTCTATAAATAGTGCTGTAATGAACATCCTTATACATACTTACTAACTTATGCATTTTTCCCAGATAAATCCCCTAATTGTAATTCCCAGGTCAGAATATGATCATTTAAAAATGTCATCACATAAATTGCTAGAAGGTTATTAGCAATTTGAGAGTACCAATTTTTTCACACCCTGCTAATACTGAATTTTATCATTGTAACCTTTGGCATAAAGAAAAATACCTTGTTTTAACTTGCGTTTGTTCATTAGTTATATATATTAAACATCATATGTTTAATGGCCTTTTGGATTTCTCTTTTAATGCTTGTTCAGGTCCTTTGCATATGTCTCTTTTTAAATACTTGTGTGTTTTGGTTTTTGTTTTACTGTTAGGTAAAGCATTATTTATTAAGATTTAATAAATTATTTATATTATTAATTTGTTATATTGTAAATATTTTTGCTTGTTTGTAATCTTGTCTTTTAACTTTATCTTGACTTTTACCATTCAGATATAAAAAAATTGAAGTAGTTAAATTTATCAGTGTTTTTCCTTTATGACTTATGGGATTTGTCTTATTCTTAGATGTTCCCATATGGTGTATTCCTATATGGGGTGTGTGTGTGTGTGTGTGTGTGTGTGTAATTTTTTTTTGAGACAGGATCTTGCTGTGTAGCCCAGGCTGGAGTGCAGTGATGTGATCTTGGTTCACTGCCAGCCTCTGCCTCCCGGGTTCAAGTGATTCTCATGCCTCAGCTTCCCGAGTAGCTGGGACTACAGGCATGTGCCACCATGCCCAGCTAATTTTTGTATTTTTAGTAGAGACAGGGTTTTGCCACGTTGGCCAGGCTGGTCTCAAACTCCTGACCTCAAGTGATTTGCCCATCACGGCCTCCCAAAGTGCTGGGATTACAGGCATGAGCCACTGTGCCCCACCCATGGTTTATATTTTTAATGTCATGTTTAAAAAGTCCTTTACCACTGGAAAATTCTAAAAGCATTTGTTTATTTTTTCTTCTTGTAATTTTTTATATGTGATAAAAGGTAGGAATCTACTTTTCCCTTTTTTTCTAATATCTGCACAAATGTCCTACCATCTTTTTAATAAGTTCCCGCTAATATGAAATGCACATTAATCACAACTTATATATCTATATTATATAGATCTGTTTCTGAATTCTGTATTCTGTGCCACTGGTCAATCTGTCTGCTTCTGTATCTGTATGATACTGTTTTAGTTAATGTAACATTGTAGTATGTTTCAATATCTGGTCAAGTTTCCCTGATACTTTTTCTGAAAAATTATGTGGCTGATTATGATTATTTTTTTAAGTGAACCTTAGAATTTATTGTGAAATTCTCCAAAAACAACTGCCCAAGAAAGCATGAGAGAGAACCTAGATGACCACTATACCACCATAAGACTATCCCTTGGAAGAGAAAAAGGCCAAACACAAAATTAAAAACATTAAACTTGGGTTTTAGAGAAATTTGATGTTTGTAGAATCTGAACCCAGGAACATGATATTACCGTTTAACTTAGATCATCTTTTATATTCATCTGTGAAGCTGTATAGTTTTTCTTCATAGGTGTTCTGCATGTTTCTTAAGTTTGCTTTCAAGTATTTTACAGATTTTTGTTTGCTACTTTGAATCTGCTTTTCCTTCTGCTACATGCTCTGATTAAAATCAGTTGGGGAAGCTATCAATTTTAGTGTATTTATTTTGTATTTGGCCATCTTACTGAACTCCTTTTAATTGTTATAGTAATTTTTCCATTGATTTGCTTGGTTTCCTTTGTGAATGGTTATATCATCCAAAAATGACACTAAAAATCTTTAATTTGTAATATTTTTACGTCTTTTTTTTCTTTTTTACATTGGCTGAAACTTTCATAATAACGTTTAATATGAGAATGTGTTACTTTTGTCTTGTTTTCTAGCTTTAATGAAAGGGTCTCCAGTCTTAGCACCATTAATTATGATATTTTAATTTTTGAAAAACATACTCTTCATTGCATTAAAAGTGGATAATTCCAGTCTTTTTTTTTTTTTTTTTTTTGAAATAGAGTCGCGCTCTGTTACCCAGGCTGGAGTGCAGTGGCGCAATCTGGGCTCACTGCAACTTCCGCCTCCTGGGTTTAAGCGATTCTCCTGCCTTAGCCTCCCGAGTATCTTGGATTACAGGTGCCCACCACCACGCCTGGATAATTTTTGTATTTTTAGTAGAGATGGGTTTCACCACGTTGGCCAGGCTGGTCTTGAACTCCTGACCTCAAGTGATCCGCCTGCCTTGGCCTCCCAAAGTACTGGGATTACAGGCATGAGCCATCATGCCTTGCCAATTCCAGTCTTTTAAGAGTTGCCTAACAGTGTGCGTATCCTTTTTGGTATCCAACAGGAAGAATCTTAATTCATCCCTTCCCTAAGGTTAATGTAATGAATTACATTAGTAGATTTGCTAATGTTGAATCATTTTTAGGTTTCTGGAGTAAGTTATGCGTAATTGTGGTGTATTATCCTTTTACTATACTGTGGAACTTGTTTTGCTTGCATTTATTTTAGATTTTTGCATCTAAATATAGTACAGTGAGAATAGAATTGAGAGTGAAATAAGCTTCACCTATAAAGTCACGTGACAGGCCAGGCACGGTGGCTCATGCCTGTAATCCCAGCACTTTGGGAGGCTGAGGCAGGCAGATCACCTGAGGTCAGGAGTTCGAGATCAGCCTGGCGAACATGGTGAAACCCCGTCTCTACTAAAAATACAAAAAAATTAGCCAGGTGTGGTGGCAGGCACCTGTAATCCCAGCTACTTGGGAGGCTGAGACAGGAGAATCGCTTGAACTCAGGAGGCAGAGGTTGCATGCAATGAGAGCAGAGACTCTCCATTGCACTCCAGCCTGGGCAACAAGAATGAAACACTATCTCAAAAAAAAAAGAAAAAAGAAAAAAAAGTCGTGGGACAATGTCTTAATTTTCATTTACCTACAGGATAGAAATAATATTTCCTGTGTAGGGTTGAGGGCATTATGAAGTTGATTTGTATAATTCTACAAAGTAACATGTAAATTCAGACTCTCATTAAAATATAATGAGAAGAGAACCATTAAAATATAATGTCAAAGAATTTGAGTAAGATAGTCACATTTTTAGATAGGTTATAATACGATGATAATGTTGGTATGCTCTCCATAATTATTTTTAGAGAGGCCTTTTTAAAGAAACCATTCATCTTATGTTTGATAACTGTTTTTAACCCGTTGCATGTTTGGGCAGTATCAGATTATCTTTCTCATGTCATTTGTGTGTTTCTTTACTGTTTTCCAGCGACGAGTAGCACAGCCCCTCTATGGTTTAGATGGCAGTGCTGCAAAGGAGGCAACAGAGGAGCAGTCTGCTCTGCCAATCCTCACGTCAGTGATGCTAGCAAAACCTCGGCTTGACACAGAGCAGCTGGCGCAAAGGAGAGCTGGCCTCCGCTTCACTTTTGTTTCAGTGAGTACAAAGCCTAAGTTAATTCAGATCCTTTCCATTGCCCTAGCGCTCCTTGATGAGGTTGGATTAATTATTTTGATAGAGAGATAAGGACATTTCTAATACTTTTTTTAAAAATGTGATCTCCCCTTATCATCATTCCCAAACGTGTCTAATTCTACATCACTTCTAAATATATTGTGTTTTTCCCAGTCTCCCTTGGTTCAAGCTCCTGAGGGAGACTGCTTTGTCAAAGCCTGAACCCACAATGGGAAGGAAGGAAAGCATAATCTTAGACTGACAAAGAAGAAAATACAGATCAAATTCCATTAGTAACCAAGATATAATTAAAAATAGACTCTCCAAGTTCCAGCCATCATCTATGTAAGTTAATACTCAAGTCAGTACAGTTTTAGTATGTAGGCAGGCATTCTCACAGCAAGTTACTGGTCATTTACCCCGTGTAGTATTTGGGCTATGTACACGCTTGCTTTCTCACCCCTTCAGAGTGTTGGTACACTTAACCTTTCTCAGGAATATTTGGCTACCTGTTCGCTCCTTTCAGCTTACTTCTTTCTCTATCTTTGAAGAACAAGAATTTGAGTATTATGAAAGTTTGACCTCATTTCATAAGGCGCTGTGAGTGCAATTTAAACCAAATGTTACTTTTCCCGGTTTCTGGGCCCTACCGGGTCACCTGTTTGTTGCCAAGGGTGCCAGAGTAACAGAAAGCTCCATCGCCCTATTCCTATTCCACTTTCAGGGGCATCTTTCAGAACTAAGTCACCACTCATCCAAATTTTGTCCCTCTTACTGGTTCATTTTGTCCAGTTATAATCTAAGTTTCCTGTTTATTTGCCCTATGGTATCTATAAGTCTTCAATCCACACTCCACCAACTGTGTTCAAAAAGGTGCTGAAAATGGTGGGTGTCTTAAGGAAAGGAAATAGAAATAATAAAACAGTTAACCAGATAGGAAGCTATTGTGCATGATATGGAATGTTTTCTTATAGTTATGATAGCTTTACCTTAAGAAAGAGATACAACGCTCCTTGAATAACATCATTTCATTCAACATGGTTTCGTGATAGTGCTAATTAGACATTGTGAGTTGACGCCACTGTCTATGTGGAGTTTGCATGTTTTCTCCATGTCTGTTTGGGTTTTCTTAGGGCACTCTGGTTTCCTCCCGTATCCCAGAGATGTGTGCATTAGGTTCATTGGTGTGTCTATGGAGACCCAGTCTGAGTGAGTGTGGGTGTGTGTGTGCAACAGAATGGCTTCCTGTCCAGGTTTGGTTTCTGCTTGCACCCTGAGCTGCCTGGGATAGGCTCTGGCTATTCACCACTCTGTACTGGAACAAACAGATAAATCATTGTCTTATTTGTTTTTATTAATCTTACTTAAATGTATGTACAGCTTACTTTTATTTCAGTGTTTAATGTTAGAAGTGTTTTGATCTTTAATCATCAGAGGAATGGGGAAACTTCTTGTGTGAAGACAGTATAGTCCTATCCCCAGGTAACAAAGGAAATATACATACTTTAAAAATGGGAGAATTGACCTGTGTAATATTGTGAGAGGGACTGACAGCAGTATGGAATAGTTCCTTTGAGAATGCAGTATGCTATAGTATTGTTCTAAAGAATGTATGTGTGTCATTCACACATTTCGAGATTTTTTTTTTTTTTTTTTTTTCTTTTTTATTGATCATTCTTGGGTGTTTCTTGCAGAGGGGGATTTGGCAGGGTCACAGGACAATAGTGGAGGGAAGGTCAGCAGATAAACAAGTGAACAAAGTTCTCTGGTTTTCCTAGGCAGAGGACCCTGCAGCCTTCCGCAGTGTTTGTGTCCCTGGGTGCTTGAGATTAAGGAGTGGTGATGACTCTTAACGAACATGCTGCCTTCAAGCATCTGTTTAACAAAGCACATCTTGCACCGCCCTTAATCCATTCAACCCTGAGTGGATACAGCACATGTTTCAGAGAGCACAGGGTTGGGGGTAAGGTCACAGATCAACAGGATCCCAAGGCAGAAGAATTTTTCTTAGTACAGAACAAAATGAAAAGTCTCCCATGTCTACCTCTTTCTACACAGACACAGCAACCATCCGATTTCTCAATCTTTTCCCCACCTTTCCCCCCTTTCTATTCCACAAAACCGCCATTGTCTTCATGGCCCGTTCTCAATGAGCTGTTGAGTACCCCTCCCAGATGGGGTGGTGGCCAGGCAGAGGGGCTCCTCACTTCCCAGTAGGGGCGGCCGGGCAGAGGCGCCCCTCACTTCCCCGACGGGGCGGCTGGCCCGGCGGGGGGCTGACCCCCCCACCTCCCTCCTGGAGGGGGCAGCTGGCCGGGCAGAGGGGCTCCTCACTTCCCGGTAGGGGCAGCCGGGCAGAGGCGCCCCTCACCTCCCGGACAGGGTGGCTGGCCGGGCGGGGGGCTGATCCCCCCACCTCCCTCCCGGACGGGGCGGCTGGCTGGGCGGGGGGCTGACCCCCCACCTCCCTCCCGGACGGGGCGGCTGGCCGGGCGGGGGGCTGACCCCCCACCTCCCTCCCGGACGGGGCGGCTGGCCGGGCGGGGGGCTGACCCCCCCACCTCCCTCCCGGACGGGGCGGCTGGCCGGGCGGGGGGCTGACCCCCCCACCTCCCTCCCGGACGGGGCGGCTGGCCGGGCGGGGGGCTGACCCCCCCACCTCCCTCCCGGACGGGGCGGCTGGCCGGGCAGAGGGGCTCCTCACTTCCCAGAAGGGGCGGCCGGGCAGAGGCGCCCCTCACCTCCCGGATGGGGCGGCTGGCCGGGCAGGGGGCTGATACCCCCACCTCCCTCCCGGACGGGGCGGCTGGCCAGGCGGGGGGCTAACCCCCCCACCTCCCTCCCGGACGGGGCGGCTGGCCGGGCCGGGGGCTGACCCCCCCACCTCCCTCCCAGACAGAGCGGCTGGCCGGGCAGAGGGGCTCCTCACTTCCCAGTAGGGGCGGCCGGGCAGAGGCGCCCCCCCCACCTCCTGGACAGGGCGGCTGGCCGGGCAGGGGGCTGATACCCCCACCTCCCTCCCGGACGGGGCGGCTGGCCAGGCGGGGGGCTGATCCCCCCACCTCCCTCCCGGACGGGGCGGCTGGCCGGGCGGGGGGCTGACCCCCCCACCTCCCTCCCGGACGGGGCGGCTGGCCGGGCAGAGGGGCTCCTCACTTCCCAGTAGGGGCGGCCAGGCAGAGGCACCCCTCGCCTCCTGGATGGGGCGGCTGGCCAGGCGGGGGGCTGACCCCCCACCTCCCTCCCGGACGAGGCGGCTGGCCGGGCAGAGGGGCTCCTCACTTCCTGGTAGGGGCGGCCGGGCAGAGGTGCCCCTCACCTCCCGGACGGGGCGGCTGGCCGGGCGGGGGGCTGACCCCCCCACCTCCCTCCCAGACGAGGAGGGAGGACGCTCCTCACTTCTCTGACGGGGTGGCTGCCGGGCGGAGGGGCTCCTCACTTCTCAGACGGGGCGGTTGCCAGGCAGAGGGTCTCCTCACTTCTCAGACAGGGCGGCCGGGCAGAGACACTCCTCACATCCCGGACGGGGCAGCAGGGCAGAGGTGCTCCCCACATCTCAGACGATGGGCGGCCGGGCAGAGACGCTCCTTACTTCCCAGATGTGATGGCGGCCGGGAAGAGGCGCTCCTCACTTCCTAGATGGGATGGCGGCCGGGCAGAGACGCTCCTCACTTTCCAGACTGGGCAGCCAGGCAGAGGGGCTCCTCACATCCCAGACGATGGGCAGTCAGGCGGAGACGCTCCTCACTTCCCAGACGGGGTGGCTGCCAGGCAGAGGCTGCAATCTCGGCACTTAGGGAGGCCAAGGCAGGCGGCTGGGAGGTGGTTGTAGCGAGCCGAGATCACGCCACTGCACTCCAGCCTGGGCGCCATTGAGCACTGAGTTAACGAGACTCCGTCTGCAATCCCGGCACCTCGGGAGGCCGAGGCTGGCGGATCACTCGTGGTTAGGAGCTGGAGACCAGCCCAGCCGACACATCGAAACCCCGTCTCCACCAAAAAAATACGAAAACCAGTCAGGCGTGGCGGCGCACGCCTGCAATCGCAGGCACTCGGCAGGCTGAGGCAGGAGAATCGGGCAGGGAGGTTGCAGTGAGCTGAGATGGCAGCAGTACCGTCCAGCTTCGGCTCGGCATCAGAGGGAGACCGTGGAAAGAGGGGAGAGGGGAGAGGGGAGAGGGGGGAGGGGGGAGGGGAGAGGGGAGAGGGGGGAGGGGGGAGGGGAGAGGGGAGAGGGGAGAGGGGTCGAGATTGTTAATGTTTATCATACACTTATGTTTGTTAAATCTTTGTTTTTTTTTTTTTGAGACGGAGTCTGGTTCTGTCGCCCAGGCTGGAGTGCAGTGGCGTGATCTTGGCTCACTGCAAGCTCTGCCTCCCGGGTTCACGCCATTCTCCTGCCTCAGCCTCCTGAGTAGCTGGGACTACAGGCACCCGCCACCACGCCTGGCTAATTTTTTGTATTTTTATTAGAGATGGGGTTTCACCATGTTAGCCAGGATGGTCTCGATCTCCTGACTTCGTGATCCGCCCACCTCAGCCTCCCAAAGTGCTGGGATTACAGGCGTGAGCCACCACGCCTGGCCTTTGTTAAATCTTTATCTTGGATCTTACTTTTCCAGGAAAAACCTTTGATAATTAGGGAGTTATTTGTCTTTTGGTCATTTTTAAGGCATTAAAATGACCTCTTTTTCACTTGAGAGGAGTTCCCTTTGTTTACTCCACAAATACGTACTGAGTGCCCACCGTGTAATGAGCGCATAGTTAAATACACAAGATTTGGTCAGCAAGAACTTGTTCCCCTTTCCATCTTCTGTAAAAAGTATGGTTATGTAGGCTTGTGGTGGATGCACATGAAGGACCACCTACTCAGTCCTATCAGCTGACGCACTCCATTATCAGAGGAGTAGCAGATGCTGTAGCCACGTTGTTCTCATGTGGAAAGAGGTGGCAGAGACGAGTGACAAAACGATCATGTATGAAGAAGGAACATGGAAACAGTATGAAAACCAAAAGTCTAAATGCTCTGGTACAGTTTTGTTTCTCTTTGCTTCTCAGCAGTACCAGCCAGCATATAAGCTTAGTAGTATAAGGAAGGAAAATAGGAAACGGGTTAGTATTAATATACAAGTGTAAATCAGCAAAGGAAAGCAGATTCCTAGAAAAGTAGGCAAAGACTGTTTTTGAAAAGAAGGCAAGCGGCTAATAACATGAAATACCACTCAATTTTGGCCATAGAGAAGTGCAAAATAAAACAAGATAACATTTTTGACCTAGCAAATTGGCAAGGATTAATAAGTTTGATAGTTCTTGGTGTAGGTGATAGTTTAGAGATACATTCAGTTTTATTCTGTCTATAAATTGTTGAAGTCATGTGGACAACTTGGTAATGTATCTCAATGTTAAGTTTACATATCCTTGGGTCCAGAAATTCCATTCCCATAAAATTACACAAAGATATTTATTGAGGTATTGTTTATCGTTGCAAAAAATCTGGAAGCAGTTTCCCTTCCAGTATTTCAGAGGATATGACCTTCGCATCAGAACTCATCTGACGTAATTCATTAGCGACTGTTGATCACTTCTTTCTTCTCTAAGCATACGGTCTTCACTCGGCTTCCACTCTTGATTTTTCCTCACATCCTCTATCTCTGAACATGAGAGTGTTCCAGGGCTCTGTCTTCAGACTCATTTATCTACCTTCATTTTCTTCTTAACCTCCCTCTCTCTCTCTTTTTTTTTTTTTTTCAATTGAGACAGGGTCTCACTCTGTTGCCCAGGCTGGAGTGCAGTGGTGCAATCTCAGCTCACTCCAACCTCCATCTCCTGGGCTCAAGCGATTTCCCCACCTCAGCCTCCCAAGTAGCTGGGAGTACAGGCGTCTGCTACCATGCCTGGCTGATTTTTGTTTTTAGTAGAGACAGAGTATTGCCATGTTGGCCAGGCTGGTCTCAAACTCCTGACCTCAAGTGGTCCTCCCGCCTCGGCCTCCCCCAAAGTTCTGGGATTACAGAAGGGAGCCACCACACCCAGCCTTCTTAATCTCATCTAGTTCCTTTGTTACTAAAACTTAACTCCTATGTGCAGAGGATTTCCAAGTTTATGCGTCCAGCCCAGAGCTCTGCCCTGAATTTCAGGCCTGTGTCAGTTGCCTCCAGTCATTTCCTTTTTATGTCTAACAAACATATCAAATGTAACATGTTCAAAACTGAACTCTTCCTTCTGTTCCCCACCCGAAACCCATTTCTCCTACAGCCGCCTTTCTCCTCCTCCTCCTCCTCCTTCTCCTTCTCCTCCTCTTCCTCCTCTTCTTCTTTCTCCTTTCTTCTTTCTTTCTTTCTTTTTTTTTTTTAAATAGAGACAGAGTATTAGTGTGTTACCTAGGCTGTTCTTGAACACCTGAACTCAAGTAATCCTCCCACTTTGGCCTCCCAAAGTGCTGGGATTTTAGGTGTGGGCCACTGTGCCTGACCTCCACAGCCTTCTACATCTCAATAACTGTCAACTTTTCTCCTTCTAATTTTTACAGCTAAAATCCTTGGAGTCATTCTTGTCTTTCTCTTCTTTTTATATTATATGCCAAATCCAAATCTATCAGTAAAGCTTATTGATTTTACCTTCAAAATATGTTCAGAATTTTTATTTATTTATTTTTTTTTGGAGATAGAGTCTTGCTTTGTTACCCAGGCTGGAGTGCAGTGGTGCAATCTGGGCTCACTGCAACTTCCACCTCCCAGGTTCAAGCTGGTTCTCCTGCCTCAGCCTCCCAAGTAACTGGGATTACAGGCGCGTACCACCATACCCAGCTGATTTTTGTATTTTTAGTAGAGATAGGGTTTCACCATGTTGGCCAGGCTGGTCTTGAACTCCTAACCTCAGGTGATCCACCCGCCTTGGCCTCCCAAAGTGCTGGGATTACAGGCATGAGCCACTGCATCTGGCCTATGTTCAGAATTTTACCACTTCTAATTCTCTTCACTACTGCCGCTCCAACTTAAACCATTGTCTCCCACTGAGATAACTGGACCCATTGCTTTGACCTTTGTTTTCTTTTAATCTGTTCTTAACAAAGCAGAGTGATTGTGTTGAAACATAAGTCCAGTCATGCCACTCCCCTGTCGAAAAGTCCTTAAAGTGGCCCTGCATGGTTTGTTTTCCTCCACCCTGACATGTTTTACTACTATGTCCCTTTCTCATCAGATTCCATGCACGCTAGCCACCTTGTTTTCTCAAATACTCTCTCTCAGTGATGCTCTCACCTCGGGGCCTTTGCGTTGGCTGTTGCCTTTGCCCTAACATTCTTCACCCATATATCATCATGCCCCGCTCTCTCAGTTCCCTCTGGTTTCTGCTTATATTTACTCTATTAGAGAGGCCTACCCTGGCTACACTATAAAATAGCAACTTCTCCCCACCCACCCCACCTGTTATTGAGCTCCTAGGCCCTGCGTTGTTTTTCTCCTTAGTCTACACCAGCTGACATACTATGATGGACTTTTGTCTGACTTCCCCCCACTGGAATGTAAGCTCCATCAGGTCAAGGACTTTACTTTGTTCACTTGTGTATCTGCAATGCCCAGAACGGGACCTGCTCTAATAGACACTCAGTGTAATTATATGTTGCATGAGTTAGTAAAAGCATTCTTTATAGAGGGACTGGTTAAATGAATTGTAATACATTTGTACAGTGGAATGCTATACAGCTGACAAAAGAAGTGAGGTAGCTGTATATACACCAATGAAAGATTTCTAAATATGTGTTGATAAAAATAGCAGGTGGCAGAATATTAAGAATTTGATCTTTTAAATGTTTAAAATTATTACATAATTGTGTGTTTTAACATAGGAAATTTGAGGTTTTATTTTTAAGAGAGAGGTCTCGCTATGTTGCCCAGGCTGGGGTATGGTGGCTATTCACAGGTGCAATCATAGCATTATAGCATACTATAGCCTTGGAACTTCTGGGTTCAAGCAATTCTCTTGCCTCAGTTTCCAGAGTAGCTGCAACTAGAGATTGCACCACAGTAGCTGCAACTAGAGATTGCACCACTGCACTCCAGCCTGGGTGACAAAGTGAGACTCAGTCTCAAAGAAAAAAAAAATTAGTATTTGGCCTCACAGTCTAGTGCTCATTCTATACCACCACACTAGCTCCCAGTATGAAGGCTATCTGTTTGTACAAAGACAATATATATCAGGCTAGAGAATAAGATATCTGAGCTGACCTCTCACTTTTAACTTTATGACATTACAACATACATAAAGATCCAGGAAGAAGGGAGATGTAGAGGGATTAGAAAAAGGTCATTTCCTCTTCTATTGGTGAGAATGTTGTCAGGGAAAATCATAAGCAAATAGTTTCCTAAATTATGAAAATAGAACATGTACCTGACCCGCAAGAAATTGAGGAGATGGAGAAGAGTAAAATTCTTCCCTTGGATTTCTCAGAGAGATAACTACTGTTAACAGTTTGTGTTTTGGATTTTCTAAGGATTATCATTTTAATGTCAAATAATGTGTTCCTTATTTAATCTTATTTATTGATTTATTTATTTATTGGTGGAGACAGGGTCCCACTGTGTTGCCTAGGCTGGTCTTGAACCATCCTCCTGCCTTGGCCTCTCAAAGTGTGGGGATTACAGGCTTGAGCCACTGTACCTGGCCTTATTTAATCAACTTTAAGTAAGATCTATTTACTGCTTGTTATGAAGGACAAATTTAACATAACTTTCACCCAGTCTTTCTTTCTTTTTCAGTTGTTTAGTTATTGTTACAGTATGAGTGTTTGATATTTAGTTTGTTATTTTAACTACAATTGAGTCTTTTCTGCTTTGTAAATTATTCTAAGACTTGAAAACAAGGAACATGTACAATATTATGATTGTTTCATTGTTGGGCATTGCAAAACCAAATGATTTTATTGGACTCACTGAAAAAAAGAGAGACATTGAATTAGTTTAGATTGTAACAGTTCTAGTCGTCAAGGTCTACTGGATCTTTTTTTCCCTTAATGGCAAGTCTGTTGTTTCCTTAAAACTTGTGTATTTTAACATTATGCAGATGTTCTTCAAAACTTAATTTTTTAAAAAGGTAGTTTCCTTTTTTTATGCCAAAGTATTTTACAATACAATTCAGAAATCTTGACCTCCTATCTCTAAATAGTTAAATAGGCATTTTAAAAAAACATGTTAACATTTTGCTAGATAGCGAAATTAGCATTATAACGTATTTATTAGCATCTATAAAATAGAACTTTCTTCTCATCATCTGTGCCTGTTGCTCTACACTGACATACAGTTCTACTAGAAAGACAGGCTAAATGCTTAGTTCTTTCCTTTTAATTACTAATGAGGCTTTTACATTTTTTTTTTAACTTTTAAAGTAGGGAGTTGTTCGATAGCTGTGCCAGATGGTGACAAATAGCTTTCTCTTCTTTGATTATCATGGCTTCATGGATTTTCATGGGTGTACATCAGTAAATAGAATCATTCTTTTTTGGTGCCAGTTGGTCATGGCTTTATCCTTTTACCAGTCGACGGACATTTAGGTTGTTTCCACTTCTTGGCTATTATGAATGATGTTGCTATGAACATTCATGTATAAGACTTTGTGTAGACATATGTTTTAGTTTCTTTTGGATATATGCTGGAGAGTGAAATTGCCAGGTCATATGGTAACTGTTTTTGAGGAACTGCCAGACTCTTCCACAGCAGCTGCACCATTTTACATTCCCCGCAGCAGTACATTCCAATTTCTCCATGTCCTTGCCAGTACTTGCTATTGTCTCTCTTTTTCATTATAGCCATCCTAGTGGGTGTAAAGTGGCATCTCATTGTGGTTTTGATTTGCATTCCCCAAAAAACTGGTGATGTTGAGCATTTTTTCATTTGCTAATTGGGCTTTTGTGCATCTTCTTTGGAGAGATCACTATTCAAATCCTTTACCCATTTTTAAATAGTGTTGCCTTTATTGTTAAGTTCTAAGCATTCTTTATATATTCTGAATATTAGATCTTTGTCAACTATATGATTGGCAAAGGTTTTCTATTCTGTGGGTGGTCAGTTTACTTCTTGACGGTGTCCTGTGAAGCACAGAAGTTTTTAATTTTGAGAAAAGTTCAATTTATCTGTTTTTTTTCTTTTGTTGCTTATGCTTTTAGTGTTGTAGCCAAGGCTTTACCTAACCTAAAGTCAAGAAAATTTACTCTTATATTTTCTTCTATGTGTTTTATACTTTTAGCTCTTACATTTAGGTCTTTTTTCCATCTTGTGTTAATTTTTGTGTGTGGTAGAGGAAGGAGTTCCAACTTCATTTTTTTTGCCTGTGTATATCCTATTGTCCCAGCACCATTTGTTGAAAATACTGTGCTTTTACCATTGAACTGTCGGCACCATTTTCAAAAATGAACTGACTTACAGCAAGAGGTTTATTTATGGACTCTAAATCCTGCTCCATCTATATGTTTGTTATATTAGCCCATTCTCACACTGCTACAAAGAACTACCTGAGACTGGGTAATTTATGAAGAAAAGAAGTTTAATTAACTCATAGTTCTGCAGGCTTAACAGGAAGCATGACTGGGAGGCCTCAGGAAACTTACAATCATGGGAGAAGGTGAAGGAGAAGCAAGCACCTTCTTCTCAGGAAAGAGAGTGAGAGAGTGAAGGGGAAAGTGCCATGCAGTTTTAAACCATCAGATCTCGTGAGAACTCACTCACTATCATGAGAACAGCAAGGGGGAAATATGCCCTCGTGATCCAATCAGCTCCCACCAGACCCTTCCCCTGATATATGAGGAATACAATTCGACATGAGATTTGGGTGGGGACACAGAAAAAACCATATCACCTGTCTTTATGCCAGGACCACACTGTCTGAATAACTGTAGCTTTGTAATAAGTCTTGAAATTGGGAAGTGCGAACCTTCCAACTTTGTTGGGTTTCAAGATTGTATTGGCTGTTTGGGATCTGTTGCATTTCCCTGTGATTTTTAAGATCATCCTTTCAGTTTCTATAAATAAACCAGATAGGATTTGATAGCAATTGTGTTGAATCCGTAGATCAATTTAAGAAGTATTGCCTTTTTAACAGTATTAAGTCTTTCAATCCATGAACACAAAATATCTATTTAGGACCCTTTGATTTCTTTCAACAATGTTTTGCAACTTGCAATATATAGTCCTATATTTCTTTTGTTAAAATTATTCCTAAGTATTTATTCTTTTTACACTATTGCAAATGGAATAGTTTTCTTAGTTTTATTTTCAGATTGCTCACTGCTAGAGTATAGAAATACAACTGATTTTTGTATGTTGATCTATCATGATGGAGTCTTGCTCTTTCACCTAGGCTGGAGTGCAGTGGTGTGATCTCAGCTCACTGCAACCTCTGCCTCCCGGGTTCAAGCGATTCTCCTGCCTCAGCCTCCCGAGTAGCTGGGATTATAGGTGCCTGCCACTACGCCCAACTAATTTTTTGTATTTTTAGTAGAGATGGGGTTTCACCATGTTGACCAGGCTGGTCTCGAACTCCTGATCTTGTGATTCACTCACCTCAGCTTCCCAAAGTGCTGGGATTGTTTTAAAGGTTTAAGCAAGTTTTAAAACGTTAATTGTAAAGAAAATTCTGTGTGTAAACATATTAGCTAAAGTTAAAAAGGTATCATCCAGTTTTTCTGGGACATCCTTGTCTTTCTTGTTCATGATTTTTAAGGGAAAATATGAGGTCTTTAAAAATAAATATTACATTAGCCAGGCGTGGTGGTGTGCACCTGTAATCCCAGTTATTTGGGAGGCTGAGGCAGGAGAATTGCTTGAACCCAGGAGATGGAGGTTGCAGTGAACTGAGATTGTGCCACTGCACTCCAGCCTGGGTGACAGCGCGAGAGACTGTCTCAAAAAAAGAGAAAAAGTATGTTTACTGTATGCTTTTCAGAGGTGGACATTTTTTAGGTTAAGAAAGTTCCTCTCTTTTTTTTTTTTTTTTGTTGTTGTTTTTTAAAGACAGGGTCTCATTTTGTCACCCAGGCTGTTGGAGTGCAGTGGCCTAATTGTGGCTCACTACAGCCTCAACTGCTTGGGCTCAAGCCATCCTCCCACCTCAGCCTCCCCAAATAGCTGGGACTATAGGTGTATGCCACCACACCCGGCTGATTTTTTGTTTTTTTGTTTGTTTGTTGAGCAAAGTCTTCCTTTGTCACTGAGGCTGGAGTGCAGTGGCATGGATCTCGGTTCAGTGCAACCTCTGCTTCCCGGATTCAAGCAATTCTCCTGCCTCAGCCTTCTGAGTAGCTAGGATTACAGGCGCACACCACTGTGCCTGGCTAATTTTTGTATCTTTAGTAGAGACGGAGTTTCACCATGTTGGCCAGGCTGGTCTTGAACTCCTGACCTCAAGTGATCTGCCCGCCTTGGCCTCCCAGAATGCTGGGATTACAGGCATGAGCCACCACACCATGCCCTGATTTCTTTTGTAGAGACAGGGTTTTGCCATTTTGGCCAGGCTGGTCTGGAACTCCTGAGCTCAAGCTATCAGCTCGCCTTGGCCTCCCAAAGTACTGCGATTATAGGCATGAGCCACTGCACCCGGCTGAGAAAGTTCCCTATTCTGAGTTTGTTGATTGTTTTTTTTTTTTTACATAATGAAAAGGGTTTTTTATTTCAGAGAAATTTTGTTTTACTGTTTCTTTGATTATTTCATTTCCTCTGTTCTTTTCTCTAGAAAGCCATTAGATAGTTTCAGGGTCTCTGTGCTATTCATGTTTCTTTTCTTTTGTGCTCCATTTAACCTTTTGTTTTATCTTCTGGGAGATTTTCTTATTTTCTTTTCTTTCTTTTTTTTTTTTTGAGACTGAGTCTCGCCCTGTCACCCAGGCTGGAGTGCAGTGGCACGATCTTGGCTCACTGCAACCTCTGCCACCCAGGTTCAAGTGATTCTTCTGCCTCAGCCTCCCGAGTAACTGGGACTATAGGCACATACCACCACACCCAGCTAATTTTAAAAAATATTTTTAGTAGAGACGGGGTTTCACCATGTTGGCCAGGCTGGTCTCGAACTCCTGACCTCAGGTGATCCACCCGTCTCGGCCTCCCAAAGTGCTGGGATTACAGGCATGAGACACTGCACCTGGCCTCTTCTGGGAGATTTTCTTGACATTCTCTTTTAGGTTACTGGCTGTGTATTCAGCTGTGTCCATTTTGATATTTAACCCACCTATTAAATTTTTAAACTTTGATAATCATATTTTGTCAATTTGATTATTCGTGTTCTTTACTTTTTTAATTTTTGTAGCTACAGTATCCTTTTGATCCTCTCTGGACCTATTTTATTTTTTTCATCTTAAGAACCTTTAATACAGTTATCTAAATGCAGAGTTTCAGTTTATGAAATGAACCAAAGCAGTTTGTCATTTCATACTATAAAATATTGAAAATCAAGTGCTAAACTGATACTTTAGTTTTAAAGTTGTTTATTGAATTATCTGTTAACTCTTATGAGTAGGTATTGTTTTTTTGTCTTGGATTTTTCCTTTTGTGCTATTGGGGTTGTCTTGAAAATGTATTTAGCTTAGCGGAATGAGGGATTAGAGTGATTAATATAGGTTGTTGGCATGGATTTTTTTTTTTTTCTTTTTGGTAACATAGTCTCTTTGTTTTCCAGTTTTGCATTTCTAGATTTTAACACAGGACCGGGCACAGAGGGTCACATTTAATGTTGAATGAATGATCAGTTACAGCATTTTTTTCTCTAACGGATCTGAGCATTGTCACATGAGATCCCTATATTGTGTAGTACCTTTTACCTTTTGAAAACACTGTTTTCATTTTCATGAGGATTTTCTGCTTCCCGACTAAGGAATTTCCTAACTGCCTACGTCCTCAGTTAACTTTTGCATTTTTACTTATCAATGAGCTATTTATATGTGTATTTTTACAGAAAGCTTTAATTTGGAAACATCACACTGAATCACTTTCTAACACCCTTAGTTTGCTGGAAGACAACTTAGAATCAGAAATAAGCATATTTAAACCCATATACCATATATCAAGAAATCTGTAAAGGGCCTTTTAGATCCCTCTTCTATGGGATCTGGCAACACAGAGCCATTCCTACAACTCCCAAAAGCAGATCTCTATCCAGCACAGACAGACCCGGGTAGGCTGATGATCAATAACCAGTGGAGGGGTATATTTGCTGCATAGGAATAAATGCTAACCTTAGATAGTCTATGATTCCCCTTTGTCTTCTCTATTTCTCTGTTGGTATCTCATTGTTTGTATTATATTCAGAACTTGCATTATGGGTAATTAAAGTCCTTTGGAACGTGCTTTAAGTTTTTGAGGCTTTTCTTTACCCTTCTAGTGTATTGGAGTAGAAACGCTTATACTGCAGCATGGTGTTAAGGAAAGTGCGCACACTGTTTTTTGTTTATGGTATTCCACGGAAATTAAGTGCACACACTTTGAACTTCCTAACTGCCTACTTCCTCAGTTTACTTTTGCATTTTACTTATCATTGGGCCATATATGTGTGTGTGTGTGTGTGTGTGTGTGTGTGTGTCTTTTTTATTTTTATTTTTATTTTTTTTGAGTCAGAGTCTCACTCTGTCATCCAGGCTGGAGTGCAGTGGTACGATCTCGACTCACTGCATCTTCTGCCTTCCAGGTTCAAGCGATTCTCCTGCCTCAGCCTCCCAAGTAGCTGGGACTACAGGCACGTACCACCACACCTGGCTAATTTTTTATATTTTTAGTAGAGACGAGGTTTCACCATATTGGCCAGGCTGGTCTTGAACTCCTGACCTCGTGATCTGCCTGCCCTGGCCTCCCAAAGTGACAGGATTACAGGCATGAGCCACTGCACCCGGCCCTATGTGAGCTTTAATTTAGAAATATCTCACTAAATCACTTTCTAATACCCTCAGTTTGCTGGAAGAAAACTTAGAATCAGATATAAGCATATTTAAACCAATATACCATATATCTAGAAATCTGTAGAAGTGTCTTTTAATCATTTGATTTTTTTTGTTTTTTTTATTTTTTATTTTTTGAGACGGAATCTTGCTCTGTCACCCAGGCTGGAGTGCGGTGGCATGATCTCTGCTCACTGCAACCTCTGCCTCCTGGGTTAAAGCAATTCTCCTGCCTCAGCCTCCCGAGTAGGTGGGATTATAGGTACCTGCCCCCACGCCCAGATTATTTTTTTTGTATGTTTAGTAGAGACGGGGTTTCACCATGTTGGCCAGGCTGGTCTTGAACTCCTGACCTCATGATCCGCCCACCTTAGCCTCCCAAAGTGCTGGGATTACAGTCGTGAGCCACTGCACCCAGTCTAATCATTTGATTCTTATTGGCTCTTATTATAAATATAGTTCAGACAGTCATTTGTATAGAAACACATTGTAGGGCCGGGCGTGGTGGCTCACGCCTGTAATCCCAGCACTTTGGGAGGCTGAGGTGGGCGGATCATGAGGTCAGGAGATCGAGACCATCCTGGCTAACACGGTGAAAACACCATCTCTACTAAAAAAAAAAATTCAAAAAATTAGCCGGGAGTGGTGGCGGACGCCTGTAGTCCCAGCTACTCGGGAGGCTGAGTCAGGAGAATGGTGTGAACCTGGGAGGCAGAGCTTGTAGTGATCCGAGATCGTGCCACTGCACTCCAGCCTGAGCAACAGAGCAAGACTCCATCTCAAAAAAAAAAAAAAAGTAAAAATAAAAAATAAAAAAATAGAAACGCATTGTAAAAGGAGAGGATTGTAAAAGCAATCAAATGATAACTGAAGGAAAGAATGCTTGTATCCTAGTGCATTATAATACTTGAGGTTCATAATGATGACCCTTAATTAGTAAGGAAAGATTGGATTTGCTGCATCCTAGAGTAGAGAACATTTTTAGTTATTTCGAATTATATAGACTTGGCGCTCCCCCCGAGACCCCCACCGCAAGATGGAGTCTTGCTCTGTCACCCAGGCTGGAGTGCAGTGGTGTGATCTCAGCTCATCGCAACCTCCACCTCCCAGGCTGAAGCGATTCTCCTGCCCCAGCCTCCTAAGTAGCTGGGATTACAGGCGCCCACCACCACGCCCGGCTAATTTTTTTTGTTTTGTATTGTTTTTTTTTTTTTTTAGTAGAGATGAGATTTCACCATGTTGGCCAGGCTGGTCTTCAACTTCTGACCTTAGCTGATCCACCTGCCTCAGCCTCCCAAAGTGCTGGGATTATACACCTGAGCCACCGCACCCAGCCTCAAATCATAAACTTTTTTTTTTTTTTTTTTGAGACGAAGTCTCGCTCTGTTGCCCAGGCTGGAATGAAGTGACACAATCTTGGCTCACTGCAAGCTCCGCTTCCCAGGTTCAAGCGATTCTCCTGCCTCAGCCTCCCCAGTAGCCGGGATTACAGGCGTGCGCCACTGTGCCTGGCTAATTTTTTGTATTTCCAGTAGAGATGGGGTTTCACCATGTTGGCCAGGCTGGTCTTGAATTCCTGACCTCAGGTCATCCACCCGCCTCGGCCTCCCAAAGTGCTAGGATTACAGGCATGAGCCACTGTGCTCAGCCTCAAATCATAAACTTTTTAAAGGTTTATCCCTGACCCTCTAAATTAGGTTATGTGCCTTGTTATATGCTCTTTTAGCACTTCTCCTAATTGTGATTGTGTATTTATTATATGATTGTTTATTCAACAGTTTCTTTCAACAAATATTTACCAAGTGTTTAGTAAATCTTCTTTTGGATTGTAAGCTTCATTAAGGCAGAGTAAGGACTGAGTCTGTGGTTTCTCTTGGCCATGTGCACCTAGCACCTAGCACAGTGCTTAGACATAGGGAGTACTTAATAAATAGTCATTGAATGGATACATTAAAATGGCATTAATAATGCTGCCTATCTGATAAGGCTGTTGTGAGCCTTCAATGAAATCGTGTGTAGGAAGTGCTAGTTTGCTCACAGGTTGGTGGTAACAGTCTACTGTGGTCATTGAGAGCAGTTATTGTGGACACAACCCACAGTTCTTGTCACCCCACCCACTAGCTCTGTGAACCCACATAGGTACTTAATATCTCTGATTTTTATTTTATTTATCTGTAAAATGGAACTAATAATTACAACCACCTTATAGGACAGAGTCTTGGCTCTGTCACCCAGGCTGGAGTGCAGTGGTGTGATCTCGTCTCACTGCAACCTCCGCCTCCCAGGCTCAAGCAATTCTCCTGCCTCAGCCTCCTGAGTAGCTGGGATTACAGGTGTGCAACACCGTGCCTAGCTAATTTTTGTATTTTTAGTAAGATGGGGTTTTGCCATGTTGGCCAGGCTGGTCTCAAGCTTCTGGCCTCAAGTGATCCACCTGATTCAGCCTCCCAAAGTGCTAGGATTACAGGTGAGCCACCTGACCCAGCCTCCTTATAGGATTTTGTAAGAATTAACCTGTGACAATGACAGTGAAACATTTAGGTTACAGTAACTTGTTGAATAGATGGTGGTTATACCATTGTTAATATATTAATGAGTAAGAACAGTAATCAAAAGAATATGTAGAAAGTATCAGAAGAAATTCACTTGTGGAAATGCTGTATTCTCTGATGAGATAGTAGTACTGTATTTTTACTATTCCATGATCCTCAGAATATTGAATATTTTCTACTTAGGTCTGTGATGGGTCATACTTTGTTAGCTGCAGTTTTACCTTGTTTTAAAAAGTACTATTAGGCTAGGCGTGGTGGCTCACGCCTGTAATCCCAGCACTTTGGGAGGCCAAGGCGGGCGGATCACAAGGTCAGGAGATCAAGACCATCCTGGCTAACACAGTGAAACCCCGTCTCCACTAAACATACAAAAAGTTAGCCAGGCATGGTGGCAGGTGCCTGTAATCCCAGCTACTTGGGAGGCTGAGGCAGGAGAATGGCATAAACCCGGGAGGCAGAGCTTGCAGTGAGCCCAGATCGCGCCACTGCACTCCAGCCTGGGTGACAGAGCGAGACTCTGTCTCAAAAAAAAAAAAAAAAAAAAAAGTACTATTGAGAATATAATATAATTAACCTGAATAGGTTAATAACCTGAATAGGTTAATTATATTATGGAACCTAAACCATATAAATTTAAAATGCCTTAGAATGCCCAGTCAGCAAGTGACAGTATTAGAAATCAACCTGGATTTTAGACTGCTGTGTGTTCATGGATAATGTTTGTGTGTTTAGGAGACTATTCTGAATAGTGTTTCACAGTCCTTTACGTGCATCCCCTGTGCATTGGATGCTTCACTAGCCTTTTCTGACTAAAGCATATGAAAATACAAGTGAAAGGGCAAGTTATTACAGGAATAACTTTTCATTTTCTCTAATTTTCATATTTTAAAAATTCATTTGTAAGCATTTGATACTTTAAACCTGTTTACAGGAACTTGGTATAAACCACCATGTCTCATATTTGAATTGTTTTACTTTCTTCTTGGCCACGTGGCCCTGACTTCTCACTTTCATAAGAAGGGGTTTGTATTGTGGAGATACAAATTATGGAGTTGTTTGCATTAATACAAGTGTTTGTGGAAAAAGATGCCAAACTTTCCTGTGATTGGTAATGCACCTTTATTGTAGGCTCAGCAAAACAGTCCCTCATCTACGGGATCTGCCAACACAGAGCATTCCTGCAGCTCCCAAAAACAGATCTCCATCCAGCACAGACAGACCCAGGTAGGTTGGTGATCGATAATCAGTTGAGGGGCATACCTGCTGTGTAGGAATAAGGGCTAACCTGTGTAGTCTGTCATTCTTCTCTGACTTCTCTGTATTTCTCTGACCACCTCATTATTTGTGTGTATTATATTCAGAACTTGCATTATGGGTATTTAAAGTCCTTTGGAAGGTGCTTTAACTTTTTGAGGCTTTTCTTTACTCTTCCGGTGTATTGTAGCAGAAATGCTTATGCTAAAGCATGGTGTTAAGGAAAGTGCACGCTTTTTTTTTTTTTCCTACAGTATTCCACAGAAGAAAAGTACCTACACTTTGAAGGCCTCAAAGTTCAGATTCTGGCACTGTGGCCTAAGTTCAGATTCTGGCCTGGGCCTCAGTTTTTCTTAGTACAAATCATCTGTGAAAATGTGGTTGATTCTCATGATCTCAGACAGTGTATACAAAATGTTTATTAGTAGTGTACTTGTAGTAGGCTTTCAATAAATGTTAATTCCCTAATTTATGAAAGTAGTTAATGTATTCCTTTTCCTGCTTACTTATTTATACCTGGCTAAACTTCTCTCAGATGTGAGATACCAACATGGTTTACTCCTTAAATTGTGTTCAGAAACTCTTTAATTTAGGGAGTGTTCTGAACATTTGAGGATTGTATCTGCAAAGGATGGTGGCTATTGCTTCCATTTTGTAGTTTTGAGTATACTGGGTTTTCTTGAAGCCTCTTTTGATACTGTATATATTATCTTCAAGACAGGATCGTTGGCAATCTAGGAGAATTTCTTAAATCTCAAGAGGTATACAACTCCCTGGAGCACATTTGAATTTTATCTAAATCACCAGCTCTTGTACAGTTCAGTTAGATAGTTGAACACTCAGGTAGCTTCTTCTCTTCCCTTCTGATTGCTCTCTGTTTCCACCAGATGGCGCATTTGTTCCTTAGAGAGTTGTGTCAAGTCTCCTGTGAGATCGTTTTCTATTCAAAGTTAGTTTCATTTCTGGAGTAACGTGTTTCTACGTTGTTCAGTGCACAGTAGTGAGAATTCATACATTTGATTCCAGAATTAACATGTGTTTGAAGTGTAGGTGTAGTGGGACGTAAGGAACCCAGCAGAGGACTTGAACAATGAGATGAGACAAGCAGATTTCATTTCTTAAGCCATGTGATTCTAGGCCATTTGTGTGAGCAAGTGCTTTTTTTTCCCCCCAAGAAAGGTAACGAGAAGAGTGTGATGACATATAACATGTTGAGACTAATCCTAAATTTGTTTTACCTTTGTCTCTGTAGTCCAACCTCACAATAGAAAAAATATCTGCACTAGAAAACAGTAAGAATTCTGACCTAGAGAAGAGGGAGGGAAGAATAGATGATTTATTAAGAGTAAGTATTAAAATTTGGTAAGATATTTTATAGCAAGCACCATTTGTTATATATATTTGGATTATGTACATATCATAGAAGTAATTACTATAGCCAAATAACAATGAAATAATAAACATTTGGGTATTTTTCTTTAATTGAGGGAATCTGAGTAGGAACCAGGTTCCTGCATTCTAAACACTACCTTTAAATTGGAAATCTTATACTGTAGTATTTTAATGATTGAATTTATATGGGAGAAATAGATATGTGGAGTGTTATATTTCATCTAGAACTGTGGGAATAAGTATAAAGTGTTGTTTTCCCATTCCAGAGAAATTATTTTAATATTGTTGAATTTTATAAGCTATTTCAAAGGACTTTTTAGCCCATTTTGCTTTTTGTACCTTTTATAACCTACTCACCCAAACTTTTTTGTGCTTACAAAAGAAACCTTTAAAATGCTTCATCTGGAATTAAATAGATATCACTAGAAAATACTTTATCAATATATTTTGAACATGCAATTTGGCATGACTGACTCATAGTTTTTAAAGAGTAAAAAGGGCCGGACATGGTGGTTCACACCTGTAATCCCAGCACTTTGGGAGGCCAACGCAGGTGGATCACTTGAGGTCAGGAGTTTGAGACCACCCTGGCCAACATGTTGAAAAGAAACCCTGTCTCTACTAAAAAAATATAAAACATTATCCTGGTGTGGTGGCAAGCGGCTGTAGTCCCAGCTACTTGGGAGGCTGAGACAGGGGAATTGCTTGAGCCTGGGAGGCGGAGGTTGCAGTGAGCCGAGATTGCGCCACTGCATTCCAGCCTGGGCGACAGAGTGATACTTCGTGTCAAGAAAAAAATAAGAAAGTAAAAAGGACCGGGCATGGTGGCCCATACCTGCCACTTTGGGAGGCTGAGGCAGGAGGATTGCTTGAGATCAGGGGCTTGAGACCAGCATGCATGACACAGCAAGACCCCATTTCTATAAAAGAATACAAAATTTGCCAGGCATGGTGGTGTGTCTGTGGTCCCAGCTACTGGGAGCCTGAGGTGGGAAGATGCTTGAGCCCAGGACCTCTAGGCTACAGCAAGCCAAGTTCACACTGCTGCGCTCCAGCCTGGACAACAGAGCAAGACCCTGCCTCAAAAAAAAAAAAACCATTATACATGCTCTTTACAAAATACAGAAAAATATGTCACTCATAATTCCATTAATTGGGATTAAACATTTGGTACATTTTTTTTCAGTAATTTTGAGCTGTTTGAAGTAGATATGTGTGTATATATATATATATATACACACACACACACACACAAATGAATATATATATAAATGTTACTGATTTACGAATAACATTGGCTAGCATTTTTCTCTTCTCTAGTGATTTAGAAGGTATAGGTTTGATCCTTATTTCTGCTAATGTGGTAGTTAATCTGACTCTTTAGGGTCCTGAAACCTCCAGGGCTACTGTGACACAGCAAGATGGGGATCGGCAACCTTGCCTTTGTCAGTCTTTCTTATTAGGCTTTGGGTACAATTTTGTTTGAATATGTGTTTAATAATACAGATTATAAAAGTCACTGTACTCATGATGATCTGACCTCCAAAATTTTTTTACTTGTATCATATTTCTGTACTTAATAAAAACATAAGGTAAAATAGTGTATTTTGACTCCTTTTTATATAAAACCTGGAATTCAGCACATAGCTAAACTAAGTCTGGCCTTTATTAGTAAAGTCTGGTGTGTTTATATTATTATTAATTTTTTTTTTTTTTGAGACAGAGTCTTGCTCTGTTGCCCAGACTGAAGTGCAGTGGCGTGATCTCAGCTCACTGCAACCTCCGCCTCCCAGGGTCAAGCAATTCTCCTACCTCAGCCTCCTGAGTAGCTGGGATTACAGGTGCCCGCCACCATGCCCAGCTAATTTTTGCATTTTTAGTAGAGATGGTGTTTCACCATGTTGGTCAGGCTGGTCTCGAACCCCTGACCTTGTGATCCACCCACCTCGGCCTCCCAAAGTGCTGGGATTACAGGCGTGAGCCACCGCGTCCGGCTATTATTATTAATTTTATATATTTATTTTGAGACAGGATCTCACTCTGTCACCCAGGCTGGAGTGCGGTGGCGCAGTCTTGCAAGCTGTGCCCTCCCCAGTCCCCACCTGATGTGATCCTCCCACCTCGGCCTCCCAAGTAGCTGGGACTATAGGCATGTGCCACTACATTTGGCTGTTTATATTATTAATTAATTAATTAATTAATTTTTTGAGACAGAGTCTCACTTTGTCACCCAGGTTCAAGTGATTCTCCTGCCTCTGCCTCCCGAGTAGCTGGGATTACAGGCATGCACCACAATGCCTGGCTAATTTTTGTATTTTTAATAGAGATGGGTTTTTGCCACATTGGCCACGCTGGTCTCGAACTCCTGACCTGCAGTGATCAGCCTGCCTTGGTCTGCCAAAGTGCTGGGATTACAGGCGTGAGTCACTGCGCTCAGCCTATATTATTATTATTAAATTACCATTTTTACTGCTATATATGACACTAAGTTCTTATGTATAGAGTGTAGGCAGAGGCAGCTTTATGACCAAATTTATAGTCATTGTTAGACTGGTTTATTCAACTGATTTCAAAGCTTATCAACAGTATTTTTTTAATTTATAGTTCTTGTTTTATCTGTTGATGGTGGTACATTTTTAAGTGATTATTTTTCAGCAAGGATTTGTCAGTGTTAAATTTTCTCTGCCTTGCAGACCTGAGAATTCTCTCTTTTGCCCTCCCATGGAAAGACAACACTGTGTGCAGGATTTTTGTGTCATAACCCCTTGTTCTGTTCGTTCTGCTTCTCAAATATAACACACATTCTCTCTCTCTGTTTCTCCTTCAGTTTTTCAAGCATTTTGTATTTCGGAGAGGTTCATGACCAAAGCAGCAAACACCATAATTTGTTAAATATTACCCCAGGGTGTATCTATATGTGGGTTTATATATTTTTATTTGGAAAATGTGTGATTATGTCTAACTATGCTTTTATCCCTCTTTATATTGGTTTCTTCTTGACTCTTAGCTTGAATCTCTGATTTCTCTCCTTTATTTCTAAAATGTTATGTCTCATTTTAATATGATTGCCCCTTTCTTCTGAGTCTCATTAAACACTGTCTTCCATATATTTCTGGCATTTACTGCAGCTCATGTGAATTTTGATTTTATTGTTTACATTTTTATTTTTTGAGACAGTGTCTTGCTGTCGCCCAGGCTGGGTGCAGTGGCACTGTCATGGCTCACTGCAGCCTTCATCTCCCAGGCTCAAGCAGTCCTCTCACTTCAGCCTCCTGAATAGCTGGGACTACAGGCATGTGCCACTGTGCTTGGCTAATTTTTTTATTTTTTGTAGGAACAGGGTCTCACTATGTTGCCCAGGCTGGTCTTGAACTCTTGGGTTCAAGCAATCCTCCTACCTTGGCCTCCCAAAGTGCTGGGATAACAGACGTGAGTCACCGTGACAGGCCTATTATTTACATTTTAAATTTCCCTGCTTTTTTCCCTCATCTAATATACTTTCTTACCCCATCCTGTATATTCTCTAAGGTTTTTGGTTCCTATTTCCTAGATATCATGTCTTTTTGCATTTTATGAAATATGACAAGAAGTATTCTAAAATGTTCTTTTGATTTCTATGGGTGATAATTTTCATTGTTTTCAAGCTGATTTTCTGTATTCCTTGGGCCTATTTTTGTTGTTGTTGTTTTTATTTACTATTGTTATTTTTATTTCCTTTTCTCCATCTTTGAATGAGGAGACCCATATGTAGTCTCAGCACTGTGTTGTATTTTTCATTGTTCGGATATGTATACTTGCATGGAGTTGCTCTTATTCCTGTTTTTATTCATTTGGGTGCTGGTTGAATTGCCATCAAAGATTTATAATGAAATGGTTTGTGGGTGTAAAAAGCTCCTTGCCAAATTCCAGTATCTGTCAGGGTTTTGTACAGAGAAGCTCTGCTGTACTGAGAAAGAATTGTGGGCGTGCCTTTCTCCATCATCTGACTCTTTAAGATTGAGATGACAGAGTATGAGAAAAACTTGAATCCTAACTTGGTACTGCTTTAGGAGTTTTAAAAAAATGTTTGCTTATGTTTTCTAAGAAGCAATATGTTTCCTTCACTCACCACTGCCCCTTCTACTCTGTCATCTTCAGACTGTTGCAGTCTTTATTTGTATGTAGAGCAGTACTAAAGGAGTAGATAAATAAAAAGGAAGACACCGAGGGCAGCTGCCTTGTTTTTAGGTTGATTAGAACTTGTGCTTCTAGAAGATCTAGAGGATCGATAGTGAGGGAAAGACTGCATGTCTTGTATATTCTTTCAGACATCATTCATTGAATTTTGCCATTTTAGTAAGATGTTGGGTATGGCTGCATTGGGGGCTACTAGCCATCTGCTTTTTTTTTCTTTTTTTTTTAAATTTAAAAAAAAGGACACAGTGTCTTGCTCTGTCTCCCAGGCTGGAGTGCTGTGGTGCAATCACAGCTCACTGCAGCCTCGACCTCCCAGGCTCAAGCAATCCTCAGCCTCCCGAACAGCTGGCATCAGAGGCGCATGCCACCACACACGGCTAATTTTCAAAATTTTATAGAGACAAGGTTTTGCCATGTTGCCGAGGCTGGTCTTGAACTCCTGGGCTCAAGTGATGCTCCTGCCTCGGCCTCCCAGAGTGCTGGGATTATAGGCATGAGCCACGCGCACCAGCCACCAGCTGTTACTTTAAACATGAACTCCTCGAAGACATTAGCGTCAGAAGCCACAAAAACTTAGAATTCTTAAAATTTTAAATAACTGCCAAGAGGTTGATTGATTTCATGCATTTGATTATAGATTTCAAGGGAACACTCACCTTATGAGTAGACTGGGTTTTCCATAAACATTAAATGATCTTTGCTTGGTAGATTCTTTAGTATGAATTTGGTAATCACACTTACCCAAATGTAGTTACACTCTGCCTTTGATAATATGGTTCTGTACAAAAACTAACAGGAAGAAATTATGCTATGGGGAGAGGAGAAACATTTGGAGACAGAAGCTGTTTCTCATGGGTTACTTTAAAAATGATGCTATATTATACAAAAGAAATGATAAAAATTTTTAATGAAGCTACAAAGTCTCAAAAATTGAGTATCGTGTGATATCTTCTGTTTGTGCTTTTTAGTATTTTAGAAACACATAACAGGTTTTTCTTTTTCATAATTTAAGTGAGTTTTTATGAGGTAACATTATTTGCTAGAAGAGCTGAGATCTTTTTTTTTTTTTTTTTTTAACACAAAAGGACTAAATTCAGGACTTGCTAGTCAAATTCGTCCTTGGGTTAGTGGTTCTTTCCTTCTCTGTTATTGCAGGAGGCTTTAAGTTTTTAGTCCACACTGTAGGCTTCTGACCACAGCTAAATTAGCTGTGTATTTACATTCTGGCATTCTTGAACCAGGACCTTGTTTGTTTGTTCTGTCTTTTGTGGGCATGGGCGTGCCTGGCTTCTCTGGTGAGGAACATTTATGCAAATTTATCTTTCTTAAATACCACTAGAAAAAGAACAAAGCAAACATAAAATTCAGTAATTTTTTGTATGTGCTTAATCACTCTTTGTATTTTAAACATTCATTGTAGTTTTTTTTTTATTATTTTATTTTTTGAGATGAAGTCTCACTCTGTCACCTAGGCTGGAGGGCGGTGGCGTGATCTTGGCTCACTACAACCCTCGCCTTTGGGTTCAAGCGATTCTCCCGCCTCAGCCTCCTGAGTAGCTGGAATTACAGGCTCCCGCCACCACGTGTGGCTAATTTTTTTATATTTAGTAGAGATGGGGTTTGACCACGCAGGCCAGGCTGGTCTTGAACTCCCGACCTCAAGTCATCTGCCTGCTTTGGCCTCCCAAAGTGCTAGGATTGCACGCATGAACCACGATTCCCAGCTTTAACATTTTTTAAATTATTATTTTGTGATAGCTTAGGTGTTTGTGATGACAAGAGTAGCTGTAACTGGTTATTGGCAGGAGCAAAATATGATCAGTAGAAAAAGATGCCCAAGTTAGTAATTCAATTTATCATTTATAAATAGATGATATGTTATGAGAGAATAAAGGAATGAATTATTTACTTTTTCTAAGACATAGTTACTTCTTACCTGTTTGAACTTTAATTTTGCTTTTGATAAAACAACATATAGAAATGATTTTTTTTTCTCTCCCTAGAAACTGCTTTTCCATTAATCTTCTTCCTTGGAGCTAATTAAAAATTTTTTTCTCATTGAAGGCCAACTGTGATTTGAGACGGCAGATTGATGAACAGCAAAAGATGCTAGAGAAATACAAGGAACGATTAAATAGATGTGTGACAATGAGCAAGAAACTCCTTATAGAAAAGGTCAGTGAATAATGTTGGTCTAAACTCTGTATCCCAAGATACTCAATGTGTGTCATTGTGTGGCTTCTTATTCCTTACTTGAGATGAAAATATTTAAAAGTAGAGCTTTTTAGGAACATGATTTGACAATTAGAATTTTTTCCTTGCGTGGACACCAGACCAAGCATCCAGAGTGTTAATTTGGGATACGCTTTGTTGCTGTGCATTGCTTTGAGTGTGATATTGAACAGAGACAGCTTGTCCTAGTTGAATTTATTTGGGGTATTGCTCTCCTAAATTCTTATATTCATTCTATCAATTGAAGTGAGTATCCTATTACTATTAGAATCATTAACAATAGTTGCATTTTTGTTTCAGAGATGGCATTTAGAATAACTTATGTATATAATAATGTGATAATTAATGCTTTGTGCATTAAAAATTTAAAGTTGTCATATACCTGTATATGATTACTTAACTGGCTGATGTCCTGTTTATTATATTCATTGGTTGATTATCACTTACCTCTGTTAATAGGTCTTAGTAACTATTAGAAGTTTTTTTTTTTGAGGCTGAGTCTCGTCCAGGCTGGAGTGCAGTGGCATGATCTCAGTGCACTGTAGCCTTCGCCTCCCAGATTCAAGCGATTCTCCTGCCTCAGCCTCCTGAGTAGCTGGGTTTACAGGCGTGTGCCACCATGCCCAGCCAATTTTTGTATTTTTTTTTTTATACTTTAAGTTTTAGGGTATATGTGTACAACATGCAGGTTAGTTACATATGTACACATGTGCCATGTTGGTGTGCTGCATCCATCAACTCGTCATTTAACGTTAGGTGTATCTCCTAATGCTATGCCTCCCCACTCCCCCCACCCCACAACAGGCCCCGGTGTGTGATGTTCCCTTTCCTGTGTCCATGTGTTCTCATTGTTCAATTCCCACCTATGAGGGAGAACATGTGGTGTTTGGTTTTTTTGTCCTTGTGATAGTTTGCTGCGAATGATGGTTTCCAGCTTCATCCATGTCCCTACAAAGGACATGAACTCATCATTTTTTATGGCTGCATAGTGTTCCATGGTATATATGTGCCACATTTTCTTAATCCAGTCTATCATTGTTGAACATTTGGATTGGTTCCAAGTCTTTGCTATTGTGAATAGTGCCACAATAAACATACATGTGCATGTGTCTTTATAGCAGCATGATTTATAATCCTTTGGGTATATACCCAGTAATGGGATGGCTGGGTCAAATGGTATTTCTAGTTCAAGATCCCTGAGGAATTGCGGGGTTTCGCCATGTTGGCCAGGCTGGTCTTGAACTTCTGACCTCAAGTGATCCACCCGTCTCGGCCTCCCAAAGTGCTGGGATTACAGGCGTGAACCACGATGCCTGGCCAGCTCTATTTCTTTAAGCCTACATGTTTTGCACTTGTTAAAAGTATTTGAACATACAATTACTCAGCTTCCCTTGTTTATGCTTGAATTTTGTATAATCTTAAATATTTTTTCCAATCTAAGCTTTATTTTATCCCGTTTCTTCTATATTTGTATAACTTTAGGTGGCTATCTTCATTGAAAGTTTTTTCTCAAAAGCCTTAAAATAGAACATAGTTCTTGGCAGCAATTTGAAAGTTTTTTGAGGAGAAGGGGAGACTTACAATGATGATTCAAATGAAGTAAACTAAAAAGTAATGAAGCAAGATGGAGGAAAAAGCAGTATTCACTTGAGCACATCCCAAAAGAATAACATTTCAAATGTAACTAGAAGAAAGTATGCTGAAGTTCGCAATACAGAAATAATTATTAATAAGATAGCTTTAAAGCCCTGCTCAGCTTTTGAATGTTGGGAATTGACCCAGAGGTGGCTGTAACCTAAGATGGTTCCTTCAGTAATGACCATTTTTTCTTTTTCAAGATGATGATTATTCCCCACCTTCTAAGAGACAAAGACCAACGAGCCACCACAGCCACCAGTCCCAGAACCCACCAATGCTGGGAAACGGAAAATGAGGGAGTTCAACTCTGGTAAGTTCTCAGCGAAATCCACGACCTTTTCCTTTATCTTCTGGACTCTCAATGTGACTGATGAAAGTTACCACATGCTCTGCAGGGGGAAATGATTTATTGTGTTACTACATCTTAATCACATCTTTGTAAAGCCAGGAGCATTTTGAAAGTCACGTTACAGACATTGTTTAAACATAGTCTGTATTTACCAAAGTATAGGACATTGTATCATCTCATATTAATTAGTTAGTTGGCTCAAAATTAGTGCTAATGACTTAGTAATTCAGTGATTTCTGTTAGCTTTAAAACCTTTATTTCAGAACTATTTCACCTCTTGGTTTTCATTTTTGCTGTGTGTCACTGCCTGCCGGCTGCTAATTTATTAACTCCCAGTGAATCATGTGTCCTGTGAAGGGACTGAATATTAGTGGCAAATTATGTTGATGATTTGTATTTTGAATAAATAGTTTGAATACATAGAACATTAAGCTTGTATACATTTTGAAAATAGTATTTTAGTATTCTACTGTGTCATAGTCACAATGATTGGATATATATTGAATTTATATGTACTTTAAGTTTTTATATGTTTATGGTCTTTAGCATTCTAACGTGCAATTGTATATCTGTTAAGTCTTTTTTTTTTTTCAAGATTAGACGCTGATTTATTGAGGCATCTGTTTGATGCCACATTAAGTGGCCCAGGCTTTGTGTAGGGGTTGAGGTTAAAGCAGGAAGAAGTGTGGTGAGAGGCAGGGGTACCAGGATTAGGTTGGAATACCTGGGGGTGCTCTGAGGCTCCCCTAGTTTCCCTGGTCTTGGCCGGCTGTGCTGCTGGCCTGGGCATCTGATGGGCCTGCAAGGGTGGTCCAGGGGCTAGGGCAGGAACTTTGGAGTCACGCTGTTGGCTTTGAATCCAGACTCCTACACTTGGTAGCTGTGAACTCTCCATGTGTCAGGGACCTGCAGAACTGAGCTCTGTCTGAGCCACATTCCATCCAGGTACTGCGGATCCATCCAGAGGGGCACTGCCTCAGTTTGCTCACTATTCACTGCCTTCTCAAGCAGACCCTTGTCTCCTTCTAGGCCCTCACAATCCAGTGGAGGAGACGAAACTCATCTGCCTCTGTCCCTCTGGGCACGCCTCATGCCAGGTGCATCTGTGGACAGGGGCCATGCTCCTGGGCTTCCAAAGTTGGAGAAAGCTGCCAGGCTCAGGTGGGTACATCACAGCAGCTGCTGCCCTCTGGACACAGTGACAAAAGAACACTCTGGGCCTGGAGCCCTGGTCTGGGGCATTGGGCAAGGCTGTTGCACTTCTCTGAGCCCATTTCCCCATCTGGAAAGTGCGCTGATTGTATCTCCCTGTGGGCACTGAGGGCTCAGTGTTAGTTTGAGAGCCAGTATCTGGGGTTTGGGCTGTAATTCCCCATCAGCCCCATAGCTGCGGGGAACCAGGGACTTTGTTGGGATTACCCTAGGCATCAGTCTAGCTTCCTGCCCCTGGCTTGGGCTCAGCACCTGAAGTAGTCTAGGGGGTAGGTGGTCCTGGTGGGGGCTGGGGCTTTTCCCCAGACTGAGCTCACACCCAGAGCCAGAAATCTTGGTGCCTGCTCTGGGCAAAGGTGCCAGCCTGTGCGACAAGAGCGTAACTCCGTCTCCAAAACAAAACAAAAAACCTTGCATCATTTCAAGGGGCTCACACCTCCCTAAGGGCCTGGTAATTGGCTGGCTCTGGCCTGCATTTGGCCCCGAGGGTGTAGGTAACACCCCACCTTACCTGGTTTCTTCCTGCCAGGGCCAATCTTCAGACCTCAGGACTTTGCAGCCTATCCCACCTCCCCTCTGGCCAGCCTTGAGCCCTTGTGGGTCCAGCACTTTTTCCAGGCTGTCTCCTGGTTGTCCTTCTGCCTCGAGGCCTGGCTCATGCTGCTCCCCCTCCCACTCACCAAGACCCACAAGGACCACTCCACACCCAGCTCAGCCCCATCCCCTCAGATAGTCCTTTCTCTTTCCTCAGGTGGCCAGGTGCATATCTTGGTGTGAGGACCTTCACTGTATCTGGGAATGCCCTACTGGTCACCTTGGTGACAGAGACCAAGGCATTTACCTGATATGAGTGTCTTGGTTCACTGTCTACATGGCTAGGGAGGGAGTCAATAATAGGCTTTTCACTTGCTGCAAGGGCCAGTTCTCCTGGCCCCATGGCTCTAGGGACGGAGGACGCTGCAGGAGATGCACCGCTCACTTCCCAGCTGAGGACTGTGGGTCATCTCAGGGTGATTTCACAGTCCCCACATGCCCCACCCCCTCAGCTCTGCAAATACCAAGCAGTGCAACCTGCCTAGGGAATGATGGGCTCGAGAGTGCCCAGGTAGTGCCCAGAGTGCCCTTGGCAGGCCCCTCACCTAGCTGCTTCCACAGCTCTGTAGCAAGAGTTCTAACCTTTTTTGACCGTGAAGCCTGCTGAGAATAAGAGCTGTGGACTGTTTTCCCAGAAAGGCATGTACATGCTCTCCACACAAAACCTTTCATCGTGGCCAAGCACAGTGGCTCATGTAATCCCAGAACTTTGGGAGGCGGAGCCAGTCGGATCACCTGAGGTCAGGAGTTCAAGACCAGCCTGCCCAACATGGCGAAACCCTGTCTCTACTAAAAATACAAAAAATTAGCCAGGCGTGGTGGCAGCCACCTGTAATCCCAGCTCCTCCGGAGGCTGAGGCAGGAGAATCACTTGAACCCGGGAGGCGCAGGTTGTAGTGTGGTGAGATCACGCCACTGCACTCCAGCCTGGGCGACAGGAGCAAAATTCTGTCTCAAAAAACAAAACAAAACAAAACCTTGCATCCTTTCAGGGGGCTCACACCTCCCTAAGGGCCCAGTAATTAAACCCCCTGGGCCTGAGGGTGAGAAACTTTGTCTCAGTTCTTCCCCAAGTGATCAGCCCAGGGGTAAGGAAGGAGAAGCCAGAAAGCAGGACCCATGAGAAGGGCCCCCTCCTGGAGTTTGAGGCCCACTCCCTCCTGCCCCTGCCTCTCCTCTGTCCAGGACTCCTCCCTGCTCTGCCCCACTCCTGGGGCTGTAACCATGGGGAGCTGTGGTTTTCTACAGGCCCCTGGGCACAAAGTGGGCAGGCTCACCTGGAGGCGATCAGAGTAACATGACAGGAAGTGAGGGGGAAAGCCGCTCTGGAACTGCGCCTCTCTGCCCCCTGACGTCACTGGCATGCACTCCTCCCTCCCCTCACTCAGGCAGTGGCATGAGTTCCATGTGAGCGCTGGCCTGCTCCCTCTGCTGCCTCTTTTTTTTCTTGGGGCTACCATAACACTTTCCCTTCCCCAGCCCTGCCAACCTGGTGGGACATTGGGCTTCCCTCTCACGGGGTCCTGGGGACAGGCCCATCCTTTATCATACCCACAGAGAGACCGTTTTTTTCTTCAGGACCTGGGGAGCAGCCAGGTTCCATGAGTTAAATGCAGATCTGAACCAAGCTGGGATTAGGGTACACACTCTCCTCTACTGAAAAGTAGCTAGGGATTCCAACTAGGTGAGAAGGAGAGTGGGGCAGAGGCAGACCAGACAAGGACTGATCACCTGGAAAAAGCCGGTCATCAAAGGTCTTGGCAAATGCTGGGTGCAGTGGCTCACTCCTGTAATCCCAGCACTTTGGGGGGCTGAGACAGGTGGACTACTTGAGGCAAGGATTTGGAGTCCAGCCTGGGCAGCATGGCAAAACCCCATCTCTACTAGAAATACAAAAATTAGCTAGGCATGCTACACTCCTGTAATCCCAGCTACTGAGGAGGCTGAGGCAGGAGAATCACTTGAACTGGGGAGGCAGAGGTCGAAGTGAGCTGAGATTGTGCCCCTGCACTCCAGTCTGGGAGACAGAGTGAAACTGGGCCTCAAAAAAAAAAAAAAAAAAAAGAATATGGCCTTGGCAGAGAGGGGCCAGCCCGGCAGTGCCTTCCCTTGGGTTTCTCCTGGGTAGGCCTCTGCCATGAGGAGGCGCTTCCTTCTGCCTGTCCATGGCCCACAGCAATGGAATGTCTGCTTCTGGGGGTTGGGTGGGAGACTGCTGGCAGAACTGGAAACCTTCAGGTGGGTTTTTTTTGTTTTTTTTTGTTTTCGAGATGGAGCGTCGCTCTGTTACCCAGGCTGGAGTGCAGTGGTGGAATCTCAGTTCACTGCAACCTCCGCCCCCCGGGTTCAAACAATTCTCCTGTCTCAGCCACCTGAGTAGCTGAGATTACAGGCATGTGCCACTATGCCCGGCTAATTTTTGTATTTTTTGTATAGATGGCATTTTGCTATGTTGGCCAGGCTGGTCTCGAACTCCTGACCTCAAGTGATCCACCCACCTCGGCCTCCCAAAGTGCCAGGATTACAGGCATGAGCCACTGAGCCCAGCCCCTTCAGGGGGGGTTTGGGGCTTCACTACAATACTAGTTTCCTGTGGCTGCTGCAACAAATTACCACACACTTAGTGACTTAAAACAACCAAAATGTATTCCCTTACAGGTCTGAAGGCCAGAATTCTACAGTAAGTCCTACTGAGTCAAGGTGGGAGCAGGGTCGGTGGCTTCCGAGGCTCTGCGGGAGAATCCGTTTCCTGGCCGTGGTGGTGGCCTGCACTCCTCCGCTCGTGCTGCCCGTCTCGAATGACTGGAGTTTCCTGCTTCTGTCACTACACCTCCCACCCTCTCCATCACCTGCTCTGCTCTTATAAGGATCCGAGTGAGTACATCAACCCCAAAAGCCAAAGACCCTTAACTTCATTATATCTGCAAAGCCCCTTTTGCCATATAAGGTCATGTTCACCAGTTCCCGGGATTAGGATATGGGCATCTTGGGGGCATCAGCCTGCTACAGCTAGGCTGCAAAACTATTACACCCTCCTGGTGTTTCAATGATTGGGAGAAAAAGGGTTGGCATTTTTTGCTTAGGGGTCCCTCTTAACCTTGTATCTGTAAGGTCTGGGGTCCCTCTTAACCTTGTGTTTTTGTTTTTGTTTTTTTGAGGTGGAGTCTTGCTCTGTCATCCAGGCTGGCAGTGGCGTGGTCTTGGCTCACTGCAACGTCTGCCTCCTGGGTTCAAGTGATTCTCCTGCCTCAGCCTCCTGAGTAGCTGGGACTACAGGCGCCTGCCACCATGCCCTGCTGTTTTGTATTTTTGGTAGGGACGGGGTGGGGGTGGGGCTAGGGAGGGGGGTTTTGGCTATGTTGCCCTGAGCTCAAAGCGATCCGCCTGCCTCTGCTGCCAAAAGTGCTGGGATTACAGGCCTGCACCACTGCACCTGGCTGCTGTAAAGTCTTATTTCACACAGCTGAGACGTGTTTTAGGAAGTTTGCTAAAAGACCCCTGGAGACCTCCTCGTTGTGACCTCCCTGTTATTGTGTTTAATTTGATTGAACTTTTCTGCCCTCCTGCTTTTCAGCTTCTCTAATAGTCTCCCATTAAACCAATTCTAAGAACCACCAAAAAAGGGAAATTTTTTTTGAAAGCAGTAAAATGATATGGACTGTTAGAATGTAAAATATATGAAATAAGTCATTATATGTTAGTGCTGCTCTGACATAGGGACGTATTATTGACAATCAACTTTTGCTTGATTTTCAGAGAAATGGAATAATCGTATTGCTGATCTACGTAAACAAATTGAAGAATTGTCTGAAAGAAAATATGTTATGTCTAAACTGGAAAAGTCCTGTAATCTTAAGTTCATGGGCGTTTACACAATGGAGTTACTGTTCATCATGGGGGTACCGTGGACAAGCCCAGAGCTGCCGGCGAGTCATGCCATCCTTACACATTTCTCCTTGGAAGGTGCTTTATAGTGTCTACACACTTTGTTTCTAGATTGCTGCAAAGCTGAGGAAAAGTTGTATTTCTTTAATTATTAGTTAGCATTTCTTCTAAACTTTCAGTATGGAGATTGGAAATTTATTTACATATTTATTGCAAAGCCCTGGATCTTAGGGATTTCATTGAATTATTTATTTCTTTTTTTTGAGACGGAGCCTCACTCTGTCGCCCAGGCTGGAGTGCAGTGGCACGATCTCGGCTCACTGCAACCTCTGCCTCCTGGGTTCAAGCAGTTCTCTGCCTCAGCCTCCTGAGCAGCTGGGATTACAGGCGCCAGCCACCACGCCTGGCTGATTTTTGTATTTTTAGTAGAGACGGGGTTTCATGATCTTGGCTAGGCTGGTCTTGAACTGCTGACCTCCTGCTCCACTCACCTCAGCCTCCCAAAGTGCTGGGATTACAGGTGTGAGCTGCCATGCCTGGCCAAATATTATTTTTTTAAATGAATTGTTTCTCTTAGTCTACTTTGTTAAATTTGGAATTCATCTGGGCGCGGTGGCTCACACCTGTAATCCCAGCACTTTGGGAGGCCAAGGCAGGTAGATATCTAGGTCGGGAGTTCGAGACCAGCCTGACCAACATGGAGAAACCCCGTCTCTACTAAAAATACAAAATTAGACGGGCGTGGTGGCGCATGTCTGTAATCCCAGCTATTCGGGAGGGCAAGGCAGGAGAATCGCTTGAACCCAGGAGGCAGAGGTTGTGGTGAGCCGAGGTTGCACCATTGCACTCTAGCCTGGGCAAAAAGAGCAAAACTCCATCTCAAAATAAATAAATAAGTAAAATGTTCAGTACTCACCAAGGTGCCCCTATTGTCTCTACTTTTATCTTGATGCATCACTGAATTGATGTTAGATTTCAAATTCATCATTGCCCTTATACTATTCTATCCTGAAGCCACCTTTATATAATGATGAAAGAAATTAGCGATTTGTTATTGTCCTCTGTCTGTTGGTGTACATCAAATGCTCACCTAAAAAGAGCAACAACCAGTGGAAAACACATGATGTTTTTATTTGGATGACTATTTACTTGTAACCTACTAGCAAACTATAAAATTGTATGATATGCAGAATTTTAACTGAATTGCTTTAAGTGAACATTTAAACATGACAAACCATATTGATGGTATTTATGTTAATATACTTAAAATGAACATTTTTCTTTGTTGTGAGTAATATAACCTACTTCTCAATGAAAACCTAGCATTAAATTTGCTAATGAGTTCAATAACATTTCCATAATATTTTTAGTTACATGCTTAAGTTTCTCTTAGTGTTTCTCCCACTTTTTAATAGCTTATGCCTTTTTCGCCTTTGGTTTTTTTTTTGGTTCATTTTAAAGCAAAAATCTCACAACATGTGATACCTGGAAACACTGTAACCTAGTGGTAAGACCATAGGCCCTGGGGACACAGGCTGGCCATGTCTCTTCTCCTGTCTGAGCTTTAGTATCCTCTTTTGTGGTCATGAGAACTGAAGATCTGTCCCGAAGATTTGATAAGATAGTAAAGTGCTTCACATAATACCAGACATATAAATACACAGTAAATGCTTCCTCCTTATATTTTTATTGATTGATTGATTGAGACAGAATCTTGCTCTTTTGCCCAGGCTGGAATGCAGTGGCGTGATCGTGGTTTCTGCAACCTCCACCTCCTGGGTTCAGGCAATTCTCCTGCCTCAGCCTGCCGAGTAGCTGGGATTACAGGTGCCTGCCACCATGCCCAGCTAATTATTGTATTTTTAGTACAGACGGGGTTTTACCATGTTGGCCAGGCTGGTCTCGAACTCCCGACCTCATGATCTGCCTGCCTCGGCCTCCCAAACTGCTGGGATTACAGGTGTGAGCCACTGTGCCCAGCCTGTCTTTTCTCTTCACACCCACAGTTCATGATGAAATATTAAATATGTACTAGTGGATATTACTTTGCTGAATATTGCCTAGTGAATATTAAGTATTTATTCTCACCTTTCAGACGTGAACTTATGAATTCAACAGGTGAAGATTTACAACTTGATAAATCAGCTTCGTGAGGTACGTCTTCAGTCTTAAGTCAGATTAGAAGATTATGTGAAGTAATTAACACTTAACATTGATTTAATGGTAGCTTCCACATGAAATATTATGCCTCTAAGTATTAATTATGTCCTAGGACAGGAGAATTCATGTTGTCAAAATTCTCATACTCTCTAGAACAGTAAACTCATTTTCTTTTTATTAGTAAATATTGCATTTATGGGTAGACACAACTGAAAGAACAATATTTGTTCTACTTTTGAGATGCAAGATTCATCTGGCATAATGCATTGAACAGGTTATTATTGAAGTCTACACCAGTCAACTGAATAAGCATTCATCAAATGTCCATGATATGCAGGACATAAGTTTTCTTTTAGAGTATGGAACCATGCATATTATCTTTTAATTAGATGATTTAGTTAGATATGTTTTTAAAGAAATAGAAATATAATTGATTTTCTTGTTTTGGCTCTGGAGTGGAGTGGGGACGAAACAGAATGGATTCACACTGTTTAGATTTACTAAAATGGAAGGATTGCAGCAAGATCATATCCCTAGTCTCCCCGTAGCAAATGTCACCTGCTAGCTGTTTTGTTTTGTTTTTTTTGTAAGTTGAAGTTTTGTTCTGTCGCCCATGCTGGAGTGCAGTGGTATGATCTCTTAGCTCATGGCAAACTCACCTCCTGGGTTCAAGCAATTCTCCCTGCCTCGGCCTCCTACAGGCCTACAGGCCTCTGCCACCACGCCTGCCTAATTTTTGTATTTGTAGTAGAGTTGGGGTTTCACCATGTTGGCCAGGCTGGCCTCGAACTCCTGACTTCAGGAGATTCACCCACCTCAGCCTCCCAAAGTGCTGGGATTATGGGTGTGAGTCACTGCACTTGGATTTAATGGGATATTTCACTACAGACTTTGGTAAACAGAATATTAGCATTTTTGGTGTTCTTTTTATTTTACTCATACTATTTTTCTTTGGACTTAATCACAATAACAGAATTAAAGATCAAAGTGTAAAAGTTAAAGACCAGTACAGATTCAATAATTATTCTTTTCTACATACTGTGTTTAAATGATATCCCTTTTTCTTTTTGTTCTTATAGCTTGAGCTGTAAAAGCCAAAGGTCCGGTGATGATCCCATACCCTTTTTTCCAGTCTCATGTTGAAGATTTTTATGTAGAAGGCCTTCCCGAAGGAATTTTTTTTTTTTTTTTTTTTTTTTTGAGATGGAGTTTTCACTCTTATCGCCCAGGCTGGGGTGCAGTGGCGCAACCTTGCTGGTCACTGCAACCTCTGCCTCCTGGGTTCAAGAAATTCTCCTGCCTTAGCCTCCCAAGTTGCTGGGATTACAGGTGCCCACCACCACACCAGGCTAATTTTTGTATTTTTAGTGGAGATGGGGTTTCATCACGTTGGCCAGGCCAGTCTCGAACTCCTGACGTCAAGTGATCTTCCCACCTCGGCCTCCCAGAGTGCTGAGATTACAGACATGAACCCATGCCTGGCCAGGAATTTTGTTTTTTAGGAAGGCTTTCTACTAATGGAATTCCTGGCCTTGAGAGGATATTACTTTCGAAGGAAAGGATTTTTTTGTTATTAAAAGGTAAGATTCTTGGATTCTTATTGGACTGTTATCTCTGTTATGAGTAATCCATCTTTAGTCATTCACCACTAGGGTTGTATTTAATTAAGTCTGAGTTATTTTATGGTGGTTTTGTTTTGTTTTGTTTTTATCGAATTTTGTTCTCATTGCCCTGGCTTGAGGGCAATGGCGTGATCTCAGGTCACCACATTCTCTGCCTTCCGGGTTCAAGCAATTCTCCTGCCTCAGCCTCCTGAGTAGCTGGATTTACAGGCATGCGCCACCATGCCTGGCTAATTTTTTGTATTTTTAGTAGAGATGGTGTTTCACCATGTTGACCAGGCTGGTCTAGAACTCCTAACTATGGGTGATCCACCCGCCTTGGCCTCCCAAAGTGCTGGGATTACAGGCATGAGCCACCGCGCCAGGCCTGGGCCTGCTTCTTTCTCTTTTTCTTTTTTTTTCATTAGCAGCTTAAAATTGGTGCCTTATTCAGACACAGGCAAAAGGACATTAGCCCAGCTTTGGAAATAAGTGTGAGCCCATATATGATTTTCCTAGTTTCTCCTCCCCCTTTGCTTTTTGCTCTCTTGTTAGTATGTTAATTATTTTCACTATCTGAATCTTTTTTCCCCATTTCTTTGGCAGACATTTTTACTTGTTTTGGAAGAGTAGGTGAAGAGCTGTTTTTAGGACTCTTTGAAAGGGTACAGTATGGGTGACAGTCTTGGCTAATGGTAACATCCAGCGAGCTGGGGTCAGCGTGAGCTGGAATCAGTTCAAATTAGCAAAGCACTGGCACTCAGTGGCAGGAATACAAGTGACTGCAAAGTGTTAAACACATCTGGAAAGGGATACTGACATCATCCTCAGAATCTGTGGGGCGTTCACATAGCCACTTAAGACCCATTCCTCTTTGACCCTATAAAGATTCTTTAAAGAATAATACCCTTAGTGGTTTTCTAGCCAGCTTGCCTGCTCATTTATCTTTGAGGACAACATGCCTTGTGGAGCTCCACAGGCCCCAGAGGGGTATGGATTCTGCATTTGAAAGTGCTGAAGCTGAGAGACTGGGTCTTGGTGGACCCCAGGAGGTCTGTTTCTCCTCTACTCATTGTTCCTTTTTTTCCCAGCAGCTGGCATTGCTGTTTAAATGGGTTGTTCTTTGCTGTTTTAAGTTGTTTCATAGTGGTGTGTCAGGATTTGGGTTTTCTGAATACTTTCCAAGCTGGTGACTTGAGTGGTGGTTAGGGAGGAGCTGTTTTAGGGCTGTTCTGGAGCTATTGAGGTCAGCTGTCTAGATACTCCCAGCTTGTCTGTTGAGGAGAATGCTGTTCTCATTGTGCTGCCTTTGGTGGTGCTGTGTGTGGCTCTTTAGATGTGGGTGGAGGTGAGCTGGGGGAGTTAATGAGATCTTTTTTAGGTGCTTTTGATAAAGTAGCCTGCACTACAGGATTCATTGTGACTTTTTTCCTTAACCTGTGCATTTCTCTCTGCTAGCTTTTGCTGTCTTTCTCATGCCTTTGATTTTCCCAGCTCCTCTTGGTTGAATTAACATAAGTGGTCTGCTATGGTTTAAATGTGTTCCCCAAAGTTTATGTGCTGGAAACTCAGTCCTCAATGCAACAGTTGGGATGTGGGGCCTAATAAAATAGCCTTCATGAATGAGTTAATGTCGTTATTGTGGTAATAGATTAGTCATCACAGAGTGGGCTTATTATAAAACAGAGTTCAGCCCCTTTTGCCCTCTTGCTTTCTTGCACTCTCTTTTCCTTCTGCCTTCTGTAGTGGGATGATGCAGCAAGAAGACCCTTACCAGATGCAGGCCCCTCAACCTTGGACTTCCTAACATCCAGAACTGTTAAGAAATAAAATTTATTCCTTTCCTTTCCTTTCCTTTTCTTCCTCCTTTCCCTTCTCCTCCCTTTTCTTCCCTTCCCCTCCCTCCCTTTCTCTCTCCCTCCCTCCTTCCCTCCCTTCCTCCTTCCCTCTTTCCCTCTTTCCCTTCCTTCCCTTCCTTCCCTTCCTTCCTTTCCTTCCCTCCTTCCCTTTTTCCCTCCTTCCCTCCTTCCTTCCTTTTTTCCTTTTTATAAATTATGCAGTCTGTGGTATTCTTTTATAGAAGCATGAAATGGACAAAGACAGACTCCATTTTCAAGAGCAAGCACTTTTGTATTTCTGAGCAAATTATGGCTGCAAAGGAAGTTCTATAGGTAGCCTCAGACCCACTACCTAGGAAGCATGCTACCAAGCAGACCTAGAATCTAGGATTTGATCAAGTGCTGGGCAACATAATACCTCTGCAATTTAGCACCTCCCTATATACCTCCAGTTGGCTCAGCCCATCAGGGCTAAAACTACCCCTCATCTCGTAGTGTCTCTTGTAGGCAGAAGCCTTGCCTAAACCCTAAGCTGCTTGGCTCACATTCTGTCTTGTGCTTTTTTTGTAGGGGGTTCAAATATACACAAAAGAAATATGTTGAACCTCCATGCACCCAACCCACAGATTAAGCAGTTACCTCCATTTTTCCAGATTTGTTTCATCGGCTTCAATCTCCCTAAAAATTTATGTTTGTACAGGAAAAACTGAATAAATAGCTAATTCTCCACCCTACCTCTCATCTTAAGTCACTTTTCAGAGTAGTAAGTTAGTGACCTAGTAACCTTCCCTCTAATGACCAATAGTTTTTTTTCCGAATACCATTATGAACTCATAGATTATTGTTTGCATTTGATGTATTTCAGGCCATTGCAGTCTTTATTGTTTTGGATGCTTACATTGTCTCATCTAGGTTAATAATTATCTCTTCAAGTTGACTTTCATGTCTTTTTGACGTGATCCTGTTGGACTTTGATGGCTTCCTTGCTTTCTGGCAAAAAAGATGTTCCAGGATCAATATACTGCACCATACGTGGAGTCAGCCATTTCTCTAGGGAACCTTGATTCCTTTTAGTAGAGAACACAGTTTGAGGTCTTGGACTGAATGACTTTTGTGAACCTCCTCTCCTGAGACTACAGCCTGCATCCCTGCATATAGCCCGTTTGGAGCTCTTGCTGGGCACCAACAGATCTCCTAAAACTGCTATATAGTTCTGCCTCACTCTTACAAAGATTCATCTCTTGAGAGTTTTGTGCTCTACCCCTAGATGTGGTCTTTCTGGTTCTGAAGCTTTTGCTTCAGTCACCCTGAATTTTGCCAGCCCTATGCATGCTATACCTTGGATTGCCAACTTGCCCTCACTGAAGCCAGTTTCTCTGGTTAGAATAGTTGCCCCAACCCATGCCTAATACTCTAGTAAACAAGGTTCTACCTGGGCTTAGGTTAACTTTTGCTCCTTTGGGCCCTGTGTTCTACCGGCATTCCATTTATCTGAAACTCTCCCTCACCTTAAGAACTTACCTGTTCTTTAATGATTTACTGCTGCTTCCTGGGTTCGAAAGAACCCAGTTCAGGAGTTTCTGTTTTAGTTTGAGATCTTATAGGCCTGTCTCATCAGGTTGGTGTCAGCCCAGCTAGGATTAGGCAGAATTGGGTGGGGGCGGTAGTGCATTTTTGGCACAGCATGTACCTGTCTGACTAATTCTCTGTCTTTTCTTTCCTGTTGCAATTCATGGGTCTTAGCATCTTCTGAATGGTGTTTAGTAGGTCATCCTGTTGATTTCCTGCCAGGGAGTAGCATACTCTGGCTCTGTACCATTGGCCAAGGGACTTAAGGATAGATGAAGGGCTGCAGTTTTGTTAAATGGAACAATATGAAGAGATGGCATTGTAAAAAAAGAAAAAAAAATGCTTGGCAGCAGGGCCCATTTGAATGGTTGGTCTTTGGCTCTTGTGTTGATATAGGCAGATCCTTGACGGGAATTTGGAATGATCCCAAATATTGTAGATCACTGGTACATCAAGTCATCCTCAAGGTTGTCTGTGTAACAGTCTTGAATGATATTTTGTCAGTCTTTGGAGATTCTCTGTATAGGGTTTAATCATTTAGTTATTTCAGTTGAGCCTGTTTAGTTTCTTTGCAAGATGATAAGAAATGTGAAAGAGATGCAGACATTAGGGAAAAAAGTCAGAAGCCTTGTTTCCCCACCCTCTACTTGGGTTCTGGAACTGGACTCATAGGTGAGTAGTGAGGAGCTGGGCCCAAGCACATTAATCCTAGATCTAGCTCGGCTTTGCGCTCGCTCCAGTTCTTGTATCAAATTCACTTCAAGCCACCCAGAGTAGTATGTAGAGGAGTCATTCAGGATCATGCTTATACTTCATTATATCAAATCGGAGATCCGGTAATTTATAGCCTATTATTTCTGGAGTCTGGAGATGGCTCTGCATAAGATTTGCTGAAGCAAATTTTATTACATTAGAAGAGAACCTAGCTGGCTGCATCCTACACTGGAAGCTTTTAGATGCTAATAAGGAGGTCATGTAAAGGTCACAGAATGACTCTGGAATCCATTCCCCACCAAGAAAGAATAATGACATTCTGTATTGGCCTCTTTTCATTTCCCTTTGATTTAGAGTAACAAATTCTCTCCTCACTTCCCAGCTGAACGGTTTGGGAGTCTCTATTCCCTAGAAAGACTCTTGTCACATACCCATCAGATTAAATTAGGTGAAAACTCTTTGGCCTTCATGAATGTTGAAGGATTTCAGAGGGCTAATGGAAATTCTTCTAGAAGTAACTGCAACCTCTGCCTTCCGGGTTCAAGCGATTTTCCTGCCTCAGCCTCCCGAATAGCTGGGATTACAGGCATCCACCACCAGGCCCAACTAATTTTTGTATTTTTAGTAGAGACGGGGTTTCACCATGTTGGCCAGGCTGGTCTAGAACTTTTTTTTTTTTCTTTTTTTATTGATCATTCTTGGGTGTTTCTCGCAGAGGGGGATTTGGCAGGGTCACAGGACAATAGTGGAGGGAAGGTCAGCAGATAAACAAGTGAACAAAGTTCTCTGGTTTTCCTAGGCAGAGGACCCTGCGGCCTTCCGCAGTGTTTGTGTCCCTGGGTACTTGAGATTAAGGAGTGGTGATGACTCTTAACGAACATGCTGCCTTCAAGCATCTGTTTAACAAAGCACATCTTGCACCGCCCTTAATCCATTCAACCCTGAGTGGATACAGCACATGTTTCAGAGAGCAGTGGGTTGGGGGTAAGGTCACAGATCAACAGGATCCCAAGGCAGAAGAATTTTTCTTAGTACAGAACAAAATGAAAAGTCTCCCATGTCTACCTCTTTCTACACAGACACAGCAACCATCTGATTTCTCAATCTTTTCCCCACCTTTCCCCCCTTTCTATTCCACAAAACCGCCATTGTCTTCATGGCCCGTTCTCAATGAGCTGTTGAGTACCCCTCCCAGATGGGGTGGTGGCCGGGCAGAGGAGATCCTCGCTTCCCAGTAGGGGCGGCCGGGCAGAAGCGCCCCTCACCTCCCGGACGGGGTGGCTGGCCGGGCGGGGGGCTGACCCCTCCCACCTCCCTCCCGGACGGGGCGGCTGGCCGGGCGGGGGGCTGACCCCCCACCTCCCTCCCGGACAGGGCGGCTGGCCGGGCAGAGGGGCTCCTCACTTCCCAGTAGGGGCGGCCGGGCAGAGGCGCCCCTCACTTCCCCGACGGGGCGGCTGGCCCGGCGGGGGGCTGACCCCCCCACCTCCCTCCCGGAGGGGGCGGCTGGCTGGGCAGAGGGGCTCCTCACTTCCCGGTAGGGGCGGCCGGGCAGAGGCGCCCCTCACCTCCCGGACAGGGCGGCTGGCCGGGCGGGGGGCTGATCCCCCCACCTCCCTCCCGGACGGGGCGGCTGGCCGGGCGGGGGGCTGACCCCCCCACCTCCCTCCCGGACGGGGCGGCTGGCCGGGCGGGGGGCTGACCCCCCACCTCCCTCCCGGACGGGGCGGCTGGCCGGGCGGGGGGCTGACCCCCCCACCTCCCTCCCGGACTGGGCGGCTGGCCGGGCGGGGGGCTGACCCCCCCACCTCCCTCCCGGACGGGGCGGCTGGCCGGGCGGGGGGCTGACCCCCCACCTCCCTACCGGACGGGGCGGCTGGCCGGGCGGGGGGCTGACCCCCCCACCTCCCTCCCGGACGGGGCGGCTGGCCGGGCGGGGGGCTGACCCCCCCACCTCCCTCCCGGACGGGGCAGCTGGCCGGGCAGAGGGGCTCCTCACTTCCCAGAAGGGGCGGCCGGGCAGAGGCGCCCCTCACCTCCCGGATGGGGCGGCTGGCCAGGCGGGGGGCTAACCCCCCCACCTCCCTCCCGGACGGGGCGGCTGGCCGGGCCGGGGGCTGACCCCCCCACCTCCCTCCCAGACAGAGCGGCTGGCCGGGCAGAGGGGCTCCTCACTTCCCAGTAGGGGCGGCCGGGCAGAGGCGCCCCCCCCACCTCCTGGACAGGGCGGCTGGCCGGGCAGGGGGCTGATCCCCCCACCTCCCTCCCGGACGGGGCGGCTGGCCAGGCGGGGGGCTGATCCCCCCACCTCCCTCCCGGACGGGGCGGCTGGCCGGGCGGGGGGCTGACCCCCCCACCTCCCTCCCGGATGGGGCGGCTGGCCGGGAGGGGGGCTGACCCCCCCACCTCCCTCCCAGACGGGGCGGCTGGCCGGGCAGAGGGGCTCCTCACTTCCCAGTAGGGGCGGCCGGGCAGAGGCACCCCTCGCCTCCCAGACGGGGCGGCTGGCCAGGCGGGGGGCTGACCCCCCCACCTCCCTCCCGGACGAGGCGGCTGGCCGGGCAGAGGGGCTCCTCACTTCCCGGTAGGGGCGGCCGGGCAGAGGTGCCCCTCACCTCCCGGACGGGGCGGCTGGCCGGGCGGGGGGCTGACCCCCCCACCTCCCTCCCAGACGAGGAGGGAGGACGCTCCTCACTTCTCAGATGGGGTGGCTGCCGGGCGGAGGGGCTCCTCACTTCTCAGACGGGGCGGTTGCCAGGCAGAGGGTCTCCTCACTTCTCAGACAGGGCGGCCGGCCAGAGACACTCCTCACATCCCGGACGGGGCGGCAGGGCAGAGGTGCTCCCCACATCTCAGACGATGGGCGGCTGGGCAGAGACGCTCCTCACTTCCCAGATGTGATGGCGGCCGGGAAGAGGCGCTCCTCACTTCCTAGATGGGATGGCGGCCGGGCAGAGACGCTCCTCACTTTCCAGTCTGGGCAGCCAGGCAGAGGGGCTCCTCACATCCCAGACGATGGGCAGTCAGGCGGAGACGCTCCTCACTTCCCAGACGGGGTGGCTGCCAGGCAGAGGCTGCAATCTCGGCACTTAGGGAGGCCAAGGCAGGCGCCTGGGAGGTGGTTGTAGCGAGCCGAGATCACGCCACTGCACTCCAGCCTGGGCGCCATTGAGCACTCGGTCTAGAACTTTTGACCTCAGGTGATCCGCCCGCCTCAGCCTCCCAAAGTGCTGGGATTACAGGCGTGATCCACCGCGCCCAGTTAAACTTCAGTTTTTCATGTTCCATGCATAGGTCAGGGTCTTAGGGAGTGATTCATTCTAGCAGAACTCCCTGGATTTTAAGGCAGGTGTTCCATTTATTAATTGACAAAGGAGGCATATTTCTCCCCTGGTAACCCAAAGATTTAGGTCATTTTCCCAGAGACTCCATTTCCACTGTGAGGGTTCTTGGAAAACTAAGCAGAGGATGAGGAAAAGTCTGTGAACAAGCTTGCTGGTCTCTCCCTGTCCTACAAAAGAGCATACCTCTTCTGTAACCAGAAGGCCCTTTTGATTAGTCAAGGCTGGACAGACTGAGATTAGGGTGTGTGTGTGTGTGTGTGTGTGTGTGTGTGTGTGTGTGTCTTGAGACAGGGTCTCACTCTGTCACCCAGGCTGGAGTGCAGTGGTGAGATCAGAGCTCACTGCAGCTTCCACTTCCTGGGCTCAAGTGATCCTCCTATTTCAGCCTCCAGAGTAGCTGGGACTATACAAATGTTTTACCGCACCCAGTTCATTTTCTAATTTTTTGTAGAGATGAGGTTTCACTCTGTTGCTCAGGCTGGTCTTGAACTCCTGGCCTCACGGGATCCTCCTGCCTTAGTCTCCCAGTGGGCTGGGATTATAGGTATGAGCCACCTCACCTGACCTGCAACGATTTTTCAACAATGTAATTTCTCTTTTACAGAGCCACCTAAGCTGAAGATTCCCTTGAGAACAAGTACTGTCCTGTGGTTTCATGGCCTTTCTTCCATTTGTGGTTCTTGCGAAGTGGAATTTAAATGGCATCTTATCAAGAGGGATAAACCCTAGTTTCCCAGTGCTGAAATATAGAAAATGGATGGACAAGTAAATCCCACTCAGCACCCATAGTCCAGGCATGGGGACCTCAACACACCTGAGCCCCAGACATCACCTTTCATTGTGAGTAGCTCTGAGATGACACTTCTGCTGTTCCCAATTCCAGCATTAATTGGATTAGATAGTTATTTTATGAAGAATTTTCATATGCCACAATCTTGACCATATCTTCAAGTGAACAGAAAAATTCTATTAAAAAGTCAACCTTCTGTCTCACTCTGTTGCCCAGACTGGAGTGCAGTGGTGCAATTATGGCTCACTGCAGCCTCAACCTCCTGGGCTCAAGTAATCCTCCTGCCTCAGCCTCACAAGTAGCTGGGACTACAGGTGCTTGTCACCACACCTCACTAATTTTCCCATTTGTGTTATATGTGGATTCCACAGGACTGACTTCGAAAACTTGAGTATGCATGGATTTTGGTATACACAGAAATGGGAGAGCTGGAACTAATCCCCCCATATACCAAGGGACAAATTGTATCTGTTTGTATCTGTATTGTACAATTATACTGTAGAAGACATTATGTTCCATGACAGTGGTAATTTTTAATGACAATTTTTAATTGAGTGAAATTACCATAAAAATAATAATAGTAGCAGCTAATATTTACTGAGCTGTTACTAGGTGCCTATAAATAGCATAGATTTTTAAATTCTCCATAATTCTTCCTTATTTCACTTAACCACTCTATCTTAAATTACTCATGCTTGCCTCAGTAGCACACATACTTAAGTTGGAACAATAGAGAGATTGGCATGGCCTCTGTGAAAGAATGACATGCAAATTTGTGAAGCATTCCGTATTTTTTAAAAAAGAAAAAAATTACTCCCAGATTTTCACTGTGTTTGTGCATATGACCTTTTGTTTAGTTTGAATTATATCCAAAGATGAAATTTCCAGAAGTGAGATTACTGTGAGTCACAGGGCATGAGCATTCTTACTACCCTTGATGTAAATTGCAAAGCTTTCAGGCATGGTGGCTGTCAGCCTGTAATTCCAGCACTTTGGGAGGCTGAGGTGGGAGGATTGCTTGAGGCCAGGAGTTGGAGGAGGCAGTATAATGAGTCACTGTCTGTATGATTTAAAAAAAATTTCCAAGCTTTATCCTGGAAGGCTTATATACATTTTAAACACCACTAATACTACAAGAAAATGGCCATTTCACTGTATCTTCGCCCACACAGGTATTATAATTTAACAAGTTATTTTCTGTGTGATAAATGAAAGACCTCATATTATTACTTTGTCACCCATTTTTTTTTTTTTTTTTTTTTTTTGAGATGCAGTCTCGCTCTGTCGACCAGGCTGGAGTGCAGTGTTGTGATCTCGGCTCACTGCAACCTCTGCCTCCCAGGTTCAAGCGATTCTCCTGCCTCAGCCTCCTGAGTAGCTGGGATTACAGGCACATGCCACCATGCCCAGCTAATTTTTGTATTTTTAGTAGAAATGGGGTTTCACCATGTTGATCAGGCTGGTCTCGAACTCCTGACCTCGTGATCTACCCGCCTTGGCCTCCCAAAGTGCTTGATTACAGCTGTGAGCTATGCGCCCAGCCTATTTGTCACATATTTTGTCTTTCCTTATGTTAGCTTATTAGCTTTATTTCTTTATTGTCCTTTTTTTTTTTTTTTTTTTTTTTTTGAGATGAAGTCTCGCTGTGTCTCCTAGGCTTGAGTGTAGTGGCACAGTCTCAACTCACTGCAGCCTTGACCTCCTAGGCTCAGGTGATCCTTCCACCTCAGTAATTGGGACTATAGGTACCTGCCACTATGCCTGGCCAATTATTTTTATTTTTTTATTTTTACTAGAGACGAGGTCTTGCTTTGTTTCTTAGGCTGGTCTGGAACTCCTGGCCTCAAGCAATGCCCCCACCACCCCCTCCCAAAGTACTGGTATTATAAGCATAAGCCAACATGCCTGGGGTATCTGTGTCTTTTCCATTTATTTATAGAGTTACTTTGTCTTTTACTAATTCAATGATCTGTTTAATCTTTTATTAAATTATAAAAATAGTAAATACTTTTAAATAAGTGAAAAATGTCCTTCACTCTTTAGACCCATAATCTTATCTCAGGAAATAATTGCTATTGAGAAAATGGGCCATATCCTTCAAGATATGTACATGGTGATTGAACATCATTTCACATTTTCATATTTCGTGGACATTTGTGCCAATACCTATTGATCTATCTTAATCCTTTTCATGGTTGCATGATATTTTATTATATGGATGTATCACAATTTACCAGTACCAGTCAACTGCTGGAGGCATTTAGGCTCCTTCTAATATTTGCTTTGAGCTCTTTATATAATTAAAAATTAACCCCCTCAGCCAGGTGTGGCAGCTCATACCTGTAATCCCAGCACTTTGGAAGGCTGAGGTGAGAGAACTGCCTGAGTGTAGGAGATCACCATCAACCTGGTCAACATAGCAACACTTTGTCTCTACTAAAAATTTTAAAAAAAATAATGAGCTACACGTTGCAGTGCACACCTGTAGTCCCAGCTACTGGGGAGGCTAAGACTGGAGGATCACTTGAGTCTAGAAGGTTGAGGCTGCAGTAAGCTATGATCACACCATTGCACTTTAGCTTTGCTAAGAGCAAGACTGCATTTCTTAAACAAAATAAAAATTAGATGGGAATATTGCTTAAGCCCTGGAGGTTGAGGCTGCAGTTAACTGTGATTGCACCACTGCAGTCCAGCCTAGGCGATAGAGCAAGACCCTTTCTCTAAAAATAAAATAAAATAAAAATTAACCTTCTATCATATTTCCAGTAACACCTTCTCTCCTACGTTTCTCCTAGAAGCGCTTAAATTTTGTTTTTCACATACCATTTAAAACTTTTAAGTGCTGATGTCTGTCTGTGCCATCCCTCTTTTTTTTTTTTTTTTTTTTTTTAGAATGTCTTTTTGTTACTTCTAGCTGGACCTACCATGAAAGACTTCTGAATCCAGGAAGAGAGACTGACTGGGAAACATGTTATTCAGGTACAAAAAGACTTGGACTGTAACTCAAAAATGGTCAAATAATAGTGTATGCATCAAGTGCAATGGGAAGCTCTTCTGGAGAGTGAGAGAAGCTTCCAGTTAAGGTGACATTGAAGCCAAGTCCTGAAAGATGAGGAAGAGTTGTATGGGAGTGGGGAGGGAAAGGGGAGGTGGAGGGATGGGGATTGGGCTGGGATGGGATGGAGTGGGTTGCCCAGGCAGGTAAACCAGCACTATACAGACCTGAACAATGAAGATGGCACATTTTGTTCAGGGAATGGTGAATTAAGTGTGGCAGGAATGCTTTGGAGAGACGCTCATTTGCTTGTATGGAATTTTGCCCAAGAGACCTCATTACAGTTTCTAATTTTTTGATGTTATCATGCATCACTGCCCTTGTCAGATAGTATCATGATCACAATAAATCAAGCATAATATTTCATTGATTCTCACAAAAACAGGTGGATGCCACAGTTATCCCCATTATATGCACAAAATGATGAAGACTTGGGGTTAATGAGCGATTTGCCCAAGATCACCTGAATATTAAGACTGAGTCAAATGTTAGTCTGGTCTGACTTTAATGCTTGCTGTGTTCATGAGCACCATGCATTGCCTCTCCTATGCAGTTAAGCAGGTAGACAGGTGAGAGAAGAGCCCATGTGATATCGGGGGAAATTCACCCCGATATTTCATGTAGGTTCTTTTCTATTTTCCCTGAGTGTCGGCCGGTCTGAGAAATAAAAGGAAAGAGTACAAAAGAGAGAAATTTTAAAACTGGGTGTCCAGGGGAGACATCACATGTTGGCAGGTTCCGTGATGCCCCCCAAGCCGCAAAACCAACAAGTTTTTATTAGTGATTTTCAAAAGGGGAGGGAGTGTACGAATAGGGTGTGGGTCACAGAGATCACATGCTTCACAAGGTAATAAAATATCACAAGGCAAATGGAGGCAGGGCAAGATCACAGGACCACAGGACTGGGGCGAAATTAAAATTGCTAATGAAGTTTCGGGCACGCATTGTCGTTGATAACATCTTATCAGGAGAAAGGGGTTGAGAGCAGACAACCCATCTGACCAAAATTTATTAGGCGGGAATTTCCTCGTCTTGATAAGCCTGGGAGCGCCACGTGAGCCCAGGGCTTATTTCATCCCTTATCTACGACTATAAAAGACAGCCGTCCCCAAAGCAGCCATTTCAGAGGCCTCCCCTTAGGGATGCATTCTCTTTCTCAGGGATGTTCTTTGCTGAGAAAAAGAATTCAGCAATATTTCTCCTATTTGCTTTTGAAAGAAGAGAAATATGGCTCTGTTCCACGCGGCCCACAGGCAGCCAGAGTTTAAGGTTATCTCCCTTGTTCCCTGAAATTGCTGTTACCCTGTTCTTTTTTCAAGGTGCCCAGGTTTCATATTGTTTAAACAACTTGTGCAGTTAACGCAATTATCACAGGGTCCTGCGGGGACATTCATCCTTGGCTTACGAAGATGACCGGATTAAGAGATTAAAGACAGGCATAGGAAATCACAGGGGTATTGATTGGGGAAGTGATAAGTGTCCATGAAATCTTCACAATTTATGTTCAGAGATTGCAGTAAAGACAGGCATAAGAAATTATAGAAGTATTAATTTGGGGAACTAATAAATGTCCATGAAATCTTCACAATTTATGTTCTTCTGCTGTGGCTTCAGCTGGTCCCTCTGTTCAGGGTCCCTGACTTCCCGCAACACCTTTCTCTCTACTCACAGACTTCTGACCAAATGTGTGTGCGGAGTTTCTACACCAATTCTCCAACTCTCTGGATACCAACCGCATATCCCACAATTCCATTCTGACACTGCCTAGAGTTAGCGCAGAACCCACAGGTTAGGGGCTCAGTCCCGCAAGACCACCCTCACTTCAGATGCCAGTTGCAAGTCCTAGATTGTCACCTGTATTTTGACCAACCAGTTAGAAATCAGGGTTTCCCATGACCCTCTTCTTGAGTTTAATTATTTACTAGAACAACTCACAGAACTTAGAAAAACAGGTGTTTTTCTTTTCTTTTTAAGAGACAGGGCCTCGCTCTGTTGTCCAGGCTGGTGTGCAGTGGTGCAATCATAGCTCATTGAAGCCTCAACCTCCAGGGCTCAAGTGATTCTCCTGCTTCAGCCTCTCAAGTAGCTGGAATTACAGGGTTCCCACCACCACATCTGGCTAATTTCTTTTATTTTTTGTATAGATGGGGTCTTCTTATGTTGCCCAGGCTGGTCTCAAATTCCTAGGCTCAAGTGATTCCGCCCACCTCTGCCTCCCAAAGTGCTGGGATTACAGTCATGAGCCAGCGCATCTGGCCACCTTATTTTCTATTACTGGCTCAATGTAATGGCTCCATCTCAGGAACAGCCAATGAAAGAGATGCACAGGACAAGGTAAGTGGGGAGGGGCACAGAGCTTCCATGCCCTCTGTTGGGCACACTACCCTCCCAGGACCTCCTTGTGTTTAGCAACACAGAAGCTCTCCAAACCCTGCTGTTTGGGTTTTTATGGAGGCATGATTGATAAAATCATTGGCCATTGGTAGTTAAGTCAATCTCCAGTTCCTTTTGCCTCTTGGAGTTCAGCAGGTGAGGCTGAAAGTTCCAAGCCTCAAAAAATGTAGTTGGGGCCAGGTGCGGTGGCTCACTCCTGTAATCCTAGCAGTTTGGAAGGCTGACGCACATGGACCACTTGAGGTCAGGAGTTTGAGACCAGCCTGACCAACATGGTGAAACCCCGTTTCTACTAAAAATAACAACAATTAGCTAGGCGTTGTGGCACATCCCTGTAATTCCAGTTACTCGGGAGGCTGAGGCAGGAGAATTGCTTGAACCCGGGAGGTGGAGGTTGCAGTGAGCTGAGATTGTGCCATTGCACTCCAGCCTGGGCTATAAGAGCCAGACTCCGTTTAAAAAAAAAAACGGTTGCTTTAAAAAAAAGTGGTTGCTTTCTCTGGCAGCTAGCCCTCCTCCTGAAGCAGTCTAGGAGCTTGCAGCCACCCTGTTAGCTCAACAGCATCCCACATGCATTCTTAGCATGCTGCAGATCTGAAAGACCTTAGAGGCCCTTGTGTCAGGAACCTGGGACTAAGACTAAATATCAAAACAGAAAATGCTCCTATTACCTCTGTCACGAAGGGCTTTATAAGAGCTTTGGAAGATTTATGCCAGGAACCAGGGGCAGAGACCAAATGTATATTTCTTTTCTTATATTTGAGACAGAGTCTCACTCTGCCACTGAGGCTGGAGTGCAGTGATGTGATCATAGCTCACTGCAGCCATGACCTCCTAGGCTAAAGCGATCCTCCCACCTTAGCCTCTCCAGTAGCTGGAACTACAGGCGTGCATCACCATGTCCAGCTGATTTTAATTTTAATTTTGTAAAGGCAGGGTCTTCCTATTTTCCCCAGGCTGATCTCTAACTCTTGGCCTCAAGCAATCCTTCCTCTTTGGCCTCCCAAAATGTTGGGATTACAGATGGGAGCCCCCATACCCACCAATCACAAGGATCTTATAAGAGAAGGAGGTAGGAGAGTCAGAATTAGAGAAAGTGATGTGGTAATGGAAGAAGAGGTCAGAGAGGGAGATTTGAAGATGCTGCACTTCTGGCCTTGAATATGGAATCACGAGGTAAGTCAAGGAATGGGGGTGGCTTCTAGAAGCTAGAAAAGGCAAAGGAGCACATTCTGTCTAGAGCCTCCCCCAGAAGGAATGCAGCCCCTCTGACACCTTGACTTTAGCCTTAATAGACCTAGTTGGGCTTCTGGCCCCCAGAACTGTAAGATGGTAGATTTGCGGTGTTTGAAGCCACTAAATGTAGGGTACTTTGTTGTAGCAACAACAAAAAATGAACATGAAGCTGGGACCTCATGTTACAGTTGCTCACGCCTGTAATCCCAGAACTTTAGAAGGCTGAGGTAGGAGGATCGCTTAAGCCCAGGAGTTTAAGACCAGCCTGGGCAACATAATGAGACCTCATGTCTAAAAAAAATTTTTTTTAAAGGCCAGGTGCAGTGGCTCACATTCGTAATCCCAGCACTTTGGGAGGCCGAGGAGGGTGGATCACGAGGTCAGAAGTTCAAGACCAGCCTAGCCAAGATTGTGAAACCCCATCTCTACTAAAAATACAAACATTAGCCAGGTGTGGTGGTGGGTACCTGTAATCCCAGCTACTCGGGAGGCTGAGGCAGAGAATCACTTGAACCCAAAAGGCAGACATTGCAGTGAGCCAAGATCACACCCTTACACTTCAGCCTGGGTGACCAAGACTCCGTCTCAAAAAAAAAAAAAAAAAAAAAAAAAAAAAAGCTAGGTGTTGTGGCATGCAGCTGTAGTCTCAGTTCCTAGGGAGGCTGAGGCGGGAGGATTGTTTAAGCCTGGGAGGTTGAAGTTGCTGTGAGCTGTGATTGCACCAGTGTACTCCAGCCTGGGCAATAAAGCAAGACCTTGTTTCAAAAAGAAAGAAAGAAATGAGCATGGTGGGAATGGGGACAGATGGCAATGTTAAGTAGAGTGGTCAGGGTTGGCCTCATAAGTGAATATTGAGCAAAAGTTTGAAGGAGGTGATGGAGCTGGCCAAGGTGCTGAGGGAAGAGCATTGTAGGCTGAGTCAACAGGATCTTTATCCTGTTGGATAAAGGAGGAAACTCTCTGGTGTGTCTGAGGCTCTGGAAGGAGGCCAGTGGAGCAAAGGGATAGAGAGAGCAAAGTCAGTGAGGAGGCCAGGGAGTTGCTGGGCTGGGATCGGTACAGATTGTGTAAGCCCTGGGACGCTATTGCTGGGGCTTTGGCTTTTACTCTGACTAAAATGGGAACCACCGAGGGCTTCTGAGCAGAGAGGCGACATGATCTGTCTCCTGATTTAAAAGCACGACCTGGCTGCCAAGTTGAGAAAGACTATGGGAAGATTTGGGTAGAAGCATGGGGGCCAAGCTGTGGCAATATCCTGGTGGGAGATGATAGTGATCCTGACCGGGTTCACGGTGGTGGTGAGAGATGGTCAGAGCCTGGATACGTGTTGAAGTCAGTCAGTAGGATTTCCTGACAGACTGGATGTGAGCTGTGAGAGAAGGCAGTGGTCAAGGTTGAGTTTGATTCTAATTGAATTATTAAGTAATTTTAAAAAACACTACTGCCTTTCTCAATCCTACCAAGTAAAGGATGCTAGATAAAAGAAATCTCAAGTCAGGCCAGGTGCAGTGGCTCACACCTATAGTTCCAACAGTTTGAGAGGCAGAGATGGGAGTATGTTTTAAGGCCATGAGTTTGAGAGCAGCCTGGGCAACATAGCAAGACCTCCTCTCTACAAAAATAAAAAAAATAAATCTAATAAAATAAAATAAATATAGCCAGGCATGATGGTATGTACCTATGGCCCCAGTTACTCATGTGGCTGAGATGGGCAGATCTCTTGATTCTAGGAGTTTGAGGCCAGCTTGGGCAACATAGCAAGACTTCTCTCTCTACAAAAATGAAAAAAATGCCTGACATGGTGGTACTTGCCTGTATTCCCAGGTATGGGGGCAGCTGAGGCAGGAGCATCTCTTGAGTCCAGTTGGTCAAGGTTGCAGTGAGCTGTGATTATACCACTGCACTCCATCCTGGGTGACAGAGTGGGACCCTGTCTCAAAATACAAATACAAATGAAATCTCAAGTCAGACCAGTCCCTTCTAGGCTATGTAGGCCTTGTAACCACATAGCTGCATGATCGGGTTTGTGTGGCTATGGATGAGGAGACCCCTGTCCAGTTGTTGGCTGTGTAATCAGTTTATTTTTCAATATAGTAATCAAATATATTTCATCATACTTGATGGTCTCAGATATGTGTGGATTTTGGAATTCCCCTTGGAACAGGTTGTAACATCTTATTGGCTCCATAATTCCATAATTTTTAAAATCTGATCAGTTTTTAATAAGATCAGAATTGATATTAGACTACCTAATCGGTTTTGTTAATGAGAAAATGAAATTGTGTTGTTTGCATTTTATCCAAGATGGGTGTCGTATTGGCTAAATCTCATCAATACTTGAACAAATGCAAAATTAGAGCTTCTTTATCATGAAACACGATGTAATTCTTGAAGAAGATGCCATTTCTTTTTTTTCTTTTTTTTTTTTTTAAGATAGAGTCTTTCTTTTGTCACCCAGGCTGGAGTGCAATGGTGCGATTTTGGCTCACTGCAACCTTCACCTTCTGGGTTCAAGCAATTCTCCTGCCTCAGCCTCCCGAGTAGCTGGGATTACAGGCGCCCGCCACCACACCCAGCTAATTTTTGTATTTTTAGTAGAGATGGGGTTTCACCATGTTGGCCAGGCTCCTCTGGAGCTCCTGACCTCAGGCAATCTGCCTGCCTCAGCCTCCCAAAATGCAAGGAGTACAGATGTGAGCAACCACGCCCGGCCTCCATTTCTTTTTTGTAGTCTTTAATAAACAGCTGTTATCATTGCAGACTTGCTATTTAGGCACTTAGGAATTTTTCACTAGAAGGCATGTAAAGAAAGACCATGGGCATTTGTAATGAATTTAGCATTCATTCTTTGACTACATGACTGTCCCCAGAGCTGTAACTTTGTTAATGAATTTTTTAGAAGCCATTTAGCTAGCAACTGAGCCTAACCAGCCACTCAGCCTCGTTATTCAGTGCTCTTTTATTATTGTCTATTTCTCCTCCAACTTGGCTACACTCACAAAGTGATAAAAACTTGCATTTGTTTTCTTTCCTTTTCAGAGACAGGGTCTTGCTCTGTTGCTCAGGCTACAGTACAGTGACATGATCATGGTTCACTGTAGCCTCAAACTCCTGGGCTCAAGCAGTTCTCTCACTTCAGTCTCCCAAGTAGCTGGGACTACAGACATGTGCCACCATGTCCAGCTAATGTTTTCATTTTTTATCTTAGAGACGGGATCTTGCCAGGTTGCTCAGACTGGGCTCAAAACTCCTGACCTCAAGTGATCCTCCTGCCTCAGCCTCCCAAAGTGCTGGGATTACAGGCAGGCATGACCACCTGTGCCCAGCCCCCTATTATCATTATTTTAAATAATAGCTTTATTAAAATATGATTCACATACCATTCACTTTATTTATTGAAATCTGCAATTCAGTAGGTTTTAGAATATTCACAGAGCTGTGCATCGATCACCACAGTCACTTTTAGAACCCTTCATTACCCTATAGAGAAATCCATACCCCTTAGCCACTACCTCCTACTCTCCCCACCTACCTTCGCCCCCAGCCTTAGGCAACCATTGATTAATTTTTTTGTCACTATAGATTTGCCTAATCTGGACAAATAGAATTGTACAATATGTGATCTTTTGTGGCTTTTTTTCCCTCTTAGCACAGTGTTTTCAAAGTTCCTTTATGTCATAGTGTGTATCAATATTTCATTCCTTCTATGGCAGTATTCCATGGTAGAGACACACACTGCATTTTGTTTATCTGTTCATCAGTTGGTGGATATTTGGGTTGTTTCCATGTATTCCATGTATTGGTCATTATGAATAATGCTGCTATGAAGATTGTTGTACAAGTTTTTGTGTGGACATTTATTTTTCTGGGATATATGCCTAGGAGTGAAATTGTTGCATTATAGGATGACTGTACATTTAGCCTTTTGAGAAACTGCCAGACTGTTTTCTAAAGTGGCTACACCAGTTGGGTGCAATGGCTCACACCTGTAATCCCAGCTACTCAGGAGGCTCAGCTAGGAGGATGGCTTGAGCCCATGAATTCAAGACCAGCCTGGGCAAGATAGTGAAACCCTGTCTTGATTTTTAAAAAATCCAATTAAAATGACAAGAAAAGAAATACCCAAACAAAATGGTTACACGATTATATGTTCCCACCAGTAATGTATGTGGGTTCCAATTCCTCCACATCTTCACTGACTTTTTTTTTTTTCTAGATAGGGGCTTGCTCTGTCTCTCAGGCTGCAGTGCAATGATGCCATCACAGTTCACTGCAGCCTTGACCTCCCAGGCACAAGTGATTCTCTCATCTCAGCCTCCTGAGTAGCTGAAAATTGCAGGTGTATGCCACCATGCCTGGCTAATTTTTATATTTTTTTTGTAGTGATGGGATTTTACCATGTTGCCCAGGCTGGTCTCATACTCCTGGCCTCAAGTGATCTGCCCACCTCAGCCTCCCTAAGTTCTGGAATTACAGGCTGCCACCATGCCCGGCCTTCACCAACATTTGCCATTATCTGTTTTTTTTTTTTTCCCTTTATACCTTAAAGCAGTGTAAGAACAAGTGTCTTCAATTGTAGGAAAGAGTATAATCCCAGGGTATTGGGAGGCTAAGACAGGAAGATGTCTTGATGCCAGGAGTTTTTGTTGTTGTTGTTGTTGTTTTTGTTTTTGTTGTTGTTGTTGTTTTTGACAGAGTCTCGCTCTGTCACCCAGGGTGGAGTGCAGTGATGGGGTCCACAGCAACCTCCGCCTCCCAGATTGAAGTGATTCTCCTGCCTCAGCCTCCCGAGTAGCTGAGACTACAGGTACACGCCACTACTGCCCAGCTAATTTTTGTATTTTTGGTAGAGTCAGAGTTTCACCATGTTGGCCAGGCTGGTCTTGAACTGCAGACTTCAGGTGATTTGCCTGCCTCAGCCTCCCAAAGTGCTGGGATTACAAGCATGAGCCACCATGCCCAGCCTGATACCAGGAGTTTTAGACTAGCCTGGGCAACCTAGCAAGACCTTGTCTCTACAGAATATTTAAAAATTAGCCAAATGTGGTGGTGCCTGTGTATAGTCTCTCTCCCTCTCTGTTTTTTTTTTTCTCTTTCTAACTTTTTGTGACATGGTCTGGCTCTGTCACCCAGGCTGAAGTGCAGTGGTGTGATCATGGCTCACTGCAGCCTGAAACTCCTGGGATCAAGTGATCAATCCTCCCACCTCATCCTACCAAGTAGTAGGGACCACAGGTGTATGCCACCCAGGTCTTGCTATGTTGCCCAGGCTGGTCTTGAGCTCCTGGCCTCAAGCAATCCTCTCACCTTGGCCTCCCACAGTGCAAGGATTACAGGTATGAGCCACCATGCCTGGCCCCTACCCTGCCTATTGAGAACCAAAAGAAGGATCCAAATTCTCCTTAGCTCAACTCGAGCCATTTCCTGATTGCTTCATCAGCAAGGAGCTGGTTATTGGGCTGTCCAGGCCTCCCAAGCAGCACAGAAATGAGGCGAAGGAGTTTTCCTGCTGCTCCACTCTGTAAGGAGTTAGAGGGTGATGTTTACTCGTTTGCAGAGAGAGATGCCTTGTAGGCACCTCAGGATGGAGAGGACCCTGATTCCAATGTCCTTTTTTTCTTTAGAAACAGGACCTTGCCCTGTCACTCAGGATGGAGTTCAGTGGTCCAATCATGGCTCATTGTAGCCTCAAACTCCCAGGCTCAAGCAATCCTACCATGTCAGCCTTCCCAGTAGCTGGGACCACAGGTAAGCATTGTGACACTCAGTGAATTTTGTTTTTATTTTTTTGTAGAGATGGGGCCTCAGTATGTTGCCACGGCTGACCTTGAACTCCTGCACTCAAGGGATTTTCCTGCCCTGGCCTCCCAAAGTATTGGTATTACAGGCATGAGCCATTGTGCCCACCATCTCTGGTTCTTAACCTTCTGCTTCCCTCTTCCAGTTTTAAAGAATGCTTGTAGTTACATGGGCTCTCCTAGATACTCCAGGATAATCTTGTTTTAAGGTCAGCTGATGAGCAACATTAATTTTATCTGCACTCTTAATTCCCCCTTCCTATGTAATTGTGCTGTGTAACATAGGACATGAGCAATTGGTGGGGGTGGGGTTATTACTTTGGCCACCACAGTATTTTATGCCAGGTACTCAGCTAAGCACTGGTGAATTAAGCATGAATAACACACACTCCCTAATCTCCATCCATTCATGGGAGGAGCACCTCACCTGCCATGCTCCTGAGAATCTGGGGAGTCAAAGAAGTCTTCCATGAGGAGGTGATGCCAAAGCGGACAAGTGACAGAGTTGAAGCTAGCTAGGAAGAGAGTAGAGGTTTAAGGGGAAGCGTATTATAAGCAGAGGATATCACCCACTTCAGAGACTCCCAGAGGAGAAAGAGTGTGTGTTCAAAGGGCAGATGAGGCTCAGCTGGACTCCATAGCAGATGAAATGGAGAGGGGCAAGCAATGAGGCTGCCTTGCAAGGCAGGGCAGAGCAGGGGCTGTTAAAGGGTTTGGACTTAATCCCTGAGGCAAGGAGAAGTGATGTAAATGGGGGAGTAACATGATGAGATTAATGGATTAGAGACATGGCTCAGGCTGCTGTAGAGAAGGCACCAGGGAGAGCAGATGGCTCAATGGGTGTGCAGGAGACCTCTCACTGAGTTTAGGGAGAGGTTTTTAAAACAGAAGAAGTTTGAGTAATTTAAATGATGATGGGAAGGAGCTAAAAGTAGGGGATAGGTTAAAGATACAGGAAAGTGGGAGGAAGAACTGACAAGTGAGGTTCCAGAGAGGGCAGGAGAAGAGGAGATTCCCATAGGGGGATTAACACTTTCTTTTCTTTTTTCTTTCTAAGACAGGGTCTCACTCTGTCGTCCAGGCTGGAGTGCAGTGGCACAATCTTGGCTCACTGTAGTGTAGGCTTCCCAGGCTCAAGGGATTCTCCCACCCCAGACTACCAAGTAGCTGGAACTACGGGTGTGCACCACCACCACACCTGGCTAATGTTTCTTTTTTTGGTAGACACAGAGTCTCACTATTTTGCGCTGATTGGTCTCCAACTCCTGGCCTCAAGCGATCCTCCTGCCTAGGCTTCCCAAATTGCTGGGATTACAGGCATGAGCCACAATGCCTGGCCTCTGCTAGTTCTGTATTTTCTAGAGTTGTCTTTACTTTGTGCTAGCCTGTCCCTCATTGTGCTAATCCTCTGTAAAAATTAATACCTTTTTTTCTTTTTGAGATGGAGTTTCACTCTTGTTGCCCAGGCTGGAGTGCAATGGCGCTATCTCGGCTCAGCGCAACCTCCACCTGCTGGGTTCAAGCGATTCTCCTGCCTCAGCCTCCCGAGTAATTGGGATTACAGGCATGTGCCACCATGCCCAGCTAATTTTGTATTTTTAGTAGAGATGGGGTTTCTCCATGCTGGTCAGGCTGGTCTCAAACTCCTGACCTCAGGTGATCTGCCTTGGCCTCCCAAAGTGCTGGGATTACAGGCATGAGCCATTGTGCCTGGCCAAAATTAATACTTTTTATATTAAATTTACATATATATACATTTTTTCTTTTTGATACCGGGTCTCACACTGTCACCCAGGCTGGAGTACAGTGGCAAAACCTCTGCTCACTGCAGCCTCCACCTGCCAGGCTCAAGCAATTCTCCTGCCTCAGCCTCCCGAGTAGCTGGGATTACAGGTAAGTGCCACCACACCCAGCTGATTTTTGTGTTTTTTGTAGAGACGAGGTTTCGCCATGTTTCCCAGACTGTTCTCAAACTCCTGAGCTCAAAGCAGTCCACCCACCTTGGCCTCTCAAAGTGCTGGGATTACAGGTGTGAGCCACCTTGCTCATTCTAGTTTAAACTTTGGAGTGGTTTGTGTCTCCTGATTGGACTCCTGCAAATACAGAATTGATGCTAGGAAGGGTACCAGGAGATAGACGCACACAGATGGGATTTGGGAATAGGTTTGGTTATCCAAGGAGCAGTGCTGAGCTCCTTGCTAATGGGATATGGGATGCTGGTGATTTCCAGTAAGTGACCTCAAAATTACTCAAGCTACCACATACTGTTGATTGTGATGAAATGCCAGTTGAAGCACCTGTCCTGCGAGCTTAGGGGTGCTACAAGTTGACCACTGCAGCAGTAAAGATGACTCTGAAGAATGGCATGGGATGGATCCTTTCGAATGCACTTGAGCAGCGGTCTCCAACCACAGGGCCACAGAGCTGGAGGTGAGCAGCAGGCGAGTGAAGGGAAACTTCATCTGTATTTCTAGCCCCTCCCATTGCTTGCATGACCACCTGAGCTCCATGTCCTGTCAGATCAGCAGCAGCATTAGATTCTCATAGGAGCACAAACTGTTGTGAAGTGTGCATGCGAGGGATCTAGGTTGTGTACTCCTTATGAGAATCTAATGCCTGATATTCTGTTACTGTTTCCCATCACCCCAGATGGACAGTCTAGTTGCAGGAAAACAAGCTCAGAGATCCCACTGAGTCTACGTTATAGTGAGTTGTAGAATCATTTCATTATATATTACTATGTAGTAATAATAGAAATAAAGTGCACAATATATGTAATGCACTTGAATCATCCTGAAATTATTCCCTCACTCCCAGTCTGTGGAAAAATTGTCTTCCACACATTCACTCTGTTTTTTGGTAGAGGCAGGGTCTTAATATATTGCCCAGGCTGATCTCAAACTCTTGGCCTCAAGTAATATACCTCTCTCAGCCTCCCAAAGTGCTGAGATTACAGGCATAAGCCACCACCCTCAACCAAGACTTTCTTAAACCAAAAAAAAATTAAGTGAGATTACTTGAGCCCAGGTGGTCAAGGCTGCAGTGAGCCTGATTGCACCACTGCACTCCAGCCTAGGTGACAGAATGAGACTGTCTCAAAAAATAAAATAAAATAAAATACAAATTAACCCTTTATGACATTCGTAGTAACTTTCCCTCCTAAGTCTTTGAATTCTGTTTAATTTTCATATAACATTTAAGATGTTTAAGAACTTATGTCTGTCTGTGTCATCCCTTTATGTCAAAAGATGTCTTTTTGTCACTTCCAGCTGGATCTACCATGAAAGACCTCTGAATCCAGGAAGAGAGACTGACTGGGCAACATGTTATTCAGGTACAAAAAGATTTGGACTGTAACTCAAAAATGATCAAATAATAGTGCATGCATCAAGTGCAATGGGAAGCTCTTCTGGAGAGTGAGAGAAGCTTCCAGTTAAGGTGGCATTGAAGCCAAGTCCTGAAAGATGAGGAAGAGTTGTATGAGAGTGGGGAGGGAAGGGGGAGGTGGAGGGATGGGGAATGGGCTGGGATGGGATGGAGCAAACTGCCTGGGAAGTGAAACCAGCACTGTACAGACCTGAACAACAAAGATGGCATATTTTGTTCAGGGAATGGTGAATTAAGTGTGGCAGGAATGCTTTGTAGAGACAGTAATTTGCTTGTATGGAATTTTGCCTGAGAGACCTCATTGCAGTTTCTGATTTTTTGATGTCATCATCGATCACTGTCCTTGTCAAATAGTTTGGAATAGGTATAATGATCACAATAACCCCAAGCATAATATTTCATTAATTCTCACAGAATCACAGGTAGGTGCCACAGTTATCCCCATTTTATGAATGGAGTGATGAAGCCTTAGGAATAATGAATGATTTGCCCAAGCTCAACTGGATATTAAGACTGAGTCAGATGTTGGGTCTGGTCTGACTTTAATGTTTGCTTTGTTCATGAGCACCACGTATTGCCTCTCCTATGCAGTTAAGCAGGTAGACAGGTGACAGAAAAGCCCATGTTTGTCTCTACTCACACACTTCTGACTGAATGTATGTATGGAGTTTCTACACCAAATTCTTCAGTGCTCTGGATATTAACTGGGTATCCCATGACTTTATTCTGACAGTATCTGGAGTTAGCACAGACCCCACAAGTTAGGGGCTCAGTCCCACGAGACCATCCTCACTTCAGATGCCAATGGCAAGTCCTAAGTTGTCACCTGTACTTTTGACCGACCTGTTACAAATCGGGGGTTCCCATAACTGTCTTCTTGGGTTTAATAATTTGCTAGAACAGTTTATGGAACTCAGAAAAACAGTTTATTGTCTTTTTTTCTGAGAGAGAGGGTCTTATTTTGTTGCCCAGGCTGGTGTGCAATGGTGCAGTCATAGCTCATTGCAGCCTTGATTGTCTGGGCTCCAGTGGTTCTCCCACCTCAGCCTCCCTAGTAGCTGCGACTACATGCCTGCACCACCACATGTGGCTAGTTTCTTTTATTTTTTGTATGGATGGGGTCTTGTTGTGTTGGCCAGGCTGGCCACAAATTCCTGGTCTCAAGTGATCCTTCCACCTCAGCCTCTGAAAGTGCTGGGATTACAGATGTGAGCCACCACATCTGGCCAGTTCATTTCCTATTACTGGTTCATTGTGAAGGATACATCTCAGAAACAGTCAATGAAAGAGACGTGCATGCTTGATGCAGCGGCTCATGCCTGTAATCTCAGCACTTTGGGAGGCCAAGGGGGGAGGATCGCTTAAACTCAGGAGTTTGAGACCAGCCTGGGCAACATGGTGAAAACCTGTCTCTATAAAAAATTAAAAAATAATAATAATAACCGGTGTGGTGTTGTGCACCTAGAGTTCCAACTACTAGGGAAGCTGAGATGAGAGGATGCCTTGAGCTGGGGACTGAGGAGGCTTAGGTTACAGTAAGCTGAGATTGTGCCACTGCACTCTAGCTTGGACAAAAGAGCCTGATCCTGTCTCAAAAAAAAGAAAGATACCCAGGGCAAGTTAAGTTCGGAGGGGCACAGAGCTCCCATGCCCTCTGTTGAACATGCGACCCTCCCAGCATCTCCTGTGTCCAGCAACCCTGAAAGCTCTGCAAACCCCGTTCAGGGTGTTTATGGAGGCTTTATTATGCAAGCATGATTGATAAAATCTTTGGCTGTTGGTGATTAAGTCAGTCTCCAGCCCCTCTTCCTCCTGGAGTTCAGTGCATGAGGCTGAAAGTTCCATGCCTCTTACCATGTGGTTGCATGGTAATCAGCCCTCCTCTTGAAGAAATTTAGGAGCTTGCCACACCCAGTCATCTCAACAACGTCCCCAAATGCATTCTTACCATGCTGGAGATCCCAAAGTTCTCAGAGGCTCTTGTGTTAGAAACCTGGGACCAAGACCAAATATTAAAACAAAAGATGTTCCTGTCACATCTATCACTGAGGTCTTTGTAAGAGCTTTAGAAGCTCTGTGCCAGGAACCAGGGACAGAGATTAAATATATATTTCTTTTCTTTTTTTTGAGACAGAATCTCCCTGTGTCATCCAGGCTGGAGTGCAGTGATGTGATCATAGCTCACTATAGCTTTGGCCTCCTGAGATCAAGCGATCCTCTCATCTCAACCTCCCAAATAGCTAGGACTACACAGGCATGTCACCCATGCCCAGCTCATTTTTGTAGAGTCAGAGTTTCACCATGGTGGCCAGGTTGGCCATGTTGGCCAGATGGGGTCTTCTTTTGTTGCCCAGGCTGGCCACAAATTCCTGGGCTCAAGTGATCCTCCCACCTCGTCCTTGTAGAGATGAGATTTAGTTATGTCGTCCAGGCTGATCTCAAACTCCTTGGCTAAATCGATTGTCTCACCTCAGCCTCTCAAGTAGCTGGGACTACAGGCGCATACCACCATGTCGGGCTAATATTTATTTTTATTTTTTTCTAGAGGTGGGGGTCTCACTGTGTTGTTCATGCTAGTTTCAAACTTCGGGCCTCAAGTGTTCCTCCTGCCTTGACCTCCCAAAGTGTTGGGATTCTGGGTGGGAGCCACCATGCCCAGCAATCACAAGGGTCTTTATAAAAGAAAGAGAGTAGGAGATTCAGAATTGGAGCAGGAGATGTGGTGATGAAAGCAGAGGTAAGAGAGGGAGATTTGAAGATGCTTCACTTCTGGCTTTGAAGATGGAGTCAGGGGCCATGATCCAAGGAATGGGGGTGGCTTCTAGAAGGTGGAAAAGCCAAGGGAACACTTTAGAGTCTCCAGAAGGAATGCAGCCCTGCTGACACTTTGACTTTAGCCTTAATAGACCTAGTTTGGGTTTCTGGCCCCTAGAACTGTAAGATGGTAGATTTGTGGTGTTTTAAGCCACTAAATGTGGGAAACTGCAAACTATATTGCAGCAGCAAGAAGAAATGAACATGAAGCCAGGCATGATGGCTCATGCCGGTAATCCCAGCACTTTAGGAATTTAGGCAGGAGGATCACTTGAGGCCAGGAGTCCAAGACCAGTCTGGGCAACATAGTAAGACCTTGTCTCTACAAAAAATGAAAAAATTGGCCAGGCGTCATGGCTTACACCTGTAATTCCAGCACTTTGGGAGGCCGAAGCGGGCAGATTACCTGAGGTCAGGAGTTCAAGACCGGCCTGGCCAACATTACGAAACCCCGGCTCTACTAAAAATACAAAAATTAGCTGGGCGTGGTGGCACACACCTGTAATCCCAGCTACTTGGAAGGCTGAGGCAGGAGAATCACTTGAATCTGGGAGGTTGCAGTGAGCTGGGATCGCACCATTACACTACAGCCTGGGCAAGAAGAGTGAAACTCTGTCTCAAAATAAAATAAAATAAAATACTAAAAAATTTAGCCAGGCATGGTGGCATGAACCTGGAGTCCCAGCTACTTGGGAGGCTGAGGTGGGAGGATCGCTTGAGCCTGGAAATTTGAGGTTGCAGTGAGCTGTGATTGCGCCACTGCACTCCAGCCTTGGTGACAGTGAGATCTTGAAAAAAAGAAAGAAGAAAGTAAAGAAAGAAGAAATGAGCATGGTGGGCATGGAGACAGATGGCAATGTTAAATAGAATGGTCAGGGATGGCCTCCTAAGTGAAAATTGAGTAAAGACTTGAAGTGGGGGAAGGAGCTGGCCGAGGTGCTGAGGGAAGAGGATTGTAGGCAGAAACAATAGAATAAAGTGTCTGAGGTGTGTCTGAGGCTCTGGAAGGAGGCCCATGGAGCAGACAGAGAGAGGGAGAGAATTAGGGGAGGGGGCCAGGGAGTTGCTGGGTGGGGATCAGTACAGATCACATAAGCCCTGGGAGGTTATTGCTGGGGCTTTGGCTTTTACTCTGACTCAGATGGGAACTGCAGGAGGGTTCTGAGCAGAGAGGCGACATGATCTATCTCCCGATTTAAAAGCATTCTCTGGCTGCTGAGTTGAGAAAGACTATGGGAAGATATGGGTAGAAGCATGGGGGCCAAGCTTTGGCAACATCCAGGTGGGAGATGATGGTGGTCCTGACCAGGGTCATGGTGGTGTTGAGAGATGGTCAGAGGGGAGAAGTAGGGGAGGAGGCCAGGGAGTTGCTGGGTGGGGATCTTTAGTACATGTCGAAGACAGTCAACAGGATTTCCTGACAGACTGGATATGGGGTGTGAGAGAAGGCAGGGGTCAAGGTTGAGTTTGATTGTTACTGAAATTATTAAGTAATTTTAAAAAACACTACTGCCTTTCCCAATCCTACCAAGTATGGGATGCTAGATTAAAGAAATCTCTGCAGGCTCATTGCAGTGGCTCATGCCTGTTGTCCCAGCTGTTTGATAAGCAGAGGTGCGAGTATCTTTTAAGGGCAGGTGTTCAAGACCAGCCTGGACAACACAGCAAGATCTGCTCTTTACAAAAATATTTTTCAAAATTAAATAAATGTAGCTAGGCATGGTGATGTGTACTTGTAGTTTCAGCTACTCAGGAGGCTGAAGTGGGCAGATCTCTTGAGGTCAGGAGTTTGAGGCCAGCTTGGGCAACATAGCAAGACCCCTCACTCTACAAAAAAATTAAAAAAATAACCAGGCATGGTGACACTCAACTGTACTACCAGCTACTGGGGAGCTGAGGCAGGAAGATGGCTTGAGCCCAGGAGGTCGAGGCTGCAGTGAGCTGTAAGTGCACAGCTGCACTCCAGTCTGGGTGACAGAGCAGGACCTGTCTCACAATACAAATAAAAATACAAGTAAAATAATATCTCAAGTCAGAGCCTTTTGGCTCTGCAGCCCTTGCAACCCCTCAGCCGTGCAGTGGGGCTTGCGTCCCTGGGAATGAGGAGACCCCTGCCCGGTGTTGTTGCCTGAGTAATCAGTGTTTTAAAACATATATTAATTGGGGTGGGCACGGTGGCTCACACCTGTAATCCCAGCAGTTAGGGAGACCCAGGCGGGTGGATCACCTGAGGTCAAGAGTTCAAGACCAGACTTGCCAACATGGCGAAACTCCTTCTCTACTAAGAAAATACAATAATTAGCTGGACATGGTAGTGGGCGCCTGTAATCCCAGCTACTTGGTAGGCTGAGGTAGGAGAATCGCTTGAACCTGCGGGGCGGAGGTTGCAATGAGCTGAGATTGTGCCACTTCACTCCAGCCTGGGCAAAAGAACAAGACTTTGTCTCAAAGAAAAAAAAAAGTATTATATCAACATGTAATGGTTTTATTATTAATATGTAATGAATATTAAATATTTTTAAAATCTTGTATTATATCAACATGTAATGACTTTAATATGTGATGAATAATATTTAAAAAATTGTGTCTTATTTTCTAGTTTTAATATAATTATCTGCAGAAAGAAATAGTCTTAGAGATCTTCAATAAAGTTAAAAAATGTAAAGGGATGTTAGACCCCAAAAGATTGAGAATTTCTAGTTTAGAAATACTCAGAGTAAGCCACATACAACTTGCTACTTGAACTATTTTTTTTCTTTGCTTTTTATTTTAGGAGACGGGGTCTCACCCTGTCACCCAGGCTTGAGTACAGTAGTGCTATCACAGCTCCCTGCAGCCTTGAACTCCTGGGCTAAGGATCCTCCTACCTGAGCCTCCTGAGTAGCTAGGACTATAGGTATACATGACGATACTTGGCTAATTTTTAAATTGTTTTGTAGACATGGGGGTCTCACTTTGTTGGCCAGGCTGGTGTCAAACTAATGGCCTCAAGTGACCCTTCCATCCCTGCCTCCCATCCTCGAGGTATGTGCCACCACAAGGAGCACTTGTTCAATTTTCTAAAAAAAAAATTTCTAAAGTAAGGCTGTGGGATGATGGCAGGAAGATAAAAGAAAAACAGAAGAATAAGTTAAAATGACTTATTCACACATATTCTTTTGACAGCAAGAAGAACTTTTCGTATATACATTCCTTACAAACAAACAAAAGGCAGATAAACAATGTTGTATAGGAACTTCAACACACACTGTACAATATTCCCACTTTGCTGACATAAGTTATGGAAATTTCATGGTTTACTTGAGTGTCGCTACCAGTATTTTGCTTCTCTGATGATTTTTATCAACTTCCTCATCTGTTAACTTCTCTCCAAGGTATGTCATGTCACGACATACTGCCGCTGCACGAACATGGCCAGTGTCTTCCTATTCAACATGTAGAATGCTCTCCTAATTTCTCTTTTTGCTCTCTGTCTTTGTGTTCTGCATTTTCCTTACTTTTATTGTCAGAAACTCCAGAAAGTCAATCGTACTAATTTATCACGATTTGCTTTATTAATTTATACTTTGCTTATATGGAATTTTGCCCAACAGACCTCATTACAGTTTCTAAGCTGTTTTATTTATTTATTTTTTTTCTGAGACAGGGTCTCCCTCTGTTGTCCAAGGCTGGAGTGTAGTAGTGCTATCGCAGCTGACTGCAGCCTCAACCTTCCAGGCTGAAGCGATCCTCCCACCTCAACCTCCCACGTGGCTGAGACTACAGGTGCTTGCCACTATGCCCAACTAATATTTGGAATTTTCGTATACGTGGATTCCAGAGGGGTGACAGCGAAACGTGAGTAAGCATGGATTTTGGTATATGCAGAGATGGGGGGCTGGAACTGATTCTGTATACTGAGGGACGACGACTGTATATGTTTTTACAATTACGCTGTAGGATACATACTGTTGCATAGCCTTGAAAATAATAATTTTTAATTGAGTGGAATAATAATAATATTGGTAAAAGTAGCAGCTGGCCAGGTGTGGTGGCTCACACTGGTAATCGCAACACTTTGGGAGGCTGAGGCAGGAGGATGGCTTGAGGCCAAGAGTTTGCGATAGGCCTTGGAAACAAAGGGGGAGTCACCATCCCTACAGAAAAACACATGAATTAGCCTAGTGTGGTGGCATGTTCCTGTAGTCCCAGCTACTTGGGAGGCTGAGGTGGGAGGATCACTTGAGCCCAGGGAGGCTGAGACTGCAGTGAGTCATGATCAGGCCTCTGCACTCCAGCCTGGGTGACAGAGTGAGACCCTGTCTCAAAACAACAAAAAAGTAGCAGCTAACATCAACTGACCTTTTATACCAGGTGCCTATTGATACCATAGTTTAATTTCTTATAACTGTTTCTTATTTCACTTACCAACTCTGTCTTCAGTTACTCCCAGATTTTTACTGTGTGTGTACAGATGACCTTTTGTTTAGATTGAATTGTCTCCCCAGAAGTAAGATTACTGTGAGTCATGGTGAATGGACATTCTCATTACCCTTGATGTAAATTGACAGGGTTTTGGGTGCCTCCCAGCTATAATCTTAGCACTTTGGGAGGCTAAGAGAGGAGGATTGCTTGAGGCCAAGAGTTGGAGGAGGCAGTATGGCAGTATGGTGAGACCCTGTCTCCATTATTTTAAAAAATTGACAGGCTTTACTCTGGAAGGCTTATACACAATTTAAACACCCCTCATAGTATAAGAAAGTGCCCATTTCACTGCACCTTTGCCAGCACAGGGTATTATAATTTAGTAAGTCATTTTTTGTTTGATTATTTTACATAGACAAAAGACCTCATATTACTTTACTTGTCACATTTCAACATCTTTCCTCAGCTTATTAGCTCTATTTCTTTTCTGTCTGTAAACGGTTGTTGTTGTTTTGTTCTTTGAGACAGGGTCTTGCTCTGTCACCAGGCTGGACTGTAGTGGCATAATCATGCCTCACTGCAGCCTTGACCTCCCAGGCTCAAACTTCTGCATTCTGAGTAGCTGGGACTACAAGTGTGCACCACCAGCCCCAGCTAACTTTTTTCTTCTTTTGGGTAGAGACAGGGTCTCACTGTGTTGTCCAGACCGGTCTCTAGCTCCTGGCCTTAAGCAATCCTCCTGCATTAGCTTCTCAAATTGCTGGAATTTCAGGCATGAGCCACCATGCCTGGCCTGGGCTTTTCCTGTATTCTCTAGAGTTCTCTTTACTTTGTGCTAGCCAATCTCTCATTATGCTGTTCACCTGTTATAATGAATAATTCTCTGTATTAAATTTTACCACTTTAAACTTTTGAGTGGTTTATGCTTCCTGATTGGACTCTGACTAATATGTTGGGAAGGGTCCCAGGAGATAAACCCACACAGATGGGATTTGGGCATAGGTTTGGTTTCCCAGGGGGCAGTGCTGAGCTCTTTGCCAGTGGGAAATGGGATGCTGGTGATTTCCAGTAGGTGACCTCACAGTGACTCAAGCTACCACTTACTGTTTATTGTGACGAAATGCCAGCTGAGGCACATGCCTTGGGAGCTAAGTGGTTGCTGCCCTTGACCACTGTGAAGACTGGTGTGGGAAGGGTCGCTTTGGATGCACTTGAGCAGGGGTCCCCAACCCCTGAGCCATGGAGCCGCAAGGAGCCACACAGCAGGAGGTGAGTGGTGTCGAGTGAGGGAGTGAGGGAAGCTTCGTCTGTATTTACAGCCACTCCCCTTTGCTCACATTCCCGCCTGAGCTCCACCTTCTCAGATGAGCAGCAGCATTAGATTCTCATAGGAGAACGCACCCTGTTGTGAACCGTGCATGTGAGGGATCTAGGTTGCGCTGTCCTTATGAGAATCTAATACCTATTGATCTGTCACTTTCTCCCATCACGCTCAGGTGGGACCATCCAGTTGCAGGAAAACAAGCTTAACACGCCCACTGATTCTACATTATGGTGAGTTCTATAATTATTTTATTATATATTACAGTGTAATAATGGAAATAAAGTGCCTAATAAATGCAAATGTGCTTACATCTGTTGGCCCAGCTCCTACCACCCGGCAGCCTCTCCAGGCCCAGAACTTTCTCCAGTCAGCCTCTACAGACCAAGCTCATGACTCACAATGGCCTATTTAGGCCCATACCCTACGTCACGGCAGTCTCCGCAGATGAGGCTACTGCCTCACAACAGCCTCCACAGGCACAGCTCCATCATTACAATGGCCTCTTTAGACCCAGCTCCTGCCTCCCAGCCTTCTCTCCAGGCCCTGAACTTTCTCAAGTCGACCTCACCAGGCCCAGCTCATGCTTCTTTGCAACCTCTCCAGGCCCAGCTCCTGCATCTTGGTGGCCCCTCCAGGCCCAGCCTCTGCCTCCCGTCGGCCTCTACAGTCCCAACATCTGCCTCACAGCAGATTCTTCACGCCCAGCATCTACCTCACTGTGGACCCCCCAAGCCAAGCTCCCAACCTTTTAGCAGCTTCTACACACCCAGCTCCTGCCACCCAGTGGCCTCTTTAGGACAAGCTCATGCTTCACAAGGGCCTTTCCAGGCCCAACTTTTGTCTCATGGCAACCTTCCCTGGCCAGATTCCTGCCTGTCTCCCAGCAGCCTAGACAGGCCCAGGTCTTGCCTCACACTGGCCTCTCCACATCCAGCTTATGCCTCACAGTGGCCTCTCCAGGCCCAACTCCTGTCCCAGGACGTCATCTCCGGGCCCAAAACTTACTCAAGTCAGACTGTCTAGTCCCAACTGCTGCCTCCTCGTGGCCTATGAAGGCCCAAAATCTCCTCAAGTTGACCTCTCCAGGCCCAGCTCCTGCCTCCTGTTAGCGTCTACAGGCTCAACCTCTGCCTCATGGGGGCTTCTCCAGGCCCACCTCTTCCTCTTGGCTGGGTCTACAGGCACAACTGCTGCCTCACAACAGCCTTTTATTGCCCAGTTCCTGTCCAGCTCATGGCGGCCAATGTAGGCCCAAAACTTTCTCAAGTCAAACTCTCCAGGCCCACCTTCTGCTTCCCGGTGGCATGAACAGGCCCAGCTTTGACTTGAGAACAGCCTCTGCAGGCCCTGCTCTTGCCTCCCAGGGGCTTTTTCCAGGCCCAGCTCTTGCCTCATGGCAGCTGCCCCAGGCTCTTCCACGCCAAGCTTGGGCCTCCCGGCGACCGCCGCAGGCCCAAGTTGTCCTGAAGTCGGCCTCTCCCGGCCCTGCCTCCCAGCAAGTAAGCAAGCTCTTTTGGCTCAACTCCTGCCCAGCTCCCAACCGCCTTTGTAGGCCCCGAACTTTCTCCAGCCAAGCTCTGAGAGCCCACTTCCTGCCTCCTGGTGGCCTGTACAGGCCCAGCACTGGTTGGAGAACAGCCTCTGCAGGCCCCGCCCTTGCCTCCCAGGGGCCTCTCCAGGCCCAGCTCTTGCCGCCACGGCGGCCTCCTGGGGCCAAGTCCCTGCCTGCCTCCCAGCAGCCCGCGTGCGGCCCAGCTCCTCCCTCACGGTGGCCTGTTGATGCCCAACTCATGCCTCTGGCACCCTGCCCAGAGGCGTGAGCCCCTGCCTCACACTGGCTCCTCCCACGCTGAGAGAGGTCAGTGTGAGCCCTTGCCTCACACCAGCCCCTCCCACGCGGACAGAGGTCAGCGTGAGCCCTTTGCCTCACACCGGCCCCTCCCACGCTGAGAGAGGTCAGTGTGAGCCCTTGCCTCACACCGGCCCCTCCCACGCGGACAGAGGTCAGCGTGAGCCCCTTGCCTCACACCGGCCCCTCCCACGCGGACAGAGGTCAGCGTGAGCCCCTTGCCTCACACCGGCCCCTCCCACGCTGAGAGAGGTCAGTGTGAGCCCTTGCCTCACACGGGCCCCTCCCACGCTGAGAGAGGTCAGCGTGAGCCCCTTGCCTCGCACGGGCCCCTCCCACGCTGAGAGAGGTCAGCGTGAGCCCTTGCCTCGCACCGGCCCCTCCCACGCTGAGAGAGGTCAGCCTGAGCCCCTTGCCTCACACCGGCCCCTCCTAGGCTGACAGGTCCGCGGGAGCCCCTAGCCTCACACCGGCCCCTCCCACGCTGACAGAGGTCAGCGTGAGCCCCTTGCCTCACACCGGCCCCTCCCACGCTGAGAGAGGTCAGTGTGAGCCCTTGCCTCACACGGGCCCCTCCCACGCTGAGAGAGGTCAGCGTGAGCCCCTTGCCTCGCACGGGCCCCTCCCACGCTGAGAGAGGTCAGCGTGAGCCCTTGCCTCGCACCGGCCCCTCCCACGCTGAGAGAGGTCAGCGTGAGCCCCTTGCCTCACACCGGCCCCTCCCACGCTGAGAGAGGTCAGCGTGAGCCCCTTGCCTCACACCGGCCCCTCCCACGCTGAGAGAGGTCAGCGTGAGCCCCTGCCTCAACAGACCACCATGAGGGAGTAGCAGGGTCGCACGTGGGCTGCTGGGAGGTAGGCAGGGACTTGGGCCCGGGAGGTCGCGGTGGGGCGAGAGCTGGGCCTGGAGACTCCCCTGGGAGGCAACAGTGGGGTCTGCAGACGCCCTTCTCCAGCCGGAGCTGGGACTGTTCAGTCACTGGGAGAAGGGATGTGGGTCTGAAGAGCTTGGTTGCAGAAACTTCGGGGTCTACAAACGCAGGCGGGAGCTGAGCCAAAAGAGCTTGTTTGCTGGGAGGCGGGAGATGCAGCCAGGAGGAACAGCTGGGCCATGCGGGAGGCGGAGGCCAGGCCTCCTCAAGTTGGCCTCTCAGACCCACTTGCAGCCTCCCGGCGTCCTCTCCGGGCCCAGCTCTTCCTCCCGGCTGCATCTCCGGGCCGGACTCTCGGCCGACTCCAGGTCCCAACAACGTCTTTGGACTCAGCTCCTGCCCAGCTCCCAGCGGCCCTGGTAGGCCCACAACTTCCCTAAGCCAAGCTCCCCAGGCCCAGCTCAGGCCTCACGGTGGCCTCTCCAGGCTCAGCTCCTGCCCTCCGATGACATCAGCAGGCCCCAAACGGCCTCCGGTCAGTGGGCTCCTCTAGGCCCAGCTTGGGCCTCCCGGCGGCCTCTGCAGGCCCAAGTCGTCCTCAAGTCGGCCTGGAAGTGGGCCTGGAAGAGCAGCAAGTCGGCCTCCCCGGGCCCAGCTCCGTCCTCTTGGCGGCCTCTCCAGGTGCAAAACTTCCTCGAGTCAGCCTCTCCAGGCCCAGCTCCTCCTGCCTCCCAGTGGCCTCTTTCGGCCCAGCCCAGCTCATGGCTCTCGGCGGCCTTCCCAGGCCCCGCTTTTGACTTTTGGCAGCCTCTTCAGGCGCAGAACTTGATCTCCAGTCGGCCTTTGCAGGCCCGGACTCCTGCCTCTCGAAGGCCTGCACGGGCCTGGCCTCGGCCTGGGCCTCACAGCGGACTCTCCACGCCCAGCTAGCTCTCGCCTCACTGCGGCCTCCCCAGTCCAAAGCTCCTGCCTTTCGGCCACTTCGGCAGGTCCAGCTACTGCCTGCCAGTGGCCTCTTTAGGCCCAGCTCATTCCTCACAACGGCCTTTCCAGGCCCCGTTTTTCCCTTCCGGCAACCTCTTGGCCTCTAATTTGTTTATCTTTTGTGTATAAATCCCAAAATATTGAATTTTGGAATATTTCCACCATTATATATTTTGGTAGGTAATTTATTTGGAGTGAGTTTCTGCACCATGCCCGAATTTTTTATTTTATTTTCCTTATTATTTGGTGTTAAACAGGTTTAATGACGGTCATGGCAACTTTTTGGCACGATGAAAAATATCGCCCATGATCAACGTGTTATGTTCTGGGGAAGGGGGCAAAGGCAGGGTGAATCACTTTCTTAAAAAGTATAGCTCAAGTTGGGAGTGCAGAGGGAATGGGGAGAAAACCCTCCCGCTGCCTGTGTCGAAGTGCAGGAGCCCCACCCCCATACTCACCTGAGTCCAGCCCCTCTGGGGAAAGAAGGGGTGCATGAACTCCCCCTAGTCCACAGGCGCCTCCCTGTGGCCCAAGGCCATCTTCACACTCCATCTTGTAGCCCCAGCAGGAGCTATTTTCCGAAAAGTGAAAAGCTCTGAAGGTCCCACAATTCATGGTATGTACAGGGGCTTGGAGGAGGGAAACTGCCCAGCTTTCCCCCGGCACAGCTGCAGGGGTAGGGGGTATAGATAAGAGGAGCAGGCCTTGGCCAGGCGTGGTGGCTCACGCCTGTAATCCCAGCACTTTGGGAAGGGGAGGCAGGCAGATCACGATGTCAGGAGATCGAAATCAGCCTGGCCAAGATGATGAAGCCCCGTCTGTACTAAAAATACAAAAATTAGCCGGACGTGGTAGCATGCACCTGTAATCCTAGCTACCCGGAAGGCTGAGGCAGGAGAATGGCGTGAACCCGGCGGGAAGAGGTTGCAGTGAGCCAAGATCGCACCACTGCACTCCAGCCTGGGTGACAGAGCAAGACTCGGTCTCAAAAAAAAAAAAAAAAAAAAAAAAGAGGCAGGCCTTACTCTGTCCCAAACTGAAAGGATTAAATGGCTTTACCTGGGAGAAGATAACCATCCTGCCCTCCATTGCTACCCCCACATACTTTCCATGTTCTCAGGGGTTACTGTGAGTCCTGGGATCTTTGGGGTTGCCCACCTGCCTGTGGTAGTTATGGAGACCCCCAGGTGTTGAGGCAGGGCTGGGGTGTCCCCTTCCAACCAGGCTGTCAAGGCCCCAACTCTGGGGCTGAGGCAGTGGCAGGGCAGCCAGGGTTACGCCAGAGCCTGAGCAGGTTGAGGTGGGGTCAGGCAGGGCTGGGAGTCAGGGCAGGGGCAGCAGCAGTGGACCCGCTATGTACACATCATCTTCTCCAAGGTTTGTGTGCAGAACATCCTGCCCATGCTGCCCCAGCAGCTTCAGTTGGCACCTGCCCCAGTCCAGCCTCTGGGAACCATGCAGCAGCTCCCAGCGGCCCTGCACCCACCACCAGCATCCGTTTCACCTGCAGTTGAAAATCTGTGAGGTGCCCAGAAGATCATGCAGTCATCAGTCCCACGGAGCAGCCCGCGAGGCTGAGGCTCCTCCCACTGGACCGCCCCCCAACTGGCACCACTGCTGCCCCTGCCCCTACTCTCAGCCTCACGTGACTCTCGGGCAGAGGCAGTGGTGGGGCAGCCAGGGCAGCGTCAAGAGTCTGAGCCAGGTGAGGTGCGGTCAGGACCCCCACAGGGCTGGGAGTCAGGGCAGGGGCAGAACAAACCTTGGAGGGGTAGATGTGTGCATAGTGGGCCTGGAGGGCGGCTGTGGCCTAGTGGACAGGAAGAAGCAGTGGGCCTGGAAGAGCTGCTTGATCAGGACCGGCACTGGTCCAGGGCACGTGCAGTGAAGAGGACAGCGCCTTCTCGGTCTCGGTTCCCTGAGCCTGTCCTCGGCTTCTCCACCTGTACAGGCAAAGGGGAAGCTGTCCCCATCACACATGGCACACTTGGGGGTGTCGGGCTTTGGACTGCAGCTGGAGCATCTTCTCATCTTGCATTTGGGCGTGGTGGGGTCCTCCAGTGTGGGGTCCATGTCCGTGGGGTTCCCTCTGCCCCGACCCCGAAAGCCCAGTCAGTTTCTCTTCAGGCTCTGCCCCCCGGGTGGCTCAGCTCAGCTCCTGCCTAGGAAAGCCTTAGTGTTGGGAGGGACCCTGATGACTGAGGAGCCTGGTAGCTCCAGGTCGCCCACACTTTCAGGTCTCTTGCACCAGAAGGTGGCAGGATCCATTGGGAGGAAACAGGTCACCTTGGAAGGCGTCCCTGGGCCCCCATCCCCAGGGGTAGGGGCCGTAGGGGGCCCGCTCTGCTGCCTTGACCAGACTCCTGGGCTTTGAAGGCTCCTGGGCCCAGTAAGGAGGTGGGTGCCAAGGTTGAGGAGGAAGCATCCGAGTATGTGTAGGAGGAGGACAGGGTGGGACCATAGACTTTGCCAAAAGCTGCAGGTGGATCGGGGGACACTGGGGGCTCAGGATCCAGCAAGGGGCGGCAAGAGTAAAGGAGGAAGGAATGACAGGTGCAAATACCTTCCCACCAAAGCCCTTGTTGCCCTCTGGCTCCTCCCCAGAGTTGTCCCCACTCTGTCGGTCACCCACTCCTTGAACTTGAGATCGGTGTCAGTGGTGCTAAAGCCATCATCAGCAATGACATCATCACCCCCTCCTCCTCATGGATGACCGTGTGCTCCTCGTCACTCACTATGTCCTCACTGGCCATGTGCTGGGAATGAGCAGCTCAGGTGGGCAGCAGCAGGGCTGCCCACTGGTCACCTCCCTCACCAGGGGCTGCAAAGTGGCCTGGAGCTCCATACTGAGTAGAAGGCTTTGGGCCAGAGTATGATGCAGTGCCAGACACCACCTGTGTCAGTTCCCGTAGTGCCTGACGGTCTATTTCCCTGCCGTCCAGGCTGTGTACCCCGCTGTGGGAGAAGGCTTGGGCCAGGCTGAGCCAGGTTCCCTGACTGTGTGCAGCCGTTCTGCCCCACAGAAGCTGCTCCTTGGTATCCGAGCTCTGGAGTGTTTGGGCTGCAACTGACAGGAGTTCAGAGGACACCCCAGGGGCAGTGGCAGTGGCAGTGCCCGTCTCTGATATGCTCCGCTCCCACGAGCCCTTGTTACACTCCTGCTAGCCCCTGGCTTGTGGGCTTGGCCTCTGAGCTGGACTTCTTTCGGTCCTTGTTGCAAGTGGGCCACCTTCACCTGGAAGGCCAGGTCGTATTTCTGCATCTCATTGGGCCCCAGGGTGTACCACCGCTCGCTCAGCATCTGGCTGATGGTCTGGTTATCCTGGTTGGGGTGACCCTGGTGCGCCCCGCCAGGGCCTGGTGCCGCTTGCTGAAGATCATGACCGCCACTCATGGGCCACCGGATGTGGTCCTTGTCCCATTTGTTGGGGCTGCGTCCATCCTTCTCAGAAGATGAGTCCTGTTCCTTGCGCAGGGCACTGAGGGACTGGGCCTGACATCATCTGAGTGGTAGAGGCAACTGGGTGTCAGGAGACATGATGGAGAGGAAAGCATCATCATGGTCATTCTCTGTCTCACTGTCCAGCAGGGACTCCCCTGAGGGGCCCATGGCTCCTCCTCCATGGTGGGAGGTGAGCTTTTACCAGGTTCCACCACCCCCAAAGTGTGTGGGGTTGCGGGCCCTGGGCTTTCAGGGCAGGTGGCTCCAGGGGGCCGCCCAGGGTCAACACTCCCTGTCTCACCTGGTGGACGCTCATGAGCAACAGCTGCCAACTTGGCAGGTTCTTTGCTCTGGTTGGAGGCCACTGAGTGACTGGCAGGTTGCTGGGCCTCACACGGCTGCAGGGAGGGGTCAGGAAGGGGACAGAGTACCAGGAGAACACAGCCACAGAGCAAGGTTCCACGTTCCTCCACACAAACATGCTGACGCCACTGGAGGCCTCGCTGGACGCAGACATCAGGGGCCTGTGGGCCAAGTACATGGTCTGGGCAGGGGGTTCCTGGCAGGGACTCACACCTCCTCAGCCCCCTCCTCAGCCAAGGCAGCTTGGACCCACGGAAGTGGGGATGGAAGGGGAGCATGAGGCCAGGCCTCAAGTTTTTTTTTTTTTTTTTTTTTGAGATGCAGTTTGGCAGGCTGGAGTGCAGTGATGCGATCTCAGCTCACTGAAACCTCCACTTCCTGGGTTCAAGCAATTCTCCGGCCTCAGCCTCCCACGTATATGCACCTTTACTGCTGAATATTATATATTTTCTTATGCTTTCATGTGATTGATTAGCATTCTTTTTTTTTTTCTTTTTGAGACAGAGTGTTGCTCTGTCGCCCAGGCTGGAGGGCAGTGGTGTGATCTCGGCTCACTGCAACCTCCGCCTCATGGTTTAATTGATTCTCCTGCCTCAGCCCCCTGAGTAGTTGGGATTACAGGCACCTGCCACCACACCTGGTTAATTTTTTTTGCATTTTTAGAAGGCGTGGGTTTTTGCCATGTTGGCCTGGCTGGACTTGACCTCCTGACCTCAAGTGATCCACCCTCCTCGGCCTCCCAAAATGCTGGGATTACAGGCATGAGCCACCACACCCAGCTGCTTTCTTTCATTTTTACTTGAAAAACTCCGTTAAGCATTTCTTTTAAAGTAGACCTAGTGGTGGCTCATACCTATAATCCCAGCACTCTGGGAGGCCAAGGTTTCAGGATCACTTGAGCCCAGGAGTTCAAGACCAGCCTGGGTAACATAATGAGACACCATCTCTACAAAAAATGCAAAAATTAGCTGAGCATGGTGGCATGCACCTGTAGTCCCAGCTACCTGGGATGCTGAGGTGGGAGGATCACTTGTGCCCGGGAAGTCACAGCTGCAGTGAGCCATGATCGCACCACTGCACTCCAGCCTGAGCAACAGTGTGAGACCCTGTTTTTTACTTTTTATTTTTATTTATTTATTTTTTAAAGACATAGGTAGCTAGAGTAATACAGAGATGAAAGGGAGAGTATTCACACACGCTTCCTAAAATAGAAATTACTAAATTTTATTTTACTTAAAATAAAATTTAGCTGTGAGGATTCTCCACAAGGCTGCTCATGACATGGCAGATGGCTTCCCCTTGGATGGAATGACAGGAGGGCGAGGGCCAAGGTGAGGGTGGTACAGAGAGAGAAAAAACTACCAAGATGAAAGCTGCAGTGCCTTTTATAACCTAATCTTGGAAGGGACATATCACTACTTGTGCCTTATCCTTTCAGTCACACAGACCAACCCTGATATGTTATGGATAGGGACTTGGAGACTGCTCCAAAGACCAGGAGGTGATGATCACTGGGGTCCTCTGGGAGACTGGCCACCACAGTTGCCTTTTCCTTTTCAGGTCACTTACAAGGGTCTTTGTTGCTATGGAGGTGGATGTGGGCATAATCAAAGGATACATGTTGTACAGGCCTTTATTATACAAACCTCTACAATAAAACAATGAATAACACATCACTGCCAAGACAGTTATACAGTGTTAAATTGGAATGGAAAGGAAGGAATCAGAATTTCATGTGATAGAACACTTAAAAGTCTGCCTGTGCACATGTATGAATATGCATTAGGGAGAAGTAAAAGAGTGACCTGAAAATCTTCCTAAAGTAATATTATCTAGAAAGTTTGAGAGGTTTAACTGTGGCTAACAAGATTTCCTGAAGATAAAATGTTCCTGGGGCCTTAATAGTTACAAGAACTTTACCAAATCAAGAAAGCAAATATATAGGAGTCTAAAAATTATTTAGTTTTGCGTATTCATTTCAGAGTACCAATTATGATTTTATTTCTTTTTAATTTTTAAAAGTTTAGAAAAAAAACGAGAACCAATTACAATGTTAAAAGGAAACAGGAAGGATAGATTTGGGGCCAATTATATTACCGTTTGGGTTTTTGTTACTATAAAAATGGAAATATTAAAGATTTTTTTAAATGAGTGTGGTAATAGAGTACAAATCTGCAAATGATGAATCAGCAATTATATTTTTATATCAAACAGGGTATGTTTGTGATATTGATATAGTATTAATGCACTGTGAATTTATTTATTTATTTTGAGATGGAATCTTGCTCTGTCGTGCAGACTGGTGTGCAGTGGTGCGATCTCAGCTCACTGCAACCTCTGTGATATGGTTTAGCTGTGTCCCCACCCAAATCTCATCTTGAATTCCTATGTGTTGTGGGAGGGACCTGGTGGAAGGTCCATGAATCATGGGGGCAATCAATTCTTTCCTGTGCTGTTCTTATGATAGTAAATAAGTCTCACAAGATCTGATGTTTTTTTTTTTTTTTCGAGACAGAGTCTCACTCTGTCACCCAGGCTGGTGTGAAGTGGTGCAATCTCAGCTCACTGCAGCCTCTGCCTCCTGGGTTCAAGCGATTCTCCTGTCTCAGCCTCCCAAGTAGTTGGGATTACAGTTGCCTGCCACCATGCCTGGCTAATTTTTGTATTTTTAGTAGAGAGGGGATTTCACCATGTTGGCCAGGCTGGCCTTGAAGTCCTGACTTCAGATAATCTGCCTGCCTCAGCTTCCCAAAGTGCTGGGATTATAGGCATGAGCCACTGTGCCCAGCTGAGATCTGATGGTTTTAAAAAGAGGAGCTCCCCTGCATGAGACCTCACTTTTTGCCTGCTACCATTTATGTAAGATGTGACTTGCTCCTTCTTGCCTTCCATCATGACTGTGAGGCTTCCCCAGCCATATGGAATTGTAAGTTCAATTAAACTTCTTTTCTTTGTAAATTACCCAGTCTCGGGTATGTCTTTATCGGCATTAGTATGAAAACGGACTAATACAGTAAATTGGTACCAGGAGTGGGATGTTCTGAAAAGATACCTGAAAATGTGGAAACGACTTTGGAACTGGGTAATAGGCAGAGGTTGGAACAGTTTAGAGGGCTCAGAAAAAGACAGGAAAATGTGGAAAAGCTTGGAACTTTCTAGAGACTTGTTGAATGGCTTTGCCAAAAATGCTGATAATGATGTGGACAATAAGACCCAGGCTGACGTGGTCTCCGATGGAGATGAGGAACTTACTGGGAACTGGAGCAAAGGTGACTCTTGTTATGTTTTAGCAAAGCGACTGGCAGCATTTTGCCCCTGCCCTAGAGATGTGTGGAACTTTGAACTTGAGAGAGATGATTTAGGGTATCTGGCAGAAGAAATTTCTAAGCAGCAAAGCATTCAAGAGGTGACTTGGGTGCCATTGAAAGCATTCAGTTTTAAAAGGAAAACAGAGCATAGAAGTTTGAAAAATTTGCAGCCTGGCAATGCGATAGAAAATTCCATTTTCTGAAGAGAAATTCAAGCCAGCTGCAGAAATTTGCATAAGGAAGGAGGAGCCAAATGTTAATCCCCAAGACAATGGGGAAAATGTCTCCAGGCCATGTCAGAGGCCTTCACGGCAGTCCCTCCCATCACAGGCCCAGAAGCCTAGGAGGAAAAAGTGGTTTCATGGGCTGGGCCCAGGGTCCCCAAGCTATGTGCAGCCTGGGGTTTGGTCCACTGCATCCCAGCTGCCCCAGCTGTGGCTGAAAGGGGACAATGTAGAGCTCAGGCCCTGGCTTTAGATGGTGCAAGCCCCAAGCCTTCTGGTGTTGAGCTTCCATGTGGTGTTGAGCCTGCAGGTGCACAGAAGTCAAGAATTAAGGTTTTGGAACCTCCACCTAGATTTCAGAAGATGTATGGAAATGCCTGGATGCCCAGGCAGAAATTTGCTGCAAGGGTGGGGCTCTCATGGAGAACCTCTGCTAGGGCAGTGCAGAAGGGAAATGTGGGGTCGGATCCCCCACACAGAGTCCCTACTGGGGCACTGTCCTCCAGACCCAGAATGGTAGATCCACCGACAGCTTGCACTGTGTGCCTGGAAAAGCCACAGACACTCAATGCCAGCCTATGAAAGCAACCAGGAGGGAGACTGTACCCTGCAAAGCCACAGGGGCAGAGCTGCTCAAGACCATGGGAACCTACCTCTTGTGTCAGCATGACCTGGATGTGAGACGAGTCAAAGGAGAACATTTTGGAGCTCTAAGATTTGACTGCCCTGCTGGATTTTGGACTTGCATGGGGCCTGTAGCCCCTTTGTTTTGGCCAGTTTCTCCCATTTGGAATGGCTATATTTACCCAATGCCTATACCCCCATTGTATCCAGGAAGTAACTAACCTGCTTTTGATTTTACAGGCTCATAGGTGGAAGGGACTTGCCTTGTCTCAGATGAGACTTTAGACTGTGGACTTTTGAGTTAATGCTGAAATGAGTTAAGACTTTGGGGGACTGTTAGAAAGGCATGATTGGTTTTGAAATGTGAGATCATGAGATTTGGGAGGGGCCAGGGGCAGAATGATACAGTTTGGCCGTGTCCCCCTCCGAATCTCATCTTGAATTTCTATGTGTTGTGGGAGGGACAGGTGGGAGGTCATTGAATGATGGGGGCAAGTCTTTTCTGTACTGTTCTTGTGATAGTGAATAAGTCTCATGAGATCTGATGGTTTTAAAAAGAGGAGTTTCCCTGCTCAAGCTCTCTCTCTTTGCCTGCTGCCATCCATGTAAGATGTGACTTGCTCCTCCTTGCCATCTGCCATGATGTGAGGCTTCCCCAGCCACGTGGAACTGTAAGTCAATTAAACCTCTTTTCTTTGTAAATTATCCAGTCTTGGGTACGTCTTTATCAGCAGCGTGAAAACAGACTAATGCACTCTGCCTCCCGGGGTTCAAGCAATTCTCATGCCTTAGCCTTCCAGGTAGCTGGGACTACAGGTGTGGACTACCACGCCTGGCTAATTTTTGTATTTTTGGTAGAAACAGGGTTTCACCATGTTGGCCAGGCTGGTCTTGAACTTCTGCCTCAAGTGATCCACCTGCCTCGGCCTCCCAAAGTGCTGGGATTACAGGCATGAGCCACCGCACCTGGCCTGCACTGTGAATTTATAATCCCAGTGATTAGATGTGGATATTAATGTTATTCATTTCCTTTTTACCTTATTTTATGTTTGTTTTTAATAATAATAATTTTGTAACATTTGAAGATATAAATATCCTTAAATACTTTTACAGTCATGTTAAAAATTCTTCGGATTTCAAAAACAATGAAAAACTTGATAATGCATTTGGAAATTGTAGAAATATGAGAGAGTCCTAATTTTGAAAATGAGGCACTCTGATACAGGTCAGTTGTACAAGGACATTAGTACATTAGTACTTTGATACCTTCATGTTTGGCAGTTATAGTCAGGTACTTCTTTTATGAATTTAAAATTAGTAATTTATTTTATGACCAACTTCAACTTTTCAGGAGCTGTTATTGTGAAAGTCTTTTTGCTACTATGAGTTTTATCCAGTCAGAAACAGGAACCAATTGTAAACAATTACTTCTATTGCTGCAAACAATTTTTAAAAACCTGCCAAATATGCAATGCCTTGCTATTCAAAAGAAAAAAAATTCATTGGTTTAACTCCATAGTTTTTTTGTTTTTGTTTTTGTTTTTTTGAGATGGAGTCTTACTCTGTTGCCCAGGCTAGAATGCAGTGGCACCATCCTGGCTCACTGCAAACTCCACCTCCCAGCTTCAAGCGATTCCCCTAAGAGTAGCTGGGATTACAGGCCTGCGCCACCATGCCCAGCTAATTTTTGTATTTTTAGTAGAGACAGGGTTTCACCATGTTGGCCAGGCTGGTTTTGAACTCCTGACCTCAGGTGATCCACCCACCTTGGCCTCCCCAAGTGCTGGGATTATAGTAGTGAGCCACTGTGCCCCAAAAGAAAAAAAAATTTCAAATTTCATACCTTAAAAATTATCTCCTTTATGAGATCAACACCTGTGGAAAGAAAAAAAAAGAAAACATTATTTCCTTCAAACTAACCTGGTAACGTTTGGAAATACTATAAACCCTCAATATTTAAAACAGTGTAGTACCAGAGTGTGAATAGACAGATCAAAGCAATGTAAAATAAATTCTGAAATTGGCCCCTTATAGTTAAGACTTTTGATTATGAGAAGGGTGGTATTGTCCTCATGAATCTCAATGAGGCTTAAACTGACCAGCCTATTTAATAGCACAGCCTTCCACCACATCCATCCCCAACATTCCTGGTCCCCCTCATCCTGTTCTTCTTTTCTTTCTGTAGCACTGACCACCTCCTAACACACTATGCGATTATTTATTGTGTTTTTTTAATTGTTGGAATCCCCTCGCATAAACGTAGCCTTTTTATTTTGTTCACTGATCTATCCCAAGCATCTAGGAAAGTGCCTACCATATATAGTAGATACTTGATAAACATTTGTTAAATGAATGAATCTCAAATCAGTGGTGAAAGATGTAACATCCTATACAATAAGTGACACTGGACAATTGATAGCCATCTGGGGAAATACAGACAAACACATTGGTTCTAGACTTTACATCACACACCAGGAAAAAATCTAGATGGATTAAAGGCTTAAATAGAAAGATAACAACCGTAAAAGTCATTCAGGAAACCATGGGGAAATGATTGTATAACCTTGGAATGGGGAAACTTTGTCAAAATATCATACAAAAATCCAAAAGCCATAAATGAAAATATTGATAAATTTAACTACCAAAAGAAATTCCACAAGGCAACAACACAGTAAACATATTCAAAGACAAATAAAAAACTAGGAAAAAATCACAACTCAGTCTTTCCAATATAAAAAGATTGCCTATAAAATAGATAAGAAAAAGACTAATAGCCTAATAGAAAAATTGGCAAATGTTATGAATTAAAAATTCATAGAATAAAAACCAATGAGATAAATGAAGAGATGCCCAATTAAAATTACATTGAGATATCATTTTAAAAACTTTCAGCCTGATAAGTTCAAAAGCTTTATGACATACTGAGATGGTGGATTTGTGAGAAGCACAAACTCTCAAACATTGTTGGTGGAAATTTAAATTTGTATACTTGTTATGAAGTTCATCACAGTAGTATCCATCAGCATATACACTCTTTTTTTAAAAAAAATATTTATTTGTTTTGAGACAGGGTCTCACTCTGTTGCCCAGGTTGGAGTGCAGTGGCGTGATCTTGGCTCACTGCAACCTCTGCCTCCCAGGCTCAAGTGATCCTCCCACCTCAACCTCTCAAGAAGCTGGGACCAAAGGCATGCACCACCATGCCTAACTAATTTTTTGTATTTTTTATAGAGATGGAGTTTCACTGTGTTGCCCAGGCTGGTCTCAAACTCCTGGACTCAAGCAATCTCACCTCAGTCTCCCAAAGTGCTGGGATTATAGGCGTGAGCCACCGCACCCAACTCATATACATCCTTTCACACAGCAATTCTACTTTCAAGAATTTTTTCTTGTTACCAGACAGGATTAGCTAGGTTAAGTTGAGGTAATAAACAATCTCAAAACATCAATGGCTTAAAATTACAAAGGGCTTTTAAAAATGTCTCACTAGTGCCATGGAAAGACTATCCTTAAAAAAGTATCTTAAAAATATGTTTAAGAGAAAAGAGCAAGTTGAAAAAAAAATAGTGCCATTAGTCGTTACGTCAGTGTACATCTAAGCTGCCATCTGGTGGTGGTTTTCTTCCTCCTGAAGAACTCTTAGTGTTTCTCATAGTTCGGGTCTACTGGAAACAATTTTTCTCAGCTTTTATTTGTCTGAAAAATTCTTTTTTTTTTTTTTTTTTTGAGATGGAGTCTCACTCTGTCGCCCAGGCTGGAGTGCAGTGGCGCGATTTTGGCTCACTGCAACCTCCGCCTCCCGGGTTCAAGCAATTCTCCTGCCTCAGCCTCCTGAGTAGCTGGGATTACAGGCACGCGCCACCACACCCGGCTAATTTTTGTATTTTTAGTAGAGATGGGGTTTCATCGTGTTGGTCAGGCTGGTCTCGAACCCCTGACCTTTTGATCCACCCACCTTGGCCTCCCAAAGTGCTGGGATTACAGGCATGAGCCACCGCACCCAGCTGAAAAATTCTTTAGTTCCCCTCAAATTTTTTTTTTTTTTTTTTAAGAGATGGGAATCTCAATATGGTGCCCAGGCCAGGTGGGACTTGAACTTCTGGACTCAAGCAATCCTCCCACCTCAGCTTCCCAAGTAGCTGGAACTATAGGGATGCACCATGAACTACTAATTTAAAATAAACTTTCTCCTTTATTAGTACTTTTTAGTAGAGACGGGGTTTCACCATATTGGCCAGGCTGGTCTCGAACTCCTAGCCTCAAGTGATCCATTTGCGTCAGCCTCCCAAAGTGCTGGGATTACAGGTGTGAGCCACCACACCCAGACATTCATCTTTATTTTTAAAGGATATTTTTACTGAATATAAAATTCTCCGAGTTGGCAGTTTTTTCTTTCAGCAATCTTAAGATGTTTATGCCTTCTGGCTTCAACAGTTGGAGCAAGAAGATTGCTGTAATTCTTATCTTGGTTCCTCTGGATATTTTTAAGGTTTTCTTTCTATCAGCAATTTGATTACGATGTGCCTCATAAGGATTTATTTGTGTTTATCCTGCTTGGGGTTTATTGAGCTTTGTGGACTTGTACATTTATAGTTGTCACTACAGTTGGAAATTTTTAAGCCATTATTTCTTTAAATACGTTTCTATCTCAAGAAGTACAGTTATCTCCAAATGAGCGTCATCTACATGTCCACAACTCTGATCAGACCACTCTTAGAGCCAGTAATGATTATTTTAATACCTACCATACTTTGTGTATATTTACTCCTCAGTAAATATTTGTAGAGCTGCACATAGGGAATTTCTTTAACACCTTTAAAGTTTATTTATTTAAATAAGAAATACATGCCCATGGTAAATATTTCAAATAGTACAAAAATATTTCAAATAGTACAAAAAAGGAGGTATTCTGTGAAAAGTAAGTCTTTGTTTCACCAAAGATACCAATCCCTGCCCCCTCCCCGTCCTAAGGCCATCACTGTTAGCATTTCCTTTTTTCTCCTCCCAAAATTGTCTGTGCATGTTCAAGTATATATGGATATATATCCTTGTGCTAGCATACTATATACACTGTTCTGCATCTTTTTAAAGTTCAATAATCTTGGCGATCATTCTATATCAGTACATATAAAGTGGGCTTTTTATGAATGGCCTAACATTACATCATACAGATGTATCATAATTTAATTAAGTAGTGCCCTGTTGGTGGATATTCAAGTCGTCTGGTCTTTTGCTATTGCAAATAATGTTGCAGTAAAGTAAAATGTAAAATAAAAGTAAATGTCTTACTTACTTAAAAACCTACTTCAAAAGTAAATGATGGACTTTAGGAGGTTAAGAATTAAAAATTAATAAACATATAAATAAATGAGGTACTCTAGTACTTGGGGTCATGCTGATGTTCTTGTCATCTGAATTTTTGGTTTATATGCTGCAAACATTGTCAAAGAAATTTCCTATTTCTTTTACAAGGAAAAGAGAAAAACATGTCAAGAATAGGGAGTACTATTATAAGAAAGCAAAAGTAACAACTTTGAAGGTTTGAATTTCTGGTGTTATAAACTTTGTATGCTAAAAAAAGATAAATGTTAGTTTCCACTTCTAATGATCAAGTCTTAGGAAGATATAAGCCAATAAGATATAAGCTGCTTCTGATGGTACAGCTTCAGGGAAACACCAGTGAGAAGCACGTGTCTCCCCTGATAAGAAGAGAAGTGCTAGGAGATTGAGCCTCAGTCACAGGCAGATGTGTGTCTTGACAGCCACGGTGTGTGTCTTGAGAGTTTAAAAGACGTGAAAGAATGATTTGACCCATTGGCTTGCTCGCTGAATAAGCACCAAGGCAAGAGAGCCTGGTAGTTGTCCTGCATAGTCTAGGAAGGACATTCTGAGAAGGATAACTAATACTTCATCCCTCTTCAACTTGATGCAACTTGAAGAGCAAGTCCTTGGGTGAAAGTTTCTTGTCCGGTACCAAAGATAGGAGATAGCAGGTAAAGGGAACAAGTTGGTACCACGGCAATGGTGTCCCAGTAAATTTTTATTTTGTTTTGTTTTGTTTGCAAGAACAGTATGGGATAAACAATAGCAAATATACAGCCTTGGTTTCCCCAAATCCTACAATCTCAGTGCAGGAAGGTCATCTTCAGCAGTCAGCTCAGAATAGCCTCAAGGGACATGATGTCTACAGCTTCTGGCTTCAGAATAATGTCCTATTACTGTCAAGTGGCACCCCCCACCATTTCTTCAAAGGCTGTGATAAGTTTTGCACAGATGAGGGCAGTAGAAAGGAGGTAGTTGCTGCTAGACACCATCCTTCTCTGTATATTCCATACTGACCTTGCTCTAGGCAAAGGCCCCCACCACAAAAACAATAGGGTCACTGCTGAACACCAGCTCTTACACCTACCTCACTGATGCCTGGAATGGAAAAAGAAGTGCCGATTTTCTTTTTCTTTCTTTCTTTTTTTTTTTTTAGACAGAGATTCACTGTGTGGCCCAGGCTGGAGTACAGTGGCACAATCTTGGCTCACTGCAACCTCCGCCTCCCGGGTTCAAATGGTTCTTTTGCCACAGCCTCCTGAGTAGCTGGGAATAAAGGCGCATGCCACCACACCCAGCTAATTTTTGTATTTTTAGTAGAGACAGGGTTTCACCATATCGGCCAGACTGGTTTCAAACTCGTGACCTCGTGATCCTCCCTCCTTGGCCTCCCAAAGTACTGGGATTAAAGGTGTAAGCCACCACACCCAGCCAGAAGTGCCAATTTTCATACATCCAACTGGGAAGTGATCTGATGTTGGATTCTTTTTTCTTTCTTTTTTTTTTTTAGGTGGAGTTTTGTTCTTGTTGTCCATGCTGGAGTGCAATAATGGTGTGATCTCAGCTCACTGCAACTTCCGCCTCCCAGGTTCAAGTGATTCTCCTACCTCAGCCTCCCGAGTAGCTGGGATTACAGATGCCTGCCACCACGCCCGGCTAATTTTTTATATTTTTAGTAGAGATGGGGTTTCACCATGTTGGTCGGGCTGGTCTCCAACTCCTGACCTCAGGTGATCCACCCGCCTCGGCCTTCCAAAGTGCTGGGATTACAGGTGTGAACCACTGCACCTAGCCCTGTTTCTCTTTTTAAATATACAATTTTAGGATCCCTTTTTTTTTTTTTTTTTGAGATGGGAGTCTCATTCTGTCACCCAAGCTGGAGCGCAGTGGCACAATCTCTGCTCACTGCAACCTCTGCCTTCTGGACTCAAGTGATCCTCCCACCTCAGCCTCCCAAATAGCTGGGACCACAGGGTGTGCCACTACACCCGGGTAATTTTGGTATTTTTTGTAGAGACGAGGTTTTACCATATTGCCCAGGCTGATCTTGAACTCCTAAGTTCAAACAATCCACACACCTTGGCCTCCTAAAGTGCTGGGATTACAGGCGTGAGCCACTGCACCTGGCCTTATAATACTCTTTATTGTAAATTTCATATAACCAGTTGATTCTTACCAAAAGCTTTTGTTGATTTTTGTCAAACGCTGATATTTCTAGCCAACCTATGATTGCAACTGACAAGCAAGTATAGTTCTGACATGAATATTGGTTGATATTTTGATTTACATTAATGAGCAAGGCAAAAGTGAAATAACAAAGTTGTGTATTGGAACTTTACTCATTTGTCAATGACGTGGGCAACTTCTTCGCTAAATTAGGTAAGTCTTCAAATACTGGAAGGCTATTTTCTCAGATTTTTCTATGCCCAAAATATAATAGCTACAGACACATCTTTAAGTTTAATCTGCATAATTAACATTTTCTCTATCACTTTAGTTTAGACAATCAACAGAACAATAAATCAAACCCTGATTTGTAGCACTTGCTGATTTCAAGCTAGCTAACAAGATGAAGTTCCTGAACACACCCTGGGAAGAGATATGCAGCAGCCCACCACTGTATACTGTTTCTTTTCTTTTCTTTTTTTTGAGACAGAGTCTTGCTTTGTCGCTTAGGCTGGAGTGCAGTGGCACCATCTTGGCTCATTACAACCTCCACCTCCCGGATTCAAGCGATCCCCCTGCCCCAGCCTCCCAAGTAGCTGGACTACAGGTACCCACCACCACACCTGGCTAATTTTTGTAGTTTTAGTTGAGACGGGGTTTCACCTGTTGACCAGGCTAGTCTCGAACTCCTGACCTCAGGCGATCCACCCACCTCGGCCTCCCAAAGTGCTGGGATTACAGTCATGAGCCACCAAGCCCAGCCAAGTTTATATCATTTAAGTTTTAAAGGCTGGGCACAGTGGCTCACACCTGTAATCCCAGCACTTTGGGAGGCCGAGGCGGGTGGATCACCTGAGAGCGGGAGTTCCAGACCAGCCTGACCAACATGGAGAAACCCTGTCTCTACTAAAAATACAAAATTATCCGGGTGTGGTGGTGCATGCCTGTAATCCCAGCTACTCGGGAGGCTGAGGCAGGAGAATTGCTTGAAGATGGGAGGCAGAGGTTGTGGTGAGCCGAGATCACGCCACTGCACTCTAGCCTGGGCAACAAGAGCAAAACTCTGTCTCAAAAAAAAAAAAAAAGTTTTAATAATTGCTGTGTTTAACAACTGGTTTGTAGCATTCCTGAAAATGTAACAACCAGCTCTCGTGACCTGTTTTGGTCTGGCTCCAGCATACAACTGTGCCACTGCCTTCTCCTTTGCCCACTGTTTCCAAATAAATAAGCTTCTCAGTTTAGTTAACAGGTGTCCATTTCTTTAAAAAAAAAAAATCTCCTTTTCTCCCATGAGATGGGGTAGGGAAGATGAACTCCCTTTTTCCTATCCTTAGACTTCCCTGGGCAGGTGAACAAGTCCCATGGAAGTTTGGTGAGGGGCTTCACTGGGAGGCAAGAGGATTAAAGCCTGTGTGTTCCCGAGAGCCTTCCTTGCATGTGGCCAGCTCACTGCTGCCTTGGCATAACTTTGGGAGGGTCATTTTTCCCATTTGGGGTAAGGCTGAATGTTTACAAAGTGGAATAGGCTGCATTACTGCTGGTTTGTAGTTGGTGGAAAGAGGGAGAAAAGAGCCTGGCACATCCTCTGTCCTTCCTCTTCTTTTTTTTTTTTTTTTTTCCCTTTTCTGTTGTCACCATCACATTCCTTGATGTCATTCCTGCCATTGTGAGCTGACAGGCCCTCCCAGCCCTGGTGGACAGCCCGTAAGTAAATGGGGAGGAAATGCTGGGGAGGTGGGGGCAGATCACATCAACATCCTGGCGTTGGGCTGGGTCGGTGTGGAGCCCCAGAAATGTTCCCAAGCCCATTCTTACCAAGAACCAATGAGTAAAATCAGGGGCCTCCCACCTGAGGTCAGGGAACCAGGCCCTGGAGTGGAACTTGGGGTGGAAAATGGCCTTCTTTGTCAACTGATTCATTCTCCAGAATTCAATTTGTTCTCCAACTCGGTGGTGTTTGAAAGCAACTTTATCCAGGTACCCTGGAAACAGACAGGGTCTGTTTCCAAAACCTGTTCCCAGGGGTTGGTTAGGAGATGCTGTGGCCTTTTAAAGCCCTGGTGGGGGGGGGGGGTCGGGGGGACAAAGAAGCCACCAAAGCTAGAGAAAACCAGAAGGTCTGGGTCCCAAGTTCACCTCCATTTGTGCCTACCGTATGATAGAGCTACCTGCAGGTCATCTGTTCTAGGGAGATTGATTTATGCTTTACAAATGAGAGATCAGAGCTCAGTCTCCAGGCAGGGTTCACAGGCCCTTTCTGGGCCACTTGTCCAAAGTGGATGGTTACAGGGAATGAAGGTTGCTGTTAGAAACTCTGCTCTGAAATCCATCCTCCTCACTCTGGGATGGTTTAGAAACAGCCTTGTTTGAAAGCAAAGACACTGGGTAAATAGGTGTTGCCCAGATCCTACCATTCCCTAAAAGGATGGTGGTGACATGACCAATGGAAGTGAGCCTGGGATGGGGCCACTGGGAGTGGAAGGTGGTCGTTTTCATAAGTATCAAGTCTTAACGCGGGTGCTGCCTGCCTCCCTCTAGCGGTCTAGCCTGAACCTGTGCTCCTGCGCAGGAGAGCATAACCAGTTAATCAGCCAGTAAGCACACACTAAACATCTACTGAGTGCAGGGCAGGAGGTGCAGAGAAAGATCAGAGTGTCCCTGGCCAGGAAGCCTATGAGTTTGGTTTACCTGTTATTTGGTAACTGTCTAAGCAAGCTCTATGTCAGAGAGCTTGGGCCAGCTGATGCACCAGGCATGACTGCAGAGAGCAGGTGCTGGGGGCATTCAGGGCATTCTCCCTGGACTTTGGCAGTTGAAGAAGGCTTTCCAGAAGGGTCTTAAGCCATTCTTTGAGAGACTGCTGAGATTTTGGTAAGTGGAAGAGCAGCGGGGAGGATATCCCAGACAGAGGGGCTTCAAAGTACCTAAGGAAAGGCAGGGAGGCTGGAATGCAAGGTCTGCAAGACACAGACCCATTCAAATGGAGTGGGAAAGTAGCCAGGGGTTATAGGAGAGAAGGTGGGAACAGTTTGAGGTGGGTCTTGGGCTTAATTTGGAGACTCTTCACAGAGCAGCGAGCTACTCCCTAATGGAGTCCCCGGATTTTGGAGAGCTGTGTTTATGGCTCCTGCCACTCCACGGTCCCTTTGCTGCGCCCCAGGAGATGTGTAGTTGGGTGATCAGCTGGCAAACCTGGGGCGAGCTCATTCCTAACATACCCTTGGTGGAGACAGAGCAGTAACATGGGAAGTCCAGTCTCAGGATCCAATTTCTAGTCATTTCTATTTGGGTGTAATGATTCAGCTGCAAATTTCTTCTCTTAATGTGTGCTTTTTTTTTTGAGATGGAGTCTCACTCCGTTGCCCTGGCATGGTCTAGGCTCACTGCAACCTCTGCCTCCTGGGTTCAAGCAATTCTCCTATCTCAGCCTCCCGAGTAGCTAGGACTACAGGCGTGCACCACCTCGCCCAGCTAATTTTTTTGTGTTTTAGTAGAGATGGGGTTTCACCATGTTGGCCAAGATGGTCTTGATCTCTTGACCTCATGATCTGCCCGCCTTGGCCTCCCAAAGTGCTGTTTTCTTTGGCCTAATATTAAAACTGTTTAGATTCTCTGAATGGACACTAAGTGACCTGGGTAGCAGCAAACTTAGAACGTGCTAGGGAGAGGCTGACCCGCACAGAAAAGTTCAAAGTTTGATTTTTTTAAAAAAAATTTTCGATAGAGACAGGGTCTCACTATGTTGCCCAGGCTGGTCTTGAACTCCTGGCTTCAAGTGATACTCCGGCTTTGGACTCCCAAAGTGCTGGGATTATAGGCATGAATGACCGCACACAGTCCAAAGTTTACTTGAAGTGATGCAACCCACATATTAGTTATAGTTATAGTTGTTATAATACAGTTACACTGCTTCCTCTCTCCCCCTTCCTGCACATCGCCATCACTATCATCATCTCAAAGCAGCATTACCCACAAACATTTATTGAGCACTTACTCTCAATGTGTACAACCCTTTGTGTTTTGCAGAGGATATGAATTTCATTCCTCAACAAGGGCTCCAAGAAGTGTCACTTTTTTTTTTCAAAATCAAAATTCACTTTTCTGGGAACACCATCTGGTCAGGCTGGTGGGAAATTACATTTCAGTCATCCCTGGGGCTTTCCCTCATCCCCAGTTCCACCAAGGACTGGGCAATGGTGTCGATGGTTTTACAAAGTCTAGAACATTGGCTGGGCATAGTGACTTGTGCCTGTGATCCCAGCACTTTGGGAGGCTGAGAAGGGAAGATCACTTGAGCCCAGGAGTTTGACACCAGTCTGGGCAACATAGTGAGACCCCATCTCTATTTTCTAAAAAAAGTGTAGAGCATTGGGAGAAGGCCCTCTGGCCTTGGGAACATAGGGGTCCCTCCTCATATGTTCCTTACCCAGGTCCCTGTGGCTCCTTAGTGGCCACAGCTCTGGTGCTTTTCTGCCAGCCGTGCACAGTGAGGTGGGGGGTGTCTTAGCTGAGACACAGTGCCCAGTGGTGGGCATCCAGTCTTTCTGTCCTGTGATGGCCGCCTTCTGCTTCAAGAGAATAGGTCCTCATTCCACTCAAGACCCAGCAACAAGATAGCCCCTCCATTATCCTGGGAGAAGTGCTCCAAACCTCCCTCAACTCAAGCTGTCTGGGTCTTCCCCATTCAACAGCTTTTTCCTCACTTTCCTCTCCTTCTGGGACTTTCTTCACACAATCTCCCTTTTGGGCCACTAGAAACCAGTGCTGGCTTCTCCTGCCCAAAGATGGGGGAATGAAAACTTCAGTGCCACTCAGCTTTTTCTTGCTAGTGCATCTTTTTACAGTTAGATAAAACAGAGGACCCAGAGAAGAATGACACAGGGTTCCTGCAGCCAAGGACCTTAAAGTGTATTTGGGGAGACCAACGAAAAGGATCAATAGCAGGTCAGGGCCCAGCCCAGTGTGTGCACACCTGCCCCCAAGATGATGTGCCACTTTCCAGCATCTGTATTCTTCCACCCCTTGTTTTCTGCTCCTTTCTGACCCATGTGCCTGAGGCTGATTTCCAGGTCACTAAGCCCGGGAACTGGAGAGATGTCTGTGAAGGGTCTGCCACCGTGATCCTCGGGGTGACCTCCTCGGTGCCCTCCCTGCCACTCCCCAATGTCCTCCTGATGGCCAATGTTACCTGGCCCCAGGGTCCATTTACCACCTGGAGCACACCTGGTGACGCCCCAGTCATCAACCTCAGCAGGTAAAGGCTTGAGGGAGGGCGGGAAGGGATGGAATGATTGACTGGGATATGCATTGCTTTGTAGCTGGATTTTAGATCAAAAGAAAAGACAGTGTTCTTTAGTGCATAAACCCTGTAGAACTCATTCATTCATTTGTTTAGCAACGATTTATTTAGTATCTTTTTTTTTTTTTTTTTTGAGACAGAGTCTCGCTCTGTTGCCCAGGCTGGAGTGCAGTGGTGGGATCTCGGCTCACTGCAAGCCCCGCCTCCCGGGTTCACGCCATTCACCAAGTAGCTGGGACTACAGGCGCCTGCCACCATGCCCAGCTAATTTTTTTTTTTGGATTTTTAGTAGAGATGGGGTTTCACCATGTTAGCCAGGATGGTCTCGATCTCCTGACCTCGTGATCCACCTGCCTCAGCCTCCCAAAGTGCTGGGATTACAGGCGTGAGCCACCGCGCCTGACCTTATTTATTTAGTATCTATATTTACCAAGCACTGTGCTTCGTGCTGGGATAGGGCAGTACCCAGTCCTTGTCTCGAGCCTGGTTTTTGAGAATCTTGGCTTCCTTTTCTGTAAATGTGTGTTTGTGTGTGTGTGTGTAAGTGTGTGTGTGTATATATGTGTGTGTGTATATCGACACGTTTCCATGTCTTTTAAAATCTTTTTGTAAATATCATTTCGATAATTTCTTTAGTAATATGAGTGAATTAAAATTCACTTGACAAGTCCCTAATATTAGACATTTAGAAATGTTTCTTTGTCAATATAGATAGAGGGGGTTTCCAAGGAAAAGGTGGGGATACGAAAGTCAAACACGACTATGAAATGCTGAGATTGAAAAAAAATACTAGATATACAGGAGACAGCTATCCTTTTCCTTGCCCTTTCGACACAGTAAGTCAGGATATAGGGAGAAAGAGTCCTAGAAACTGAGTCAGGAAATCTTAGTTCCAGGTCACACTTAATAAGATCTAAACTTGGGCAAATCACTTAGCCTCTCTAAGCCTCAGCCTCGAAATCTGTAAAGCGGAATTAATCATACTTATCTTGGCAGGGCACAGTGGCTCACATCTGTAATCCTAGCTCTTTGGGAGGCTGAGGTGGGAGGATCGCTTGAAGCCAGGAGTTCAAGACCAACCTGGGCAACATAGGGAGATCCTGTTACTACCAAAAAATACCAAAAAAATTAGGTGGGTGTACTGGCACACACCTGTATTCCTACTAAAGTCCTGGAAATTGGAGAAGAGTCAGTCTTAGTAATCACCCCCACTTTCATTACATGAGCTTTCTCCTTTCAGCATCCCCCAAGCAGAGAGGTAGGAGGCCAGTGACGCTGAGCCACCTCTAGGTGGGCACCCACATGGTCGATTGAAACCACGGGCTCAGCCGGGCGTGGTGGCTCACGCCTGTCATCCCAGCACTTTGGGAGGCCGAGGCGGGCGGATCACGAGGTCAGGAGATCGAGACCATCCTGGCTAACACGGTGAAACCCCGTCTCTACTAAAAATACAAAAAATTAGCTGGGCGTGGTGGCGGGCGCCTGTAGTCCCAGCTACTCAGGAGGCTGAGGCGGGAGAATGGCGTGAACCCCGGGGGCAGAGCCTGCAGTGAGCCGAGATCGCGCCACTGCACTCCAGCCTGGGCGGCAGCGAGACTCCGTCTCAAAAAAAAAAAAAAAAGAAAAAAAGAAACCACGGGCTCTCCCATGGAAATGTCCTGATTATGTCCAGGCTTCTCCCCCTGAAGTACGTGGAGCTACGAATCTACGACCGGCTCCAGCGCATCCTGAGGGTTAGGACAGTGACCGAAAAGATCTACTATCTGAAGCTCCACGAAAAACACCCAGAGATTGTGTTTCAATTCTGGGTCCGCTTGGTGAAAATTCTGCAGAAAGGCCTGTCCATCACCACCAAAGACCCGAGAATCGAATTCACTCACTGCCTGGTGTCCAAGATGCCCACCAACTCCACAGAAACAACAGTAAGTGGGCCTCCCTCCGGGACCTGTCGAGAAATAAGTATATATAAGTATATATGTAAGTGTCTGTGTATATATATAGACAGGTTTCCATGTCTTTTAAAAGCTCTTTGTAAATATCATTTTGATAATTTCTATTCAGTAGTATGAATGAATTAAAATTTATTTGACCAGTCCCTAATATTAAGACATTTAGAAATGTTTCTTTTTTTTTTTTTTTTTTTTTTGAGACAGAGCCATGCCCTGTCACCCAGGCTGGAGTGCAATGGCGCGATCTCGGCTCACTGCAGCTTCCACCTCCCGAATTCAAGCGATTCTTGTGCCTCAGCCTCCAGAGTAGCTGGGATTACAGGTGTGCGCCACCATGCCTGGCTAATTTTTGTATTTTTAGTAGAGATGGGGTTTCACCATGTTGGCCAAGCTGGTCTTGAACTCCTGTCCTCAAGTGATCCACCCACCTTGGCCTCCCAAAGTGCTGGGATTGCAGGTGTGAACCTCTGTGCCTGGCCTGTATTTGCTTATTATTGTAAATAATGCTAAAACAAGCATTTATATGTATGATCTACATTTCTGATTATATTCTCAGGTTTTTAGAAGTAGAATTCAAAGAGCATGAACATTTTCAAGGCTCTTAACACATATTGCCAGATTATTTCCATAAATATCATACCAAATTATACTCTCACCAATCATATGAGTGTCTGTAGTCTGGGTGCAGTGGCTCACACCTGTAATCCTAACACTTTGGGAGGCCAAGGCAGGTGGATCACCTCAGGTCAGGAGTTCGAGACCAGCCTGCCCAACATGATGAAACCCTGTCTCTACTAAAAATACAAAAATTAGCCAGGCATGGTGGCAGGCCCCTATAATACTACTCAGGAAGCTGAGGCAGGAGAATTGCTTAAACTCAGGAAGCAAAGGTTGCAGTGAGCTGAAATTGTGCCACTTTACTCCAGCCTGGGCGAAAGAGTGAAACTCCATCTCAAAAAAAAAAAAAAAATTTTAGTATGTTACTGTGTATCTTATTACAATTAAGCAGTAAATGTTTTAATGCATTTCCTAGTATAATAGGTAAAGAAGTGGCATCTCTGATTTTCAATGAGTTTCAGCATTGTTGCATACATATATACATATGTAACAATTGTTACATACATATATACATATGTAACAATTGTTACATACATATATACATATGTAACAATTGTTACATACATATATACATATGTAACAATCATTACATTGTTATGTATTTGTAGTTATATATAACACAAGATTGTTTTTATATATATATATATTAATGCCATTTATATGGCATTGTCTGTTGTGTTCTTTGGCCATTTTTCTATTGGCAATCTTGTGTTTCTCTAAATTGATTTGTAAAATTAAACTTTTTTTTTTTTTGAGATGGAATCTCACTCTGTCACCAGGCTAGAGTGCAGTGGTGTAATCCTGGCTCACTGAAACCTCCGCCTCCCAGGTTCAAGCGATTCTCCTGCCTCAGCCTTCCGAGTAGCTGGGACTACAAGTGTGCGCCACCACGCCCAGCTAATTTTTGTATTTTCAGTAGAGACGGGGTTTCACCATGTTGGCCAGGATGGTCTCGATCTCTTGATCTCGTGATCCAACCACCTTGGCCTCCTAAAGTGCTGGGATTACAGGTGTGAGCCACTGCGCCCAGCCTAAAATAAAACTTTTTATACATTGGGATTTTGGACCCTTACAAGTTTTTACAAATATTTCCTCAAGTATTTGCCCTTCCTCTTTGGTTTATTTAGGGTACGTCTTTGATACACATAAGGCCTTTCCAGGTCCTGCTTGGTGTAGAAGCACAGGAAGGAAGGCCAATAGATTGGACTGTTCAAAACCTTCAGATTTCAGAATCTAAATGCTTTCCTCCTCTCACTTAAGTTCTGTGCTTCAGGTATGTTATTGACTCTGAAGGTCAGCAGTTTTACAGCCTGACAGCTCTGCCTCTGAACGTTCAGATCTGCACTCAGGACAGAGCAGCCACTGCAGTTGACCAGGGAGCAGGTGTGACCCTGCCAGGGGTCTCATTTCTTGTTGGATGATTCTCGGGACTTAATGCTGAAGGAACAGGTTCCCAGGGTTAGGGTGTGAAACTCAACTGTAATATCACAAACCCCTTCAAAGTTCTACCCCGAGGAGGCCAAGAACTCTCTGAGCAGACCTAGCCATCTGACGCTAAATTTCTCCATCCAGCCTGAAAACAGCCTCCTGTCATCCCCCAAGCCCAGCGAGCCCCTCGTGCTGCTGGTGCCTGAGCAGACCAGTGGCAGTTTCTCACAGCTCTCAGGAAAGCCCCAGCTCACAGCAGACAGGTGGGTCCTCTGTGGGGTCAGCTCCAGATCCCTTCCTCCAGTGTGAAGTCATGGGTTCAACGAACCTATCTCAGTTCCTTCTTTGTATTCTTTGTATTTTAGATAGTCATGCACATGGCTTTTTCTGTCAATTTTATTGTAAGCCTGCCTTTGAGAACAAGGTCTTTGGCTCTTTGATCTGAATATTCACTTCTTAGGCAAACTCCAGTGTTTTCTAATGAGAGGTGTTCAATAAAAGGAATGAGGGATGAGAAAATTAATTCAAAGAAGTGTAAGCTAACAAAGCAGGCTCATGGTGGAGTTAGCTATTGACTATTTCCAATCCAAGCTCACAAGGATCCCTGGGGTAAAACCCTAGTTCTTTTTGCCTCATCTGCCTCTTCTTTTTTAGTTTTCTTTTTTCTTTCTTTCTTTCTTTTTTTTTTTTTTTTTTTTTTTTTTTTGGAGACAGAGTTTCACTCTTGTTGCCCAGGCTGGAGTGCAATGGCGTGATGTCAGCTCACTGCAAACTCCACCTCCTGGGTTCAAGCGATTCTCTTGCCTCAGCCTCCCAAGTAGCTGGGATTACAGGCGACCGCCACCACACCCGGCTAATTTTTTGTTATTTTTAGTAGAGACAGGGTTTCACCATGTTGGCCAGGCTGGTCTCGAACTCCTGACCTCAGGTGATCCACCCACCTTGGCCTCCCAAAGTGCTGGGATTACAGATGTGAGCCACTGCGCCTGGTCCTCACCAGCCTCTTCTGCAAAATGGACAGAATAAGGGAAACAACCAGTAGCTCCAAAGTCTCATTAATTTACTAATAATTGTATTAGATTCTTTCTGTAACAAGTAATAGAAACTCAAAGCAAGATAGTGCAACCAATATGCTGCACAAGTGCAACTTGTAGGGTATCATCAGAATGCAAATTTATTTTGTCTGCCCTTCATAACTTTTTCAGTGGGAGAAGGTTTCCTCTTGCCCCTGGATAAAAGCTGGCTTTCTGGGCAAGCTACATAGCATATGGGCTCTCTCTGAGAATATAAAAGGTCCTTTGGTCCATTTAAATTGCAAAAGCAGCCTCAATTCTGAAATTAAAATATCTAATGTCTGAAAACTATCAAAACCCTGAACTTATCACATCTTCTTACCCTCAGTCTGGCTCCCTATCAAGGTGACCTTTCCTAGGGGGGAACTGGGTTGTCACTCTTCTCTTTCTGTTTCCTAATATTTAAAGCTACCTTTTTTTTCTTAGGAGCTTTCTTTCTTTTCTTTTTCCTTCTTTCTCTCGTTTCTTTCTTTCTCTTTTATTTCCCCCTCCCCTCCTCTCCCCTCCCCTCCCCTCCCCTCTCCCCTCCTCCTTTCCTCTGCTCTCCTCTCCTTTCCTCTCCTTTCCTTTCCAACAGTGTCTCACTCTGTTGCCCAGGCTGGAGTGCAGTGCCATGATCTTGGCTCAGTACAGCCTCAATCTCCTGGAGTCAAGCAATCCTCCCGCCTCAGCCTCCCAAGTAACTGGGGCTACAGGCATGCACCACCACGCCTGGCTAATTTTTTAAATTTTTAGTAGAGACAAGGTCTTGCTATGTTGCCCAGGCTGGTCTCAAACTCCTGAGCCCAAGCAATCCTCCTACCTTGACCTCCTAAAATGCTGGGATTACAGTCATGAGCCATCACAGCTGGCCAGGAGCTTTCTTGGGTTCTTTGAAATCTCCTTTCTGGCCCCTCAACTGCAACACCTCCCTTTCATCTGGCCACACTGCACCCCCCCACAACGCCCCTGGCCATGGCTCTGCAGGGACCATGCTCCCCCAGGCACTAGCTATCCCCTTTAAGGAGTCCTCCTGGGTAAGGCTTACAGTGGCTCCAGGCTGGTGTACACTTGCTCGCTCTCTCTCTCTCTCTCTCATACAGTCCACATCTGGTCCTCAGGAAACATCCTCTCATATTTTGACCAGCCATTGGAGAGGAGGACCTTGCTTCCTAGGCACAGAAGCAACTCTTCTCCCAGAGTCCTAGAACCACAGCTCAAGCCCCCTGGGTTGTCCAAGGAAGGCTCTCTCTTTCAGCTTAAGGAAAAGGAGCCAGCAACTCTTTACAAAGGACTCTCTCCCCACGTGACAACCCAAGCCCTTGGTTACCAAGGCTGGCAATCCCTCAGGCAGCCCAGCTCGCTCTCACTTCTCTGATCTTAAATTTTTAGTCCCCGGGATTTTGTCTTTGAGTCATAATACATTATATTCTCAACACATCAAAGCAGTACTTAAGGTTTGAAGAGTTGTTTGTTCCTCCACAGGGCAGGCCTTAGCTCCAGGCTCCCTCCTCCTCCTCTGTGGCTTTCTCTCCTCGGGTTGCCCTTAACATTATTGCATGTGTGCATATTGTCACTGCCCCACATTTCCATATTTCTACATGTGCTTAAAGCACTGGAGCTGGAAAAAGGCATGATTAGAAAGTGAGTTGGTTTTTTTTGTTTTGTGTTGTTTTTTGAGAAGGAGTCTCACTCTGTCACGTAGGCTGGAAGTGGTGCCATCTCTGCTCACTGCAAGCTCCGCCTCCTGGGTTCAAGCAATGCTCATGCCTCAGCCTCCCGAGTAGCTGGAATTACAGGCGTGTGCCACATGCCTGGCTAATTTTTGTATTTTTAGTACAGACGGGGTTTCACCATGTTGGCCAGGCTGGTCTTGAACTCCTGACCTCAAGTGATCCGCCCACCTCGGCCTCCCAAAGTGCTAGGATTACAGGTGTGAGCCACTGCACCCAGCTGAAAGTGGTTTTTAAGTTAAATTTTAACAATGTTTTCTTTTTCTTCTATTGCTTTCAATAACCCCAAAATTCCCTGGGCTCCAACAGGAACAATGACACTGCCATTGAAATAGACAACTGCAGCAGCTACAAGATACCCTCTCCAGTGGCATCTCCAATCAATTTGAATATACCCATGAGAGCTGCCTTGAGCCACAGCCTCTGGGAACAAGAGGACCAGAATGAGCACCTTCTACAAGTTCATATAGCCAGTTACCTAGGAGAGCACTTCTTGGGAGCCTGACACCTAGGCAAAACATGCTCTTCCTTGCATACGTGTACTTGCTACCACCTCTTATAATGCTCCTTTCCCACTGTGAGCCAAGTGACCTTGGGAGAGGTAAGATGGTGTTTCCAACAAGGTGCTTCTCTACTTCCACCAATAAACTTCCAAGTGAGTCCCTAATTTTTGCAGGTTGGGCTATAGGGAGGCTCCAGTTTGGGAAAGGACTGACTGAGAACAGGAGCAGTTTTTGGAAAAATAGGTGGGAAAAGTTACTGTCTGTGTGTACAGAGAACTACCTGAGACTGGGTAATTTTATTTATTTATTTATTTATTTATTTATTTTGGAGATAGAGTCTTGCTCTGTCTCCAGGCTGGAGTACAGTGGTGCGATCATGGCTCACTGCAACCTCCACCTCCTGGGTTCAAGCAATTCTCCAGCCTCAGCCTCCCAAGGAGCTGGGACTACAGGCACACACTACACCTGGCTAAGTTTTTATATTTTAGTAGAGATGGGGTTTCACCACGTTGCCCAGGCTGGTCTCCAGCTCCTGAGCTCAGGCCATCCAGTCACATTGGCTTCTCAAAGGGTTAGGATTACAGGCGTGAGCCACCAGGCCCAGCCTCGAGTCTGGGTAATTTATAAAGAAAAGAGGTTTAATTGGCTCATGGTTCCCCAGGCTGTACAGGAAGCATGGCTGGGGAGGCCTCAGGAAACTTACAATCAAGGCAGAAGGCAAAAGAGAAGCAGACCTGTCCTACGAGTCTGGAGCAGGAGAAAGAAAGAAGTGGGAGGTGCTATGCACTTTTAAACAACCAAATCTCGTGAGAACTCACTATCATGAGAACAGCAAGGAGGAAATCCACCCCCATGATCCAATCACCTCCCACCAGGCACCTCCTCCAACACTGGGGATTAAATTCAACATGAGATTTGGGCAGGGAGACAGATCCAAATCATATATCAGTCTGCTCAATTGAAACCACACAATAGCCAAGCAAAGCCAAGAAAGCCAGTCCAAGGCTGGCTTGGAAAGGGCCTCTGAGGAGAGGAAAGGGCCTCTGAGGAGAAATCAACTTTCAAAGGGGCAGGGGGAAATAGAGGTTGAGCTACTGCAAGCCCAAAATAAAAGAAATCCTGAGAAGGATGGTAACCAGCTGGAAGATTCCTTTGTGTTGCTCCACTATATCAAGCAAGAAATTGAGTCTTTGGCTGGGCGCGGTGGCTCTTGCCTGTAATCCCAGCACTTTGGGAGGCTAAGGTGTGCAGATCACTTGAGGTCAGGAGTTCGAGACCAGCCTGGCCAACATGGCAAAGCCCTGTCTCTACCCAAAATACAAAAATTAGCTGGATGTGGTGGTGCACGCCTGTAGTCCCAGCTACTCAGGAGGTTGAGGCAGGAGAATTGCTTGAACCAGGAGGCAGAGCTTGCAGTGAGCTGGGATCATGCCACTGTGCTCCAGCCTGGGTGACAGAGCCAGACTCCATCTCAAAAAAAAAAAAGAATAAATTAGGTCTTCATTGCCCTGTGTTAGTGTAAAGCTATGAAGGCTCCCCTGGCTCATACAACATTTCATTGCTAATGAAAACATGGTGAGGAAGATACTGACTGCCCATCACCAGAAATTCTGATTAATTTGACTGTTTCTTACCCAGAACCTAATGAAAGTGAACTGGAAGACATGGCATCTTTGAGTATTGGGAATGGAGCAGGAGCTTTGGCCAACCTTTCTACACATAGGGAATACTTACAAGGAAAATACCATGACTCCTTTTTTTTTTTTTTTGAGACAGTATTGTTCTGTTGCCTAGGCTGGAGTGCAGTGGTGTGATCTCAGCTCACTGCAACCTCCACCTCTCAGGTTCAAGCGATTCTTGTGCCTCAGCCTCCCAAGTAGCTGGGATTACAGGTGTGAACCACCAGTCTGGCTAATTTTTGTATTTTTAGCAGACACAGGGTTTCTCCATGTTGGCCAGGCTGGTTTCGATCTCCTGACCTCAGGTTATCCACCCTCCTCGGCCTCACAAAGTGCTGGGATTACAGGCATGAGCCACCATGCCCAGCCCCACCACGCCCACTCCAATATTTAATAAGTATTTGTCAGGCTCCTGCTAGGTGCTAGACACTGCGTTTGATGCTAAGTATATTGGAGAGAACAAGACAGACGGACAAGTTACCTGCCTTGAGGGAGGGTCTGGGAGAGATGCCAAGCCCTATTTTGGAGACATAGTGAAGCCATTAATGTTGACCTGATGTCTGAGCCACCCAGTCTGCAAATGAAAGCTGGAGGCCCTGCTTTCCAGCATGTGTGGTTCACATCCTATGTGGCGCAGAAAGAAAGAACATGGTTGCCCTCCTCTTGTGCATGCTCAGTTGGGCTGAGTAGTCAAATCTGGCTGAATTGAGTCAGAAAAGACATCTGAGTTAAGAGGATGCCTGATGCTTGTTGGTTTTGTCTTGCCTCCAGTAAAATTAAAAACAAGTTTCCTTTCAGTATGTTACAATCAAATAAGCTGAGCATTGTTGGTGCTGGTGAGGGACATCTAGAAGCTGAACTTAGAAAAGACTAAGTGCAGGGTGATTGTACTTCCAAATGCATGCCTGTTGTCCTGGTATCATTGTTAATACATACCCATTTCACTCTGAGAACTGTCCCTCAGTGAATCACAAATCATGTGGCCATCCTATCTATATGGCATACTTATAAACATTGAAAGGCTTGTCATCCCCACTTCTTTGTCTTGGTTTAAGCCTTCATCAGCCCTCACCTAGACTATTGTATTAATAGTAACCCCAGGCCAGGCATGGTGGCTCAGGCCTGTAATCCCAGCACTTTGGGAGGCTGAGGCGGGCAGATCACGAGGTCAGGAGTTTGAGACCAGCCTGGCCAATATGGTGAAACCCCATCTCTACTAAAAATACAAAAATTAGCTGGGCATGGTGGCACACACCTGTAGTCCCAGCTACTCGGGAGGCTGAGACAGAAGAATCTCTTGAACCTGGGAGGTGGAGGTTACAGTGAGCAGAGATGGCGCCACCGCACTCCAGCCTGGGCGACAGAGCCAGATTCCGTCTCAAAATAAAATAAAGTAAAATAGTAACCCCAATTGGTCTCCCAGACTTTATCATCATCATCATCATAATAGCTAACATCTTTAGAAATTTGCTATCTTCTAAGCACTATGCTGACTTTACAAAGATCACATAAACCACATCACAAGCCATTGAGAAGTAGATCTTATTATTACATTTTATAAATGATAAACCGGAGCCACAGAGAGGTTCAAGAACTTGCTTAAGGTCACACAGGTAGTAAGTAGCAGAGCCAGGACTTGAAGCCAGTCTGTCTAACTCCAAAATCCAAATTACTCTTGATGCCTCTCCAATGTCTTCCCAACTCATTCCCTTTTCATACCTAACAGAGCAACTTTTTGACACATAAATCTGACAGAAAGGACCAGGCACGGTGGCTCATACCTGTAATCCCAGCACTTTGGAAGGCCAAGGTGGGCAGATCACTTGAAGTCAGAAGTTTGAGACCAGCCTGGCCAACATGGTGAAACCCTGTCTCTACTAAAAATGTGAAAATTAGCTAGGTGTGGTGGTGCGCATCTGTAGTCCCAGCTACTCAGGAGGCTGAGGCAGGAGAATCTCTTGAACTAGGGAGGCAGAGGTTGCAGTGAGCCGAGATCACTCCACTGCGCTCTAGCCTGGGCAACAGAGCAAGATTCCATCTCAAAAAAAAAAAAAAATCTGACTGAGTTTCCTCCTTAATAAAACCAGACCCTTTGACATGAAATGACTAGACCCCTGCCTCTCTCTCCAGCCTCTCCACTGGCCACTGCTGCCATAGAATCTTATGCTCCCACCATGCCAAATTTCTTGTGGTTCCCTAAATGCACCATGTTTGAAGATACTTTGAGGACATTGTATATACTTTTGTTCTACCTGAGATACCTTTGCTTACTTTCTCCACATATTGCCCTCATGACACTTATCCTTATTGATGGATTTCTTCAATGCTACTATTGTGCCTTACATGTGCCTTGTATTATAGCATTTTTATAGCATTTCTCACCCAATTGTGGCTATTTGTTTACATGTCTGTCTCCTTGGTGGAACTAAGAACTCTTTCATAACAGATGCCATTTTATGTCAGTTAGACTTCTTTGGTTGCCAGTAAGAGAAGCTGACTCTAATCTAAACCAAAAGGAATTCATTGGACGGATGTGGGTTGGCTCACAAAATCAAAGGGACAACTGCGGAGCCGATCTTGGAATGCTCTGACACCAGAACAGCTCTGTGAATTCAGATAGGGGTAGTGAATTGACCATTTCATCAAATGCTGCAGCAAGCTAGGTGGTTTCCCCAAAGGAAATTGAGGAGTGTTACAAGAAGACCATTAGGGGAACGGTTATCTGGTGGCTGATAATAACAAATTTCCATGGCAGTCTCTTTGCTCTCTGTTGGAAGAGGTACTCCACCACGGGCCTTGAGCATCTCTACACATCCTTGCTAAGTGTGTCAAATTTCAAGTCCTAACTGTCCTCTGTCTCTGGAGGAGGAGACAGGTTTGGTTACTGTTTGTTGTAAAAATTACTGAGCCCTTCACCATGGGTGCCTCAGCTGTATGCAAAACCCCTTGTATTGCTGGGGGACAGAGCAACTGGTACTGCCATGCTGGTGCTCCGGCAGTTTGCTGTTGGCAATAAACTATTCTGTTTTGGTTCATTGAATCTCTGTCTACTTTGGGCACCTATGTGATCATGGTAAATCAACCTGCTTGCTTGCCTAGTCATTTTTTTAGAGTATTGTTATGCCTTGACATCCTCTATGAGACCTAGATTCTTCTCTGACACTGTCCAAACCCACATACAATCTTTTTTTTTTTTTTTTTTGGAGATGAAGTCTTGCTCTGTCGCCCAGGCTGGAGTGCAGTGATCTCGGCTCACTGCAACCTCCACCTCCCAGGTTCAAGCAATTCTCCTGCCTTAGCTTCCCGAGTAGCTGGGATTAAAGGCACGCGCCACCACATCCAGCTAATTTTTGTATTTTTAGTAGAGATGGGGTTTCACTAGGTTGGCCAGGATGGTCTCGATCTCCTGACCTCATGATCTGCCCACCTCGGCCTCCCAAAGTGCTGGGATTACAGGCATGAGCCACCACGCCTGGCCCCCCTGGTTTCTTCCTTACCTTTGTATCCCAAAACTTCTAGACCAAACAGTAAATATAAATGCCACAAGCATACCCTATGCACAAAATGAGAGAAGGATTTAATTTAAATAACATACATCACTGCAAAGAAAGAAATACAGGTGGAAGTTTTAGTTCTTTCTGCTTCTTGGTTACAAGTCAGTAGTAGTTGTCATTTCTTACTTCCCTCCTATACTACCATTCCAGGTACCTCTTGCTTTGACTGGGTTCATTCCCTGGTAGGGAGTCCACAAACTTTCACTCCTGAAAATCCTAAGCCCTTGATGGTTTTGCACATGTAGAGTTGTGTGATCTTCTTTTGACTGGGCAAGAGCTGTAAAGAGGCATCTCAGTTTCCTCTGAGTACCATTCCTACTCCTCTCTGCCCCCATTCTGTAGAACCATCTTTTTGCTTTTAATAATAACGGTCCTCCCTCCCCCTCCCCCTCCCCCTCCCTCTCCCTCTCGCCACGGTCTCCCTCTCCCTCTCTTTCCACGGTCTCCCTCTGATGCCGAGCCAAAGCTGGACTGTGCTGCCGCCATCTCTGCTCACTGCAACCTCCCTGCCTGATTCTCCTGCCTCAGCCTGCCGAGTGCCTGCGATTGCAGGTGCGCGCCACCACGCCTGACTGGTTTTCGTATTTTTTTTGGTGGAGACGGGGTTTCGCTGTGTTGGCCGGGCCGGTCTCCAGCTCCTAACCGCGAGTGATCCGCCAGCCTCGGCCTCCCGAGGTGCCGGGATTGCAGACGGAGTCTCGTTCACTCAGTGCTCAATGTCGCCCAGGCTGGAGTGCAGTGGCGTGATCTCGGCTCGCTACAACCTCCACCTCCCAGCCGCCTGCCTTGGCCTCCCAAAGTGCCGAGATTGCGGCCTCTGCCCAGCCGCCACCCCGTCTGGGAAGTGAGGAGCGTCTCTGCCTGGCCGCCCATCGTCTGGGATGCGAGGAGCCCCTCTGCCCGGCTGCCCAGTCTGGGAAGTGAGGAGCGCCTCTTAGCGGCCGCCATCCCATCTAGGAACTGAGGAGCGTCTCTGCCCGGCCGCCCATCGTCTGAGATGTGGGGAGCGCCTCTGCCCAGCCGCGACCCCGACTGGGAGGTGAGGAGCGTCTCTGCCTGGCCGCCCCATCTGAGAAGTGAGGAGCCCCTCCGCCCGGCAGCCACCCCGTCTGGGAAGTGAGGAGCCCCTCCGCCCGACAGCCGCCCCGTCTGGGAAGTGAGGAGCGTCTCCGCCCGACAGCCACCCCGTCCGGGAGGGAGGTGGGGGACCAGCCCACACCCGGCCAGCCGCCCCGTCTGGGAGGTGGGGGGCACCTCTGCCCGGCCGCCCCTACTGGGAAGTGACGAGCCCCTCTGCCCGGCCACCACCCCGTCTGGGAGGTGTACCCAACAGCTCATTGAGAACGGGCCATGATGACGATGGCGGTTTTGTGGAATAGAAAAGGGGGAAAGGTGGGGAAAAGTTAGAGAAATCAGATTGTTACTGTGTCTGTGTAGAAAGAAGTAGACATGGGAGACTTCATTTTGTTCTGTACTAAGAAAAATTCTTCTGCCTTGGGATGCTATTGATCTATGACCTTACCCCCAACCCCGTGCTCTCTGAAACATGTGCTGTGTCCACTCAGGGTTAAATGGATTAAGGGCGGTGCAAGATGTGCTTTGTTAAACAGATGCTTGAAGACAGCATGCTCGTTAAGAGTCATCACCACTCCCTAATCTCAAGTACTCAGGGACACAAACACTGCGGAAGGCCGCAGGGTCCTCTGCCTAGGAAAACCAGAGACCTTTGTTCACTTGTTTATCTGCTGACCTTCCCTCTACTATTGTCCTATGACCCTGCCAAATCCCCCTCTGCGAGAAACACCCAAGAATGAGCAATAAAAATAAATAAATAAATAATAATAATAATAATAATAATAACGGTCAATCCACTCTAACAACTCCAAAACCCCCTTCTACACATAACACCATGCTCTCCTAATGGTAGGAGGAGACAAAAACTGCAGCCACAGTTCAGTTTTCAGTTGGTGGAATGATTTTTGTGCACCTGGTGAAATCACTTTCACCCTTAGGTATTAAAATCTCCAAACTTCATACATGCAATTAAAAATTATTGTTTATTTTTAAAAAATCTTTTTCCACATGTTCTATGCAATTTTTCATACAACTCTTCCTTAAGAAACTCCTAGAGGATGTACGCAATTAAAATGAAGTCAACTCAGAAAAACACGGCTCCAGGAAAGTGGTGGGTTCAATGTAGGAAAAAAGTGAAGGCAATATCCAGGTGAAGAGAGATGAAGAGAGAGTCCGGAATGACAGGAGAACAGCAGCCCCAGAAAGCAGTCAGCTCTTACTGGAGCAGGAGAGAGGACTCTACTAAATGCATCTCCACAAAGATCAAATTGATGGAATACCTGATGTGTTTGAATGCACTGAGAGACTTACGCTTATGGCAAAGTTTAGGGGTGTGTTAGGAATAGGACTATTAAGCCAAGCAAACAAAAAATAATATAAATATTAACTCCGAGAGGAAGAAGTTGTACAAAAAAAGAAATATAATTCAAGTATGTACTATATCTTTGACTATTCATAATACTGTACACATCGAAAATAGATTGAATCAAAGCAGAGGATGGTTGAGGCTCAATTTGGGGGATGGGAGGAAAGGGGAAGGGAAAAAAGGTGAAGATTAAACCCTTCCCTTCCATGGCTGGAAGTTCTGTGCCCCAGAATTCCCTTGGTTCCTGCATGTTCTCCAAGCTGATCTACATCTAAGAGCTCATCACGTCTGGTTTCCAGGTGGGTTTGGCCAGTGGGAAACCCAGGCAGGAGATCAGAGAGGATGAGGAGAATGGGGTCAGGACAACTATTTCCTCCCTTGTGGTGACATAAGGTAGGCTGTTAACAGAGGGAAACTGTCAGAAGTATTTGAACCAGAGCAACTCCATCTTGAATGGGGGCTGGGTAAAATAAGGCTGAGACCTACTGGGCTCCATTCCTAGGAGGCTAGGCATTCTTAGTCAAAGGATGAGATAAGAGGTTGGCACAAGATACAGGTCACAAAGACACCGCTGGCCAAGACCCACCAACACTAAGATGGTGATAAAAGCGACCTCTGGTCGTCCCCACTGCTCATTTTATGCTCATTATAATGCATTAGCATGCGAAAGGGCTGCTATTCTCTAATAAACTTGCTTTCACTTTATGGACTGACCCTGAGTTCTTCTTGTACCAGGTCCAAGAACCCTCTCTTGGGGTCTGGATCGGGACCCCTTTCCGGTAACAAAACTGCTCCTCTCGTGGTGGCTTCCTCTACTAGACTCTCCTGGATCCAGTAACCACTCCCTCCCTTCATCCTTCAGATCCCTGGTATGGACTTAGCTAGCTTGATGCCCCCTTCCTGAATTGTGTAACGTGAGCAGGAACGTCACTCATCTCCATGCAGGCGTCGTCGCAGTGGGGCCACCACCCTGGCCAGGCAGTCCCGGCCATGAGACAGTCGCTGGGCTTCCCTCCAGCTTACTGCTTTTTGGTTCTGGCCTATTCTCCATGCCTGGTTCTTTTAACCTTCAGTTGGTATGAAGAGCTCCCCAATAGTCTTCCAATAAATTCCCTTTGGCTTGGGTTGGCTGCATGTTTTCTACGTGTACACCCATGAAGTCTAATTGATGTGGTTCTGTGCCCAGAAACATGGAAGCTGCGTAGGGAAACGTGCCAGCCATATGTGTGTACCTGCCAGTGCCTGGGTCCTACTAGACTGACCCAGTTAAAGTGTCTATTTCTTGTTAAATAAATCCCTTTCTGCCATAGCCAGCTCTGGCTGCTCCACATTATTTCTCCTTCAAAATGAGGGAAGAAACAACAGCCCTTGCTGACTGGGCTCATCCTTGAAGTTGATTTCTCAGAATCTATTTCTTAGATGAAAACACCACACGGATTGGTGAAATTTCTAATGGCCGATACACACACCATTTAAAAGAGAAAAGAAACAAAACATTGTTATCCGGAGTTAATTATGCTCCACCAGGACATGGCATCTGCAAAAACAATCCCCAAGACAATGTAAAAATGCATCTTAAAGTTTCTGACATGGAATTCAGAGAAAAGAGAAAATGTCCTCAAGGAATAACACCCAAATGGACCCTCTTAAAAGATGTGGTGGAAATTATATGGAAGCTTCATAAATGCCTTTGTAAGTCTTGAGAAAAATAAACAGCGGGTTAATTAGGGCTTTACCGTTATAGGTGAGGCAGCCGGCAGGGAAGCAGAGAAGCTGGGAGCATGAATGTATAGAAACGCGTGGTTCTGGGTTCATTAGTGACCTCCCAGAAACACAGGTCATCAACTTAGAGAAAACAAAACACAAGGGGCTCATCTCGAGAAATCCAAGACCATGGCTTCAAAAGTGGTTCCAATCACTGAGAGTGGTAAAGCTTCATAATTTAAAATGAATATTTAGAGTTATTAAGGCTGAGGCCATTTACAGAAGCTGTAACTTGAAACCACCAGAATTACCACAATCTACAGATAGTCTAAGAGAAGGCGGTTCTGGATTTTGCTCTGTCTCTGATTCCTGCCTGATTTAGAACAAATCAATTTATTTCCCCATTGGGGATACAGATAATTTTCTTTTAGTAAATTATCACTGAATTTTTAAATTATGTCCAAAGAAAACATTGTTTTGTGGTGTTAATAATTGCAACAGCAGCCAGAAACACACCATGTATCCATTACATGCAAAGAAATAGTCACAGTTAGAGTATTCTAAGTTGCTTTTATAATCTTTCTAAAGTCTCCAAATTAAGTACACTGCCTTGGACAAGGAAGGAAAGAAATGTCTGTGACCTCCATCCCTCCTCTCACTCCGTTCAAGGGCCATATCTGGATGCAAGAGGAATGTGGTGTTTTGGGGTCCTACCACTCTGTCTGTAGTCATCGTGGTGCTGAAGCTTAAGTTCCATGAGCAGAAGCTGCTGGAGCAGGTGGACTTCCTGAAATGGAAGGTCACGGACCACAGCCTCCACGGGCTGCCTCCCTGGCTGCAGAGGGAGGCCGACCCTTGCTGCAGCCAGTGGAGCCTTGCATGCCAGAGCTGCCCAAACGCTGCTGCACAAGCTGTATGCTCTGGGCCTGGCGCCCACACACGGCTTGCTCGAACTCTGCGACATTGTCAGGGCTTTGTCCAGGCCTTGTCCTTGTCGTTGTCGCTGCTGTCTCCTCCCTACCATTCTCATCAGGCTGCAGGGCCTTCATGGAGCAAAGCCATGTGCTTGTAGGCCCTGGATGTGGTTACCGACTCCACCTTTCTTTGTCACATGCCGCATGGAGGACTTTGTCACCTGGGTCGGCTCATCCAAGATCAAGCAACACATGCCGTCATACAACGGGGAGTGCAATGACTTCGATCTGGAAGCCTAGCTGGTCTCCTAGTCTCCACGGCTGCCTGTCTTTTACAGATACGACAACCAATGCTGGAGATTCTATAAGGGCGCTCCCCACAAGAGTGTCAGCAGGTTGTAGTTTCTTAGGTTCCTCAATGGCAGGCCATGCACAGAGCCAAGGAGGGGAGAGGGCGTGGTGCCTGTTTTCAAGGAAATTTTCTTAGTATTCTTAGTACTTGGACTACTGATTATTAAATGACTGTGCCTTGGGAGACAGTGAAAAGTGGTTTGGTGCTGCACTGTAGAATTGTTAGCTTCTTGTGTTGGAAACTTTTTAGTGTAAAAGCAAGAACTCTGGCCGAGCACGGTGGCTCACGCCTGTAATCCCAGCACTTTGGGAGGCCGAGGCGGGCGGATCACTTGAGGTCAGGAGTTCAAGACTAGCCTAGCCAACATGGTGAAACCCCGTCTCTACTAAAAAATACAAAAATTAGCCAGGCATGGTGGTGGGTGCCTGTAATCCCAACTACTCGGGAGGCTGAGGCAGGCACAATTGCTTGAACCCGGGAGGTAGAGGTTGCAGTGAGTTGAGATTGTGCCACTGGACTCCAGCCTGGGCAAGAGAGTGAGACTCTGTCTCAAAAAAAAAAAGAAAGAAAGAAAGAAAAAAACCCAGCACATGGACTTTAGTCCACGTGTAACATATAACCCACGATAATGTAAGTAAACTTTGATAGGACAATTCTATAAGGGGTACTGGTCACAAGAATTTTTCCTCTCTGAGCATAAGAATTCAGTCCACCCAGTCCATGCATCTATATATAACAATACTTTGGGAGGTTATAAGCACAGGAAAAGGGTTTGTGGAGAATGACTAAACTCACAAACTGAAATGAAGACTAAATATATTTTGCAAGGCAGTTAATTTAGGCATAAATATAGTCACTCAACTGTGAATATCATGCATGGAGTTCTGAAGGCTGAACTTCCAGCCTTCTTCACTAAAGACTGAAATTTGCTTTGCTCAGCTCTTTTCTGGACTCCTTTCTTCCTAGTTCCGTTGGTCTTTGTGTACTGACATTATCTTTATAGCAAGTTGCCTTCTTGCTTTAAGGTCTATACCAGTCTCACGTTTAGCTGCAAACAATGAGAAGCCAATCAACAAGGGCTTAAGGAACTCTATTCACTATGTCTAACCTTTAAAGAAAAAGATGCTACTATCTTTGCAGGCCAAACCAAGTCTTTGGTAATATGCTGGGTATCTTCTCTAAGCTCCTGCTCCCATCCCACCCCAGGCCAGGCCAAGCCACTGTCCACCCTCCACCATCCTGCTCTCTGCCCCAGAGGCTGGGAACCTCTATGGACTGTGTCAAGGGAGGCGCATGCTGTCCGGCTTTGGTTGGATTTGACCAGTGGGAAATCAAGGAGGACTGGGTAGGAGAGTCTCAGGCTGCAGCACAGTTCCAAGAAAGTTTCAGCAGACTGACAATGAACCCTTAAATTCAGTGCACGTTAGAGGAATCTGCATCTCCCCGGAATGGGGTCTCCCTGCAGCTGGAGGTCTGAATACAGCATGTTCATGGTCACCACAAGGAGAAGTATAGATTACACCACTGCCCAAGTCCACCTGAACATTTTTAAATTTTATTTTTATTTTTTTTCTTTGAGACGGGAGTCTTGCTCTGTTGCCCAGGCTGGAGTGCGGTGGTGTGATCTCGCCTCACTGCAGCCTCGTCCTCCCAGGTTCAAGTGATTCTTATGCCTCAGCCATCCCAGTAGCTGTGATTACAGGTGTGGGCCACCATGCCTGGCTAATTTTTGTAGTTTCTTTTGTAGAGACAGGGTTTCATCATGTTGGCCAAGCTGGTCTTGAACACCTGGCCTCAAGTGATCTGTCCGCCTCGGCCTCCCAAAGTGTTGAGATTACAGGTGTGAGCCACCATGCCCAGCCATATATTATTTTATTTATTTCCTTTTCCTCCAGTAGAATAAATTCCATACCTATACTACACATTGTGCAAAATAATATTTTTCAGGTTTTAAGACATATTCCCAAGGAAGTGTAGATGCTTGTGTGGAATTTCCCTCCCTTCCTCCCTCCCTGCCTTCCTTCCTTCCTTTTTTTTTTTTTTTTGACAAGGTCTCACTCTATCACCCAGGCTGGAGTGCAGTGGCACAATCATGGCTTACTGCAGTCTTGAATGCCTGGGCTGCAGCTATTCTCCCACCTCAGCCTCCTATGTAGCTGGGACTGCAGGTGAGCAACGATGCCTGGCTAATTTTTTAAAATATTATTATTTGTAGAGGTGAGGTCTTGCTATATTGCCCAAGCTGGTCTCGAACTCCTGGGCTCAAAGTGATCCTCCTGCCTCAGCCTCCCAAGTTGCTGGAATTACAAGCGTGAGCCACTGTGCCTGGCTGCTTCTGTGGAACTTCTATACACCTTTTTGTCCATTGTGTTTTGAAACTGCCCGCTGCCCCTGTGTCTCATTTTTCTAATCTGTCCCATAATCTCTTATGTCCTCTTGGCCATTTTAGATGTCTTTGTATCAACTTTCTCTAGTCTTTCTGTCAACACAGTTTTTTGTCTGGACTGAGATGTGTAACAGATTATTAACTTTTTTCAGGTCTAACATTCTAAGTCAGGCCAGGTGTGGTGGCTCACGCCTATAATCCTAGCACTCTGGGAGGCTGAGGCAGGAGGATCACTCAAGGTCAGGAGTTCAAAACCAGCCTCCTGGGCAATAGAACAAGACCCTGTCTCAAAAAAAAGAAAAAGGATTCTAGGTCAATGAGTCCCAGTGGGCAGAACTCCACCACAGAAGGTGTTTGGAAGTTCTTAAATGATGGGGTGTTTGGGGAGTCACCATGGCTGGAGGGCACTAACGGCATTCTAGCAGTTGAGGGCCATGATGCTGGAAGCCCTACAGAGAATAAATAATGATCTTCTTATGCCACTCTGACCATTCTGGCAGGTGAAGAACATGTTTACAACTACTTGAGTCTAGACCCTAACTCCCCCAACCCACTCACCCAATTTTAATATACACAGAATTTTCCAGGAAGTTAACCGTCATGTAAATCAAGGGAAGATGGTACTTTGGGGTTTGTGTGTGTGTTTTGTTTGTTTGTTTGTTTTTGGTGCTTAACCAAAAGTTGTTCACAGTTTGGAAAATCATTACAAAGTTGCTCCTAGGACAGTAAAACCTATTTAATAAGTGGGGTTCAGATCCCCTACACAACCTTGGTTTTAGTTGGGATTCACTCTGAGTGGGGCTTGGAGGGAAGGGTAAAGCCAGCAGGAAAAGACAGGCGGCTCCTGCAGGGCAGCTCTCCTGGGTCCCGAATTCTCCCTACAGGTCTCCCCAGATCAAGCCAAGGAAATGGGCGCCAAGTAACCAGAGACTGCTGGAATCATTGCCAGTGGTCCCGTGAATCACAGCCAGCCTCAAGACCTCAATTTCTTCACCCGGCCATGTAACAGAGCGGACAACTCTGAGGGCGTGGCTGGGCGGGGTTCTTGGGGCAGCCCGGCGCCACTGCCGGCATCTACGCACCCTGAACGCGCCCGATCTGGTCTCATCTCGGAAGCTAAGCAGGGTCGGGCCTGGTTAGTACTTGGATGGGAGATCGCCTGGAAATACCGGGTGCTGTAAGTTTTTGGCTTCCTGCTCCCTCTCTCTTTCCCCCTTTTGTCGCCGCGCTTTTCAACCGCCCCCTAACTCTGCTCCCCCTTTTACTCCGTCGCAGCCCGGGACCTCCTGGTGGGGGTCCGCCACTGCAGCACCAGGCGCCACTGCCATGCCACCCTGAACGTGCCCGATGTGGTCTGATATCAAAAGCTAAGCACGGTCCGGCCTGGTTAGTACTTGGATGGGAGACCACCTGGGAATACCGGGTCCTGTAGGCTTTTGGCTTCCCGCTCCTCCCTCTTTTCCCTCTTTGTCGCCGTGCTTTCCAACCGCCCCCTGATTCTGCTCACTCTTTTCCGCCCGCCTGCGCCCCCGCTACAGCCCGGGAGGATGGGGGTCTGCCACTGCAGCACCAGGCGCCACTGCCATACCACCCTGAACGCGCCCGATCTCGTCTGATCTCGGAAGCTAAGATGTGGCCGCATTTAGGACCCCACCGGCTTGGCTGTGCCTCTCCCAGCCCGCTGGCGGAGCGGACTAACCCTAGCATTTCATTGATTCACAATAACGCCACCCCACCCCGACTGACTATTTTGAGCCCCATTTGCCAATCTGTAGTGGATCTTTACTGTTTTGGAGTAGTAAATTCAATAAACCTTTATGGGTCTATTTTTGTAACTACTGCATTCTGGGTACAAGCTTCTGATTCTATTTCATGGCTTCGAATGAAGTCGTGCACAAGCATTTACATGTTGACTTATGCATTGTTTTATATTTTCCTTGTATATTACAGTTGGGGCAGGATATCAATTTTTAAAATTTGTATGTATAGGTAGGTTACAATCATTAATTTTATTTCAGGCTGGTGAAACGGTGTGACAAAATATTTGTCGTAAAAAGAGGACTTGGGTCTGACAGGGTTGAGAACCACAACACTGGAGGAGTGTTGACCTCCCCAGTGCTTCTCTGTTGACTTTGGTGGCACTTAGACAGCTCCTGCACCATCTCTGCCTCCTCTTGCCCGCACCCCACACTGGGGCTGCTTCTCTAGGCTCCTCTGCTCTGTTCTTCCCACACCTTCTCCTCAGCCCTCAGGTCAGCGAGTCCTGGGCAGCCTCTCCTGCTCCCTGGTTCAATCCCAGCCATGCCATCACCCACGCCTCAGAGTCTCTCCTGCCCCTCCTTAGCCCATGCCACCCTGACTCCAGCTAGGTCCTATAATCGTCAATCTCTTCTGGGCTGTCTGTGGGAGGGAGGGTTCCTGCCTAGATACCTGTTCTGTCCATAGAATCAGGTTCCAAATCTCCCTCATTTGTATTTGTTTGATTTCATTTATTTATTTAGAGATGCAGTCTCACTCTGCCGCCTAGACTGGAGTGCAGTGGCCCGATCTTGGCTCACTGCAACCTCTTCCTACTGAGGTCAAGCAATTCTTCTGCCTCAGCCTCCCAAGTAGCTGCCACCACACTTGGCTAATTTTTGTGTTTTTGGTAGAGACGGGGTTTTGCTGTGTTGGGTAGGCTGGTCTCGAACTCCTGACCTCAAGTGATCCGCCCGCCTCAGTCTCTCAAAGTGTTGGGATTACAGGCGTGAGCCACCGCGCCCGGCCAATGCCCCTCATTATATAGCCTCTGCTCCAGCCAGCTGAGCCCTGGAGGTTCCCTACCATGGTCATGTCAGGGAATAGGGGAACATCCTGTGTCAGCTAACTTATTGACTTCTCGTGAGGGCTCTTGCTCCTGAAGTCCTGGTTTCTGTCCTTATCACTATAGTATTCCAGGGCAGCCAGGTTCAAGTCCTTATAGTCATCTCTAACTCTTTGTCTCTTATATTTAACAAGGCACCAACTGAATTAAACTCAATGAACATTTAAATGAATTTTTAATAAAAAATTTTAAATATGTATTACAAAAATATTGTTCATAAAGATTCCAATAATACAGAACTAAAGTAATTTTGGGGCCTGTCTGTCCATACCTGCTGCCCACCCCCCCCACCAAAAACAACCAACTTCATTGAAACAAGCACTTCAACTGCTTCTTATTTAACAATTCATTTGTTCTTGTGTAATCTCAGGGTGTCAAGTTCCGTAACCTTCTAAGGTTACTGTTTCTTTTATTATCTAAATGAAGTGACTCAAGCCTCTCGGCTACTCCTGTCATGCCTGAGGATTTTCGGGGATGCTTGCACTCTCCTGATTTATAATCACTTTGATGTCTGAATCTCACTGAATCCCACAGCCTAGTGATTTTTCGTTTGATTTATAGCTTAAGTGCATTGCGATCCAGATTTGAATATTGCTATATGCAATTCAGTGATTAAAATTTGCTGAAACTTGCTTTATTGCTCATAATCTGGCCATTTTTTACTTATAAATTTCCCTATGTACTTAAAATTAAAGCATATTCTGCAATTGTTGGGTGTAGTGTTCTCTGCCTATGGTCTATTAAATCAAGTTTGTTAATCATGTTTAAATATTCTATATCCTTACTGATCTGGTCTGCATACTATATCAATTACAGAAAGGCATTAAAATCACCTTCTGTGATTATTACTTTGTCCATATGCAGTTCTGTCAATTTCGCTTTATATAGATTGAGACTATTATACATTTGAGTTTTTTTTTTTTTTATGTTCCTGGTGAATTGAACGTTTTATCATTCCACAGTGGTCCTTTGTCTTTTTAGCAACAGTTTTTGGTTTAAAGTCCATTTGACTAACATTAATATAGCTCACCAGCTTTCTTTTGTTAGTACTTACATAGTGTATTTCTCTTTCATTCTTTTACTTTCAAGCTTTCTTTATACTTTCATTTTCCTTTCTCTTTTTGAAATGCGGTCTCTCCTGTCACCCAGGCTGGAGTGCAGTGGTGCATCATAGGCTATTTTCCTCTTGACTAATTAGCATGTGAATTGTAGTTATATAATTTGTAATCTTCAATTATTCTTGCTTTCTTTAGTACTGACATTTAGTAAGGTTTGTTTTGTTTTGTTTTTTGTTTTGGGGTTTTTTTTTGAAATGGAGTCTCTCTCTGTCACCCAGGCTGCAGTGCAGTGGCACGATCTCAGCTCACTGCAACCCGTGCCACCAGGGTTCAAGCCATTCTCCTGCCTCAGCCTCCCAAGTAGCTCGGATTACAGGCATGCACCACCACACCTGGCTAATTTTGTATTTTTAGTAGAGATGGGGTTTCACTATGTTGGCCAGGCTGGTCTCAAACACCTGACCTCAGGTGATCTGCTCACCTCAGCCTCCCCAAGTGCTGGGATTACAGGAGTGAGCCACGGTGCCCGGCCTTAGTAAGGTTTTATTATTCTTTTAATACAAGATAGATTCTATTTGCTGCCATTTTATTTAGATGTTAAAATCAATATTAAAATATGAGCTTAAAACATGCATACATACATAGCTGGAATCCCAGGAGAAGGGAAGAAATGAGATAGAAGAAATATTTGAGGAAATAATGGCCAAGAATTTCTCAGAATTAATGACAGCCATCAAACCTCAGATCCAAGAAGCTCAGAGAGCAGAAAGCAGGATATACTAACATGAGCACACACACACACACGATGCACTACCTACACATTTTAAGTTCCTACTGCTGAAAACAAAACAAAAAGAAGACATCTTGAAGGAGCAAGAGAAGAAAGAAACACAGTTGTCCCTCAATATCCACAGGGGCTTGGCTCCCCCACAGATACCAAATCTACACAGTCCTAAGTCCTGGTGGAACCAACTGATAGGAAATGTGAGCCCTCCATCTAGACGGGCTTCACATGCAGCCAGTACCATATTTCACATAATGCATTTGGTTCTGGACGTGGAACCCACCCATATGGAGAGTAAACTGTGTGTATTTTTAAAATCCAGGTGTAAGTGGACCCTCAAAGTTCAGCCCCATGTTGTTCCAGGGTCAACTGTATTCCATACAGGGAAACAAATGTTAGAAGTAAATGCTCGCTTCCACCAAGTGAAAATAGCACTCATGCAAAAGTTTTCTCAGCAAGGCAGTTTACTTCTATAGAAGGGTACATCTCACAGATGGAGCAATGGTGAGAGCACACCAGACAAGGGAGGGGGAGCGGAGGGGGAGGGGAGGGGGAGGGGAGGGGGAGGGGAGGGGAGGGGAGGGGGAGGGGAGGGGAGGGGGAGGGGAGGGGGAGGGGAGGGGAGGGGGAGGGGAGGGGAGGGGGAGGGGAGGGGAGGGGGAGGGGAGGGAAGGGGGTCTTATTCCTAATGTAGCTTGTCCCTACTGCTGTGTCTTTCCCCTATTGGCTGGGATTGGATCGCACAGTCTAAGCTAATTCTGATTGGCTATTTTAAAGAGAGAGAAGGTATGAGCCAGAGTGGCAGGGTGAGTAGTTTTGGCAGGAGGGATGGTTGCAGAGCAGGTGACTAAGGATGACTAAGGACAAAGCAGGTGACTAAAAACAGAGCAGGTGATAGAGGCTAGGAGGGGGTTGTTCACTGAAACTAGGGGCAAGGAGACGTAAAGAACGAGGAAATTAAAGTTTAAAACAGAACAAAGAACAGGGGAGCTGAACATACTGATACATTGGTTCTTTGGAGAGGAACTCAGAACTCATTGTACTTAACAATTTTCTCCTTCTTGAATTTTAAAGGAAGTTAACAGCCTTAAGTCTTTGAAGAGGAATTTATTATATCCTACACAAAAATAAGAATTACAGTAAACTTCTCATCAGAAACCACAGAAGCCAAAAGAAAATGGTCTGACCTTCTTTAAAGTGAAAATGAAGCAAATCAAGACAAAAATCTCTGGCAACCCAAAATTCTATGCTCAGTGAAAATATCCTTCACAATACAAAAGAGGTAAAAAACCTTTCCCAGACAAATGAAAACTGAAGGAATGCATTGCCAGCAGACCAGCTCTACAAGAAATGTTAAAGAATATTCTCCAAGCAGAAGGAATGTGATATCAGACTGAAACTTGAATCTGCACAAAGAAATGAAGCACACTGGAAATGGAATAAAGAAGATAAGACAGAATCAATTTTTTAAAAAATTTTAGTTTCTCTAAAAGGTAAAGCAAAAATAGTGGCAATATATTATAGGTTTGTAACATATATAAAAGTAAACTGTATGACAACAATATCAGAAAAGACAGGAGGGAGATATTGGAAAGACCTGTTATAAGATCCTTACACTATACACAAAGCAGTATAATGTTATTTGCAGTTGGATTTCAGTTAACTGTAGAAGCATATTATGACTATTAGGGCAACCACTAAAATTTCTTGAAAAGATGTTTTTATACATATAAATATGATATATATGTATAAGATAATAGAGATGATAAAATTGAATCATAAAAAATGATCAATAACCCCCCCAAAAGGCAGAATAAATAAAGGAAAGATGCAGAGAACAGATGGAACAAATAGAAAACAGTGATCAATATGGTAGATGTTAATGCAGCTACAGTAATAATCACAGTAAATGTGGACAGTCTAAACACATCAGTTGAAAGTCAGAGATTGTCAGATCAGCTTTAAAAATGGACGAAACTGTATGCAATCTACAATAAATCTTTTTTAAAAATGTAAAGACAGAAAGGTTAAAAGTAAAAGGACAGAGAAAGCTATGTAACATATACCAAAAGAAAGCTGGAGTCGCTATTTTAATATTAGATGAAGCAGACTCCCAGGCAAGGAATATTAGCAGCCATAAGGAGGGCATTATATAGTGATAAAGGGATCAATTCTCCAAAAAGATAAAATAGTTTTGAATGTGCAAGCATGTAAAAATAGAGCTTCAAAATACTTGAGACAAAAATTGTTAGAACAGAAAAATAAAAGACAAGTTCACAATTATAGATCAAGACTTCAATATTCTTCTCTCAGTAAGTTGATAAAATAGGCCATAAAAATCAGTAAAAATACAGAAAATGTAAACAACACTATCAAACAACTAGACTTAATTGGCATTTATTGAACATGCTATTCAATAGTAGTACAATGCACTTTCTTTTCAGGTACACGTGGAATGTTTATTAAGAGAGACCACATTTTGGGCCATAAAATAAACCTCAACAAATTTCATGCAAAGTGTATAATCAGACCACGACAAAATTAAACTGTAAATAGTAAAAGAAAGATTTCCGGGAAATCCCAAAATATAAACTACACACTTCTACATAACCCATGGATCAAAGAGGACTAAAGGGAAATTTTAAAACAGTTTGCGCCCAGCTGAATGAAAACAAAAATACGGCATATCAAAATGTACAGGGCAGGGCACAGTGGCTCATGCCTATAATCCCAGCGCTTTGGGAGGCCAAGGCAGAAGGATCACTTGAGACCAGCCTGGGCAACATAGAGAGATCCCGTCTCTACAACAAATTTTAAAAATTAGCTGGGCATGGTGGAGCAGCTTATAGTCCTACTGACTCGTGAGGCTGAGGCAGGAGGATCGCTTGAGCTGAGGAGTTCAAGGCTGCAGTGAACTATGATCTTACCACTGCACTCCAGTGTGGATGACAGAGCGACATCCTGTCTCAAAAAAAAAAGAAAAAGAAAGTGCAGATGCTGCCAAATCAGTGCTTGGCAGATTAGTAAACAATTCAGTGGGGCCAATTAGGGCTTGGGGGAAGATTTCACTACAGAGGAACAGCACGAGAGGTGACTCGACGTTGGAGGATGCATTACCCTGTGCATTTGTTAAAAGGTATGCCACAAAGAGTGAGTTTCACTGTATGCAAAGGAAAAAAATCAACTGAATGTCAGGGGAACCCAGGTTGGAATGCAGACTGTGACAAATGAATCTAACTGTACTATATTGAAGGGAATGGAGAAGAAAGAGCTCACTCAGTTGCTTTGGGAAACTATACTGATTGGCTAAAGACCAAAAGAAGTGCATAAAAGCTGTGCTTTAGTTCAGTGGTCCCCAACCTTTTTGGCACCAGGAAGTGGTTTCTTGGAAGACAGTCTTTCCACAGATGGAGGGGGTGGGGGCGGGGATGATGATGATAGTTTCGGGATGAAACTGTTCCACCTTAGATCATCAGGCATTATTAGTTAGAGTAACCTTTTTTTTTTTTTTTTTGAAACAGAGTCTTGCTCTGTCACCTAGGCTGGAGTGCAGTGGCACCATCTCGGCTCACTGCAACCTCCATCTCCCAGGCTCAAGCAGTTCTCTTGCCTGAGCCTCCCAAGTAGCTGGGATTACAGGCATGTGCCACCACACCTGGCTAATTTTTGTATTTTTAGTACAGACGGGGTTTCACCATGTTGGCCAGGCTGGTCTCAAACTCCTGACTTCAGGTAATCTGTCTACCTCAGCCTCCCAAAGTGCTGGGATTACAGGCATGAGCCACCGCTTCCAGCCTAGTTAGAGTCTTACAAGGAGCATGCAACCTAGATCACTCACATGTGCAGTTCACAATAGGGTTCGCACACCTATGAGAATCTAACGCTGCCGCTGAACTAACAGGAGGCCGAACTTGGGTGATAATGTCAGCAATGGGCAGAGGCTGTAAATACAGATGAAGCTTCACTCACTGCCGGCCACTCACCTCCTGCTGTGCGACCCGGGTTCCTAACAGTCTGCAGCAGCCTGGGGGCTGGGGACCCCTGCTTTAGTGGGTATATTTGCTTCTCACACAATATGGGTTAGCAATTCTGAAACTACATTACATTATAATGTTCAGCATATTAGGACTGAACAAATAAGGAACCATCATGAGAGCCAGCTTTCTCACTGTCAGAGGAAGGAGTTCAAAATAGGTCAATGGAATCCTACAATATGGAGCTTTCTGTCTTCTTTCACTTAGCCTTACTCTTTCATGAGTCAACAGTCTGTTCCTTTTTGTTGCCGAATGGTATTCCACTGTGTGGATGTAACGCGGTTTGTTTATCAACTCACCTGCTGAAGGACATCTGTGTCATTTCCGGTTTGGGTGATAAAGCTGCTAGAAACATTTCCCTCATGAACATACATGGAATTTGGTTTCCATGTGTTGTCAGTATGATCCTTCCACCCCATCCCCCAATCGGGAACAGTTTCTTGTCCTTTCCTTGTCTTTCTTGTTCTCAACTGTCTTAGACGGCACAGGCTTTACCTTTTCAGGTGGGTCTGTCTGGTGTTTCATCATGGTCAAACTTGGGTCTTGTTTTCTCGGCAGGAGTGCCCTGGGAATGGAGCCGTGCCGTTCTCACAGCTGCACATCGGGGGACTGATTTTGTTGTCTGCCAGATTTTTCTACCATAACATTATCACTTCCCCTTCTATAATTCAGAAGGTTTTTCCAAAAATATATCCCAAGATTGCATTGATACCATTTCTTCATCAAACTTCCTCTACTCACCAGCCTTAGCCTCTATTGAAAACTTCTGCCTGAATCAGCCGCAACTCTGATGGCGCCAAATGGTGATTTTTTTGGTGGTTTTTTTTTTTTTTTTTTTTTTTGAAACAGGATCTCACTCTGTCGCCCAGGCTGGGGTGCAATGGCATGATAATAGCTCACTGCAACCTCCACCTCCCGGGCTCAGGTGATCCTCCCACCTCAGCCTCCCAAATAGCTGGGACCACAGGGGCGTGCCACTACGCCCAGCTAATTTTTGTAGAGACAGGGTCTCGCTGTGTTACCCAGGCTGGCCTCAAACTTCATGCTCAAGTGATCCACCCACTTCGGTCTCCCAAAATGTTGGGATTACAGGTGTGAGCCATGGCGCCCTGCCAAATAGTGATTTTCTGCTTCCATTATCCCTTCTACAATTAAGAGTTGGCATTCTACTATAAGGAAGAGGTTCCTCTCTCTCTCCCTCTCTCTCTCATCAGTATGACTCATAGGTTCCAATTTTATTCAAGAGTTTGTAACTCATTACTGTCATTATCTGCTTTGACATTCAAACAGTCCCAAATTTGGCCTGCAGGAGCACCTCCAGGCTGTCTTCTGCATTCTTTTGACTTGTCTGCATCATTCTTTGAGCACTTCCTTCCTTTCTGGCAAACAAGAGGCCCTACTCTTATCTTGTACTTTTCCTGCCCCAATCTTGGAATCAACCATTTCTCCAAGAAATCCCGGTTCTTTAGAGTGGAAGATGGTATTTGGAAACCGATCTACGTACTTAGCGTGCTTCTTCCTACTGTGGTGTCACTGCTTGTAGGCCCTCTCAATGGACAGATTTAGAAAAACACACACACGCACACACATCCATATATGCACAGACATTTTTATACACTCATGCACCTATAACTATATATCTCCATCTCTCTCTCTCTCTATTTATTTATATATTTTAAACTGAGTTCATTTTGATATCTCCAGTTTCAGTCTACCACCTCAGGGTTCTTCCTAGCCTTCCCAAGCTTGCCATGCTTACAAGGACCTCCTCCCACAGTGAGAAACCTGGCTACCATTATCCTCAATATGTTTACTTATTTGCTCATGTAACTAGTCTCCCAATCACACTGGCTGACTCCCTCACCCGCCACCGCCCCTACTGAGCAAGCCCTCTGTCTTTGAGAAGTTCTCTGATCTGCCTCATCCTTCATCCCTGGGCATCCTGCGATCCCAGAGCCTGGTGGGCTCACCTCTGTCTCCTTCCCTGCTTGCTGTCACACAGCAGGCAGTAAGGCAGCTCCTCATGGGACTCTGGGAAATGCAAAGGGCTACAATGGGGTTGGAAGGCTGCAGGTTGTATTATTGACATTCACTCTTCCATAGGCTGAAGATCCTGGGGTGATGAGGACTCAGGGGCCTGTCTGTAGCCTTTGTCAGAGGACATGGGGTATGCTCTCTCCTAAAAGTTTTTTTTTTTTAACCATTTTATTGAGGTATGATTGAGATGTAAAAAGCTGTATATATTTAATGTATACAACTTGATGAATGTGGGTTAGGTATATACCTGTGAAGCCAACCTTACTACCGTCAAGGCCATAGACATACCCATCACCTCCCGAATTTTCCTTCTGCCCTATTATTATTATTATTGTGTGTGTGTATGTGTGTGTGTGTGTGTGAAGAATGTTCAATATAAGATCTACCCTCTTGGGAAATTTTAACTATATAGTACAGCATTGTTAGTGGTAGGCATGATGCCTCATAGTAAATCTCTAGAACTCATTCATCTATCCTACAACTGAAACTTTGTACTCTTTGACCATCATCTCCTCGTCTTCATCTTCCTACCCAGCCCCTGGCAATCACTGTTCTACACTCTGCTTCTATGAGTTTGACTAATTTCTTTTCTTTGAGAAAGGGTCTTTCTCTGTCACCCAGGCTGGAGTACAGTGTGGCACGATCATGGCTCACTGCAGCCTCAATCTCCTGGCTTCAAGCAATCCTCCCGCCTCAGCCTGGGAACACAGGCCCTGCTAATTTTTATTATTACTATATTTTATTTTTAGAGATGGGGTCTCACTATGTTGCCCAGGCTAGTCTTGAACTCCTGGGTTCAAATGATCCTCCCGCCTTGGCCTCCCAAAGTACTGGGATTACAGATGTGAGCACCCTGCCCGGCCAACTATTTTTGATTCTGTGTATAAGTGACATCATACAGTATTTGTCTTTTTGTGTCTGGTTTATTTCACTAGGTCCATGCATGCTCTTGCCTATGGCAGGATTTCCTTTCTTCCTTTCTTTCTTTTCCTTCCTTCCTTCCTTCCTTTCTTGCTTTTTCTTCCTTCCTTCCTTCCTTTCCTTCCTTCCCTTCCCTTCTCCCTTCCTTCCTTCCTTCCTCCTTTATTTCTCTCTCTTTCTCCTTCCTTTCTCTCCTTCTTTTCTTTTGTTTTCTTTTATTTCCCTCTTTCCAGGATCTCTGTGGCCTAGGCGAGAGTGCAATGGTATGTCATGGCCCACTGCAGCCTTGCTTTCCCAGGCTCAAGCGATCCTTTTGCCTCAGCCTCTCAGGTAGCTGGGGCTACAGGCACATGCCACTGCACCTGGACAATTTTTTTTTTTTTTTTAATTTTTAGTAGAGACAAGGTCTCACTATGTTGCCCAGGCTGATCTCAAACTCCTGAGCTCAAACAGTTCTCCCACCTCGGCCTCTGAAAGTGTTGGGATTACAGGTGTGAGTCATTGCACTGGGCCAATTTCTTTCTTTTTTAAGGCTGAATGTCTCCTGAAAAATTTTAAAAAGCTCTCTTTTCTATTTGGAGGTGTATCCTATTCTCATGAGGTAATCCTTCCGTCAAATCAGCCTGAAGAACTGAACAATGGTGAATCCAGCTGGGCTTTTCTGTCTCTAATGAGACAGTGCTGTGACTGATAGGGGATTTCTGAAGGTTTTTCTTGAATTGTTTTCCTGAGCTGATTTCTCACTCCCTCAGACTGCTCTTCTCCAATTTGGGGAGAGGGAGGGAGTAATTTGTGAGAACACGGACAGTATTATTAATTAGCATTCTTTATTATCAGGCTATCTCCAGATTTTATGTCTTTTCTACCCTTTGGCCACCTGACTTAACCTCTTTCTTTGTTAGGTTATCAATAGTTAATCTTTTGCTTTTTAAATAAACTACATACTTAACGTGTATGGCAAGGGGAGTCATTCTGTGACATAGCTTCTTTCCATGGGTTGCTAATTGTCCATCAATATCCCTCATCCTTAAATAATAAATAATTCTCCAGTTGTAGGTGGGCTCATGGCCACCCAGTGAAAAGCTACATTTCCCAGCTTCCCTTGTATCTGGGTGTGGCCCTGTGTCTGAATTCTGACCAATGGGATGTGAGCAAAAGTGATTATGCCATTTTCAGGTCATAGCCTTAAAAGGAATGAGTGTGAACTCCCCATTCTTTTCCCCCTTCTCACCAGCCAGGATGCAGACATAATGATGGCAGGAGCTGGAGCAGCCACCTGAGGACCCAGAGCTCAAAGCCACATGTTGAGAAGGGCAGAGATAACTGTATCTGCTCTGGACTGCTGACCTTTGAACTATTATGTAAGAGAAAATCAAAATTCTATTTTAAGTCACAATACTTTGGGGTCTTTGACTACCTGGACTACATCTTAAGTAGTACAGCTTCATGCCACTACCTTCACCCAGAAGCCTGTACCTCTCCTTTATTTGCACATACTTATGTTTTCTTATTTCATGTTTTATGTCCATGTTTTTACAAAGTAAAATGTTTAGTGGTCCAACTAATTTTTTTCAAAGAACCAGCTTATGGATTTATTTTAGTGTGCTTAGTGTTTTGAGATTATTTTTGTTATATTTGAATGAATTTTAAGCCATTTATAGAATCATGGGGTCACATACTTTTCTTCTCAACATTCTTTCTCCATTGTTTCATTGTCCTATGCCATCTAAACTTGCTGGAAAGAGGTCTGAGGCCAGTATCCTTTTATCCCCTGGGTAGACTGTCTGCTTCTTCTTTCTGGATGTTTGTAGTATAATGTTGTTGTTGTTGTTGTTGTTTTAATATGGGGTTTTCCAGTGGAAACCAGAAAACATGCTAGACAAATTCTCTCTCGCTCTCTGTCCTTTTTTTTTTTTTTTTTTTTTAAGACGGAGTCTCACCCTGTCACCCAGGCTGGAGTGCAATGGCGTGATCTCAGCTCACTGCAACCTCTGCCTCCCGGGTTCAAGCGATTCTCCTGCCTTAGCCTCCTGAGTAGCTGGGATTACAGGCGCGTGCCACCACGCCTGGCTAATTTTTAGTATCTTTAGTAAAGATGGGGTTTCACCATGTTGGCCAGGCTGGTCTCGAACTCCTAACCTCATGATCCACCCGCCTCCATCTCCTGGGTTCAAGCAATTCTCCTGCCTCAATCTCCTGAGTAGCTGGGACTACAGTTGCCTGCCACTACACCTGGCTAATTTTTGTATTGTTTGTAGAGACAGGGTTTTGTCATGTTGGCCAGGCTGGTCTCAAACTGGCCTCAAGTGATCTGCCCGCCTCAGCCTCCCAAAGTGCTGGGATTACAGGTGTGAGCCACCACACCCAGCCCTGCTAGACAAATTCTAAAAGAGCAGTAACACTTAGCTAATGCATTCTTTTTGCCTAAGATTTAGGAACTTCACAAGAGCCAGTGGCTTCTTTGCTCACTTTACCTGCAATATAGTACATTCTGTTCTTTTGCTAAATCAGGACTTTTTTTGGTTTGTTTCAGAAATGGCTGTTTCTTTTTATGTTTTTCATTACTTTTTTGAATTTCATTTGTTCCCTAGTCACTAAGGACTCAATCTGTATGTTGGATCAACATAACTATTTTCTATATCTCTCATTTCTCCCCAGTCAGTTCATCTCTCTCCCCAGCTTTATTGTATGATATTTATCCCAGCTTTATTGTGTCATATTCTCAAGCCTGTCATCCATGTTGCTGACTCAGTTTTCTGTCATGCCAGCTCTACTTCTTATGGCTTCTAACATGACTTCCAGATCTTTAGTGAGTTTTTCTTGTTTCTTTTTTTCTTTTCTTTTCCTTTTTTTTTTTGAGACGGAGTTTTGGTCTTGTTGCCCAAGCTGGAGTGCAATGACGCAATCTGGGCTCACCGCAACCTCCGCCTCCCTGAGTAGCTGGGATTACAGCCATGTGCCACCACGCCCAGCTAATTTTGTATTTTTAGTAGAGAAGAGACGGGGTTTCTCCATGTTGGTCAGGCTGGTCTCGAACTCCCAACCTCAGGTGATCCGCCCGCCTCAGCCTTCCAAAGTGCTGAGATTACAGGCGTGAGCCACTGCGCCTGGCCTGGTTTTTCTTGTTTCTTCGCTTACCTCTTTCGGTCTTAATTTCATCTTATTTTGGTATCTCTATATTTTTGTTTCAGAGGGTCCATATTATATTTAATTTCCTTGAGAGTGCAGAGAAGAGTCTTGTCAAATATTTTCTTCCACTTCCTGGGATCATTATTCTTTTGATATGCAGTCGTCATGTGTACTTTCCTCCTGGCATGCTTTGGGAGAGAAGAGTAGCGTCTTACGGAGATCTCGTGATAGAGCTTTACTAAGAAATAGTGACTATTTTAATTAAAAAAAAAAAGTTTACCTTGAATCCAGTAACCCTTTAGATAGAGCTTCTATTTCACAGGAAATGAGTAGCTAGAGAATCAAGCTAAACATCACCCCATAGAAGCAACCAGACAAACCTAGAAGGTAGGACGTGGTGTGGGACAGCTCACTCAACTGCTCTCACTAATAAGTGTCCTAAAAAGGGGAATATACTAGATTAAAATAAGCTAAGGGAACATGCTTGGTCCTGTATTGGGTACTGACTTGGATAAGCCAGCTGTAGTAATAATTTTGGTTAATTGGAGAAAGTATAATATGGCCTGAAAATTAGATAAGATGAAAATATAGGGAAACTCAAAGGCAGAGAGTATCAACTAAATGAACCAGGTTGTTAAAAAGTTATAAAACAATATTTAAAGTATGATCTCATTTTGTTTTACACACACACACACACACACACACACACAGTTACAGTGATGTTCTCCAGGAGGCAGGACTATGCTGAGTTTTATTAAACACTTGCTGTATTGCTGGCCGTGGTGGCTCACGCCTGTAATCCCAACACTTTGGGAGGCCAAGGTGCGTGGATTGCTTGAGGTCAGGAGTTCAAGACCAGCCTGACCAACATGGTGAAACCCCGTCTCTACTAAAAATACAAAAATTAGCCAGGCATGTTGGCAGGTGCCTGCAATCCCAGCTACTCGGGAGGCTGAGGCAGGAGAATCACTTGAACCTGGGAGGCGGAGGTTGCAGTGAGCCAAGACCATACCATTGCACTCCAGTCTGGATGACAGAGCGAGACTCCGCCTCAAAAAACAAAACAAAACAAAACAAAAAAAACCTTGCTGTATTTTCCAATATTCTACAAAGCTTTGCACTGCTTATGCAATAATAAAGTGTTTTAAATAGTGACATAGATTTAAATGGGACAGACTTACCACAAAGATAATAAAACTTAAAGCTTCAGGGCCTCTAATTCATATGGGCCTTATGAGGCCCTAGGAGGACCTCTAGCAATTTTGTATCATACTTTTGTGGGGGTTTTAATTTTATTTGTTAAGTTCTAGCATATTTTCACTGTGGTAAAATACACACAACATAAAATGTACCATTTTAACCATTTTAGGTATGCAGTTCAGTGGCATGAAGTACATTCTCACTGTTTTGCAACCATCACCACCATCCATCTCCAGAACTTTTTCATCTTCCCTAACTGAAACTCTGCACCCATTAAACAAGAACTCCCTATGACCCCCTCCATCCAGTCTTTTTATTTTTAAGAGTTTCCAAAATTGTATAAACTCTTAGCTTCACAAAACCTGGGTCCAGCCCCAACTGACAACCAGATGTCCTGGTAATTCCTGTGCAAGCTACGAAATGATACCTTGCACTGCCAAAGTGGCTTTAGCCTCAAACCAAAGGACAGTCAGCATGGTTGAGGCTGTCACCAAAGTTTTCATCACTAAAAGTGCAAACAGTAGTGATTGTGGCAGCATCAATATTACTGAATACACAAGGAGGAAAAAGCAATGTTTTCTCAAGTTATTGGAACCTACATCTATATAACTTTCCCCAGAAGCTACAAGTTTGTAATTTCTACAGTCCTAATTTCCTGTAAATTAACCCTATTTTCTTCATTGCTTAAAGTTATTGGTAAATAATTTTACATCTCCTTTTCCAGAAGGTAGTCACATGGTCTTACCTAGCTGCAAGGAAGGCCAGGAAATGTAATCTTTCTTACAGGAGACCTGTGCCCAACTAATGATCAAGTATTCTATTACTAAAAAATCAGAATGGGCCGGGCATGGTGGCTCAGGCCTGTAATCCAGCACTTTGGGAGGTCAAGGCGGTTGGATTACTTAGGGCCAGGAGTTCGAGACCAGCCTTTAGTAGAGATGGTGAAACCCCATCTCTACTAAAAATACAAAAATTAGCCAGGCATGGTGCTGCACGTTTGTAATCCCAGTTACTCGGGAGGCTGAGGCAGGAGAATTGCTTGAACTCGGGACGTGGAGGTTGCAGGCTTCCCAAAGCACTAGAATTACAGATGTGAGCCACCTTAAAGCACCATTTACAAAACTGCTTAGCATCTTGTTTAGAGCTAAAAAATCCTTTGCTCACAATCAGCTTTCTAGACTGGGCACCCAAGCCTTCTTCCTCTGAGGGTTGAACACCATAGAAGTGGGCTTAACAGACTTGTATGGAAAAGAGAAGAAGTCATCTCCCCAACTGACTCTTGGGTGTCTCAGTGGCCAAGTATACTCAAATTGTATATCTAAACCAATGAGCTTTATTGTTGTGGTTAAGCTTTAACTGTGAACAGCAACGTATCAATTTATTAATTACTACGCTTTTGTGCTGTGTGTTCCCTTTCTAGGTTATTTCCAGGGAAATGCAAACCAAAGGATGTGGTCTCTGATCTAATCCTTAGAGAATGTGACCATGAAGACACTTTTCCTACCTGGTAAACAAAAGATAATGAGAAAAGTGAGGTTGGAAGTTGGTTTACTGAGCCAGGAGCTATAACAGGTGCTGGAGCAGGGGTGTGATCTGAATGACCAGAGGGAAGGACTGATGGAATTGGATGGTGAGAGCCTCCAGGCCCTTTAGGCTTCTCCCTGACTTTATAATGAAATACAAAAGTCAGCCTCCATGCTTGTCCTTTGTGTGTAATGATTGTCAAACTCTGTCTATATGTGTTACATTTGACCTTGATGGTTAATTCATTATGTAATAAGTTCAGAATTTGGGACAGACACAGTGGCTCATGCCTGTAATCCCAGCACTTTGGGAGGTCGAGGTGGGCGGATCATCTGAGGTCAGGAGTTCGAGACCAGCCTGACCAAATGGAGAAACCCTGTCTCTACTAAAAATACAAAAAATTAGACAGGCGTGATGGCACATGCCTGTAATCCCAGCTACTCGGGAGGCTGAGGCAGGAGAATCGCTTGAACTCAGGAGGCAGAGGTTGTGGTGAGGTGAGATCGCGCACATTGTACTCCAGCCTGAGCAACAAGAGCGAGACTCCATCTCAAAAAAAAAAAATTTAGAATTCGGTCCAAATTAGAAAACAGTTTCTCCCAGGAATGGCCTTGAATAGTGGTCAGCCTGCTTGGTTCTTTCTCCCTGACCTAGCAGCCCATGATTTGGGCTCTTTCCTCCTCTGGTTCAGGGGTGAGGGATGCTGTCACTCTCCAAGAGGGGGAACAGCTTGGGACCTAGCAGAGCTGCTCATTGGGGTTCTATTCCTCCCAGCCAGCGCCCTGACAAAGCCAGCCTCTGGATAAGAAACTAATTACTTCTCCTGCTTCTTCAGTTTGACCTCCTAAGGGAAATAAGTCCTGCAGAAGTAACCAGCCTGCCGCGGCAGAATGCAGAGCAGGCACCAACTGCCCTGCAACTGCTTCCATAACCTGCAGATCCACCAGGGTGTCGGGGGCCCACATGCTGCAAAGCTTAGGAAGATGGGGTTTTCAATGGACATGCAGCTTTTAAAGTTGTGTGAGATAGGTTGCATTCAGAGTAAGGAAGGGTTGAAAGGCAGGAAGGGCATTTTCCTCTTAGCAGTGGAAGGATCTTCCTGACAGCCCTCCTTGCTTGCTTTCTGCCTGGCTCACTGCTTTCTCAGCAAGTTCCGGGAGGACTATGTCCTGGGGTTCCGAAAAGGGCTGGGGAATGTCAAGGCACGGATAAGGCACACAAGCTCTCTGGAGGAAAAGGGAGGCTCCTCTGCACTTCCCCTTCCTGCAGGTCCGTCCTGGTTTTTCATGATGTCATCCATTAATCATTGTGAGCTGACTGGTGGTCCCAGGGCTTGGCCAGCTGCCCAAGGCCAGGAGGGGAGACAGAGATCCCAGGACAAATGTGCAGCAGGCCCCTGAGCATGTGTAGAAATGTTGTCATCATTTCCACATAGAAAGACTTGGAGGAAATCAAAGAAGACAGTAAAAGTCACAAGATCCTATCCAACCTTCCCTTCCCTGAATGCCTGGGAAGAATTCAGGGGCCTCTTGCCTGTGGATGGAGAGCCGAACCCTGGAGTGGGCCTAGGTGTGGAGGAGGGACTGCTCTGCCAGGTGGTTCATTCTCCAGAATTCAACCTGTTTCCTGACTCCGTGGTGTTTGAAAGCAACTTCATCCAGGTACTCCTGGGTGGCGCAGAATAGCACTCTTTGATTCTTCTAAACCTGTTCCCAAGATATGACTGAGAGAGTCCATCCCTGAAACCGGGGCAGAGTGAGAATTGAGGCAAGGAGAAGCTAGTGGACCTGGAATGCAAGGCCACCCTCATTGTCCTGGGCTTTGCTGAGCCCCAGACGGGGCTTCTCCTACAGACAGCTGTCACCCAGGGAGAAAGGTCAGGGGTCCTCTGCTCTGAGTGGAGAATTTGGTATTCTAATCCCCCAGTTTACTTCAGCCCCCAGGCTGTCACCTGAAGTAGATGAACAAAGAGGCAGTAAAAAGAGACGCTTCTTGAGAACAATAATGCGGATTGGCGAAAGAACAGCACCTGGGGTCCCAGAGACAGCTGGGCTCAGATTCCAGTCCTCTGCCTTCTCCTTGGGAGGTGACTGTGCAAGTAACCTGTGCAGCCTGAATCTGGCCCCTTGATTGTAAAAGGGTTGAACTGACCTGAGGATGAAATGCAAATACAGCAAGAAAAGTACCTTGTCTAACAGGCACTCGGTGCATGTTCGTCTCCTTGCCTGGGCTCTCCTCTGGTTGGATGGAAGCGAGAATGAACAGCACTCTGGAGTTAGAGAGGACCTTCCTGTTCAGTGAAGGTGCAGGAGATAATAGGGCACCTCGGGGAAGGACCAAGAGGATACATTTTCCAAAGAAGGCCAGGAAACAGTCCAGGGAGGATTGGCAGAAATGACAGATGGCAGGGAACTCCTGGGTTGTAATTCCTGTGGGCAATTGTTAACAAATGGGTGGTTGAAATATTGTTTAAATACTAGTAGTTGTTTAACCAATATAGTGACTATCAACGAGAATTGATTTTTGGCCCCAACTGCCAGGGAACATTTGACAATGTCTGGAGACATTTTTTGTTGTCACGATTTGGCTGGTAGTGCTACTAGAACTAGTAGGTAGAGGTCAAGGATGCTACTAAGCATTCTTTAGTGTGCAGGGCAGTATCCTGCCCTCAACAAAGAATATCCAACCCAAAACATTAATAGTGTCGAGGTTGAGAAACCCTGGGCTGAAACAGACTGCAGCTTTTGCCAAATGCTCAGGTTGTGCCTGGGGGCTGTGTTGCAGGTCAAAAGGGGCAGGAATTGGAGAGACGTCTACAAAGCTTCCAACACCATGGCCCTGGGGGTGACCTCCTCAGTACCCTGCCTGCCCCTCCCCAACATCCTACTCATGGCCAGTGTCAAATGGCACCAGGGGCAGAACCAGACATGGAACAGACCATCCGTAGCCCCCAACATCTTCCTGAAGAGGTGAGCAATGCAGATGAGAAGGGAGGACAAGAGGGGTGAGGGGTGGATGCAAAGTGGAGGTTGCTTGACTACTAAACCCAAGGAGAAGATAGAGATGTCATCAGCAGTGACATTGATTTTTTTAGACAACAGTATCCTAAGACAGGTGTTGCACTGGAAGGACAGAGGCCAAGTGGGACAAAGGGAGATGTCATGTGGACAGGAGTCAGGGGCTATTCTACCTGCCCACTTTCTTTCTCGCTGCACAGATGCCACTGAATTCATAGGAAATCTCTCAGCATTGGGCCCAAGGGCAAGGAGGCAGTGAGTCTGGCAGATGGAGCACTGGTTGGGGAAAGGAGATTATTTCTAGTTCTTGGTGTACAACTAACTGGACTCAATTTTTAAAATCACAAGTTATTTGCTGCTCCTCAGTTTTCTTTGTCTTTTTCTTTTTCTTTCTTTTTTTTTTTTTTTTTGAGACTGAGTCTCAAAAAAGACTATCGCCCAGGCTGGAGTACAATGGTGGGATCTTGGCTCACTGCAACCTCTGCCTCACAGGTTTAAGTGATTCTCCTGCCTCAGCCTCCCGAGTAGCTGGGATTATAGGCGCCTGCCACCACACCTGGATAATTTTTGTATTTTTAATAGAGACAGGGTTTCACCATGTTGGCCAGGCTGGTCTTGAACTCCTGACCTCAGGTGACCCACCCTCCTCAGCCTCCCAAAGTGCTGGGATTACGGGCGTGAGCCACCGTGCCCGGCCAGTTTTTTTTGTTTTTGTTTTTATCAGTAAAATAAATGGGACTAAGTCTCACTTAGAGCTGTAGCATATAGTGACATCATGCTTGTCTGGGACGAAGTAGCCTTTTTATATTTTGGGGCCTCTTTAAATAATCTGTAGGATATCCCAAGAATCTCTAGAAATTCCCAAAAGTCCAAGAAAACCCTTCATTTCTCCATGCTACCTCAGTGACACACCTCTCCATGATGTTCTTGGTGTACCTGTAGCAAGTACCACCCAGTCCCAGCTGACTAATATTAGATCCAAAGCCAGAACCTTGAAGTTTAACTCCCTTGGGAAGACTAACTGTGGCATTAAACTCAATAAATGCACAAGCCAGACAGTGGGGCAAGCTCCTTTGGTGCTTTCAAGAAAGAAATTTTGGCTGGGCACGGTGGCTCATGCCTGTAATCCCAGCACTTTGGGAGGCAGAGGCAGGTGGATTGCCTAAGGTCAGGAGTTCGAGACCAGCCTGACCAACATGATGAAACCTCGTCTCTAACAAAAATAAAAAATTAGACGGGCCTGGTGGCACATGCCTGTAATCCCAGCTACTGAGGAGGCTAGGGCAGGAGAATCGCTTGAACCTAGGAGGCGGAGGTTGCAGTGAGCCAAGAACGTGCCATTGCACTCCAGCCTGGGCAACAAGAGCAAAACTTTGCCTCAGAAAAAAAAAAAGAAAGAAAAAAAAGAAAGAAAGAAAAGAAAAACAGAAAGAAATTGTAAAATCCTGTGACTAGCCACCTTACCTCCTAGGCTGTCTCTCTCAAATAGGGTCTAGGGCACACGAGAATCATGGCAGGGTAGGTGGAAGTTACAATGCAAATTCCAGGGCCACACCCAATTCCTACTGAATCTGAATCTTCAGTGGTGTCTTCAGGTGTCTGCATTTTAAACAAGCTCAGCAGGTGTATTTGGTCTCCCCAACAATTGAGCAGCACTGTGCTAAAGCACCCTCTTTTCTACCTCCAAAAGCCTTAGTCCTAAAGGAGACCTGCCTCATTTTAACGAAGACAGGGTCAGATCGGATGCAATAGGGTTGTCAGTGTGTGTCTTCCCTGGTGGCTTCAGGATTCTCCCATTGAAGTTTGTGGAGCTCCAGGTATGTGACCACTATCAACGCATCCTGCAGTTGAGGACAGTCACTGAGAAGATTTATTACCTAAAGCTCCACCCTGACCATCCTGAGACTGTCTTCCACTTCTGGATCCGACTGGTTCAAATTCTGCAAAAGGGGCTGTCCATCACCACCAAAGACCCTAGGATTCTTGTCACGCACTGCCTGGTACCCAAGAACTGCAGCAGCCCCTCAGGAGATTCGAAGGTAAGTGAGCACCATTGCCACCCTGCAGTCAAGGCCAAAGCAGCGAGGTAGAGCTTAACCCAGCTGGTATGTGAGTGCCCTATGAAGGTGATCTCAGCGTGAGGCCTTTTCTAAACAGCTTTATTGAGTATCATTTAGAACAATAAAATCCACCATTGTGGAGTTTATTGTTTTATAATTGTTTTGTTTTATATATATTTTATATAAACAATTCTATATAAATTGTTTATTGTTTTATAAAATCCACCATTGTGGATTTTATGGTGGATTATGTTGAAACCACAGTTTCAACACTTTCAGTAGATTGTATAGAGTCGTGTAACCATCACCACAATCCAGTTTCAGAACATTTCCATTACCCTAAAAAATTCCCCCTCGCCCATTTGCAGTCATTCCCTGTTCCTACTCCCAGCTCTAGGCAACCATTATCTGTTTTTAATCTATACACATTCATCTTAGGCATTTCATATAAATGGAATCTTACAACATATAGTCTTTTGTGTCTGGCTTCTTTCACTTAGCATAACATTTTTCAGTTTCATCCATATTGTAGCATGGGGCCAACTCCAGGGCAGAGTCACAGAGTATTTGTAGTTTTTTTGTTTTGTTTTGCTTTTTTTTTTTTTTTTTTGAGATGGAGTCTCACTCTGTTGCCCAGGCTGGAGTGCAGTGGCACAATCTTGGCTCACTGCAACCTCTGCCTCCCAGGCTCAAGTGATTCTCCTGCCTCAGCCTCCCAAGTAGCTGGCATTACAGGCACGCACCACCATGCCCAGCCAATTTTTGTATTTTTAGTAGAGATGGGGTTTCACCATGTTAGCCAGGCTGGTCTGGAACTCCTGACCTCAGGTGATCCACCCACCTCGGCCCACCAAAGTGCTGGGGTTACAGGCGTGAGGCACTGTGCCCGGCATTGACCATTTTTCAATTGGGTTTTTTCTTCTTATTGCATTGTAAGAATTATTTGTTTATTCTGGATACAAGTTCTTCATCTGATAGATGATTTGAAAATATTTTCTCTCAGTCTATGAATTGCCTTTCATTTTCTTAATGATGTTTTTGAGGAGCAAAAGTTTTTAATTTTGATTAAGTGCAATTATCAACTTTTTCCTTCTTTTTTTTTTTTTTTTTTTTTTTTTTTGAGACAGTCTCCCTCTGTTGCCCAGGCTGGAGTGCAATGGCACAATCTTAGCTCATTGCAACCTCCACCTCCTGGGTTCAAGTGATTCTCCCACCTCAGCCTCCCAAGTAGCTGGGATTACAGGCATGTACCACCACACTCAACTAATTTTTGTATTTTTTGGTAGAGACAGGGTTTCACCATGTTGGCCAGGCTAGTCTCAAACTCCTGACCTCAAGTGATCCGCCCGCCTCAGCCTCCCAAAGTCCTGGGATTACAGGCATGAAACTTTTTCTTTTATGGATCAGGTTTTCTATGCATACCTAAGAACTCTTTGTTCATTCCAAAGTCACAAAGATTTTATCCTATGTTTTATTCTAGGAGTTTTATAGATTCAGCTCTTACATTTAGGTCTATGATCCATTTTGAGTTAATATTTATGTATGGAATGAGGTAATGATCTAAGTACTTTTTTTGTGTATATGGATATGTAATTAGCCTAGCACCATTTGTTGAAAAGACTATTCCTTCCCACATTGAATTGTCTTAGCACCTTCATCAAAAATCTTTTTACTATCAATATAAAAATTTATTTCTGAATTCTCAGTTCCATTCTGTTGACTTATTTGCCTATTCTTGTGTCAATAAAACAATGTCTTGGTTAATGTAGCTTTATATTAAGTTTGAAAATGGGTGATATAAGTCTTCTAATTTTGTTCTTTTTCAAACTGTGTTGGCTATTCTAGATCTGTTGCATTTTCATATAAATTTTAGAATCAGTTTGTTAATTTCCACAAAAAAAAAAACCTGTTAGAATTTTGATAAGCACATGTTGAATTTATACATCACTTTGGGGAGAAGTGCCATCTGATAATATTGTGTCTTCCAACATCTGAATATGGAATGTCTTTTCATTTATTTCAATACTTTAGTTTCCCTTAGCAAAGTTTTGTAGCTTTTGTTTTGTTTTTAATAGCAATGAGGTCTTGCTCTGTTGCCCAGGTTGGTCTTGAACTCCTGGGCTCAAGCAGTTCTCCTGCCTCAGCCTCCCAAAGTTCTGGGAGCCACATGCTTGGCCTATTTTGTAGTTTTTAGTAGACAAATTCTGCAAGTTCTGCACTTATTTGATTAAATGTTTTCCTAAGTATCTTATTGTTGTTGATGCTGTTGTGACCAGAACTGTGTTTGTGTTTTCTTAATTTCATTTTTGGGTCATTCATTGATAGTATTAGAAATACAATTGGTTTTTTAATATTAACCTCATTATACATTATAGCAGTTTTACAGATTCCTTGGGATCTTCTACATACACACACCACACACACACACACACACACACACACACACTCATGCCATCTGCAATAAGGACAGTTTCATATCTTCATTTCCAATCTAGATTTGTTTATTGCTCTATTGCATTAGCTGGAACCTCCAGTACATGTTTAATAGAAGAGGCAAAAGCAGACATCCTTGTCTTGTTCCTGATCTTAGGAAAAAAACATTCCGTTTTTTGCTATTAAGTATGATGCTTATTATGAATATTTGTAGATGCCCTTAATCTGATTGAGGACGTTCCCTGTCTTCCTATTTATTGAAAGAGTTTTCTTTCTTTTCTTTTTTCATCATGAATGGGTATTAGATTTGTTAAATGCTTTCTCTGCATCTATTAAGATGATTATGTGGTTTGTCCTTCATTCTGTTAATACAGTATATTACATGAATTGATTTTTTTTAACGTTAAACCAACTTTGTGTTCCTGCAATAAAATCTGCCTGGTCACGGTGTATATACTTATTTTTTATATGTTACTAGATTCAGTTTGCTTACATTACATTAAGGAATTTTGCATCTATGCTCATGAGAGATATTGGTCTGTAATTTTCTTGTGATATCTTTGTGATCCCCTAGCTTTGGTATTAAGTTAATATTATCCTCATTGAAGAAGTTGGAGAGTATTCCCTCCTCTATTTTCTGAAAGAATTCATGAAGCATTGCTATTACTTCTTCTTTAAATATTTGATAGAATTTACCAGTGAAGATACCTGGGCCTTTTTGCCCCAGAACATGATGAATGTAAGTCTGACTTCAGCTACAACAGAAACTCCATGAAGGCAGGGGTTTTTGTTTGTCTTCTTTACTGCTATATCCCTAGTACCTGGCTCCTAGTTGGCATTCAATAAATATGGAATGAATGAGTGACTATGGACATGGACAGCATGCACAACTGGAGCACTTTTGAGTATCACAGGCAGCAGGAAAGAAATTAATTTTGCCCTGATGTAAAAAGCAGCACACTATAGGATATTTCTTAGAGAAATTAAGTTTTAAAACACCAATTAGGCCAGGCACGGTGGCTCACGCTTATTATCCCAGCACTTTGGGAGGCCAAGGTGGGCAGATCACGAGGTCAGGAGATCGAGACAAGCCTGGCCAACATGGTGAAACCCTGTCTCTACTAAAAATACAAAAATTAGCTAGGTGTGGTGGCAGACACCTGTAGTCCCAGCTACTTGGGAGGCTGAGGCAGGAGAATCGTTTGAACCCAGGAGGCAGAGGTCTCAGTGAGCCGAGATCGCACCACTGCACTCCAGCCTGGCCATAAGAGTGAGACTCTGCCTCAAAAAAAAAACTCCACTAATTAAATTTCTATAACAAATATATGATTCCCCTACATTTAAGTATAAAACCAAACAGCATAAACTTTATTAAAGCTTATATTAATAGGCTATTCATACATTATATTAAGGTATATTAATAGGAATAAGTATCTGTTAAGTAATGTTAAAAGTATGTAATGAAGATATTACCCTTAAGGCACAAAAGGACATTTTTACCAATACGAGGAGTGTAAACCAAAAAATATGGCCTCAGAATTGCCTCTGTGAGCAGCTGGTGTGGCTGCACTTTGGAAAATTTTGAGTTCCAACACTTTAGAGTCTGGACCATGATATTAGGAAAATGTGAAGACCCCAAGGCCTTAACCACCTGGTTCTGCTTTTTTTCTTCATATAGTTAGTACAGAAGAAATTCCAAGCCTCCCAGCCCAGCGAGAGTCTCATTCAGCTAATGACCAAGGGGGAGAGTGAAGCCCTGTCTCAGATTTTTGCCGACTTACACCAGCAGAACCAGTTGAGGTACATGACTTAAATCAAGCCAGCCTCTGACATTCCCTCCTGCAACCCAGATGGTCTGGGCTGTGAGATCCAGAAACCAAATAGCTTGGTTAATGAGCGCAGGGTTTTACGTGACCAGGCACGGTGGCTCACGCCTGTATTCCTGGCACTTTGGGAGGTCAAGGCAGATGGATTGCTTGAGGTCAGGAATTTGAGACCAGCCTGGCCTCGATATACTGCCACTCACTATCCAGTCTTTTTTTTTTTTTTTTTTTCCTTTTTGAGACAGGCTCTCACTCCGTCGCCCAGGGTTCAAGCGATTCTCCCGCCTCAGCCTCCTGAGTAGCTGGGACTACAGGCATGTGCCACCATGCCCCCAACTAATTTTTGTATTTTTAGTAGAGACAGGGTTTCACCATGTTGGCCAGGCTGGTCTGGAACTCCTGACCTCAGGTGAGCTGCCCGCCTCGGCCTCCCAAAGTGCTGGGATTACAGGCATGAGCCACCGCGCCCAGTCACTGTTCAGTCTTTATCCTTGACTCGGGACAACCTTCCTCCAGCTCTCCTTGCCTTGTTCTCCTTCTCCACACAGCAAGCATGGTGGGCTTGACTCCAGAGGAGGACTACTATAAAAAATGAAAAGTAGCTCTCCAACAACGAGGATAAGTTAGGTATACAGGTGAAAAAGTAAAACCCAATTTCTTTTTGTTGTTGTTGTTGTTCATTTGTTTACTTGAGACAAGAGTCTCACTCTGTCGCCCAGGCTGGAGTGCAGTGGCACAGTCTCGGCTCACTGCAACCTCTGCCTCCTGGGTTGATGTGATTCTCCTGCCTCAGCCTCCCAAGTAGCTGGGATTACAGACACACATCACCACGCCCAGCTAATTATTGTATTTTTAGTAGAGACAGGGTTTCACCATGCTGGCCAGGCTGGTCTCGAATTCCTGACCTAAAGTGATCCACCTGTCTTGGCCTCCCAAAGTGCCAGGACTACAGGCGTGAGCCACTGTGCCCAGTCATGTAAAACCTAATTTCTAATCCAGTTTCTAGTCCTACAGGGAAATAACCAAAACCATTGTTTAAAACATTGTCAACTTATTGGATTTACTTACCTACTCACCCAAGGTCTCTGCTTGGACTTTATGGAGCTTCTGTGATCGTTTTCTTAATATAGAGTCTGTTCTGGAAAGCTCCATGCTACAGATCTATCTTCTTCATGGCTGAGGAAATGTCGCTGTATGTACAGATGACTTAGCATTAAGTCTTGGTATAAAACTGGTTGGTTTAAAAGAGACAGGAGTTGAGCGTACTTAGACCAGAGGGTACCACAGAATATTCAGTCCCAAATAAAGTGGGATCCAGGGTCCTAGTGCCTATTACTTATGGTTTAATAGAAAGGAGAGAACAGAAATAAATTAGCAAATGTCACCAGGAGAGAAAAATGAGGTGTCAGAGAGGAGAATTTTGTCACAACAGGAACCAGTTGGACCAGCAGTTCAGAGGCAGAACAAATTCCCTTTCTTTCTGAGCACTGGTAATAAACTGAAAACCAGTACAGCTTGGAGGAGGCAAGCGCTTATAGCAGCGAAGAGCTCGCAAAGACATGGGCCCAAGTCATTGCTCTGACTGCACCCTTGAGCATATCGAAACCTGGGGGCTCAGTCTTCAGATCTGTAAAATGGAAATGAAAATAGTGCCAATGCCATCCAGATGTCAGGTTCCAATGAGCTCATATGCACCAAGCACTTAGAATGCTACTCAGCAGATTTAGAGGCAAATTGTAAGTAAGCTCTCAATAAGTATTAACTTGTATTGTTAATTCTAACTTGGCTGGAGGTAGAAAACTATTAACACAAGAAAAAGACTTATCTGTTGCCCAGTATAAAGAATATATCCTGGAGATTGTCACTCCATATATCATACAGAGCTCTGTAATTAAGGAACTTCTCGATGAGATGTCATATTGCTGAGCTAGAGGGCACTGGACTCTAATAGAGCAAGGTATTTTGAAACTGCTTTTTGGCTATCTCAAATTATCAAATCACTTTCCTTCCTTCCTTCCTTCCTTTTTCTTTCTTTTTTGAGACAGTCTCACTCTGTCGCCCAGGCTGGAGTGCAATGGCATCTCAGCTCACTGCAACCTCTGCCTCTCGGGTTCAAGCGATTCTAATGCCTTAGCCTCCAGTGTAGCTGGGGTTATAGGCACTCACTACCATGCCTGGCTAATTTTTGTATTTTTATTAGAGATGGGGTTTCACCATGTTGGCCAGGCTGGTCTCAAACTCCTGGCCTTATGTGATCCATTCACCTCAGCCTCCCAAAGTGCTGGTATTATAGGAGCGAGCCACTGTGTCTGCTCAAATCGCTGATTTTTAAATTACTATTTAAAGAACGGTTTCTGTTTATACCTCATTGGCCACACTCAGTCACGTGACCTCACTCAGCTGCAAGGGAGGCTGGGAAATGCATTCCCCATTTTGCATAGCCATGTACACAACACAAAATTAGACACTGTGCTCCCCAGGGAGAAGGCAAAAAGGGTCACTGGGGGCCTACTGGCACTCTCTGGCACAGACAGCTTTTAATATTTCTAGAAGTTGAGAGGAGGCTAAGGCCTGAAGGAGAAAATAGGTAATAGACAGCTAAAGAAAGGGTGAAGAAGGGCCAGGCAGGTTAAGGGAATGGGCAGGTGCAAGGCTGAGGCTTCCACAAACAAGAAGCTTGGTGGAAGGCCAGTGGGGAAAAGCAGGTAGTGGTGGAAGAGAATAAATAGAAGAGGGCAAGGAGTGAGCCAGGCGGGGCCTGGGAAGCCATGCGAAGAAATTTAGACTTCCAGTGTCATGGGAGCCTTAGCAGCATTTTAAACAGGGAAGTGACGTGATCCAATTTACATTTTGAAAAGGTCATGCTAGCTGTTGCCTGACAGTTAATTTGAAGGGAAGGAGAGATGTGGAAAAACGAGCTAGGGAGCTATGGCAACCTACTCTGGGCAGATCGGAAGGATGTAAGAAATGAGGGGAGGAAGGGATTAGTTTTTGCTTCATTGCTATCTTGATAATTGCTTTGTACAGACATTTAGCTCTTTCTTGTTAGTTTCCCAGAATGAAGCCCCTGAGTGATGATTTTTCTCTCATTTGGGCTGGTTCTAGTCTGGTTGCAATTATTATCAGTTTTTGCACATTGGCAACAACATGCAACTCAACAGCAAATAAAATAAATAGCTGAGATGCAGAACTGAACAGATGGAGTCACCCCCTCCTCCTCAGCAAAATCAGCAGCATGGGCTCTGCTCCCCACCTCCCACCCCATTCCACCTCCCCCTTCCCGATTTTTTTTTTCTGGAACTTTAATATGCGTCACACCCATCCAATATAGCCACAGCTGGCCTTTTTCATATTTATATCTGTCTCTAAAGCTTTGCATCAGGAACTTTGGAACAAGATCTGAAATACAAATTTAATGTTCTTTTCCTTTACTTTCAACTTTCATTTCCTTGATCCTGAAATGGCTCGAGTTTCAGGAGCAGCAGAAAGGTGGAGACCAACAAGAACAGCTCAGGTAAGGGAGGGCACAGGGTACCATGCCTCAAAGAGCTTTCTACTCTGGATATAAGAATAAGATCCCCTCCAGCCCCCATCCTGGTTGTCCTGGTGCTGTCAGTATTGCCATTGTCCTTCCATGCCTTAGTTTGAATTCCTTTAGGCTCTCTGGCCACCACAATCAAGTTGGCACCAAGTCCTAACCAATTTCTTTCTTTGCAATGTATCTTGTATTCTTTACTTCATTTCTACACCCACAGACCCTACCCCAGCCCAGCCCTTCTCATCTCAAGCCTGTAGCACTCTTCCATAAGTTCATTTATCCATTTATTCATTCAAAACCACACACTGAGTGCCAATTACTGTGATGGGCTTTAGGGCCACCATGTAGAAAGACACCATGTTCCCGCAAGAAGTTTATAATTTGGTGGTGTCAGATGGGAAAATCCCCGAATTACAAAATGTCTCCTTCCAGGCAACATTCAAAGCTTATGCCTAGGGTGCCAAAGGAGCACAAAGAAGGGGGTCCCTCATTCCTGCCAGGAAGCTTGCCTGGGAGGCATGGTTTCTGAACTGAGTCATAGACAATGAGTGCAGGTGAGCTGCTTGAAACAGGTAAGGCAGGGCATTCTAGGAAGAAGAGACAGAGTCTGCAAGAGGGAGCATGACACATTCTGGAAAAAGCAGCCAGTTCCCTATTTCCAGGTTCTAGTTCACCCCAAATCCACTCAATTCGGCATGCATGGCCCTGCACAATCTTCCCCCATCTCGCCCATCTCACCTGCTCACTCACTCTTCCTCTAGTAGCAGCTCGCTGCCTAATCATCTTCTCTAGCCCAAATCTTTTGCTCCAGCAAACCTTAGCCATCCCATGCCTCCTTCATCCCCCATCCACTCCCTTCCCCCGATGCTTCACTCTAAATCCTCCCTATCCTTCTAAATCCTACCCTTCACACAACACCTTCCTGCCAGGCTAATCCTTCCTTGGTCATAACCTCTCTTTCATTATTCCCTAGTTGTTTTATAGGTTTGAGGGATATTTCTTCAGTGAATACTAAATTGTTTTCAGGCTTTTCAATTATCCACAGCATGAAGCAGAGGCCTGAGAACACAATGGGAGGCAATTAATACCCATATACCATGGCACTAATAAATTATTCCTTCACGTTGGCTCAGTAGGCAGCCAAAATATCATAAGATATTTATAAATTTAGAGAAGGCTGTAGGTCCCAGGGGAACTCTGCTAACTTTCGTCTAAATCAGGGATTACAAATGCATAGGACTGCAGGTGGTATAAATGGGTAAAGGGGGCAGGGCGCGGGGGCTCACGCCTGTAATCCCAGCACTTTGGGAGGCCGAGGTGGATGGATCACGAGGTTAGGAGTTCGAGACCAGCCTAGCCAACATGGTGAAACCCCATCTCTACTAAAAATACAAAAATTGGCTGGGCATGATGGTGCGTACCTGTAGTCCCAGCTACTCGGGAGGCTGAGATAGGAGAATCGCTTGAATCTGGGAAAGTGGAGGTTGCAGTGAGCCGAGATCACGCCACTGCACTCCAGCCTGGTGACAGAGCGAGACTCAGACTTAAAAAAGAAAAATGGATAAAGGGCTGGGTGACATGGATGTAAGAAAAGGTTAACTTTTCTCTAAATTCTGTTATAAGTAAAACAACTGCTGGCAGCTGACACTTGGTGTCAAAACTGAGAAGACAGCAGGGAGTGGTGGGTATAGTGGCAATGAGAAAGTGAAAGCTTCAATTAAGACTTCCATTCGTTGTTGCCATGCTGGAATCCAGGCCAAATATTCTGATTTTTCAAGAGAAGCCAAAAGATCTGGACATATGTGGCATACCACCTTCTCATAAAATATTCAAGCGTAGTATTGGCTAACACTTAGTGGGCAAACAAAACATATCTGCAGACCACATTCAGCCTGGAGGCTGCCAGCTCACAGCCCCTGTTCTAAATGGTGAGCACAGCTGTGGCTGCCTCACATTTTGTCCAAGCCTAAGAATGTTTTCTCATGTTATGCGACTAATGACATGATGGTGATTCATTTCTCTGCATTTAAACATACATTCAAACACACATATGTATAAACATACACACTCAAAACATACCCCATGACATCAGGGTTGAAGAAAACAGATGTGAGGAATATTTCAAACATTTCTGGGACTTGAGAAAACAGCTAGAATTTTAGGGTCGCAGGGTCTCTGACATCATGGGACCTACCACGGCCAAGATGTTCCTAGGCTGAAATTGAATTGAAATTAACCATCCCAGGTGGCCTCCAGGCCCTCTTTTCTCATTCGGCGAGGGAGTGTAGTCTCTCAGTTTAAAAAGACTGTTATACCCCAACCTCTGGAACTTTTGGATGAAAAAGAGACTTAAAATTGGAAAAACCAGAGGCCCAACAGCACCTGTGTGGCTGAATCTTTCCACTCACCACCAGCAGGTGGTATGGCCTATTATTGCAGTGCTTCCCAAACTTTAATGTCCAAACAGTCCCCCATAGATCTTGTTAAAAGGCAGATTCTAATTTCTTGGGTCTAGCGGGCTTGAGACTGCGATTCTAACATGCTCCCAGGTAATGCCCAAGGTGCTGGGCTGTGGGCCATCCTTTGAAGAGCCAGGGCCAAGTGGACCAAGAACAGGCTCTAGCTTAAGGCCTTCTGGGTTCAAGGCCATTGCTAGTTCAGCTAGATGAGTCTCCTGGGGAAATCCACTCAGTTAACCCATCTGAATTATATTGGGTCTCTCCTTTTACTGGTGCTGTCTTGTTCACGTGACATAGTGGTAAGAACGTGGACTCTGGAGCCAGGCTGCCAGGCTTGGAATTCTGACTCTGCTTCTCCTTGTGTGACAGTTGGTAAATTACTCACCCTCTCTGACCTCACAGAGGTGAGGATTAAAGGACCATGAATGCACGTAATTGTTTGGAATGGTGCCTGGCACATCGTAAGCACCCCCCAAATGTCAGCTATAACCTGTAAGGGCTCTGTGAACCAGCACACAAGCAAATACATTTCTTTTCTTGATCTAGGGAAAGATTCTTCCCGTGAAGACAGCATCCCTTGCACCTGTGACCTACGTTGGAGGGCTTCATTCACGTACGGAGAGTGGGAAAGAGAGAACCCCTCTGGCCTGCAGCCCCTCTCACTACTCAGCACTCTGGCAGCCTCCACCGGGCCACAGCTGGCCCCACCCATAGGTACAGCAATGGGAGGAATCCCCTGCCATTGTGGGGCAGCCCTGGCATTCAGCCTCAGGGCTGGGTCAGATCCTAGGGTCCTGAGGGTGATTCCAGAAAGTTGTGGGGTGTGGTCGAGGAATGCTGGCCACAGAGACCTCAGCCCTCTTTTCCCAACTGGGCTGAGCAAAACCATGATGTGTGGCACCTCCAGGGCCCCCAGAGTTCCCCCAGATGCTGTTGACGCTATAGATGCTTTCTCTTGCTGTATGGGAGGTGTAAGGGATCTCCTCTGCAGACTCCCCATGTGGTCTTTCCTCTCTTTTCCTTTCCTGGAGCTCTTGAAGGGCCTTCTTACTGCTTGGGTTGGGATGCAGAGAGTGAAAAGGAAGTAGGTTAAGGGGGCTGGGGTGGGGTCAGACCTCCCTAAGGTCCCAGTCCTTCTGTCTTCATGCTCAAGGCCCATTCGTCCATCCACACATTCATTTAACAAACATTTGTGAAGTACTTCCTATGTGCCTCTGTTTGACCAGAGATAGATTTCCCTAAAAGGGAGGGGTGATTTCTGTTTTCTAAAGTAAAATGTCATGAATAAACCACCACCTCTTTTTTTTTTTGAGACGGAGTCTCACTCTATCACCCAGGCTGGAGTGCAGTGGCATGATCTTGGCTCACTGCAACCTCCGCCTCCCAGGTTCAAGTGATCCTCCTGCCTCAGCCTCCTGAGTAGCTGGAATTACAGGCATGCACCACCATGCCCAGCTAATTTTTGTATTTTTAGTAGATACAGGGTTTCACCATGTTGGCCAGTCTTGTCTCGAACTCTCGACCTCAGAACTCTCAACCTCAGGTGATCTGCCCACCTTGGCCTCCCACAAAGTGCTAGGATTACAGGTGTGAGCCACTGGGCCCGGCCACCACCAACCCATATAAGATACCTATTATAGATAGTTGACAATTTTTTTAAATTAGCATAAGTATCTGTGTGCCCACAAAAGAGCTTTTTAGGTAATTTATATCCTATCAAACACTTTTCTCTCCTACACTCACAGGAAATTCTATTTGAGCCACCCTTCCGCACTGGGGAGAATCTATGCAAGCCTCATCAACACCACTTTACAGCATTCAGCTGCTGAGGGATTATTGGGATGGAGAGGAGGAGAAAACTGCAACCAGGGAAAAATAGAGTCATCTCACGGTGACAGCAGAGCCTTTCCAGCTGTACATAACCACGTCCTCGCCACTGCACCTCAGCATATGCCACCTCCATGCCACTGCCAGAGCTGGCCTAGCAAGATGTGCTCTCAGAATGGCCGGGCCCAAGAGATGAAGGAAAGGAGTGAAAGGGAAGTAGGACCAGAGAAGTGGAAGGAAGCAAAATGGAGGTGATGAGAAAGGTGGTGGGAGAAAGTCAGCAGATGAGAGACACAAAGAGAAGTGGTAATAGGAAACGGAAGAGACTTGGTAGACGAGATAAGGAGGACAAGAGAAGGGACACACCCCTGAGAGATGCTCACCAAGCTTCTATTTATCTAATTTAAAACTTGAAAGTAAAGCCATAAACAAAAAAAAGAAATATGTTTTCTTCCCTGCTCAGACCATTCTGGACAAATGTGAACTGCCAGACACCTTCCATTTCCCTTTCTGTCTGTTTTTCTTGCTAGTTCCTGTCTTCTGATTAAAGCTTCATTCCTTCTTTGTTGGCCTGTTCCCTAACTTGGACTTGCTAGCCCTGTTGTTCCTAATAGAGGTTTGGGTTTGAGCTGCAGAAAGGTTCTTATAGGAGATAGTAAGACAAGGTGTGTAAGGTAGGGCGAATTTCTCTTTTGTGTTCAAATTCCCTAAGTTTGCTATTATCTCCATGCCGCAAACACTGGCTCAACTTCTTTTTTGTATAACACTCCCTTGAAATGTCGACATACCTTGTTAGTGCTTTTTAAATTAGAGATTCCAGAGATAGGAGATATAGGCTCAACATACAGGTTAATCAGAGGTTTACCAATTATAGATGAAGGGAGACATGAAGGAGTGTTTGTCAGATGGTCTATGGACTGGCCTCTTTGTTTAAAATGTGCAATAGTGTCAGGAGCAGTAGCTCGTGCCTGTAATCCCAACACTTTGGGAGGCTGAGGCAGGTGAACCACTTGAGCCTAGAAGTTTGAGACCAGCCTGCGAAACATGGCGAAAACCCATCACTGCCAAAAATACAAAAAAATTAGCCAGGAGTGGTGGTGTGTGCCTGTAGTCCCAGCTACCAGGCAGGCTGAGATGGGAGGAATGCTTGAGCCCAGGAGGTCGAGGCTGCAGTGAGCAATGAGTGTGCCACTGCACTTCAGCCTGGGTGACAGAGTGAGATCCTGTCTCAAAAAAAGAAAAATTTCACATTTAATGAGAAACAGACTATGAGTATTTCAGGAAAGCTGTCCATCCCCCAACTGGGGAGGGTATTTTGATTTGACTTAAGATATCCTAGCAGCATCTTTTTCCTCACTTAACTAGTTTTCAGCCTGAAATTGTTAGAAGGCTAAAAAATAAGCTCCTGGATCACCATTACTCAAAGGCTGAGTTATGTCCTAATTCTTAGTGATTTCAACCTCCACATGGATGATCCTTCCCGTACTTTGATCTCTGTTCCCTGAACTCCTGCCTTCCAGCAATACTTTTTCCACCCTCCTCGACCACTGTCTCCCTTGATTTTACCCTAGTGTTTGTCATTAATAACTGCACCTAACCCCATTATTTCCACTCCCTAGCTATAACACCTCCTATTTTTTCCTGAGTCCAATAATCCATTGACCCACCAATCCTATAATCTATTGCTTCTACCAGGTTTTCACTGTTCCTCGCTCTCTTCATGTTCTCATTTCCTTCCCCTGTAACCTAGATTATCTGTGATCAGTCATTATTATTATCACTTCCTGGCATGCATTCTCAACATCTTTGTGACTCTCTCACTTTCTTCCCTTGGCTAAATTCAGTTCTCTACCAGCTCCATGCCTGTGTGATGCTGCTGAACTTGCCACTGAACCTCTCTGGAGAAGATCACATGACATACTAACCAGTCTCCCTGCAAAGTCATCATCATGGCCTCAAGGGGGTCCTTGATGTTGCCTGGAAATCATCATGTGTTCCCCTAAATCTGTTCACTCTGCTGAATGGCTATTTCACACCTCTCTCCTCTAACTGCCAATGCCGCCTCCTGATGACCCTGCTTCCTATTTCACTGAGAACATAGTCAGAATTGAAAGAGAATTTCAGGCTCTCACCACCATATCTACCAATTACCTAGATCCAGACCCATTGACTCTAGCTTCTCTCTTTGTTACTATGGAGGAACTGTCTCTCCAAGCAAAGTCCAGCTCTTCCCCTTTTGTAGTAGATCCCATTCCATCTCACCCAAATATGTCACACCAGCAACTTTTCCTTTTTCCTACGTCATCAGTTTGATCCCTACTTCCAGATCCTTCCCATCAGCAACGAACATACTGGCATGCCTCCTAAACATACTTATTTCTTACAATAAAAACAGAACAAAATAAAACAAAACCTCTCTTGGCCCCTCTGCCTCCTTGCTCCAGTTTTCTCCACCCCTTTACAGAAAACTCCGTGAAAGGGAACCAACTTTTAAAAATCTCCATTGTCTCTTGAAGTCCTTCAATCAGGTTTTTGCATTCACTACCTTGACAAACCTGTCAAAGATTCCCACACTGCTAAAGCCCATGGCCAACCGGGCCCCACCTCACTGTCAGCAGCATGCTTTCTCCCTGAACCTTTTCTTCACTTGGCTTCCAGGACACTCTCCTGGCTTTCCTTCTCCCTCATTGACCTTTTTCTCAGTTCCTTTGCTGATTCATTCTCATCAACACCCCCCAATCATGTCTGAACATCAGAAATTCCCAGGATTCAGTCCTTAAGTCTCTTGTAATCAAAACACACAGATTTCATGCCACAAATATACTCGTAAATTTATATATTTAGTCCAGACCACCATGTACTCCAGAGATACATATCCAACTGCCTAGTCGATATCTCTACTTGAATGTCTAATATGTATCTCAACATGCCCAAAACAAATCTCTCAATATTATCCCTCAAATTAGCTGGGTGTGGTGGTGCATGCCTGTAATCCCAGCTACTCGGGAGGCTGAGCCAGGAGAATCACTTGAACCCAGGAGGCAGAGGTTGCAGTGAGCTGAGATCACACCACTGCACTACAGCCTGGGCGACAGAGCGAGACTCTGTCTCAGAAAAAAAAAAAAAATTATCCCTCAAAACTTTGTTCTCTCTAAAGTCTTCTCCATCCTAATAAGCAGAAGCCTCATTTTTCTACTTGCTCAAAACCTTGGAGTCATACTTAACTCCTCTCTTTCTCTCCACCCTATTTCCAACCCATTAGGAAATCCTTTCAAACTACTTTCAAAATATATTCAGAATTTGATATTCTCACTACTTCCACTGCTACCAACCTGGACCAAACCATCATCATCACTCACCTGGATTGTTGCAAACACCTCCTAAATGCACTCCGTTCCTAACCTTACTCCCTTTCAGTCTAATGTGATCCTTTAAAAATCTTAGATCATGTTTCTTCTCTGCTCAAAACCTTCCAATGGTTTCCCTTCTGTATTAGTTAAGGCAATGCTAGCTCTGAAAGAGATAAATCCTAATATATCAATGGCATAAAATAGCTAATAGAAGTTCTACTTCTCATTCACAAAGAGTCCAAAAATGGTGTTCCTGGTTCAAAAACTGAGTGGCAGTTTCACAGGAACCTGGGCTTCTTCCATCTTGTGGCTCTGCCATCTGCAATACACAGCTTCTAGCCACAGAAAGAGAATGAGCTTGGAGAATTACACATGGCAGGTCTGTATGGCCAGTACTGGAAGTAGTGTACAACATCTCCACCCTCCTTCCTTCAGTCAGAGCTCAGTCATATGACCATACTGGAAGGGAGGCTGGGAAATGTAGTCTAGCTGGGTTCACAGAAAGAAGAAGAAACAATTTAGCAAATAGTCAGTCTTCATATCCTCTCACTCATCATAGCGAAAGCTAAAGTCCTTGCAATAGCCTAAAGGCCCTACATGGTGTCCCTCTCTCCCTCCCCCATTCCTGTTGCTCCCTCTCTGACCTCATGTCGTCTACTCTCCTTGCTACTGTACTGCAGTCCCACTGGCTTCCAGTTGCTCCTCAAACACTTCAAACATACTCCCAACTCAGGGCCTTGCCTTGGTGTTCCCTTTTCCTGGAATGTTCACTACCTTCAGATGTTCACTCACGTGTCACCCTCTCATGAGCTTCCCTGGCCACCTTTTCTGAGATGGCAACACCACTCCTGATAGTCCCAACACTCACTGTTCTCCTTTCCTGCCTTTTCTCCTTATGTAAGCAGACAGAGAGGGTCTGTATTAGTCCATTCTTGTATTGCTATAAAGAAATACCTGAGACTGGGTAATTTACAAAGAAAAGAGATTTAACTGGCTCACAGTTCTGCAGCTGTACAGGAAGCACAGTGGCTTCTGCTTCTTGGGAGGCCTCAGGGAAATTATGGCGGAAGGCAATGGGGAAGCAGATACGTCTTGCATGGCTGGAGCAGGAGGAAGGGGCGGGGGAGGTGCCACAGACTTTAAATGAACAGATCTCATTAGAAATCACTCACTATACAGTACCAAGCGGGGATGGTGCTAAACCATTCATGAGAACTCCGCCCCATGATCCATTCACCTCCCACCAGGCCCCTCCTCCAATACTAGGGTTTACAATTTAACATGAGATTTGGGCAGGGACACAGATCCAAACCATATCAGGGTCTCCAGGGATAAAAGGAATTCAATCAACTCGAGCAATCAGCCTGTTTTACAGCTTTCTGCCCCGCAGCCTGTTCTTCCCCAAACCCTGCATGGAATGTGGTCACCTTGTTGGTTTGAACCAGCTCCTTGCAGACCCTGGCAATTTATAGATGAACTGAGTCAACTTTTCTCTTGACCATGCCAAAGTCTCCACCCTAGGAGGAGCTATAGCTTCATTGCCATAACATGCCACCTATGTTCTGGCATAATGACTCACTCGTTTGTGCCACTGGGACCCCTCCTCTACATGTGATGTTGCACTCTCTCCCTCACCCTGTAAAACCCTCCTGTCACTTTCCCCTGGGGAGACACTGCTTTAGAGAACATTCCCAGTATCCTTCTTACATATGTCAAGTAATAAAACTGCTATTGATCAAAAACTGAGTTTTGCATTGTTTGTTACTCACTAAGCGAACAAACCCTGGTTTTTCAGGTAACAGCACCTGTCACCACCTCTCATTCTATGTATGTTGCTTTTTTATCTTGTTTATGGGCTGTCTCACCTACCTCTACACACCAGAATATAAGCACCATGACAGACTTAATTTTGTTCACTGTTGTATCCCCAGTTCCTAGAACAGTGTCTGCACACAGGAAACATTGAAGGTTCAGTAGCACCCATGAGCAGAGATGGGAAGCTTGGAGATGAATGTCAGCCTTTTATGGTGACACCATCATGCTGGCCCCAAGCAGTCCTTCAGTGCTGCTCTCACTCGATGGCCTTGGGTGCAGCTATTGGCGGCATTTCTAATATGTGTTGTCCCTCAGGTCCTTTTCTTCCTTCCTCCACCTACTTTCTAACTCTGGGGCTCCCATGAGGCCTAATCTGCTTTCGTCTCCTCAAAAAGTTTATCTGTTCTCATGGCTCCATCAGCCATCTGGTAGCCAACAACCCCTCCCAAATATCTCCTCCAGGCTCTTGGCTCTTTCTCTTTGGATATTCCGCCATCACATAGACTTCCTATGTCTTGAACTCAATTGACTTCCCTCATTCCATGCACCTAGCTCATTCTCCTAGTCTCCCATGATTAAACCTTTTAACTTTTGAGTGCTCCTTCTTCATTTCTTTCATTCGAGTGGTCACTAAGCTCAGGACTTATTTCCACTTTTAAAATCTCTCTTGTGGCTGGGCACCGTGGCTCATGCCTGTAATCCCAGCACTTTGGGAGGCCGAGGCAGGCGGATCACTAGAGGTCAGGAGTTCAACATTGGCCTGACCAACATGGTGAAACCTTGTCTCTACTAAAAATACAAAAATTAGCCAGGCGTGGTGGCACATGCCTGTAATCCCAGTTACTTGGGAGGCTGAGGCAGGAGAATCACTTGAACCTAGGAGGCGGAGGTGCAGTGAGCCAAGGTCGCACCATTGCACTACAGCCTGGGCGACAAAAGCAAAACTCCATCTCAAAAAAAAAGAAAAACAAAACAAAACAAACAAAAAAACTCTTGTATATAAGGGTTCATTTCCATTTCCCTTGCTAGGCCAGGCCCTTCTCCATTAGGGAACCTCAGGGTTGGAGGGCCCTATCTCTGGCACCCTCACTACCTGTTTAGCCTTTACTAGGACAATTCCAGGATGGATGGCGCACCATTAAGCTGAGTTCCTTGAGGACAGGGACGATGTCCTGTTTACTTTGGGTTCACCAGCACATAACACAGTGCCTGACCTTAAGGAGTTGTTATTTTTATTTTTTAAGAGAAAGGGTCTTGCTCTGTTGCCCAGGCTGGAGTGAAGTGGTACAGTCATAGTTCATTGCAGCCTCAACCTCCTGGGCTCAAGCAACTAGCTTGAACTACATGTGTGTGCCACCACACCCAACTAATTTTTAGTTTTTGTTTTTTTGTAGAGATAGGGGGAGGAAGGGTCTCGTTATTTTTGCCCAGGCTGGTCTCGAACTCCAGGCCTCAAGTGATCCTTAAGGAGGTATTTTAAAAACTGTTTTCGAAATAATGCCTCCCGAGGTAGCCTGTTTTATTGTTAATACCCATTAGATGGCTTCCCTGTAGGCACAAGCTTAGAAACTTTCCCAGGAAGACCCACAGTTCCCACTGTCTTCAGTTCAGGTTCCTCAAATTGACAAGATCTTCCATTACCTCTCCAAACTTACTATCCATGCTTTCCTTTCATTGTTTCTCCCCACCCCTTTTTTTAACCTTCCTCATTTGCTACCTGGCCTGAGAATTTACCTCCCACTCTGCCCTCCACTTGTCCTTATTCCTATTACTCTTCTTGCTGAATAGTCCATTTGGGACTTCCTTAGTCCAGCCTTAGTCATATCTTCCTCTGAAGCCTTCCCTGACTACCACCAAGGGTCACTGACACTCCTTTGAATGCCGGAAGGATTAGTTGTAAACCTTTCACGTTGACAGTAACTAGCTTGCTTTCATGAGCTTAACTGTTTCATGAGTTTACAACTTGTCTCAATTTGATTTTAAACTATAGAGGCTTTATGTGCTAAGAATGCCACAGGTTTATATTCCATTTGTGTTGAAGCTATAGTAGCCTTTATTTGATATTTGTTTTAATTTCATGACATGAAACTAAATTTTCAGGGACATGCAACGGGTTCGGCCCATTCCCTTCACTTAACATTACTGAGCTGGGCAGTAAGCTCAGAGCTGCAGATATAAAGATGAATAGACAGATACCTACCCAGGAGCTTACTCTAGAAGAGGACAGATGGATAAGCTACATTTTATAGCAGAATTTGGCAAAGTGTACTGAAGCTATAAACAGCTATGATGGTAAATAAGGTAAGAATTATGCTTAGTGAGGTCAGGGAAGGCTTCTAGAGCTAACATCTGAACTGGGACTTCTATTGGCAAGGCAGAAAATCAGGAAAACGCACTTATTCCTGGCAGAGGAAGCCTCTTGATCAAAAATCTTAAGAGATGAAAAAGGACCGGTTGTTAGGAAACAGATGATGGTGCCCAGAGCGCAAGATGAGGGGGAGTGTTGGGAGATGGAGCTAAAAGATACACTGGTGCCAAAGACTGAAGAGCCTCCTGTAGATAGCGCAGGGCGCAGCGCTGAAGGGAAAGAAAAAGTTGGGATTGTTCAATAAAGTTGGTGACTGATTCAGTCGGATTAATTCCGCCCTGGTGGTCTTGTGGGAATGAAGACAACTAGCAGGATAGTCTAAGAAGCCCTGTGGAAGCAGAGTCATGAGCTGTGAATGGGGACGTGGCGGTCACACGGCCGCGCCCACGCCACCCGCAGTACGGGGCTGGGGCTGGGGCTGGGGCTGGAGCCCGCCGTCCCAACAATCCCGGGGACGAGAGTTGGGCGGGAATCCGCTCCACGCAACTCGGCGCGGTCCCGGGGACGTGGCGCTTTCTAGCCAATCCCGGCTATGCGATTGTTAGACCAATGGCTACTCGGGGACGCTATGCGACAGCGGCGGGTTTGCTGATGATTGGTCGGGAGGCCGCCGGCGAGGCGGATGAGGGCGGGGTGCGGACCCGCTTCCGGTTGGGCGGTGCTTGCGCGCGTGAGCTAAGCCGGTGGGTGAGCGGCGGCCACGGCATCCTGTGCTGTGGGGGCTACGAGGAAAGGTAAGTACGGTGATGCCCAGCCCCTTCACCACTGCCTCATCTTTATTCGCTTTCTTTCTGTCCCCGGTCTTGTTCTTGGCGCGGCAGGGGACTGCCTCACTCGGGGCCGCTGTCTCTGCTGGCGCCCGGGTCCCAGGCCTGATGCTGCTGGAGATCCCGGGGCCCTCGGTGTGCAGCCTGGGATGGAGGCCGCCGCCTGTCTTACCGCGCGCTCTGGGAAGGGGGCTGGTCCGGTCGAACTCTGTCCCGTTGGGTACTGTTCTGTGCCTGGTTTGCTGCGTCCTGGTCCTCCATCTCTAGGTCACGCCACTCACCGAGTCTCTGGCACCAGAGGGTCATTTTTTGCCTCCGGAAGGTCGGAGGGCATTTGGATAGTGTTATTGTAACAGTTCCTTGCCGCCTCCACTCACCATCCTGCTTGTATCTGCCAGCTCCGCCCCAAGGCCACATCCCGACAGTAGGGTGCATCTGCCAAGGTCGTGTTCACTCACCTAAAGGGTGCAGAAACAAGGGGGGAGAGAACGAGTGACGACACTAGGTGATATCTATGATTTTAAAGAAAAGCCGAATGTTTAGAGCTTCCATATTTGGCTACGTACTTCAGTTAGCGACGGAAAATAGTTTTTAAAGCTTTATTGGGGAATTAATTTTTTTTACGTTTTTTGTTGCTTCTAGCCCCATAGCCTACTGATTTTTAGCATGCTGCGGTCAGAAATAAACTTAATTCCCTATAGCTGCCGCGATTAAGCGTAGAGTGGCTTGCAGTTTCAAAAGCTGCTTTTGCATCAAGGCCCAAGCTCCGTGGGTCTCCTGCTAAAACTTTTGAGCCTGTGATCTGAATTCCTAAGTGTATAAAATTCTAGAATAGTGTCTTCGAGAATTGAATTGCATTCATCTTCTGGTGTGGACCGTGAAGTCAACGTTAATGAATTGGGAATAAGGTGGCTTCTCGTTGTTTTTTGTTCTAGTAGCTTTTTCAGCTTGGAGGCAGAGAACCTTGGAATCTCTGTTAAATTAGTCTGCCATAGAATGGAACTTGACACAAGACAAATGCAAGTTTGACCTCACTCAGTAGATTTAATTAACCAAATACCAAACGACAGTAATCACTGAAGAATTTATATAGTATAATCCAAATGAGGGACCAGATATAACCTCTAAATTGTATTTGTCAAGAAAATGAGTTTGCCAAGACCTAATCTGAGGTTTTACTGTGATTGGGGGGTGGGGGGGTTCCAACAGGATTCTTTTGAGAATCACAAGTAGGAAAGCCATGAGCTCACAAAAATGTATTGAGTATGCCTGAGTGAATAGTACTCAATATAGCTTTGAAACCAACTCATTGTCACTCTCAATGTAATCATTGTTTGTTTTCATTCATCCAGTGATGTGTCAAGAAGTACTTATTGATAGCACTTAATATCCATTAGAGCAGTATTGGGATCTATATATTGGTGTTATTTTTTGAAATTTATTTATTTTAGAGTTGAGGGTCTCACTATGTTGCCCAGGTGGAGCCTTGAACTCTCATGCTCAAGCAGTCCTCCTGCCTCAGCCTCCCAAGTAGCTGAGACTAGAGGTATATAACACCACACCCTAGTACATTGGTGTTAACACAGATTTTCTGTAACGTAGGTATACCAGGGATATTGAAAGGACAGAGGTGTAGCCAAGGATAGCCACTGGAAATGCTAGCTAGGCCATAAGGCCCTAGATTCTCACTCTCTGAACTCTTAAGTATGGATGTTGCTGATGCAGTAATTTATGTATTAGAGTTAAGACAGCTGAAATAACACTTTTGCCTGTTCCTGGCTGATTGCCAGATCCAGTAAACGGAATTGGAAGTTGGAGAACACAGGCAGGCAGGAACCACATTGCTGCCAAGTACCGCCCAATTAATTTAGTAGGATGTATTAATCCAGTAAAATGTATTGGTATCAAAAAAGTGCAAGACAATGTATTAGGGACAATATAGGGGTAATAATTTGTATTAGAATGATATGTAGACATTCTTCCAGAAATGTAGATTCTAAAGGGGAGCTAAGGAGACAACTTAAGGTAACCTATGGTCATTGTTTTTGAGTGGTTCAGACGAGTTTTATAGAAGTTTAGATTGGATCATACCCTTTTTGTCCAAAAAGAAAAAAAGATAACAGATCACTTCCAGCTAGAGTGATCATAGTAGGTAGGTCTTCTAGGATCTTAAATTTATTTATAAACATCTGGCACTGAAGGAAGTTTGAGCTAAAATAACTACCAAATTCTCAACAATGTCACGCATGTTACTCATGCACAGCAAAATTACAACTAGAAACCAAGGCTCCTATCCCTACGTTTCAAATAGCATTTCTCTCACAATTGATTATGTATTAAGGCTTGTCAACGAAAAGGAAACTTTTTTCTCTCAGAATTTCGAGAACTTTTTTCTTTAAAAAGTTTTTTATTCTGTAGCCAGAAAAATTTAAAGTTTGTGCTGGGTTGCTTTGGTTATAGAACTAATGAAGCTTGAGTAATAGTTTCAGACATTCTCAGGGTTTTTCTTCTGCAGCCAGATTTTACACTTTTATTATCTCAGCTGTCTTATAAATGTATTCCCTCCATCACACAATATAATTAGAATGTATTGATGAACAGATGTAACTTCATCACTAGAGAGACGTTAAATAAATTATGTGTTGGTATCATGACTTTTATCAAATCATGAAGGATGCCATCACTTTTATGTGATAGTCCATTGGTATAGTACTAAAGTTTGTAAGTAAAGAATGTCAGATAGATAACAAGATAACTTCATTTTCTAGATCTCATAACCTGGGCCTTAGTATAGTTAAATTGCTATCAGTCTGTTCCCTGTAATCTCCAATTGAAGTAGACAGTTAAACAATGAGATCCTGCTTTTGCTGCGTTATGGAGAAATAAATGCCTTTTCTGTTGAATATCCGTCCAGCTCAGAGAACTGGAATTTTACTGCCACACCCATTTCTCCCAATTGTTAACATTGAGCAATGGGTCTTTGGTCAACCAGAATAACTGTTGGATCACTCAGTGTTAACGTTCTTGTGAAGTTGAATTTAAACATCTAAATTTCCCTGAAACAATTTAAGTATTCTGTGACCAATGGCACTTTACCAAAATTGAAAGTTTGGGCCATGTATTGATCGCAATACTGGTCCAATGGATACACTATGGACACTAAGGACAAAAACTTCCTTGAAAGCTCTAAGTTCTTACCTGAAGGGTGGGGTAGGGAGAAGTGATAAGAATTTAGAGCTTTTAAGGACATTTTTGGATGGATCGAAGAAACCAATTCTTAAGACTCATTATTATTAAAATCACACTTAACCCAGTTAAGCTTTTCTCTTTATAAATTACTGGAACGATTCATGAAAACAACTTTATAGAAGACCATTATTGGTGACATACTAATACTACAAAAGGATGATAGCTACTGGATGTATTTTCTGTTCTAATCTTTTGGTTTGTGTCTAACATGCTGTCCAATAAAAATATAATACAAGCCACATATGTAATTTTAAATTTTCAGGTGAAAATCTAAAACAGGTGAAAGTCATTTTAATAATGTTTAATCTAATACATATAAAATACCATTCTTTCAATATGAAATGTAACACTTATACCAATCGCAATTCACACTAGTCACATTTCAAGTGCTTAATAGTCACATGTGGCTAGTGGCTACTGTACTGGGCAGTACAGGCCTAGATTTTTTTTTTTTTCCCAAGAAAAAAATATTAGATGTTACCCTTCATGGAAGAGGGACAGAATTTTAGAGAGAGAAACTCATTTGAGAAATGGGAGGTGGGGAGATTCCGTTTTCACAACCATTGGTTTACTTTCTAGATCACATGATAAAAGCTCATACAGCTAAGTCTTTTGTTTATGTGTATCATATTTTTCCTAATATTATGTTGTCCATTATGTCCATAATATATCCATTGGACCAGTATTGTGATCAGTATGTATGGCCGAATGGACACACAAAGATCTTTCCAGCTGGAAGTGATCTGTACCTATTCCTCTAAACTTTTTTTTTACTTTTTGGACAAAAGTATCCAATTTAAACTTTTTTTTTTCTTTTCTTTTTTTTTTTTTTTTGAGACAGGGTCTTGTTCCCTCACCAAGGCTGGAGTGTGGTGGCATGATCATGACTCACTGTAACCTCGTGTCTCCGGGGCTCAGGCGATCCTCCCACTTCAGCTTCCCCGGTAGCTGGGACTATAGCTGCGCCACCACACCCAGCTAATTTTTTGTATTTTTGATGGAGATGGGGTTGCCTAGGCTGGTCTTGAACTCCAGCATTCCATCCGCCTTGGCCCCCCAAAGTGCTGGGATTACAGGCTTGAGCCACTGCTGCTGGCCCAGTCTAAACTTTTATAAAGTGTTGAAGTGGGTGAGGAAAATGAGAAGGGCCATTAACTTTGTATCATTTGGTTTCAATTTGGTTGAAAAGACAAAGATGCTTCAGAAATGAAGTGTACTGGCTGGTCATGGTAGCTCACACCTGTAATCCCGACACTTTGGGAGGCCAAGACGGGAGGATCACTTGAGGTCAGGAGTTTGAGACCAACCTGGACAACATGGTGAAACCCTGTATCTACTAAAAATACAAAAATTATTCGGGCGTGGTAGACCATGCCTGTAATCCCAGCTATTCAGGAGGCTGAGGCAGGAGAATCACTTGAACCCAGGTGGTGGAGGTTGCAGTGAGCCAAGATCACACCACTGCACTCCATCTTGGGCAACAGAGACAGACTCAGTCTCAACAAAAGAAAACGAAGTGCACTAAAGTAGATTTTCAAATGCTGTTATGAAGTTATTTTTTACTGTTCCTTTCACATCTTCCCATATAAGATATCCTTTGTCTTAGATGTCTTTTGTTTCTGCTTGAACATACATGCTCCATACCAAAAACCATATGGTTTTAGATAAATCTAGTACAGTTTTTGGTATGGATGGTGTTTTTTGTTTTTAGTGTCTATATTCATAAAACAAGAGGCCTTTGTTAAAGTTTCTAATAGCCAGGAGTTGGTATATATGTGGGCACAAAGGACGTTTTGTTTTTTTTTTAAGTAGAACTTATTTAAAGTGCAGATTTTTCATTCCTCCCTGCAGAAAGATAAAGAAGTAAAGATGGACCATTGGCTTTGTCCATCTGGGTCCTTGATGACCGTTGTAGGCAGTTTCATCAATAGTAAGGAAGCCAGGTTTCAGGGTAGCATTGGACAGTGAGGAAGCAGAGGCAGCAGGGTAGAAACTGTGGGTGAGGGAAAGGGAGGAGCAAGCATGAAGGAACAGCACAGTCTGGGAAAGACTATGGGTAGTGGAGACCTGAGAAAGCACTGATTGACAGAATGGAGGAGCCTGTTTAAGGGATGAGATTGAAAGTTTAATCAGGAGAGGGGAAGGAGGGAGAAATGGGTGAGTGATAAAGCTAAATCACTTGGCTTCTACTCTTTGGAATTCTGGTATCCTTGTATCAAGATACTAAGCCTGAAACATAAATGTAGTTTTCCCTCTAAATCACAGAGTAAACCAATCTGTTACATTTCTGTATGCTACATGTCTCAAAACTTGGTACAGTATCCTTTCCAGGACCAGATTATGTTAGAGTGCATAAGTATTTATTCATATTGTAATATTTGGGGTTGGCAAGAATTGTTAGGGTATTATGCTATATTTTATTTTGAGAATGTAATCATTTGTAAAATTTTCCTAAAGATAAAGTCCCCTTAGGCATAAGGAAAATCCTTTGTTGCAGTGACTCTTGATTTTACTTGATTCTGCAAGCCTCTGTCACTATACATATTGTTGGGATATATCCCAAAACATCAACAACATATAATTCTGTTTTTTGTTTCCAAAGTTTTGTTTATCTAAAGAATTATTTGTTTATAGGCTGGGTATGGTGGCTTACGACTGTAATCCCAGCACTTTGGGAGGCCAGGGCTGGAGGATCGCTTGAGACCAGTCTGGGCAACATAGTGAGACTCTACAACATTTTTTTTTTTAATTAGCTGTGCATGGTGGTACACACTTGTATTCCCAGCTACTTGGGAGGCTGAAGTGGGAGGATGGTCTGAGCCCCAGAGGACCAGACTGCAGTGAGCTATCATCACACCACTATATCTAGCCTGGGTGACAGAGTAAGACCCTGTCTCAAAAAAAGAATTGTTTATAGTTTGAGACATAAGTTTCATTTTGCCCTGAAGTAAAGGCATACTCACTTTAATGTTGTATTTATAGAGCCACTAAATCTCGGATTTTCTGTTTACTCTTTAACTGATTTGATTGATCAGTTGAATTATTGGAGGGTCAGCCAGAGTGTTGTTCACCCAGAGCAATATTTTACAAGTGGTGCACACAGAAAGCTAATAAACATGAGAGTGTGCTGTTCATACAAATTAGACAGTACAGCAGGATACAGTATTAAAGTTCACTTTCACACCAATCTTACCAGCCCACCCCATTCCTGTCTCTTCTCCCATGAACCTTGTAAACAGTGTAAACCACTGTTTACACATGGGTGTTTGTCTTTGCACACCATTTATGTGCATGTTATATTTTATACAAATAAAAACAAGCTGGGGAGATTGTTTAATTTTGTTTTGCTTTTTATGTAAATGAGATCTTGACATTGTTTTGAACCTTGCTTTTTTTGTTCACTTGACATATCACTGCAGATAGATGCATCTCATTTTCCATTTCACTGCAGATAGATGCATCTCATTCTTTTTTTTTTACATTCTTTTTTTTGAGGAAGGGTCTCGCTCTGTCACTGAAGTGCAGTGGCGAGATCTCAGCTCACTGCAGCCTCTGCCTCCCGGGTTCCAGCACTTCTCGTGCCTCAGCCTCCTGAGTAGCTGGGACTACAGGTGTGTGCCACCACACCCAGCTAAGTTTTGTATTTTTAGTAGCGACGGGGTTTCACCGTATTTCCCAGGGTGGTCTCGAACTCCTGACCTCAAGTGATCCTCCCGCCTCAGCCTCCCAAAGTGCTGGGATTACAGGCATGAGCCACCATGCCTGGCTGCTTTTTTTATTTTTTTCGAGATAGGATCTCTGTCACCCAGGCTGGAGTGCAGTGGTACAATCTCAGCTAACTGCAACCTCCACCTGGTGGGTTCAAGCTATCCTCCCACCTCAGCCTCCTGAGTAGCTGAGACTACAGGTGTATGCCACCATGCCCGGCTAATTTTTGTATTTTTAGTAGAGACAGCATTTCGCTATCACCCAGGCTTGTCTTAAACTCCCGGATGCAAGTGATCCGCCTGCATTAGCCTCCCAAAGTCTTGGGATTACAGGCGTGAGCCACCACCCCTGGCCTCATGTCATTCTTTTTTTTTTTTTTTTTTTTTGAGACGGAGTCTCACTCTGTAGCCCAGGCTGGAGTGTAGAGGTGCTATCTCGGCTCACTGCAAGCTCTGCCTCCTGGGTTCACGCCATTCTCCTGCCTCAGCCTCCCAAGTAGCTGGGACTACAGGCACCCACCACCACGCCCGGCTAATTTTTTGTATTTTTAGTAGAGACGGGGTTTTACCGTGTTAGCCAGGATGGTCTCGATCTCCTGACCTTGTGATCCACCCGCCTAGGCCTCCCAATGTGCTGGGATTACAAGCGTGAGCCACTGCGCCCGGCCCATTCTTTTTAACCTTTGTGTATTTTTCCATAATCGAGATTTAATATATTTTACCAATTCTCTGTTTTTATTTGTTTTCCGATTTTTTAATCATTGTGAACTGTCATCATTGAACATCTTAATACAAGTATCTTTGTCTGTAAATGTGGGTATTTTGATGGGATTGAATGAAACAATGTTGAGAAACATAGCCAAGTTCTAACATTGATAGGAATAGAGTAAGATAAGTACCATCTTCTACCCGTTTCTCTATGGGTTTCATGGTCTTGCTTTCACATTGCTTCTTCTGATGGATTTTCCTAACTCTTAACCTTCACGTCATCAGTAACAGTACCTTATTTGAGACTGGGGCACTTGGGAATGACTGCCCCCCAACCCCCGCCCCCATTATCTCCTTAGGTACTTTTCTGTTTGTCTTACTGCGTTGTCGTATTTACTCTAGAACACTTTCCAGTCTCTACTGATATGTCCTCCTCTGCCATTTCAGGACCTCCCACCCTCCCCCACTGAGCTGCCTTCCCAGTGATGAAAGAAAAAATGTAAAAGCCTGAAAACCCTTCTTCTTGATTTTTAATTTTTTTTTTTCCCTCTAAGACCTTAACCACTCTGGATAGTATCACGGGGTATCAGTAGAGTGTGCTAAACAGATGTGTACTCTGCAGCTTCTTTGCAGGTTTTTTGTCACATTTTTCAGTCAAGTGTTCCAGCTTTGTGCTTGTTCATTAGAGTCACCTGTGACTGCAGAGATTCTGAAAGTTTGAATCAGGGCCTGGAAATCTGTACTTTGAACAGTACTACAGGTGGTATTTATGCCTAGGCAAGTATGGGAAACAACTGTGCAGAAGGATAAAGACGTTCTTATCTATGACTAGACCATCTGAATGATTTGGCCTTTGAAGGTGACTCAAGGTTGAGCCTGGATGTTGGAGACTTGGTGCTATAGACCAAGGAAGCTGCCAAGTATTTCGCTGGTTCCTAATCTCATGAACATCAGAATCACCTGAAAAACATTTAAAGCTACGAATGTCTGAATTCAGCTTCAGAGACTCTAAATCAATAGGAGAAACTTAAAGCTTCCTAGATGATTCCAATAACCAGCCATGTTTGAAGACCAGACCACCAATGCGTACAAGAAGTAAAGGATTTGGAGTCAACATTTAAACCTTGGTTCTTTCACTTTTAATTCTTATGAACTTGGGCAAAAGGATTAAAGTTCTACTTTGGTATCTTTTGAAAGAAAACAGAAAGTGGACATTTTAACTATAAGTTTCTTATCAGCCTACAATCAGATGAAGGAAACTGGTAAAAATTTCTCACTGTAATAATTGAAGAGTCTGATATTCCACCATACTTATTTTATGGATTAAGTAATATTTGGGATAATATAAAAGACTTGCATAGATATGTATATCAAATTAATAATTTAACTTGGATGTGAGCTTTTAATTTCTTATTTTGTTATTAAGCATACTGCCTCCTGAATTAACTGCTTTTCATTTTCTTTAAGATCTAATTATCATGGACCTGCGACAGTTTCTTATGTGCCTGTCCCTGTGCACAGCCTTTGCCTTGAGCAAACCCACAGAAAAGAAGGACCGTGTACATCATGAGCCTCAGCTCAGTGACAAGGTTCACAATGATGCTCAGAGTTTTGATTATGACCATGATGCCTTCTTGGGTGCTGAAGAAGCAAAGACCTTTGATCAGCTGACACCAGAAGAGAGCAAGGAAAGGCTTGGGTAAGGTACCACCTCTCAGGGGTCTAGTGTGGGTAATGACATTCTTTATAAAGGCTAATTCTTTTCTTTTCTGGCTCAGTTATGAGTAAAGTTATATTGAACTATTAATACATCTTCTGAAAGCTAACCATGGAATTACTACCTCTAAAATTTCATTAAATGCCTGATTTCATACATTTTTAATTGAATAACAGTTGGTGCCTCATTCTACAAAGCATCATTTTTGCATAAAAGTACCAAGTACTGCAAGACCCAACTTGAACTGCATTATCTTGCTACCAGAAGAACATAGCATGGGGGGATTTCTCATCTCTTCTCATCTCTACTGCTTTTAATTTTTAAAAACTATCTGTACCCTACTGACCTGGCACAAGCCAAGTCTTTGATGGGCTAATAAACGGCACATTGGATCCCTATAAAGTTTATGATTTCCCGAGGTGTCCTTCACCCTCTTTATTTTCATTCTCAGATATTTGTTTAATTAAAAAACAAAAATCAAACCAACTTTGTCTTTTAGAAAATTATAACTTAATGTCTGAGTATGAGTTACTGTTTCAGTAACAGCAGGGACATAGTCAGGTTCTTTGGCTTTCTCGGTAGACATCTTTTGTCCTGAAAAATGGATTTGGTAGAATCCCAGTTGATTATTTCTAATTGGGGACCTGAGAATGTCTTTTTTGGTCCTTCCAAAGCCTTACTTTTGAAGAAAATGCAGGTCAATTTTGTAAAAATATTCTTCTCAGTGAGCACTGTTGGTGCAACTTCCTGAATTGTATTCAAGAGATTTGTGTGGAAAGTTGTGCCACACATAGCAATTTCTAAAAATATTTTGCCTTGATGGGTAGCATTTTGATCATAAGACGTTGTAGGATTTGCTTTGGAAGATGCTGCAGAATAGATTTATTTTTTCATTGGGTTATCTACTGACTGAAGGGTACGATGTTTTATTCTTCAACATTGTCAGAAATAATAAAGATATTTTGCTATATAGAATGAGCACTATCACATAACATTTGAAAGTAGATAGATATGCATCACAGAGTTAGTTTTCTATTAGGTTGCTTTCCTTTGGGAGACCATCCTCACTTTCAGTTTTAATCTAATAACTGTACTAACATTCCAGGCTGAAAATAGAAATGCAGGTCAGGTACGGTGGCTCACGCCTGTAATCCCAGCACCTTGGGAGGCCGAGGCGGGTGGATCACGAGGTCAGGAGATCGAGACCATCCTGGCTAACACTGTGAAACCCCATCTCTACTAAAAATACAAAAAAAATTAGCCGGGCGTGGTGGCGGTCGCCTGTAGTCCCAGCTACTTGGGAGGCTGAGGCAGGAGAATGGCGTGAACCCGAGGTGGAGCTTGCAGTGAGTCGAGATCACGCCACTGCACTCCAGCCTGGGCAACAGAGCCGTCTCAAAAAAAAAAAAAAAAAAAATAGAAATGCAGAGGGTATTCTAAGTCTTCATGTCATGCCCATTAATATTGTGCACGTCCAACCCACATTTTGGTCTGCACATATTTTTTCACAGAATTAACTCTAAAATAATGAAAGGCCCTTAGGTTTGGTATCATTTAGGGTAGATGGTACTGTAATGAGGATGTTCTGGCTCCTTGCAGGTAGGGAGAAAGCTCTGCTGGCACTTTTCAGTTGAAAGTATTCCTTTTTGTGATCAGTGAATATTAAAAGTTCGTCACATACGCAGATTCTGTATTTGATTAGAATAAGATGATAAAATCATGTTTTTTATGGAATGTGTGAATAGACTGTTTGCTTCTCCCAAATTTTGTTGGTAGTGACAAATATCCCTACTTTATACAGTAACATAGTGTTGGGAGCAAGAATCCCACATGAAACTTTTAAAAAACTTCTTTACTGTGGCATTTCAAAACATTGTTTTGGTGGGGTAATGTATACCAGCTGGGAACAACAGGTTCCCTCTTTTTTCCATCTGTCTATAAGGCACATAATTATTAAGAGATAAGTCATTGTTCATGCCTTTAGTTGCAAAAATTCACGACTTTTTGAAATCTTTAATAATAATAGCTAAAAGAACACAGGAAACATTTTAAAACAATTCAATATGCAAGTTTCAGGTATTTTTTCTTATTAAGAATGTTGACAAATAGGCGATTTTATGTATCCTTAAAATGAAGATTTGTTTTGAGGTAGTGGTTCTTAATATTAAAAAAGTTCTCTGGCTGGGCGCAATGGCTCATGCCTGTAATCCCAGCACTTTGGGAGGCCGAGGCAGGCAGTTTATGAGGTCAAGAGATCAAGACCATCCTGGCCAATATGGTGAAATCCCATCTCTACTAAAAATACAAACATTAGCTGGGCCTGGTGGCGCGTGCCTGTAGTCCCAGCTACTTGGGAGGCTGAGGCAGGAGAATTGCTTGAACCTGGGAGGCAGAGGTTGCAGTGAGCCAAGATCGCACCACTGCACTCCAGCCTGGCAACAAAGTGAGACTCCGTCTCAAAAAAAAAAAAAAAAAAAAAAAATCCTTGATATATTTACTATAGAAGTGAACTAGAGCAGTTCATTATCCTTTTGGGGATCACAGGCCCAGACCCTTTGGGAGTCTAATGAAAGCTAAGGACTTTTCCTCAGAAAAGTGCACACTTATATATACAATTTTGGGCCAGGCGCAATGGCTCACAGCTGTAATCCCAGCACTTTGAGAGGCTGAAGCAGGAGGATTGCTTGAGCTCAGGAGTTCGAGACCAGCCTGGGCAATATAGGGAGACCCTCTCTCTACAACAAATTAAAAAATCAGCTAGGCATGGTGGCGTGTGCCTGTAGTCCCAGCTACTAAGGAGGTTGAGATGAGAGGATCCCTTCAGCCGAGAAGGTCAAGGCTACAGTGAGCTATAATTGTACCACTGCCCTCCAGCCTGGGTGACAGAGCAAGACCCTATCTCAAAAAATAATAATAACAAAATAAGAAAATTTTGCACACTGAAAATTTCAGGAATATTAGTCACCCTTCTGGAGCCCATTTATTGATCCAAATTCATAAACAACTGAAGGGTTTGCTTTATGCTCCTTGAAATGTAGAGGTATGTGCTACCTCCTAAAAGAAATAACATGAGGTGCACTAATGCACTGTGTCTGTCCTAGAATAAAGGCTTATTTAGTGGCATCCATAGGGTTCTCCCCTGTCACAGGACTATGACACCATTAGCTTCATAAATTTACACAGGCATTTAAAGATGATAATTTAGAACCTTATGCCTAAAATAGGATGTGCCCACTTCCAGTGTACTTACACAACTGCCTGCAGGCTTGATGCTCAGCAAGATAAGAATGGCTTTTACATTTTTAGAGGCTTGTTAAAAAAAAAAAAATACACACACACACACACCATACCATATGTTGCCCACAAAGTCAAAAATATTTACTATCTGTCCCTTTTTTAAAAAAGAAGTTTGCCTTGTAAACTATATTTCTGTTTAAGTAAAAATAAATAAATTTTTTTCTTAAGTTTGCCAACCCCTAGGTTAAACCATTTGAGTTGTTTGCATTGAATAGAATGCTCTTCAGTCAACTTAATTAAGAAAAGCCCGTCTTGAACAGTCATATGTCTTTTTTTATCTGGGCGATCCTTCTCTTCAGGCTATTTATAATAGTTTAAAAATACCTTTTGGGGGTAGGAGGGGTTCTGGTTGCCCTTTTTCCTTGCCGTTTATTTCTGAGCTGTACAGTGGCACTATTGGTAGCCAGTATCATTTGAGCACAAACTGCATTCCATTATAAATAATGTAGAACTTTTCAGTATTGGTATAGCTTCGTCTGTGAATAGTGTTAAAATTCTACAGGACTAAAGTTACAACAACAAAAATTGTCCTTATGTCTATGTAGATAGAAGAGGATATTTAAGAGATAACTACTTTTTTTTTTTTTGAGACGAAGTCTTGCTCTGTCACCCGGGCTGGAGTGCAGTGGCGCGATCTCAGCTCATTGCAACCGCCGCCTCCCAGGTTCAAGAGATTCTCCTGCCTCAGCCTCCTGAATAGCTGAGATTACAGGCATGCGCCACCATGCCCGGCTAATTTTTGTGTTTTTAGTAGAGACTGGGTTTCACCATGTTGGCCCGGCTGGTCTCGAATTCCTCACCTCCCGCCAGGTAATCTGCCCGCCTCGGCCTCCCAAAGTGCTGAGATTATAGGCGTGAGCCACCGTACCAGGCCAGAGATAACTTCTTACTGGTTTACCTTTCCTGTTAACATTTTAGAGCAAGATTACACATTCTCTGAAGGAAAATGCTAGTTACTTACAGGATTTAAGTAATAGTTGTATCTAACACCTGATCTGTATCAAAATGAGTCTCTTTTCTTAGAGTCACTAGTACTTTTCAATTCTGATCACTTTCCTATGTTGTATTCATGAAATGAACACAAGCTGGGGAAAGACATTATTTGCTACCAAGTGACAATCTTTTCAATCCTGCAAATAATAGAGCATAGGAGTATACCAAGATTTCTCTTCTGTTGGAAGTTTTGACTTCAACTTCATATTCCAAACTGGGCTGCTTACTTGGGTGACATTACATAGGATGACTTTGCCCCTATAGTTAAGTGATTGCACCTTTAAACAGAAGTTTTCATATCATGGACATATTTTTAAATCCGTAAGATGACAGATCTGGAAGAAAGACACTTATAAAGCTTCATAAAGCCACTGATTCTTTAGCTTTGTGGTTTTGCTTTATAATCTACATACTAACCCTTTCAGCTTATTAACATTCTTATAATCAGATATACATTCTTACCACATCATTTCCTCAGAGTTCTCTGTTTTCATGTAAAAATCCAATTCAACACAGTATTTAAAAGCTGCTAGCCATTTTTTAGACAAGCATCTTCCTGGCTTTTTATCTGTTTTTTAAAAATAATCTTGCCTTGAGATGTAAATGATCCCAGAACTTTTCTGATATCTTTATATTTTTATCAAAAGTGTTACTTTTTCTAAAATCAGCTAAATTTTTGAAGTCTGATGTAACTATTTTGAATTTTTAGAAAACCATGATTATTTACCAAGAATTGGAGTTTCTCTTCTGTAAGCAATAAAGAAAAATAAAGTTCAGCCACATCTTCACTAGAGAAAATAAAAATGAAAACAAGGAAAAACAAAGTTTTACATGTTGTTTGATGCAAAGAGTGGAGAACTTGGATAGGAATGGATATTCACTCCTGAATTCTAACCATAGGCTGAAATCTACCTCCAAAGAGATAGGCTGAGTTTGCTTTTGGATCCAAGTGCACCAGCCATGACTGTGTTGACCTTATTCACGTGGCTTATTACAGACCAGTAATGGACCATTTTTTTCAGTTGCTGGCCTGGCAGTTTTGTTTTGGAGACAACTTTTTATTTCTGTGCATTAGCCCTGGGCACACACCTGGCTAAGTCCAGAGTTCTGTGTCTTTTTAACCTTTTGCTGGATTTCTCTGCATTTTCTACAGAAAGATTGTAAGTAAAATAGATGGCGACAAGGACGGGTTTGTCACTGTGGATGAGCTCAAAGACTGGATTAAATTTGCACAAAAGCGCTGGATTTACGAGGATGTAGAGCGACAGTGGAAGGGGCATGACCTCAATGAGGACGGCCTCGTTTCCTGGGAGGAGTATAAAAATGCCACCTACGGCTACGTTTTAGGTAGGTCCCTACTGTCTGGGGGAAAAAGGCTTGTGGAGCTGGCACCTTGAAACGTAACTGTTTTGTCTTGTAGAATGATTGTAGATAAAATAGACGCGGATAAAGATGGGTTTGTGACGGAGGGGGAGCTGAAATCCTGGATTAAGCACGCCCAGAAGAAATACATATATGACAATGTTGAAAACCAATGGCAGGAGTTTGATATGAATCAAGACGGCTTAATCTCCTGGGATGAGTACAGAAACGTGACTTATGGCACTTACCTGGGTAAGGGGCAAGATGTCAGCCTGGCAGGGACCGTGGTCTTGAGTCAAAGAAACAAATGGGTCACACAGTAAAGGAAAGGAAGCTTATCTTAAATAGTTCAGTTCAGTGCTAAGCTGATTCCCTTTATTAATTTTAAATTTGTATATTATGTATTTTTAAATTTGTTTATTGTCATTTTCTGAAGTCTGGAAGTCTGGTATCTTCTACATTTTTAGCATTTTACATATATTTTACCATTTTTTCTTTATGTCATCCCTCATAGAGACAATTTTTGGAGTAGATTTCATTTAAAAGAATACATTGGGCCGGGTGCCGATAGCTCACGCCTGTAAGCACTTTGGGATGCTGAGGCAGGAGGATTGCCTGGGCCCAGGAGTTTGAGACCAATCTGGGCAACATAGGGACACCCTGTCTCTACCAAAAAAAAAAAAAAAATTTAAATTAGCCAAGCATGGTGGCACACACCTGTCCTAGGTACTCAGGAGGCTAAGGTGGGAGGATCACTTAAGCCCAGGAGGTTGAGGCAGCTGCGAGCCATGATTGCACTGCTGCACACCAGCCTTGGGGACAGAGCGAGATCTGTCCAAAAAAAAAAAAAAAAAATGAGGCTATGAGGCTACATACTTCCAACAGTGCAAAGCAAGGGGCTTTGAGATGTTTCTTGACATGGTCCCAGTAAAGTGTTGGACCTAAAATTCAAACCAAATTAGATTTCTTTATAACTGGTGAGAAGTCTTAATAAAATAGTTTTCCTTGATAAAATTTAACTATTTCAGTATGTCTGCTTACTGAAGTTTGGAAATGAAAATTTCCCATTTGTTTTCTCTGGCACATGAGTTTATCAGCCTGCTTTGCAAATGCTTTAAGGCAAATAAATGTTAATTTGATTGCTTTTTGTTGATTTGATAGCTTGTATGCTTGGGCCACCTGTTAGTAATTTTCTTTTACTTGTAACACTTGCCTGCTGCTGAATACTAGGCAGTGAGTCTGAGTTGATGATCCAGGGTGTTTTTATTTGTGAAATTCCTCTGTTGTACATGGTTACAGTTTAAGACAAGAATTGTATTAATATAAATGAATATAAATGGTACTTTCTCCATTTTAATCCTGGAAATTAGGCAACCTTCTGGGTTAAAGCAAGCGTTCTCTGCCACTGACTAACAGTGAGTGTATAATGGATCTGTTTCCCCACAGATAGCCAGCTGTCTGCATTAATTACAGGACTGCATGCATTTCTGGTGAAGAGACTTTTATTTCTGTGTCAGGCTTGTTCTCATTCCTAAGACTAAAGTGGCACTCTCTCTCAATGCTTGACACTTAGCCAAGAACCAAACATATCTTTCACCCAATTAAGAACACATGTATTAAACAGTCAGCACAGATGGAGAGGCATCCTGCTTCTTGCTCTGGCTGAGACCCAACACCTTCCTGATTTATTTGGAATTAATGATAAATATAAAGCAAAGAGTAAGCTATTGGTGATCTAAACAAAATGGTGTGTAAATAAATCTCAGCTCCGACCTAGGCACTCACTTGCTGCCCAGAATGATTCTTCGGTGCTGTGTATGATTATGTGCATAAAAATCTGTTGAGAGCTTTGTTGCCTCACAAGGCAGATGATTCAACGTAATGGGTATTTCTGCTGCCTGAGACTGCATAAGCTGAAGCACTGGCTGGAGAAGCAATGTCTTTATAAGGCATCTTTCCCCAGAGGCATGAGGGTGGACAGCACTGAGGGGGTCATGAGTCGGCTTAGAGAAGTGAGGAGTTTTTGTTACTGTGTGTTCTTGATTCAATTTGGAGTTCAGGTATAAATCATCATAGCTCTTAGTTAAAATCTGTCTCAATGAATCCGCTATCCATGAGAGAAAGGTTAACACTGTCTCTGCCACAAGTAAAATATGAAATACTGAGATCTACCCTGCCTATAGCAAAACTAGATCAAGAGCCTACCTAAAGCTGTATACAGGCCAGCTAGGGCCAAAACTGGTGCTTAGGATAAATACAGCATTCCAAGCAGAGCTATAGGAAAATAGGTTTTGTCATTAAAAATAAAGTTTTGGACAGGCACAGTGGCTTATGCCTATAATCCTAGCATTTTGGGAGGCCGAGGCAGAAAGGTTGCTTGAGTCCGGGAATTCGAGACCAGCCAGGGCAACAAAGCCAGACCCCGTCTTTACAAAAAAAATATTAAAAATTAGCCAGGAGTGGTAGTACTTGTCAGTAGTCCTGGCTACTTGGGAGGCCGAAGCAGGAGGATTGCTTGAGCCCCAGAGTCCAAGACTGCATTGAGCTATGATTGCATTGCACTCCAGCCTGGGCCACACAGAACAAGGACCTGACTATAAATTAAAAAAAAAAAAAAAATTGTATCTTCCTGTTTCCCTCCTTATATATATATATATGTGCATGTTGCTATTAGGCTATTTGAGTCCAGTCACCATGTTTTACCTTTTACCCCAAGGAGGGGAGGAGAGCACTTATGTAAGAATCTAGTCTTAAAGTATAAGTTGTCTTTGTTATGTTTCTTATTTATGTTACATAGTCCTGAAACCTTGTTTAGAAGAGACACTTTAGTATCTGAGAAAGGCTTGTTTGCCTTAACATTCTCCATCTCAACCTGTTATGGCTTTGAGTGTGTGTGTGTGTGTGTGTGTGTGTGTGTGTGTGTGTGTACACAGGATCCTAAAGCCTTATGACTCATTAAGCTGTCTGACTGAATTTTTGACACTCAATAAAAAATGAAGCTTCAAAATGCTCAACTCTCAAAATAGTACAGTAGTTTTGTTTTTGTTTCTTTAAACTGTGCTTAAAGTATGGAAAGACTGAACAATCTCAAAGGTCAGCAGTAATGATGTTATTCTTAAAGGGGCCCTGTGGGTCTTTTTTATAAAACCAGTGTCATATCCTTTTTATGTAATCAATATGTTGCAGAAACAATAATTTCTTACCATTAATGTGGTGTCTTTTACTTTTTAAAATATCTTCATGTCTGTTATCTTAATTTGGTTTATACAGGAACGCAGATTGAAAAAAATTTTTATTTTCTGCAGTTAACGCCACATTTTTTCAGCTTAAAAAACTAAATTTCACTTTTCTATATTCTTATATAGAGACTAGATAACTGCTGCTTGTGTAGCTCGATGTCATAACAGATGGGTAGTTCCAAATTCAATTTGGTTGTAATCTAAGGGTTTTTTTTTTGTATACCTTTGTCAAGTTATTATTGACGTAAAGTGAACTGTATGTATTTAAGTGCATAATTGATGAGTTTTGACGTATGTATTTACCAGTGAAACCACCACTGCAATCACGATAATGAGCATATCCATTACCCCCCCAACATTTCCTCATGTCCCTTGGTAATCCTTCTCATTCTCCCCATTCCCCCGTCCCTAGGCAATCACTCATCTGTTTTCTGTGACTCTAAGTTAGTTTGCATTTTCTAGAATTTTACGTAAATGGGGATGAACAATACCTGTCACTCTTGGTAGATTTCTGCGTTGACTGAAAAAAAACAGAATGTGACCTTCAAAGTGGTGGCATTCTATTGCTTGAATCCAAGTGTCCATTATATGAGGTAGAAGCCCTTTGATTTCTATCTTCTTAATGCGATCCTAATGTTTAATAAAAGTAGCAATAACTGACATTTGTTGAAAGCCAACTATGTGCCAGGCATTGTTCTAAGCACTTAGATATATTTTCTCATTTAAACCTTACAACAATCCTATGAAGCCGGCACCATTGCTAGCTCCATTTTACAGATAAAAGAGACCAAGACACAGGCCAAACAGCTAGAAAATGGTAGAGTTCAAACTCAGGCAGTATGGGACTTGAGAGCCACCACTGCCTTCCAGATGTAACTAGAAAATTCAAGCCTTCTAGTAGCCTTAATAGCAATAGTGAAGCATAACAGTGAGTTACATAGTTCAGGAGCCAGAGTTCCATGTGAACTTGGAGCTGACTCTGAGATCTGATGCCTGGAGCTGTAGCCCAAAACTAAATGTCTTTGTACTGCTGCAGTTTTACCTGTGTCATCAATTATTTCTTCCTTGCATGGTTTTATCTTTATTGGAAATTGATTTCCCACCCCACACATTTTCATGTTTTCTGAAAGCCTTTTAAGATTTGACCTAAATTTTTGTTTTCTAGATGATCCAGATCCTGATGATGGATTTAACTATAAACAGATGATGGTTAGAGATGAGCGGAGGTTTAAAATGGCAGACAAGGATGGAGACCTCATTGCCACCAAGGAGGAGTTCACAGCTTTCCTGCACCCTGAGGAGTATGACTACATGAAAGATATAGTAGTACAGGTGGGTGAGATGAAGGATTCTGAACAGGGACTCAGTTTCTCTTTTTGTGGCTTATTCTGTCTTTCCCCTTTAGCCTTATATAGCATATCTTATATATATATATGCTATATAGCATATCACTGTATATGCTATATAAGTACTGGCCAGATTCAGAATCCAAGGTCTGTCACTGTTTTTCTGTGACCTTGATCAAGGTGCCTTGGGCATTCTGTTTAGTATGATAATACCTTCTGTCATATAATGTATTTTGCCATTTCATTGGTAGCTTCATATTGTAAGAATGGGGGGAAATCCCATTATTTAAAATATCCCATGACCAATAGTCAGACATTGAGTAATAACAGTGATACTAAAGAACTCTCACAGAAGGCAGTTACTGACAACATAGACTATCTATAGCTAAACACATAATCACTGGTCACATCTCCTGTTAGTGTGACTTTAGCATGACTAAGGCTACCAGGTAGATCATCATGGGCTTGATGGGATAGTTTGTCATTAAGCAGTGTCAGTGTTCTGTCAGGAAGACTCAGTTATTTTAGATTGAAGCATAGGAAATTGCTCATGTTTTACCATTTCTTGGCTAGAAATGGTTTTAACCATACATACATACATACATACATGTACACGTGTGTTTAATGAATAATAAATGTTTACCTAAACTAGATACTTTACTTTCTTCTGGCAAATTCAGAGACCAACTTAATAGTCTCTTCTTATTCTTTCCTGTTTAGGAAACAATGGAAGATATAGATAAGAATGCTGATGGTTTCATTGATCTAGAAGAGTATATTGGTAAGTCTCTGCTTTTAGTGTTTTTCTTAGAAAAGCTGAGAAGCTTTGAAAGATGTATTTGCTGGCTGGGCACAGTGGCTCATGCCTGTAATCCCAACACTTTGGGAGGCCGAGGTGGGCAGATCACCTGAGGTCAGGAGTTCAAGTCCAGCCTGGCCAACATGGGGAAACCCCGTCTCTACTAAAAATACAAAAAAATTAGTTGGGTGTGGTGGCGGGCGCCTGTAATCCCAGCTACTCAGGAGGCTGAGGCAGAAGAATCGCTTGAACCCAGGAGGTGGAGGTTGCAGTGAGCCGAGAACACGCCATTGCACTCCAGCCTGGGCAACAAGAGTGAAACTGTCTCAAAAAAAGAAAGAAAGAAAGATGTATTTGCCCATAGAAACAATTTACTCCAAGGGTCAATTCTCACTAGCTCATTAGCTGTCACCAGATCATTAACCAGACCAGTGTGATAGTGGGTTGTGATAAAGTATCCGTAGCCACACTGCCCAATCAAAATATAAATGTGAGCCCCATATGTAATTTTAACTTTTCTAATAGCCACATTAAAAAGTAAAAAGAAACAGATGAAATTTCAGTAGTTATTTAACCTAATATTCTAAAACTCTATAATTTCCACTTAATGTAAATTATTGAGGGTTTTTTTTTAATACTTAAAGCACATCCCAGCCACATTTCAAGTGCTTAATAAGCACCTGTGGCTACCATCCTCAACAGCACAGATATAGTGTATCCTGCATGCTCTATGGAACTGATGGTAAAGAGTTGCAGGGGGCTGGGCACGGTGGCTCACGCCTGTAATCCCAGCACTTTGGGAGGCCGAGGCGGGCGGATCACAAGGTCAGGAGATCGAGACCATCCTGGCTAACACAGTGAAACCCTGTCTCTACTAAAAATACAAAAAATTAGCCGGGTGTAGTGGCGGGCACCTGTAGTCCCAGCTACTGGGGAGGCTGAGGCAGGAGAATGGCATGAACCCAGGAGGCGGAGCTTGCAGTGAGCTGAGATCATGCCACTGCACTCCAGCCGGGGCTACAGAGCGAGACTCCGTCTCAAACAAACAAACAAACAAAAGAGGTGCAGGGAGCCCAGACTGACATAGGGAAACCCAGGGAAAGGAGATAGGGAATAGATTAAGAGATGGATAAATAAATGACAGGGAGTTGCTGATCCCTCTTGTACCCATTCCTTTTTACTGTGTTCTGTTCATATTTTCTCTCTGATTCGCTGACTACTTTCCTTTTGTTTTTTAAGTTTCTCCCTTTTGACATTTCCCTTTTTAGTTGTCTAAATTTTTTTTTAAAAATTGTTTTGGATGTCACACCTTCAAGGCTAATTTCTCCCAAGTAAAGCTCTGTTTTATTATCATCAGACTAATTTTAAGATATTCTCATTGCTTTAAAAAAAAAAAAGCTGTCTTTCTTACCAAGTAGTTGAGCAAATTGTTTCCCAATTACTGTGACAGAAATTAAAATGAGTAAAGGAGCTGGGTGTGGTGGCATACCCGGTTACTTGGGAGGCTGAGGCAGGAGGATCACTTGAGTCCAAGAGTCTGGACTGTAGTCACAAGTTCATCATCAATATGGTGACCTCCTGGGAGCAGAGGATCACCAGGTTGCCTAAGGAGGAGTGAACCGGCCCAGGACAGAATCAGAGCAGGTCAAAACTGTGCTGATTAGTGGTGAGGTTGTGCCTGTGGATAGCAATTGTACTCCAACCTGAGCAACAAAGCGAGACTCCATCTCTTTAGAAAAGTGAGTAAAGATGGAAAGTATAAGACTGTTACTACAAATGTCATTGTTACAAATACTTTGTTTAGAAAGATATTAGATATTTTAATATTTCACATACTTATTGTCATTTGTAATAACTTATTCTAGCACACCATTGGTTTTGTGTTTCAGATAAGCCCGTTTGTTTTTAGACCTCTGATAGTTACCTGAAATGTTTATTTGAAGCCTGAAAGGAAGACTTAATCCTTACCTCTATCACCTGTCATTAAACTGTATGGAGCAAGTCACTGCTTTACTTAGATGTTGTCTTATCATACCTGTTATTTACATGCTAGAGTTATTCCAATTGAATTACTCCTTGACTGTTTACCTCCCTTTTCTTAGGTTCAGTGACATACTTTGAACTTTTTAAAGAAGGATGAGCAATGGAAGATAGGATGGATGTTTTCCTAAACTGATTTTTTTTTTTTTTTTTTTTGGAGAAGTTTATCAGGACAGTGGATAAGTGCCTAGGTGCATTTACTGAGCCCACGTTGATGTTACTAGGGTTTTCTACTTTTAAACGATTTATCTTTTTATTCTTGGCTTTTGCCATTTTATTGCCATTGCTAAAACTGAGGAACTCATTTGAACCTCCCAAGGAGAGGAATTTTTATAACTGTTAACTACATCACTTATCGAGCATTGAGGCCAAATAAGGAGATATTTCTGTCTCCCTGTGTATCATATAGATTCAAGGGCAGAGGAGTTATATTTTGAAGCTACCAAAACTATCTTGTGCATGTGTGCTTTTTTTTTTTTTACAAGTCAGTAACTAATGCAAACACTTTTACATCTGGGATGCTGGGCTTTGTAAATCTAAAATTCTCCCAAACAGTATCTTTCAGCTTCTAGTGCCCTGTTGAAGGAGATCATGAAGAAACAAAGTTCTTCGCCTCATAAATTTAGCATTAAAAAGAAGCCCCCATCAGTGCCTGTGGAAACATAGGGAAAGAAAAAAAAAACACCCAAAGTTGTGCTGATAATTATTTTTATTTTTAAAATTTATTATAGAGCATTGCAGACATACACTATTTATTTATTTATTTATTTATTTATTTATTTATGTTTTTTTTGAGACAGTCTTGCTCTGTCACCCAGGCTGGAGTGCAGTGGCGTGATCTCCACTCACTACAACCTCTGCCTCCCAGGTTCAGGCGATTCTTGTGCCTCAGCCTCCTGAGTAGTTGGGATTACAGGCATGCACCACCACACCTGGCTAATTTTTGTATTTTTAATAGAGGCGGGGTTTTGCCACGTTGGCCAGGGTGATCTTGAACTCCTGGCCTCAAGTGATCTGACCGCCTTAGCCTCCCAAAGTGCTGGGATTACAAGTGTGAGCCACTGCACCTGCCCCCAAATTAGAATAGTATAATGAATCCCCATGTACCTATGCCTAACCTCAACAACAGTCAACTTACAGCCAGTTTTTTCTCAGCCACATCCACTTCCTTGCTTCCTTCTTACTTTGAAGTAAATCCCAATCATTATGTCATTTCATCTGTAAACATTTAGGTATATATGTCTAAAATATATATGTGTTTCTAAAAACATTTTTTTAAAGATATTGTCAACCCAAGAAAATTAATAATCCCTTCAAATCATCAAATAGACTGAGTCTTTTAAAAATAGAAATTCGGCCGAGCATGGTGGCTCATGCCTGTAATCCCAACACTTTGGGAGGCTGAGGTGGGCGGATCACAAGGTCAGGAGTTAGACACCAGCCTGACCAACCTGGTGAAACCCCGTCTCTACTAAAAATATAAAAATTAGCCAGGTGTGGTGGCATGTGCCTGTGTAATCCCAGCTACTCAGGAGGCTGAGGCAGGAGAATCGCTTGAACCCAGGAGGCGGAGGTTGCAGTGAGCCGAGATCGCGCCACTGCACTCCAGCCTGGGCGACAGAGCAAGACTCTGTCTCAAAAAAATAAAGTAAAATAAATAAAAATAGAAATTCAAATAGTTTATCATGGTCACCTAGCTTTAAAATGCACTTACGTTGTAGTGTATTGTGTATTCTAGCTTCCTTTAAAACCATATCTTTTAAGCATGTGTCTATTTCCTAATTCAGAACTTTCCAATCTGTATCCTGTGAGTAAGTCTTCTTGGCTTTCAGGACAGCTAGGGCAGGGACCTGATCCAGTGGACCGTACAAACTACATTTTCTGAATGTGCTGTAGCATGGGAAAAAATTGGCAAGTCCTGCTGTGAGGAATTTCTCTTGTGAGTTTAAGACAGAGGAGTACTTCCACCCTTAACCCTCAAGGTCAGGAAAATGGCAGCACTGACTAAATAATTACCTTTGCTTAGAACTTGCAGGAACTATTTAGATTTCTCTTTAGGTGTTTTCCCATACCTTACATGCAATGCAGGTACACTTAACTTAGATGTCGTATAACTCAAGCATTTTCAGACTTGTTCACTTACATAACTCCTGAAAGAATTTGACCAACAGCATTCCCTTATGTGTTTTAAAGTTGGCATCTGAAATATTTAATTAAGAAATTTAAACAGTTGTAAAGAATAGTCTCTGTTGGGCCGGATGCCGTAGCTCATTCCTGTAATCCCAGAACTTTGGGAGGCTGAGGCAGGTGAATCACTTGAGCCCAGGAGTTTGAGAACAACCTGGACAACATGGCGCAACCCTGTCTCTACAAAAAATACAAAAAAAGAAAAAATTAGCCAGGCATGGTGGCGTGTGCCTATAGTCCCAGCAACTCAGGAGGATCACTTGAGCCTGAGGGTTTGAGGTTGCAGTGCACCGTTATTGTACCACTGCACTCCAGCCTGGGCAACAGAGCAAGACCCTGTCTCAGAAGAAAAAAGAATAATCTCTGTTGGTGATAAGCATTGACATTTTGAAAGTAATTCTGAAAGAAATCTATAAAATTTAAATACAAGATACCATAGCAACTTCTTACCTGCCGTCTTTCGTATGAATAATTTGGGCACGACAACTTTAAAAAGATAATCAAGAAATTTAAATTCATTCTGGGTATTAGATGATACCAAGGAATTGATTTTGTAAAATATGAAAGTGGCATTGTGGGTATATAAGAAAATATCCGTAATTTTTTACATTTCATAATAGTTGAAATGTTTCTTTGGTACTTTTTTTTTTTTTTTTTAGTTATGGCGTTTGGTTAGCAACAATGTGACCATCACTTAATTGCCCTTTTTTTTGTTTAAATTTATAGGGATTTGGGGATATTTATACTACTTATCAGTCACCACATGATATTGTCTTAAAAAAATAAATGAATAAACTGTTAACCAACTTGGACATTTTACACGCATCCTGTTTCTTCTTCTTCTTCTTCTTTTTTAAAAAGACAAGAGTCTCATTCTGTTGCCCATGTTGGTGTGCAGTGGCACAATCACAGCAGCCTCGATCTCCAAGGTGGGGAGATCAAGTGATCCTCTCACCTCAGCTGGGACCACAGAAGAGCACCACCACACCCAGCTGATTTTTTTTATTATTATTCTTATAGACATGGGTCTCCCTACGTTGCCCAGGCTGGTCTGGAAATCCTGGGCTCAAGAGCTCTACCTGCCTTGGCTTCCCAAGGTGCTGGGATTACAGACATCAGCCACCCGACCTCCTGTTTCTTTTCTTTCTTTTTCTTTTTGAGACAGGGTCTCACTCTGTCACCTAGGCTGGAGTGCAGTGGCATGATCATGGTTCATTGCAGCCTCGATCTCCTAGGCTCAAGCCATCCTCCTGCCTCAGCCTCCCGAGTAGCTGGGACTGTAGGTGCATGCTGCCATGCCTGGCTAATTTTTGTATTTCTTGTAGGGATTTTGCCATGTTGTCCAGGCTGATCTCAAACTCACAAGTCAGCCTTCTATTTGTTAGATTCATTTGCAGTTTACTTCCTCAACAGAATTATATTCTGACATATTTGATCTTGAAGCCTTAGTCACTTTGACATTCTTATTTGCAAGAACATTGTGTATGTAAATTGAAATATGGAAAATGGTGTTCTGTGATATGGCTCTTAAGTGTTTTTAGAGTCTTCTGTGTTAAGTTACTATTACAATTATTAATACACAATTGAACAAAATAACATTTATTACAGACGTTTTATGTTTATATATTTTTAAATGCATTTCTTTGACACATTTTTTTTCAAATAGTTTCATATCCATGGATGACAATTACTTATCCCTAGAGTGAAATGGGATTCAGCACCAATTCCTAATTTTTATTTTTTAGAGGAAGTACTAACAGACCTTGTTTACATTAGTAAATAAGTTGATGGAAATGGAAGATTTGTCATAGCAATATTGCTTAGTTCTTGGAACTCCTTTTGAGTTACATGCCAGAAATCATGTAATCTATCATCAAAAATTATGGGTTTTGTTTGTTTCAAGGTGGAGTCTCTCTCTGTCACCCAGGCTGTAGTACAGAGGCACGGTCTCGGCTCACTGCAACCTCTGCCTCTGGGGTTCAAGCGATTCTCCTGCCTCAGCCTCCCCAGTAGCTGGAGATTACAGGTGTGGGCCAGCACGCCCGGCTAATTTTATTTTTTATTTTTAGTAGAGACGGGGTTTCACCATGTTGGCCATGCTGGTCTCAAACTCCTGACCTCAAGTGATCCACCTGCCTCAGCCTCCCAAAGTGCTGGGATTACAGGCATGAGCCACTGCACCCAGCCCAAAAATTATGTTTAATGATCCCTTAGCTAAAACTCAATTAGGCCATTTTTCAAGGTTTGTTTTTTTTTTAAAGCAAAGAATTTAAAACCTTTTGACATGCAAACGAATTTATTCATTTTTTTCAGACATTTGCATTCTCAAGACTGACACTAGTATTTCTTTTTCTTTTTTTTTTTTTTTTTTTTTTTTGAGACGGAGTCTTGCTCTGTCGCCCAGGCTAGAGTGCAGTGATATGATCTCGGCTCACTGCAACCTCTGCCTCCTGGGTTCAAGTGATTCTTTTGCCTCAGCCTCTCGAGTAGCTGGGATTACAGGCACGCACCACCATGCTCAGCTAATTTTTGTATTTTTAGTAGAGATGGGGTTTTGCCGTTTTGGCCAGGCTGGTCTCAAATTCCTGACCTCAGGTGATCTGGTCTCAAACTCTGACCTCAGGTGATCTGCCTGCCTAGGCCTCCCAAAGTGTTGGAATTACAGGTGTGAGCCACCACGCCCGTCCAGGCACTAGTATTTCTAATTGTTTCTTTTTCATTATCTTGGAGCTTTTTACACTCTAGTTTCAAAATGGTTGAAAATATGCCTTTCTTTTATAAAGTGGGACAAGGGCAGTTGTGAAAGGGGGGAGATGGGAAAAAAGCCTTGATGGCCAGAGGTACATTCTTATGAAGATCAATTTTTGGAAAAATCTATATGTGGAACTGAGTATCTGGAATTTGATTCTCTCTTGACTGACCTTTCGCAGTGTACTCCTTGACAGTGTTCCTGTTTCCCCAGGGGCGTGCTTGTCCCAACTGAAGGCCACTGGTATAATGGACTCTTTGTAGTAATTGGCTACACCTTTCTAAAACAAGTGGTCCAGTTTAATTAGCTACCTTAGGGTGAAATGAAATGTAGGGAACGAGTCTAAATCTTTCTTGATGGTAGCTCTCTCCTCTTATTTCTGCATTTATTAAGGTATAAGAACTCTTTGCTCTCATGTGACTTAAAATCAGCAGCTGGAAATATTCTTGTTGCAAGATAAGTGATTAAGCCTCAGGAAAATACCTTGCTTTCTAAGGTCTGTCTGGCCTAAAATACCCTTGTAGCTGCTGTTGGGTTCCAAACAAATGGATGAGGAAAAAGGGTTAGGCCAGATTAGCATGAGGCAGTTTTTGGGAAAAGACAAACCCTTCTTTTGTATGTATGTCTGTGTACCCAGGTGACATGTACAGCCATGATGGGAATACTGATGAGCCAGAATGGGTAAAGACAGAGCGAGAGCAGTTTGTTGAGTTTCGGGATAAGAACCGTGATGGGAAGATGGACAAGGAAGAGACCAAAGACTGGATCCTTCCCTCAGACTATGATCATGCAGAGGCAGAAGCCAGGCACCTGGTCTATGAATCAGACCAAAACAAGGTAAGTCTGGCGAGGCCCACACGATCTATCCTTGATTGAAGTATGCTTCTAGGGGATCACCTGAACAGTTTGTGTTAAGGTGCATAGAGCATTTAAGGTCTTAATTAGTCTAAGTCAGCCAAGTATCTGAATCTGGCGATTAAAACCTTTCAGGGCAGCACTAGCTATCTGATCTCATTTTAGAAATCCTTTTGCCCAGTGCTGATAGCATTGTAGGAAATTTGGCTTCAGAAAAGAGCCTTTGTGTGTAGCCTGTGCCCAGCATGCATCATCAGGTATTTTTAGATCCCCAGGAATTTTTTTTTTTCTTTGTTACTTCATTTGTTCCTTTACCTATTACAGGCCCGTTCTGTCTACTCAAAGCTGGTTGTTTCCTTCTTAAATCAAATACGCTTTTTTAAATTGGGTCCTTTGTGTGGGCTATAAATCAGCTTTTCTCTGGAGCCTGTTCAAATTGTCCTTGATCAATTAATTATCTGAGGTATTTTGTTAAAAGTATTGTTGTCCCTAAGCCCAGTCACCTGCTTCAGAGATTACTCCTGCCCTGCTTGGAGTAAGCTGAAAATCAGTCTAAAGATGGAGATTTTCAGTGCTCTGAGTATACTTTTGTCTAGGCTAATCTTCAATTTCAAATTCAGTTTTTTATTTTAGAGCCTTTTTAAGTGTTGATCTGCTTTAAGTTCTTGCTCAAAGTCACTTTAGTAGCCAGGTGTTGTGTCCTGAGATGTATGAGAAAAGGAAATGCATGTAGTCATCCCTATCTAGGAGATGTTCCATATTTTCCTCTAAAAGGAGAGTTTTCTCCTCATGAAACAAACCTTTATCTCTAGCATTGAGTTGTTGTGTTATATTCTTTCCACCCTTCCACTTTTAACTTTCTTGATAAAAGAAATGTTTAATTGGCCTGGAACGATGGCTCACGCCTGTAATCCCAGCACTTTGGGAGGCTGAGGCAGGCGGATCACCTGAGATTGGGTGTTCGAGACCAGCCTGACAAACATGGAGAAACCCCGTCTCTACTAAAAATACAAAATTACCTGGGTGTGGTGGCGCATGCCTGTAATCCCAGCTACTCGGGAGGCTGAGGCAGAAAAATCCTTTAACACAGGAGGCGGAGGTTGCGGTGAGCTGAGATCGCGCCATTGCACTCCAGCCTGGGCAACAAGAGCGAAACTCCGTCTCAAAAAAAAAAAAAAAAAAAAAACAAGGAATGTGTAATTGCTGCTTTATTCCCTCTTCGTATGTATGTAGGGGGAATGAGGGCTGAGTAGTTCACACTTAATTTAGTAGAAATGAGAATCTTAACTTCTGATTAACCCCAATTCTTCTGTAACAGTGTTTCTGAATTTTTAATGGGAAATATGTTCTTCTTCAATTCATTGCTATCTCTACTTTCAGGATGGCAAGCTTACCAAGGAGGAGATCGTTGACAAGTATGACTTATTTGTTGGCAGCCAGGCCACAGATTTTGGGGAGGCCTTAGTACGGCATGATGAGTTCTGAGCTGCGGAGGAACCCTCATTTCCTCAAAAGTAATTTATTTTTACAGCTTCTGGTTTCACATGAAATTGTTTGCGCTACTGAGACTGTTATTACAAACTTTTTAAGACATGAAAAGGCGTAATGAAAACCATCCCGTCCCCATTCCTCCTCCTCTCTGAGGGACTGGAGGGAAGCCGTGCTTCTGAGGAACAACTCTAATTAGTACACTTGTGTTTGTAGATTTACACTTTGTATTATGTATTAACATGGCGTGTTTATTTTTGTATTTTTCTCTGGTTGGGAGTATGATATGAAGGATCAAGATCCTCAACTCACACATGTAGACATTAGCTCTTTACTCTTTCTCAACCCCTTATATGATTTTAATAATTCTCACTTAACTAATTTTGTAAGCCTGAGATCAATAAGAAATGTTCAGGAGAGAGGAAAGAAAAAAAATATATGCTCCACAATTTATATTTAGAGAGAGAACACTTAGTCTTGCCTGTCAAAAAGTCCAACATTTCATAGGTAGTAGGGGCCACATATTACATTCAGTTGCTATAGGTCCAGCAACTGAACCTGCCATTACCTGGGCAAGGAAAGATCCCTTTGCTCTAGGAAAGCTTGGCCCAAATTGATTTTCTTCTTTTTCCCCCTGTAGGACTGACTGTTGGCTAATTTTGTCAAGCACAGCTGTGGTGGGAAGAGTTAGGGCCAGTGTCTTGAAAATCAATCAAGTAGTGAATGTGATCTCTTTGCAGAGCTGTAGATAGAAACAGCTGGAAAACTAAAGGAAAAATACAAGTGTTTTCGGGGCATACATTTTTTTTCTGGGTGTGCATCTGTTGAAATGCTCAAGACTTAATTATTTGCCTGTTGAAATCACTGTAAATGCCCCCATCCGGTTCCTCTTCTTCCCGGGTGTGCCAAGGAATTAATCTCGGTTTCACTACAATTAAAATTCACTCCTTTCCAATCATGTCATTGAAAGTGCCTTTAACGAAAGAAATGGTCACTGAATGGGAATTCTCTTAAGAAACCCTGAGATTAAAAAAAGACTATTTGGATAACTTATAGGAAAGCCTAGAACCTCCCAGTAGAGTGGGGATTTTTTTCTTCTTCCCTTTCTCTTTTGGACAATAGTTAAATTAGCAGTATTAGTTATGAGTTTGGTTGCAGTGTTCTTATCTTGTGGGCTGATTTCCAAAAACCACGTGCTGCTGAATTTACCAGGGATCCTCATACCTCACAATGCAAACCACTTACTACCAGGCCTTTTTCTATGTCCGCTGGAGAGCTTGAGCTCACACTCAAAGATCAGAGGACCTACAGAGAGGGCTCTTTGGTTTGAGGACCATGGCTTACCTTTCCTGCCTTTGACCCATCACACCCCATTTCCTCCTCTTTCCCTCTCCCCGCTGCCAAAAAAAAAAAAAGGAAACGTTTATCGTGAATCAACAGGGTTTCAGTCCTTATCAAAGAGAGATGTGGAAAGAGCTAAAGAAACCACCCTTTGTTCCCAACTCCACTTTACCCATATTTTATGCAACACAAACACTGTCCTTTTGGGTCCCTTTCTTACAGATGGACCTCTTGAGAAGAATTATCGTATTCCACGTTTTTAGCCCTCAGGTTACCAAGATAAATATATGTATATATAACCTTTATTATTGCTATATCTTTGTGGATAATACATTCAGGTGGTGCTGGGTGATTTATTATAATCTGAACCTAGGTATATCCTTTGGTCTTCCACAGTCATGTTGAGGTGGGCTCCCTGGTATGGTAAAAAGCCAGGTATAATGTAACTTCACCCCAGCCTTTGTACTAAGCTCTTGATAGTGGATATACTCTTTTAAGTTTAGCCCCAATATAGGGTAATGGAAATTTCCTGCCCTCTGGGTTCCCCATTTTTACTATTAAGAAGACCAGTGATAATTTAATAATGCCACCAACTCTGGCTTAGTTAAGTGAGAGTGTGAACTGTGTGGCAAGAGAGCCTCACACCTCACTAGGTGCAGAGAGCCCAGGCCTTATGTTAAAATCATGCACTTGAAAAGCAAACCTTAATCTGCAAAGACAGCAGCAAGCATTATACGGTCATCTTGAATGATCCCTTTGGAATTTTTTGTTTGTTTGTTTGTTCAAATCAAGCCTGAGGCTGGTGAACAGTAGCTACACACCCATATTGTGTGTTCTGTGAATGCTAGCTCTCTTGAATTTGGATATTGGTTATTTTTTATAGAGTGTAAACCAAGTTTTATATTCTGCAATGCGAACAGGTACCTATCTGTTTCTAAATAAAACTGTTTACATTCATTATGGGGTATGTATGACCTTCATTTTCTAAGAAATAGAACTCTAGCTTAGAATTATGGATGCTCTAAAATGTCAGAATGGGAACTCTCCTTGAAGTTCTCCCAAACTCAGAGACAGCACTGCCTTCTTCTAAATGATTATTCTTTTCTCCCTGTTTTCTGGTATTTTCTAGCATCCTTCTCACCACAGCCATAACCCTTCTTTACTTCCATTAGGCCGTATAACTGGAGAGACCTGCTGCTCGTTATATAATTATCTGATACCAAACACAAGCGATTCTGAATGTACACACACGTTTATCTATAGAGCATAAGGTAAAACAATTTTGTTTAACATTTTGGTATTGTTTACAAATGTTATTAAAACATGCAAATTCATTTTGAGAACCTCGAGAGAATTAAACTATTAACTTTAGTAAACACACAGTTTAAGACAAATATAAAGGTTTAGCCAAATGCAACGGGGAGGAAGCACCTGGAATAATTTGTGCTTGCTCAGGGGCTTGTGGACATGGCTGTTCCTGCCAAAGCTGTAGCAGTTATCCAAAAGTTCTTTCAAACTCATATTTGGGGCCACTACGTTTTTTTTGTTTTTTTTGTTTTTGTTTTTTCTTTATGTCTCTCCCATTTCTAAGGTGTTTTCTTAAGTTTGTTCTAATTCAGCATATATCATCTCAGAATGGATCCCCAGCAGGAAAAAAAAAAAAAAGTTACTAAAAAGGAAAGTATCCATACACTGAAAACTTAAAGCATATTCCTTTTTGGTTGCCTTGTATGTAGAAATCAGTTCTCCAAGTGCTGTGAATGGTGCCACTTAGGAGTAGAAACTGATGATTGTTGAAATGGCCTTTGGGTGGTCTGAAATAGACCAGTGGAAACAGTAGCTTTGTAGGCAAGAAGGCAATAGTAAGAAAATGAAAAATTGACTCCCCAAACTGCCATCACTCCTCTTACCATCTTTTTTGTGTTTTTAGTAGTTTGGTTTCTGACGGAGACAATAGAAACTTACTTAAAAGTAAAATTTAATTCTAGCTGTTGCAAACAGGCCAATATTGGGTCCTCAGTTGGGGCCAACTTGGGTAGACGAGACAGTAGAAACTTCTGTTTTCTGGGAGCTGCATGTGTCGGATTCATCTGTCATGGCCTTCCCACACACCATCTTCATGATGCAAGCTTGGAACTGGAGAGAAAGGTACAATTGGAGATGACCTTGGCAGATGAGAAAGTATGGGAAAAAAGACCTCATTCTCTGTATCACCAAAGCCTTGCACAATGCTTTGTACCCAGAATGCCCTTAGGTGGTTTTGAATCTATCTTCCCCATCCTGAAAACTATCTAGATTCCAGTCTAGAACTACTCCTGGGTCTACGGTAATCCTAAACTGGTCAAGTCTGAGACCTCACTGTTGGTAAATTCACAAACCATCCTGCTTCATAAAAGCACTGTCAACAGAGGCCCCTCCGTTACTAGCAGGTGCTCCCAGCTGGAAAGGACTGCTAATCTCTTCTATCCAGGGAGGTTTCAAATTAGTTTTGAGTCTACCTCTGGGATTGAGGAAACAATACCATCTGAAAGTAGGGTTTTTGCCACTTAGGGTTTGGTGTTTATTAGCTCGGATTTCAGATGGGATAGGAAATCCCCCAGTACCTTCAGATGATAAGATATTTTAGAGATTTTTGCATGTGGTATGATTTCTGTGCTTCACACATGCTCGTGCAGGCTAAAAGTTGGAAGGGAAATGATTAAGAAATTATTAAATGCAAGGACTGAAAATTGAGAGGAATCTGAGTTTTTATTTTTATTTTTTTAATTTTATTTAAGTTCCAGGATACATGTGCAGGATGTGCAGGTTTGTTACATAGGTAAACGTGTGCCATGGTGGTTTGCTGCACGAGTTTTTCAATAAAATGCTTTCATTCATCCTGTTCTTTGGAGCAACTTCATTTTCCTGACTCAAGTTCTTTCCTCCGGGGTTCTATTTTCTCGTCTTGATAACCATGCCTTCCTCCCTGTGCTTACCAAAGGCTTCCCAACCTACTCGGGGGTTTTGTGGCTTCCCTCGTCTACTAGAAACCTGAGTAGAGTCCAGGGTGCTCTGAGTTAAAAGTCAATGGTGAGAAAAGAACCAGGGTCTTCTGGACCATAGGAATGTGAATAAAGAGCTTTACCTGCTTATTCATGAAGCAGTAGATGATGGGATTGTAGATGCAAGCACTCTTGGAGAAGAATGAAGGAATGGTGACAAGCCGTAAGTCCAGCCCATGGTTACGGTTGTTGACCATGTACATGGCGAAGGCCGCGTAGGGCACGTAGCAGACACAGAAGGATCCTACCATCACAACCACCATGCGGCTCACCTCCCGTTCAGCCTTCTGGGTTGTAGCTGACTCCTGCTGCTGAGCTGCAACCTGCGGTGGAGCACAGAGAGCATCACATCCCTCTTTTTCCTGGCCCTCTGGATGCTTTTTTTTTTTTTTTTAATTTTTAATTTTTAATTTTCTTTTTGAGACCGAGTCTCGCTCTGTTGCCTAGGCTGGAGTTGCAGTGGTGCAATCTCGGCTCACTGAACCTCCACCTCCTGGGTTCAAGTGATTCTTTTGTCTCAGCCTCCTGAGTAGCTGGGGTTACAAGCACACACCACCGTGCCCAGCTAATTTTCGCATTTTAGCATTTTGCCATGTAGGCCAGGCTGGTCTGGAACTATTGACCTCAGGTGATCCGTCTGCTTTGGCCTCCCAAAGTGCTGGGATTATAGGCGTGAGCCACTGCGCCCAGTCTCTGGATGCTTTTCTGTGGGATGGGGGAGGGGGCATCCACTCTGATTGCCTCTTTTCTGTCCCATCTCCTGGCCTAGTTCCTTTGGATCTCCATCATTCTCCCTCCTCCTACTTCCTTTGCTGCTTTTAGATACCCTCTCTGGCTATGGACATTTCCAGGCATCTTATGTTCCAGAGCACTCTTCCTTCTCATGTGGAGCCCCGAACCCCTTCCTCCCTGACTATCAAATGCCACTCACAGCTTTCAGGGCCCTCAGCAGCTGAGTGTAGGAGAAGCAGATGAGGGAGAGAGGCACAATGAAGCAGAAGATGAAGAGGAACCACGTATAGGACTCGCTGCGGTATTTGGTGCCCACGGTGTACCAGTCAGGGCCACAGGAACACTGCAGGCCCTCAGGGATGAACCTGCAAAGGACCAAACACTTGCTCACTGGACTCTCCACAAGAGTGCAGTGGGAGCTGAGATGCCTGGATTGTGTTCTCCACTTAGAACCCACGGAATGCCCAAAGGCTTCAAGCAGGGGGGTTTTCTGTCCTGACTGGGAGAAGCTACAGCAATTCCAACTGCAGAGTAAACGTTAGCACTTGTCTCCCACTGCCCTTTCGCCTCATATTGCAACTCTTTAAAAGTAGAGGTCAAAGACTAAATAGTTATACCCAAGCTCTTTCCACCCACATCAACCTGAGCTCCTAGTTAACTCAGCACCACTGCCCTGCACTCTCACCGGCTCCAGCCAAAGAAGGGTGGGATGGAGACGCCAATACCAATGGTCCAGGTAGCCAGGACCACCGTCAGTGCATGCTTGGAGCTGAAGCGGAAGTTGCCGAAGGGCTTACAGATGACAATGTAGCGCTCAAAGGCCAGGAAGGCCAGTGACCAGCCTGTAACCAGACCTGTGGTGAAATGTGAGGATAATGGGCTAGACAGAGCCCCACCCAGCCTGGCTGGCAGAGTGGCAAACAGATCGGGTGGAGCAAGCACAGAGAGACAGGGCTGGACTGACATTTGGAGTGAAGACTCAAACATCCTATTTTAGCCAAACTTCTAGTCTGGGTTGCTTTGTACCCCAGTATTTTAAAAAGCACCAGACTCATTTCCCCCAGACTCCTCTTTAGGAACCCCCTCCAGTGGAGTAGCAACCTTTGCCTTCCCCTAACCCCTTTTTCCCCTGCAGTACCTGCTACAGTGCCCAGGAAGCCCTCCAAAGCACAAACATGGCGACCGAAGACGAAGTATCCGTTACAGCTGGCGACGAAGACAGGGAAGACAGAGAAGATGCAGAGGAGGAAGCCTCCGAATGACACGTTGACCAGAATGTAGTTGAGGGGCTGCCGCAACTTTTTGTAGCGCAGTGTGGCCACCAGCACCATGGCATTGAGTGGGAACCCTATAAGGAAGACAGTGCCCATGAAAGCTGCCTGGAGGTAGAAGGCCCAGACAGGGGCAATGTGGTACTGAGGCCCATCCCACGGCCCCACTGAAGAGATATTTTTGAACAGATAAAACTCTTCCTCTGACATTTTTCTCATGGATGCCCCACACCCCCCTCTGAGTCCTCTTATAGGTGATCCTCCCACCCCACAAAACCCCTCCTCTAAAAACACTTGGGCTCTGTGAATGATCAATACTAAGCCTAAACCTCCCAAGGACAAAGTTTGGGATTAGAAATCCCTAAACCACTACCTAAACCTTTTGTGGCCCCAAAGCCGATTGTGTTCTTCAGAGGATAAGAGATTGGGCTCAAATAATCTGGATATGCAATGCTGGGTGCTGGGATGAACAGAAGTGGACTCCCTGAGGTCTGGGAGGTGCTGACCCATATTCAGTGAAGATGCTTCCACTTTTTTGTTGTTCTTTTAATGGGGCTATAGAAAGGGCACGCCTCTTATTTTGGCTTCTGGCACAACTGTATCAGTTAAGTTTTCCTCAACTCATCTGCCCCTTTGTGGAAGGTGCCCATCTTAAGTCTGCTGAGAGGCTAGGAACCAGCCCTGGGCTGCAGGAAAGGGCTGGGAGTGGGGAGTGCCCTGGAAGCACATCAGTAAACAGCCTTGATGGAACAGGACTTAGGCAACTTGACAATGCCTAGAGGTCTAGGGCATCCCTGAGCCAGGCTGCCTCCATTTCTTTGTGTTGAATCTACTCAAAGAGTGTGCCTTTCCTACTCAGACCTCCAGCCAGGGAGGCGGGTCTGTTCACTGTCCTTACGCCATGTTCATGCCTACCCCTACCCTTAGCTCAACAAGTCACCACCGTCTTCCTCCTGTCTGTTCATTGAAGTCTTACCTAGCCCTCACAGCCTACCTCACAAACACCTCTTCTGTGCAGCCCACCCCAGTGACACCAACTCTGCTTTAAGTTCCACCTGCACTTGTACTCAGTACTACACTTTAGGCTTTATGAATGAATCTTTTCCACCTCAGCAGATCATAAATATATAGATGAGTTGGCCGGGCGCGGTGGATCAAGCCTGTAATCCCAGCACTTTGGGAGGCTGAGATGGGCGGATCACAAGGTCAGGAGATCGAGACCATCCTGGCTAACGGTGAAACCCCGTCTCTACTAAAAATACAAAAAATTAGCTGGGTGTGGCGGTGGGCGCCTGTAGTCGCAGCTACTTGGGAGGCTGAGGCAGGAGAATGGCGTGAACCTGGGAGGCGGAGCCTGCAGTGAGCCGAGATCACGCCACTGCACTACAGCCTGTGGGACAGAGCGAGACTATATATATAGATGAGTTAAAAGTGACACACTTTAGGTATAAGTAAGTTTAAAAGTGAAAGGATGGTCCAGTAATGGCAGAATAGTTTATTAAATGAATGCCCCCTTAGGCAAAAAAATTGTAAACTGGACACAATATGAAAAACAACTTTTTGAAAACACCTAAAGTATCCAAAGCAGGCAGAAACTGAAAGGAACTCAACTCTTCAATGAAAAGAACCATCTACATTGTTGTTGTTTTTTTTCCCTGAGTGTACTCCTGAGTATAAATGGCACAGGATAGCTAGAACTTGAGCAGAAAGCCCCAGCCTTTTTTGGCTTGAAGAGTCAGAGGACAGAGGACAGGAGACAGAGGACAGTTTGGGACTCCAGAACAGCTGAAGGTGGATTTCCTGGAATGAAAGAAGCCACAGAAGGCAAAGTCTTTAAATCTGCGTATAAACTCCCCTCAAATCATAGGCTGACTGCTGAACTGTGGATGGAGGAATTTCCAAGAGCCCAGTAAAAGACAACCACTGGAGGTCTGAAAGAGCTAAGCAGATTTTGACCGTTACCCACTGTAGCAGAGAAAGAGTTTGAATTTGAATCCCAAGTCAGAGGGTCTGGGTAAAACTTAGGGCTTTCCACTTAAAACTCCCAAAAGGCCACACCATAGAGCTAAAATCTATATCCCAGGACTAAATATTTGTTCTGAGAGTAAGGTCAAAGCCAAAGCTGACTCATACTAGCAAAAGATAAAACCAAGCCTCAGCAGGTTCAAGGTGATCAACTAGTAAGTTAACTGCTTATTAGAACAAAAATCAACACTCCTCAATGGAAGATAACCCAGTTTCTAAAGTTCACTATCTACAATGTCTAATATACAATGAAAAATTAAAAGGCATGTGAAAGAAAAAAAAACCCACAGGAAAGTATGAGTCATAGCCAAAAGAAAAAGCAAGCAATAGAAACAGAACCTGAGATGACCCAAGAAGTTGGCACCAGCAGGAAAAACTTCAAACAGCGATATAAATATATTCAATAACTGGAAGGAAAAAAATGATCATCGTGAGTTAATGGATCTCAACAGAAGAATGGGAAAAATAAAATAGCCAAATGGAAATTCCAGAACTGAAAACTACAACATGTCCAATGAAGAATTCACTAGATGGCTGAACAGCAGATTGGACAGCAGAAGAAAGATCACTGAACTTACAGATAGATCAATAACAAAAAGATATCTGGAAAATCCCCCAAACACTTATGAATAAGCAATATACATCTAAATATCCTGTGAGTCAAAAGAGAAATCATAAGGAAAAACTGAAAGAATTTGAGCTGAATAACAACAAAAAAGTATTAGAAATTGAAGGAGTCAGCTAAAGCAGTACTTAGAGAAAAATTTATAGCTTTAAGTATTTATACTAGACAATAAGTGTTTAAAATTTAAACTTTCACCTTGAGAAGCTGAAAGAGTGAATCAAATCTAAAATAAATAGGGGCAGATACTAAAAAGCAGAGCAGAAAACATTGAAATTAAAAATGAATAAAGAATGGAGAAAAATCAATGAAACCTGAAGCAAAACAAAATAGTTCTCTCCTGTCTCCAGCATCTCCTCAGTAGGATCTGAGCCAATCTCAGGTCACTGCAACCTCCACCTCCTGGGTTCAAGTGATTCTCTTGCCTCAGTCTCCCATGTAGCTGGGATTACAGGTCTGTGCCACCATGCCCAGCTAATTTTTGCATTTTTAGTAGAGACAGCGTTTCACCATTTTGGCCAGGCTGTTCTCAAACTCCTGACCTCAGGTGATCTGACCACCTCGGCCTCCCGAAGTGCTGGGATTACAGGCATGAGCCACTGTGCCCAGCTGACTTAATTATTTCCGAAAGACCGCCACTCCCATGTGCATGCGCACACATGCACATCCCACACAAACACTCGGCCGCAGGTGGGAGTCCTGGTGGAGGTTACTGGGGAGAGCCAGCTAAGGGTCCAGCCAGATTGCCTGAGTCATGGGGGGAACAGGGTGGGAGGGCACTGTCTGGGAAGGTGTGAGGACAGTATTAGGAGGGGCCAAAGATGTGGCCACCTAGCCTTGTACAGATGAGCAGAGCTGCTCATCCGTTGCCCTGGGCAGGACTTCAGGACCAGGGCCAGAGGTCACCTTAAGGTGCCTATCCCTGAGCAGGGCACATGGACTGTGTGTGAGCCTGGCCTGCGTGGAACAAGCCAGCCTCCACTGTCCGCTGGGCTCTGCTGAGGTGCCCACCTCTGCAAACATTTCTGATGGGAGGCTAAATGGCCAGGGTGCAAGACACCCCGGGCCCTTTTACATCCAGTGTACAAGGCTAGGTGGCCACATCTTTGGCCCCTCCTAATACTGTCCTCACGCCTTCCCAGACAGTGCCCTCCCACCCTGTTCCCCCAACAGCAGAGGGAGACAATGGGCCCAAGCTGGAGGCAACCCAATCCCCGAGGGGCTCAGACCAAAAAGAGCCTCACCCAAGCGCAAAGTCTTACCGGTGCTCAAGCCATGGACAAAAATTCTCCAAAGTCATGGAGGCCACGGAGTAGGAGGAGGCAAGCTTCTGAGGAAGGGGCATGGGGTAAAGGAGGAAGAGAAAATACAAAAACTGGAGGCAGACTGGGCACGGTGGCTCACACCTGTAATCCCAGCACTTTTGGAGGCCAAGGTGGGCAGATCACTTGAGGTCAGGTGTTCACCAACCTGGCCAACATGGTGAAACCCTGTCTCTACCAAAAAATACAAAAATTTGCTGGGCATGGTGGCGCACTCTTGTATAGTCCCAGCTATTTGGGAGGCTGAGGTAGGAGAATCGCTTGAACCCAGGAGGCAGAGGTTGCAGTGAGCTGAGATTGTGCCGCTGCCCTCCAGCCTGGGCAACAGAGCGGAACTGTGTCTCAAAACAAAAAAACAAAATAAAATAAAAAATAAAAACTAGAGGCATCTTAAGTGCATTTAGTTATACAGTGCTCTTCCCAGGCTGAAAATCACCTTATTAATTTAGAACATGTTAATACACGAAGGCTTTACAGAAGATCACACGAAATACACTTAGACCAGGATTTCTCAACGTCGGCACTATTGACATCGCAGATAATTCTTTGTCTGGGGGCTGTCCTGTGCATTGTAGGATGTTGAACAGTGTCCCTCTCCTCTAGATGCCAAAATCAACACTACCAGCCTAGTCATGATAACCAAAAATGTCTCCTGACATTGTCAAATGCCTCCTGAGAGACAAAACCCTTCCCCACTCCCCTCCCCTCCAGCTGAGATCCAACCATTGATTTAGATTTAGACTTACAAATGCTCAGAACCCAATATAATACAATCAAGTGAAAATTTGTTTTTCCGTGTGTGTGTGTGTGTGTGTGTGTGTATATATATATATATATATATATATATATATATATATATATATATGGCCAGGCGCAGTGGCTCACACCTGTAATCCCAGCACTTTGGGAGGCCGAGGCAGGTGGATTACCTGAGGTCAGGATTTCAAGACCAGCCTGGCCAACATAGTGAAACCCCGTCTCTACTAAAAATACAAAAATTAGCTGGGCATGGTGACACATGCCTGTAATCCAAGCTACTGAAAGGCTGAGGCAGGAGAATTGCTTGAGCCCAGGAGACGGAGGTTGCAGTGAGCCGAGATCTCACCACTGCACTCCAGCCTGGCGGACAGAGTGAGACTCTATCTCAAAAAAAAAAAAAAAAAAGGAAGAAGAATATTCAGAGAAAAAGAAGTTTCCTTTCCACCCAGCCTCCCAACTACTCAGTTACCTTCTCAGAGGCAACCAGTGGTAGCTTCTTGCTGTTTTTTATATATATAGGTGACAGTGAGCTTGAGATGATGTGTGTGACAATGTTGTCTGTTAAATACTAACCCATAAGGCTCTCCAGACAAGTGATAAGGGAAGAACTGACATGCTCTTGTGAAAATGAGGATTCAGGATCTGCCTAAAAGCCATCCCCACACTTAGGAAGAGAGTGAGGAAGCTCCTGGAGGGAGGGCCATGATTCTCCCTAAGAGACAAAGGAGCAACTGACGGCCTGAAGTCCTACTGCATAGATGAAGGACACAGTGATTTTAGCCTGGAAGCAAATTTAAGGTATGTACCAGTGGATTTCCACCAGGGCCATGCTCCTCTCCACCGACTCCACCATCTAGGAGGCTTTTGGAAGCATGCGGGGTGTTTCATGGCCATCACAATAGTGGAGAAGGAATTACTGGTATTCAGTGGACAGGATGCAGCTCCAGATCGGCCACACAAAGAAGAATGATCCTGCCCCAAATTCCAACAGCACCTCTGAGAGAAGCACTGGCTAGGACCCAACCCTGGTCTCAGCTCTGAAACATCTTCAGCAAAGTTCCCCTAGGAGCCCTAGCTTTGAGCAGCATCACTCTCTGGCACGCTCACCAAGAGGAACAATTTAGGGAATGTGTGCTGAGGTAATGGAAGGACATGTTGCATGCGCTTTTATTTATAAGTCAGTTTAAAGCTGGGGAACGGCGACCCAAAAAAGTCTCTTTGGTTTGAGAATAGATGAGCTGTTGCTTTCCTCTCTGGCCATGATTAGTTAGCAGAGCCAGTTGTCTGGTTCAGACACTTCGATGGAAATCATACAACTTTAGCCCCTGAGTACAAAAGAATGCTGGCCAATGTATTCTCTAAAGTGAGGGCCATTCTTCCCACCTATCCAAGGGAGGGATTGGTTCAGTAGGAATCCTGCTTGAAAGGATGGAGTGTGGGCTGGGCACAGTGGCTCACGCCTGTAATCCCAGCTACTTGGGAGGCTGAGGTGGGAGAATCGCTTGAATCCGGGAGGCGGAGGTTTCAGTGAGCTGAGATCATGCCACTGCACTCCAGCCTGGGTGACCGAGTGAGACTCTGTCTCAAAAAAAAAAAAAAAAAAAGGATGGCGTGTGGAAGATTTCTCCAGGGTTACCATTTCTACTTCAAGCCAAGTGGTGAGGACTCACCCGCATATCTGTTGCCACTAGTGATTTTTTTGTGCACACTTCTTGGATTTTCTTTTTTCACTCATTCATTCATTCCACAGACATGTGCTAAGTGATGACTATGACAACAGTTCTGCTATGAGGATTAAGTGGGATTAATCTGGTAAAGTGCTTACACAAGGCTGGGCACACAGAAATGCCTGGGAATCGTCTGTATTGTCAGCAGTACTGCCAAGGGTCAGACACTGGGGAAGACCCAAAGACCAATAAAACAGGTATCTGCCCTGGTGGAGCTCTCAGCTCACAAAAGACCTCCGCTCTGGAAGTGAGCAAGAATCCAGGGTGTGATGGATGTGTACAGGGATGGTGGAAGCACAAAAGACAGAGAGCCCAACCAAGACCACCAGGGTCTCCTACAAGGCCCCAGTTTCTGAGGTGTGATCACCCCCCTCACTCTTTTTGGGAACCTCCCAATCTAGGCCACCCTTAGGCTGTCAGCAGCTTCTTCCTGGGCAGCTTCCCTGGGTAGGATGAGCAGGGCAGGCTACCGTGGGGGAGGGCGTGTGGGTATTGACAAGATATAGTCCCCATTTCTGGTTTTTTAGAAAGTCTGGGTAGCAGTGTGTACTGCATTTAAAACAGCCTTCGGATTCAGATAAACGTGAATAAGCTGAATTTAGGCAAGTTGAAGCATTCAGATAAACATGAAGTAGAAGCTGAATTCAGGCAAATTGTTTATTTTACAGTGAGGTGATACTGCTCTCACAAGGTTGCTGGAAGGTTAAATAAGATCTGTAAAGCACGGAGCACACTGCCTGGCCCACAGTAAGCATTAAATACCAGCTTTCCTACTATGTATTTCTCCCCTCCCTCATGTTGCCATCGTAACCCGTTTCCTTTGACAGCACTTTACAGTTCGCAAGGTGCTTTCATATACACTGTCTCATGTGATCCTCACCCTGTAAGGTAGACAGGGTAGGTGTTACCTTCCCCAACCAGCAGATGAAGAAACTGCGTAATTTAGCAAACGTCACCTAGTCAAGAGTAAGCTGAGACATTCTTCTGGGTCCTCACCTGGGAGTCTAATGGGTTTGGAGAATGCTTTTCTGGTGGTCTGATCATGAAGTAAGAAAGAAGAGTAGTTCTCAATTGAGTGCAAGAGACCCCAGATGGGCTCACCAGCCCTGGGGGTCCCCACGGAAGTGGTGGTTGCTGGATCCTGGCCTCTTCCCCAGCAGCTCCTCCGTGAACTCTGCTTGGGAGTCCTGGCGGGGTAACTGGCAGGTCACGGGGAAGAATAGACCCTGCCTGGAGGCCTAGGCAGAGGAGCATCCGTGTGGCTCCGCAATGAGCTACGGAGGAGCAGGAGAGAACTCAGGAGCAATGCCTGCTGGAGCACAGTGGCCTGGGCTGGAAGCCAGCCTGGAAGGGGGAGGAGAGAGGCCCGTTCTAAGAACTACAGACTGCTGCTGTGGCTGCTGCTGATGTGGCAGGGAGAGCACATCTGGCAAGAGGTAACTACCAGTGGCTCGTTGGTCTAGGGGTATGATTCTCGCTTAGGGTGCGAGAGGTCCCGGGTTCAAATCCCGGACGAGCCCTGCTTTTTCTGTCCCTTCTCTGCTGCCACGTACACATACACCGCCTGCCCCTTCTAGGATGGAAGCAAAAAGGTAGCCTCATGGTGTGTGGCTAAAGGACCCTGAGGACAAACTGGCAGTCAGTCCCCCCATTAGCCATGGCCTATATGTACCCCATTATTTCCACTGGGGCCAAACTGACCAAGAGCGGACTGGCAGAGCATCTGGCTGGCCTGCATTTTATTTGGCAGAAAGACAGCCTGTCAGAGAGATCAGGACAAGGAGCGGGCTTGGCCAGAGCTGGAGGTCAGGATCAGGCAAGCTCTCAACATAAAACCTAAGCTATGAAATGCACTGGATTCAAAGTCCAAAAGCTAGGACGACAGTTACAGTTCTGAGTCTCAAAACTTATTTCTCAGAGTTGTTGGGAGGATGAAATCAGAAACTGTAATGCACCCTAGAGATATAGGGATTGTTAGGAATCGTATTACAGATAAAGAGAATCTAAAGGGGAACTTCTGGCAACATGAAAGACTGGACTAAGGTAGCTACCCCCTCATCCACTGCCCCCAAACACACACAGGGATGTTGGATAAAATAGAATTCAAAAATTAAAATTGGACAATCCCAACTTTTTTTTTTTAATAAAGGAAATTATCAGCTATCAGGATTAAAGAAGGAATGTAAAAACCAAAAAAAAAAAAAAAAAAAAGCCGGGCGCGGTGGCTCACACCTGTAATCCCAGCACTTTGGGAGGTCGAGGCGGGTGGATCACCTGAGGTCAGGAGCTCGAGACCAGCCTGACCAACAAGGTGAAACCCCATCTCTACTAAAAATATAAAAATTAGCTGGGCATGGTGGTGAGTACCTGTAATCCCAGCTACTTGGGAGGCTGAGGCAGGAGAATCGCTTGAACCTGGAGGCGGAGGTTGCAGTGAGCCAAGATGGCACCATTGCACTCCAGCCTGGGCAACAGAGCGGGACTCCATCTCAAACAAACAAACAAATAAATAAATAATGAAAACAAAACAAAACAAAAAGGCGGGGGGGCAGGGGGAAGGATATCACAACGGCCTATTGTGGATGTCACACACAGATAAGATAGACACCCAAGATCTGGAGTGTCTCAATGCTTCCAATTGTAGGATATGTGGCCTCACCTACCAGAGGCAAGGAGCTAAAGCCGAACCCCCTGCATAAAGCTCAGAATATAAAAGCTCCATCTTGTTCATGAAAAGAAGATTAAAGGCTGAGCACAGTGGCTTACACCTGCAATCCCAACATTTTGGGAGGCTGAGGTGGGGTGCTCACTTGAGCCTACGAGTTTGATGCCAGCCTGGGCAACATAGCAAAACCCCTTCTCTACAAAAAATAAATTTAAAAAATTAGCCAGGTGTGGTGGTGTGCACCTGCAGTCCCAGCTACTTAGGAGGCTGAGGTGGGAGGATTGCTTGAGCCTGGGAGGTTGAGGCTACAATAAGCCATGATCACATCACTGCACTCCAGCCTGGGCAACAGAGCCAGACCCTGTCTCTGAAAAGAAAGAAAAAGAAAAGAAAAGAGGACTAAAAACCGGCAAGGAAGCAAGAAAAGGGGTGGAAATACAAGTCAACCCTGAGAAATTGATGTTCTAAGTCTGACCAAGTGCTTGTACTGTATCTGGATTTATGTCTTCATGGTGCTGAATCCAAGCGAGAAATTAAATATAAACCTGGTTTATGACCCTTGAAATCCTTAGGAATACCACACAGCCACACAGAAGCAAAAAAGAGTTCTATAAGACTGTTTTCATATAACCAGGGCATATAGGACTCCCACCAAAACAAACCAACCAACCAACCCATCGAAATGACAAAAACCCAAGATGTGCTGAAGAAGAGCTCACAATAAAAATTATGAACCTGTATAATATAAAATATTATAAACTTTCCCTGCTTTTCCCTCTGTCCAGACTGAGAGATACAGACTGCTTTAAGTGCTCTGTGACCCAGCCAGCTGAAATGTTTTCCCCTATAGGCTTGAACCCAAGCTAGGGCCTTGAACGTTCACAGGCACTGATAAAGGTGTTTAGGTTGTTGCTGAAAACACTGAAAGACCAACCATGTTGCTAAACATATAGAAGCTAGCCCTGTCCCCAGCCAAATTCCTGAAACCCTCATTTAAACTTCATAAACCTCATTTAAACTCCCTCATTGTGGACACACCTAGGTAGAACATCCCTTGTCTCGCTCTCTACCCCGAGGATCCACGGCAGCTCACTTTCTATGTACATTCCCCTAATAAATGCTTTGGACCAATCCCCTGATGTTCATTGCTTGGTGTCTTTGGAATCTCAACCAGCCCCATTTCAGAACAGTTTGGGGCACTCCCTTGTGGAGTTCCTGCTTTTCGGGTGATTCTAGCCACAGGTTCAGCTGAGAAGAAACAAAACTAGACAAGGAAGCAATTCATCATAAGGAAGTGTTGGTGGACACAGCAAACAAGAGAGCTCTCCAAGAATTACACATGATAGAACAACATGAAAAACATTATATAATAAATATATGTAGAAGTATTAAAGACAAGGAAATAAACCATAGGGAAAAAAATCAAACACAACATGAAGAAATGAAAGACATAAACATTGAAATTAACGACTCTTAGCACTGGAAAATTATACTTAATAACAAAGAAGACATTAAAAACTCAGTGATGCATTAAACAGTAGATTATTAGACTCAGGCAAAGAGAGAATAAGTGAACTGGAAAAGAGCTGATGAAATAATTCAAAATATGAAAAAGTAGGAAAGTGATAAGATAGAAAATATGAAAGAATAGCTAAAAAAACATGAGGGAAAGAATGAAACAGACTAATATATATCTAATAGGAGTTCCTGAATGTGACTGAGAGAATGGGGAAAATATAATATTCCAATAGATAATGGTTGAAAATTTTAATGGAAGAAAGACACAGTTCTCAGGTTGAAGAGTCCTGAGCTCTGAAACACACTGTGGAGAAACTGCAGGATACTGAAGAAAGAGAAAAGTCTTTTTTTTTTGAGACAGGGTCTCACTCTATTGCCCAGGCTGGAGTGCAGTGGTGTGATCATAGCTCACTGAAGCCTCAAACTCCTAGGCCCAAGCAATCCTTCCACCTCAGCCTCCTAAGCAGGTAGAACCACAGGTGTGTGCTGTCATGTCCACCTAATTATTTGTTTATTTATTTTGAGATGGAGTCTTGCTTTGTCACCCAGGCTGGAGTTATTTTTTAATTTTTATAGAGACAGAGTCTTGCCATGTCACCCAGGCTGATCTCAAACTCCTGGGCTCAGGCCATCTTCCCAAGGCACTAGGATTATAGACATGAGCCACCACACCTGAGAAAAACCTTAAAATAACCAGAAATAAAAATGCCTGTCTGCCTACAAAGATAACAATTATATTTGCAGCTCACTTCTAGCAACAGGAGATTAATTATAAGGGAAAAAAAAGAATGGAAAAAAAAGATTATAGAAAAGACATTTTTTTGACCAGGCGTGGTGGCTCATGCCTGTAATCCCAGCACTTTGGGAGGCTGAGGTGGGTGGATCACCTTAGGTCAGGAGTTCAAGACCAGCCTGGCCAACACGGTGAAACCCCGTCTCTATTAAAAATACAAAAATTAGCTGGGTGTGGTGGTGCCCACCTGTAATCCCAGCTACTTGGGAGGCTGAGACTGAAGAATCGCTTGAACCCGAGAGGCAGAGGTTGCAGTGAGCTGAGATCACGCCACTGCACTCCAATCTGGGCAACAGAGTGAGACTCCTTCTCAAAAAAGAAAAGAAAAGAAAAAAGAAAAGAAAATACTTATTTTTTAAAATTATGGAAAAAATCTTTGTCACTTATTAGCAGCGAAAGATTACAGGGAAAAAATATCTTCAAAAGGCGAAGAGAAAATAACTGTCATCCAGAATTTGATGCCTACTAAATTTTCATTAAAAGGGCATGAAATAAAGACATTTTAAGACATTAACTGAGAATGCTAACCCCTCAAAGACTTACACTGAAATGCCACAAAAGGGTAGATTTTATAAGAAGGAAACTGAAATAAGAAGGAATGGTGAGCAGAGAAATTTATAAATATGTTAGTAGATCTAAACAAGCCTTGAGACAGATGATGATGATAAAGATGGTGGTGGTGGTGGTGATAATGGTGAGGATGACACTTCCTGGGGTTAGAAAGAAGGGGAAACTAAAATACTAGATAGAAATATGGGAGATGGTGGAGAAAGAAGAACAGAGTTAACATGTTCTAAGATCTATTATTCAGAAAAAGTATAGTGATATTGATTCACTGTAGACCTAAGTAAGAATGTTTAGAAATATATAAAGAGGTAATCACTGAAAGAGTAGAAATAGAATGTGTAACTTCCAAATCAGTGGGGGCCAGAGGATAAATTGAAGCCACTGTTAGTGGTGTTTAAATTGGCCTAACTACACAATAGAGCAATTTGGCAACGGCTAGTGAAGTTTAAGATGCACCTACTCTATGACCCGGAAATTCCACTTCTAGGCATCCATCCTAGGAGAATGCATGAAATTGTCAAGTGCAGCACTGTTTTTAATATGGAAAACTGGAAACAGTCAAAATGTCAATTAGCCGAAAAATGGATAAATTGCAGTGAATTCAAGCAATGAAAGAGTATTCAGTAGTTAAAATTCATAAACTGGAGCTATATGAAACAACATGGATAAATGCAAAAAAAACCAAAAAACAAAAAAAGAGTTTGCAGAAAAATGTGTACAATATAACACTATTTACATAAATTTCTAAAACACACAAGTCGCAATTATGTATTGTTGGTAGACACATTTGTAAAAGGTAAAACATACATACAGGTAAAACTGGAAAACCATAGAGGGCTACCTTGAATCAAATGTGGCAAGATCTGACTGGTTGTAGGATTTCAGTTCTGTGTGCTTGGTTATTTGTTACGTTATTCTCTGTACCATACTTTTCTGCATGTTTCAAATACTCATATTTTTTTTCTTTTTAATGAAAGGATCTAGGCATTTGGAAATAAGGGTAAAGGGGGATAAATGGCTACATCAGTCCTCAAAGAGGATGATCTCCTGGGATGGGATTAGGAGGGAGGCTGAGCCCTGAGTCCAGGGATTACAGGGATTAATTCAGATCATCCCCCTAGGTTGATCACCTGGCTGACATGCCCACCACTCCTGGCCCCTCAGAGATGCATTTCTGGACCACAGCCCACCTCCCTCATATCTCTTAAGCTCTTTTCTCCCGCCTTTTAACTGCCTCCCTCCGCCCTCAACCCAGTACTGGTCTGGCCAGGGTTTGACCAAGTTTGGCTCCTGAAAATAGACTGGTTCAGGTCTCTCTTAAATGTTCTCCCAAATCAAGGGTGAAAGGTGACCTGCATGCCAGGAGCCAGGGAGAGATTAGTCCTAATACTCAGGATCAGAGCTCCCTGAGGAGAGCTTGAACCGTGGATGTCACCATCGACAATTTCCCTGCTGTGCCTCCCTACATTCACCAAGAGGTCAGCAGTCAAGGCCAACTGCTAACGTGGCCCTGCTGGCGGAGGTAGAACCAGGAGGAGCTGCGCTGGGCAGAAAGAACAGCCAGTAAGCTTCCAGAACTAGTCTTTGCCAGTTCCCAGAGCACTGCATCCCTCAAGCCCCCAGTGCAGCCCCTTTCTACCACCCTGACAAATGCTCTGCTCCCCAAATCTGGACAGGCTTGGCGTCTGCAGTAAACCCTCTGTAGAAGGGGTCTGGGTGGGCTTGTTCAACTTTCCCCACAACTGTGTCACCTTGGCCACAGGATCTGGAGTAGAATCTTGTCATCTGGGAGCAAAGAAAACATTCTTGATCTCTGCTCATCATCTCTCTGCTGAGATAATGAGAGAGGCAGAGGAAGAAAAAAGGAGCAAGGAGTGGGGGGAGGGAGAGAGACTTATGGGCAACATCATCATTAATAGGCAACATTTAACACCACAAATATGAAATCATGTTAAATGATAAGACAGGGCATTAACTGGGTAGCTGGGAGATTGACCTTTAACTCATTTATCCTGTGTCAGAAACTCTTTCAGATGCTGGAAATACAAAGATAACTAAGATCCCCCTAACCTTCAAGAAACTGGGCAGAGCCCGGACAACCCGGAGGGCCTGGTGCTGTTACAGACAAATAGGGGCGAGCACCACAAAAGCGCCTAGTGGGGCAGGGATGGGGTGCCAGTCAGAGAAGGCCACCTGGAGGTGACCCCTAGCTGAAAAGGAGGGGAAGTCCAGGCAAAGAAGAGCTTCCTTCCCGTGGAACAGGGATGGCTTGTGGACGTGGGAGCCTGTGGGATGTCAGAGACATTTGAGCCAGAGCAACTCCATCTTGAATAGAAGCTGGGTAAAATGAGGCTGAGACCTACTGGGCTGCATTCCCAGACGTTTAAGGAATTCTAAGTCACAGGATGAGATAGGAGGTTGGCACAAGACACAGGTCATAAAGACCTTGCTGATAAAACACCTTGCAGTAAAGAAGCCGGCCAAAACCCACTAAAACCAAGATGGCAGTGAGAGTGACCTCTGGTAATCCTCACACTGTTACACTCCCACCAGTGCCATGACAGTTTACAAATGCCATGGCAACATCAGAAAGTTACCCTACATTGTCTAAAAGGGGGTGTCATGAATAATCCACCCCTTGTTTAGCATATCATCAAGAAATAACCAAAAAAAGCAGCCCTTGGGGCTGCTCTGTCTATGGAGTAGCCATTCTTTATTCCTTTACTTTCCTAATAAACTTGCTTTTAGTTTATCCTATGGACTTCCCTGAATTCTTTCTTGCGTGAGATTCAAGAACCCTCTCTTGCGGTCTGGATCCGGATCCCTTTCCTGCAGCGGGGGGAACGCAGACAATACTAGCCCTCGACCTGTGAGTGGATGTGCCAGAGAGGGGATCCGCGTGTGTCCCTGGCTTAGGAGTCTTCCAGCCATTTCCTGGATGTGCTGGGGAGCCCCTGTTCCCAACTGTGCCCACTTCTATCCTTGCCGAGACCTGCCGAGATGTGAGAACTGCCTCTTCAAGAGCTGGCACCCAGTAGTCATAGCCTGAATAAACGAATGGTTGAAGACGTGAAATAAGCCCCCTGGGCTTCCGAATCTCCCTTCCACGAGAGTGAACATCAGTCGTGCCCACTCTGAGCGGGCTACTGCGGGGGCGTGGCTCGCAGCCCACCGGGTGTGGGACCGGAAGGGAAGGCAGGGCGGAGGAGAGGGGGTCTTCCGGCCCTGAGGCTTGATGGGGCCACCGGAGGGCTCCTCCTAAGAGGGTCCCTGGCCCTGGCTCGGTGGGGGGTCGCGGAAAGCGGAGAGGTCAGGGCCCTGCCGTTCGCCCATCCAGGCCTCGACTTCCCTCCTCTGGCCCCCAGGCTGCCGAGGGGCCACCGGGCAGGGGTGGGCAGGGCCTGGGGCCGGAGTCAGCGCGGACTGCTAGGTGGGGGCGCCAGCTGGGCGGGGGAGGGAAGGAAGGAGGGGCGCGCGTGTCTGCGCTTTTGGAGGAAACAGTCCCACCTCGTCCTTTGCCGTCCCCATTGCTGAGCATGACCGGGCCCTGACACCTGGTGCAGAAGGGTCCCTGGGCACAGCAGACCCCGGGGGGACCCGCCGCCAGAACCAGGGGATCTCGCTCCTCCCTCTTGGGGCAGCCATAAGCCTAGGAGCTCCTGACACTGTCCGGGCCCCGCGGCTCCCCGCGCTCCCTAGGGGAGAGCCTTGGGGCGTATCCGGGGTCGCGCTTACCCTCCCACGCCGCCCCCTGCACCGGCTCGGAGCTCCCGAGTGCTGGGAGGGCTTCCGGGCGGCGGCGAGCGGCGGGGGGCGGTGTCAGGAGGCCTGGCCAGGCCCCGCCCCCTCGCCCGCCCTCCCTCCCTCCCTGCGCACCCGGCTCGGGTCCCCGGGCTCGCGGCTGCGGCTTCTGCTCGGGGAGGCGGAAGGCGGCGGCGGGAGCGGTCATGGAGGCGGGCGCCGGAGCCGGCGCGGGAGCCGCGGGCTGGAGCTGCCCGGGCCCAGGTCAGAGCCACCCCTCCCTCACCTGTCTACGGCCCCTCCTTTCTCTCCTCCATCCCTCCTCCCTCCAGACCCCCAGGTGCTCCCGGCCTCCGCGGCTCCCCTTTCTCCGCCCAAAGTCTTCCTCCCTCCATCCTGGCCTCCACCGGGGCCCAGTCTCCATCTTTCCGGCCTGGGGCTGAGGCTTCCGCGCACCGGCCGCATCCTGCCTGGTGGTCCCTCCCCAGCGCGTCTCTCCACTTCAGTCCGACGGTGCTTCCAGCCTTCGGGACTCCAGACCCTACACCTCCTGCAGCCCCGGAGACTCCTGAGCGCGGGGCGAGGGTGGGGTGGGCAAGGTCCAGCGAGAGAATGGGAGGAGAGGGGAGGGGAGCGGTCGCAGCCCTACCCCTTCCCGCGCGCCCCCCACTCCTCCCTCCCTCCATCTGTAGGCCACCTCACCCTTTCAGCCTCTTCTTCACTGGCTCCCGCCCTCTTTCAGTCTTGGCCCTCTCCTCCCTGTCCCCCCGGACTAAATACGCACACCCCCTCTTTCTTTCTGTGCAAGCAAGAGGGTCCTGGAACAGCGGGTTCTGAGGAGGCTGGGAGGCAGGGCTGGGGTCTCCGCAGGCCGAGCGTGAGAGGTGGCCGAGAGAGAGGAGTCGCAGAGCCGGCAGAGTGAGTCAGGCACCTCCACTGGGATTACAGATCCCAGAGCCCCGAGGAGCTGGAAGGCATGTCCCCTTCTTTCCTCTGCACCCCAGCCCGCAGCCAGCCCCCCACCCCCCAGCCCCTCCTTTCTCCCTGCTCTCAGGACCCACAGTGACCACTCTAGGCTCCTATGAGGCTTCCGAGGGCTGTGAGAGGAAGAAGGGCCAACGCTGGGGGTCCCTGGAACGACGGGGGATGCAAGCTATGGAGGGTGAGTTTTCCCAAAAGGCTTCTTTCTTTCCCTTCCCCTCCTCCCTTAATTCCCTTCCTTCCTCCCTCTGACCCCCAGGCCTCTGAGCCAGGACACAGCCCTTCCCTCAGTTCATCTTAGCCCCTCTTCCTGCAGCTCAGAGCTCCAGCCCTTCCCAGGGCTCAGGCTTTGACAGAAGTTCAGGATGCATCCCTTCGGGACCCCAATCACCCCCCAGCTAACCAGGTTATGTGTCCCGAGGGAGCCGCCAGACAGAGAAAGAGGCCTTGTTGGACAGAGCTTTGAAGCAGCCTTTCAGCAGGGGGTTTGTCCTCACTGCCTGCCGACCCAGATCCCAAGCTGTCTCTTATTTTAAAAAGCAAGGAACTGGGCATGTGAATTGTCTTTCTGGGGCCACCACCATTAACTTCGAATGGAAGCCTGTGGCTTTGGTTCTTTAGGATACCTTATTGCCTGAAAGAGAGAGCCTAGAAGGGGGCGCGTGAGGCCATCCTCCCAACACACGTGTATCCCCACCACACCCATGTGACTTGGCAGTTGCTGCCAACACCAGGCCCCTGGAAGGACGCTGGTCCATTTTCCAGTACTTCCTGTGAAGTGTTGCATGTTGCACATTCAGTATGGGCAAACCTGCTCCCCCTAAGGGGGACAGATGGCACGAAGGGTCCCAGTTGAACCTAAGGCTGCTATTAGATAAAGTAAGACCAGAGATTCAGAATTTTAAAACAAAGCAAACAATCACCATCCAGACAACATTTTGCTATTTATAGGGACTGCATTGCAGTAAAGGAGCGGGTGCTCACAACCAGAGGCTGGGGGCCAGCACCAAACCCCAGTTTTTTAAATGCATTAAAATGGTAGGCTTTCTTTTACACACAAGTACAGCCTAAAACTTCCCCTGAAAGCTGCTTTGTGGTCAGCAGAGTAGGAGGGGCCTCATATGGCTCAGCTAGGGGAGAGGAGACCTTGTGACATGCAGCAGGGAAAAACAAGGTGGACCTTGTAGAAAATTTCAAACAGGTATTTAATAATATACATTCGAAAGGGCGCCCGAGTTTGTCCAATGAAACCTCTACAATCAGATATTTTCTTTCTCTACCTGCTGACGGGCAATGCTTTCTTATTATGGAAAGGCTGATTTTTCACAAGCCACCTGGATAGTTTTTGTTTGGTTGTTTTTGTTTGTTTGTTTGTTTGTTTGAGATGGAGTCTCACTCTGTTGCCCAGGCTGGAGTGCAGTGGCTCGATCTCACCTCACTGCAACCTCCACTTGCCAGGTTCAAGCGATTCTCCTGCCTTAGCCTCCCAAGTAGCTGGGATTACAGGCGTGTACTACCACGCCCAGCTAATTTTTTTGTATTTTTAGTAGAGAAGGGGTTTCACCATGTTGACCAGTCTGGTTTGGAACTCCTGGCCTCAAGTAATCCACCCACCTCAGCCTCCCAAAGTGCTAGGATTACAGGCATGAGCCAGCATGCCTGGCCAGTTTTGTTTTTTTTTTAACTTTCGAGAAATCTCCAAACTGTAACTGTTACCCCATTTGACTGAAAGATCTGCTCACTGTCTCCTTTCTTGACTACTTGTCCTGCTACTCAGAGGCCAGCCTAGAAGAAGCAGGTAATCCTGTGCAAGTGTCTCATGGCTGAGCGGGCACCAGCCTGCCCACAGGCAGTGATAGGAGGCTACCAAGTGCAACATTGGTCCAGGAAGGGCCTGGGAGGTGGAGGGGCTGCTTCTCAACTTGACTCTCACACCTGAGGACTCATCTTGAGTACAGGTCTTGCCCCGGGGCTCCTTGGGGGACACCAGGTGGCACTAGTATGTCATCTCTGCCCTGGGATAGTGAGTTTGAGGGCCCTGGAAGGACGGCAGAAAGGAAGTTGATGCTGACTCCTTGGTGGGATGGCTGTGTCTCCTAGGGGAGGTGTTACTCCCAGCTCTCTATGAGGAGGAAGAGGAAGAGGAAGAGGAGGAAGAAGAGGTGGAAGAAGAAGAAGAACAAGTGCAGAAAGGTGGCAGTGTTGGCTCTCTGTCAGTCAACAAGCACCGGGGACTGAGCCTCACGGAGACAGAGCTGGAGGAGCTGCGGGCTCAGGTGCTGCAGCTGGTGGCAGAACTGGAGGAGACCCGGGAACTGGCAGGGCAGCATGAGGACGACTCCTTGGAGCTACAGGGTGAGTGCCTGGGCCAGGGCCCAGTGCCCGGGCCCAGAGGCTCTGCACTCCCCTGGATCCGAGCTTGACACTGGTGCCCCTCTCCCTGCAGGGCTCCTGGAGGATGAACGGCTAGCCAGCGCCCAGCAGGCAGAGGTGTTCACCAAGCAGATCCAGCAGCTCCAAGGTAATTCCCAGGACTTGGACTGGAGGGAGGTGGCCATCCAAGTGGTCACCTAAGTACTTTTTTCCTGAGGGTTTGACTGAAGCATAGCAGATAAAAATAACCAAATTCAGTAATTTCACCTCATTTTCCTCTACTAGTCTCACCCTTTTCCTCTCCTTGTCTCTCCATCCTCCTCTGTCCCCAGTTTTCTTTCTTTGCACATCTACGTGGCTCTTCTGTCCTCCCCTTCCATTTCTTGGCCTCCCTGTCACCTCCTGTCCCTGGTGGGCTCTTTCCTCTTGCCCCTTCAGCCTCCTCCTTCATACTGCATCCCTGTCCCTTTGTTCTCCTGGTCAGTGCCAGGGGTGGGTGATCCAAGTTGAATTCCAAGCCGGATTCCTTTTTCTGGTTCCTCCAAGGATGGCATGGGAAAGCATGAAGCCAATGAGAAGTGACTGGTGGGGCCTCTCTGCACCTATTAAGAGAGACAGATGACAGCACTTCTGTTGCTGCCTGGGACCTGAGCTTGTGGGCCCCAAATCCCTTTTTGCCAACACCCACGTCCCTTTGTCTCTGGGAAGCAGCAAGGCAGATGCCCCACATTCCACCACACCACCAAATAAAGAGGCAGCTTTTGTTACTTCTGTGGGCCTCCGGAAGGTTTAGGGGAGCTGCCCTAGAAAACGGCAGGGACTCTGGGGAGAACTGAGATCAAGCCAAAAGAAAAGTATAAATGGAGAAAAAAAAGGAAGGCCAGGAAGCAGGCCTGGACAGAAGCAAGCAGAGGTGTAAGAGGGGGAGGAGAGGAGACGGGGACAGAAAATGTAAGCAAAGGTAGATACAGGAAGGGTGGTCAGTGAAGGGGCTTGCAGAGGAGGAAAGTGGCAGGACACATGTCACATAGGGAAGAATGTGGGCATTGGTCTGGGATGACCTAGATTCCTGGGCCCCGCTATACCACTTAGAAATTGTGTGATCTTGGGCAAGTCACTTATCTTTCTGAGATGTCATTTCTTATCTGTAAAATGGGACTAATTTATTTATCACCTATTTATGAGGTGCCTTTATACTTGGAGGACCAGCTGTGAATGAGACAGACCACATCCCTGCCCTAATGAAGAGTACATTCTAACGGAGAGAGGCAGAAAATAAACAACACAAGTTCAGATGGCAATAAATGCTATGAACACGATATAATAATATGATACAGAGAGGAGGTGGGATGGGAGTTTAGTTTATTTTATTTTGAGACAGAGTCTCACTCTGTTGCCCAGGCTGGAGTGCAATGGCACAATCTCAGCTCACTTCAACCTCTGCCTCCCGGGTTCAAGCGATTCTAGTGCCTCAGCCTCCTGAGTAGGTGAGATTACAGGCATGCGCCACCACACCTGGCTAATTATTGTATTTTTAGTAGAGATGGAGTTTCACCATGTCGGCCAGGCTGGTCTTGAAGGGAGTTTATTTTAGATATGGCAGTTAGGAAAGTCATCTTTGAGAAGATGACATTTGAGCTAAGACCTGAATAATGAAAAGGATCCAGCCATCCAAGATCTGAGGGAGGAGCATACCAGGCAGAAGCAACAGCAACTGCAAAGGCCCAGAGGTGAGAATGAGCTTCATTTGTTTGAGCGACAGAACAGAGGCCACTGTGTTTGCAGCAAAGTGCATGTGGAGGACCCTGGCAAGAGAACGTTCTGAGGCAGGCAGAGGCCAGATTACAGTGGATCTTGTAGGCCAGCCAAGAGGTTTGGCTTTCATGTTAAGTGTGGTAGAAAGCCAGGAGAGGGTCTTAGCCAGGACTGGGATGATACGATCTGCTTTACATTTTTAAAAGAGAACTTGGCCACTAAGTGGAAACACTTAAGATGGAGGGAAGTGACTCAGAACAGTGAGTCCTGTCAGCAAGTTACTGCAATAGTCCAGTCAAGAGATGATGGTCGCTTGAGTTAGGGCTGTAGAAATGGAGATGATTCAGAATATATTTTGAAGGTGAAGCCCTCGGGATTTGCTAATGAATTCGATCAGGGGATAACAGAGACATGAAAGATGACTTTGCCTTGAGAAAATTGATGGAAGGTGGTGATGTTTATTGAATTGGGAAAGACTTGGCAAGGGGTAAGTTTTGGGGCTAGGGGAGCCATTTAAAACATGTTTTCCTCTGTTGAGTTTGAAGTAACTGTGGACATCCAAGTGAATATATTGAGGCAGTTGGATATATAAAGGCAGAACCAGGGAGAAAACAGGGCCGGAGATGTAAATTTGGAGTCATTAGCATATAATTGGCATTAGAATCCATGGGAAATAATGGTGCAGTCACATGGAGAGACACCAGAAGAGGAGAAAGGGTCCAGTCCCAGAGACACTCCAGTATTTAGAGGTCCAGTATAGAAGGAGAAGTGAACAAAAGAGTAAAGTGAGAGGAACTCCTGGAGCATGTCATGCCCTGTAAGCCAGAGCAGAAAGTGCTTCAAGGAGACAGTGATCCACTGTGTCAGGTTGCTAAGTCAAGTGAGATGGTCTTGGATTTGGCAAGAGGGAGGACCCTGAGACATCTCAGTGCATGGAGGCACCGATTGGATTGGGTTTGGAGAGGAAATGGGAGATGAAGGTGAGTACCGATAACTCCAGTAGTCATTTTGAAGAGAAGCAGAGAAGTAAGGGAAATAGGGTCAAAAGATTATTTCTTTTCTTTTTTCAAAGGTAGGAAATGCTAGATCATGTATAATGAAAGAAAAGATCCAGTACAAAAAAAGGCCTTTGCCTGGAGAAGGAACGTTCCTCCATTCAAACAGGCGAAAAGTCAGAATTGAAGCAGAGATGCAGGCAGGAACTACCTGGGAAAATAGGGTTCTATTTTTTTTTTTTTTTTTTTTTTTTGAGACGGAGTCTCGCTCTGTCGCCCAGGCTGGAGGGCAGTGGCGCGATCTCGGCTCACTGCAAGCTCCACCTCCCGGGTTCACGCCATTCTCCTGCCTCAGCCTCCCGAGTAGCTGGGACTACAGGCGCCCGCCACCACACCCGGCTAATTTTTTGTATTTTTAGTAGAGGCAGGGTTTCACTGTGTTAGCCAGGATGGTCTCGATCTCCTGACCTCATGATCTGCCCGCCTCTGCCTCCCAAAGTGCTGGGATTAAAGGCGTGAGCCACCGCGCCCGGCCGAAAATAGGGTTCTAGAGCGATTCTCTCCTCAGTAGAGTTTTTTGTTTGTTTTGAGATGAAGTCTTGCTCTGTCACCCAGGCTGGAGTGCAGTGGCGAGATCTTGGCTCACTGCAACTTCCACCTCCTGGGTTCAGGCGATTCTTCTGCCTCAGCCTCCTGAGTAGCTGGGATTACAGGCGCCCGCCACCATGCCTGGCTAATTTTTTGTATTTTTAGTAGAAACGGGGTTTCAACCATTTTGGCCAGTCTGGTCTTGAACTCCTGACCTCGTGATCCGCCCCCCTCGGTCTCCCAAAGTGCTGGGATTACAGGCGTGAGCCACCGCGCCTGCTCCTCAGTAGGGTGCTTTCTAGGCTGAGATCCCCCACGGCCCTGCGGGAGAGACCGAGGCTGCCCTCGCGCACGCGCGTCACCCGTTTCCGCCTGGACGGGGCGCGCGCGGCCTTAGAGGCAGCTGCTGTTCAGAGGCCGTTCCGGCCGCCACAGCCCCTCCGGGGCGGGACCGGCCAGCGGCTGGGTGGCCCCCCAGGGACACAGCTCTACGGGGGGCGGCGAGATGGAGGCCATAACCAGTGAGTGAGAATCCACTTCTCTGCCCGCAGCCCGACTCCTCAGCCCTCGGCCTCGCCTGGACGGTCCCAGCCCCATACTCAACGGGCGCCAGCGCCTCGGAACCCGGGGGACCCTGGCTGGCCTCTTCATCTCCAGGGCGCTCCTGGATTAGTCTGCCCAGGCCTCGGGTCCTGTCCCGGGTGACTCTAGGTGACCCTGCACCTTCTTCTGTTCCCAGTAGATCTGAGAATGCCTTTTTTTTTGAGACGGAGTTTTGCTCTGTCGCCCAGGCTGCAGTGCAACGGCGCGACCTTGGCCCACTGTAACCTCCTCCTCCTTGGTTGAAGCAATTCTGCCTCAGCTTCGCGAGTAGCTGGGACTACAAATGCCAGCCACCACACCCGGCTAATTTTTGTATATTTAGTAGAGATGGGGTTTCGCCATTTTGGCCAGGCTGGTCTCCAACCCCTGATCTCAAGTGATCCACCAGCCTCAGCCTCCCAAAGTGCTGGGATTAAAGGTGTGAGCCACCGTGTTTGGCCGACAATACCATTTTTTTAGGGCCAGAAGCACCTAAGGGAGAGTTGAACCCTAACATCAAAAGCATATTAGGGAGGTGGAGGTTGGTCTGTTTCTCCAGAACACCCACCCCAGACTCTAGGGCCTTTGTCCTAATGGCCAGCTTCCTCTTGTGTCTCCCTAGCTAGACAGACCTCACTGTGCTGCTCAGTAGTGGGGGTAGAGCGGACTTTTCTTCCAATAGGAAGTCAGAGAATCTAACAGGAGATTCTTGGCCTTGGCATGCAGTTAAGGATCAGTTAATAGTTGTTGAATAGATCAAGGAGACGTAACAGCTAGGATCATTCTAGAACTGGAAAGATTGGCAAAAGACATGCCCATAGTTCCACATGTGAGCTCAGGGGAACAGGGTAGATCTTCCCCTGAGATGCCCTCACCACTCAGCATCTATCTATGAAGCGTGTCCAAATTTGTCTTCTTTGAAAGTCTAGATTCTATTCTAATTTTTAAAAAATATCCAAACAGGGCCAGGTGTGGTGGCTCATGCCTGTAATCCCAGCACTTTGGGAAGCCAAGATGGATCGCCTGAGCCCAGGAGTTTGAGACCAGCCTGGGCAACAGAAAGAGACCCCCATCTCTACATTAAAAAAAAAAAAATAGCAGGGCATGGTAGCCCATGCCTGTAGTCTCAGATATTAGGGATGCTGAGGAGGGAGGATTGCTTGAGCCCAGGAAGTCAAGGCTGCAGTGAGCCATGATCATGCCACTCCACTCCAGCCTGGACAACAGAACAAGACTGTCTCAAAAACAGAAAGGAAAACCCCCCAAACCCCAAATGTTTAGTTCTGTACACATAAGAGATACTTAGCAAAAGTTTGTTGAATAGATGAACTGCTGCCTTACTTATGCATGAATACATCAAATATCTATTGAGCTTCGTTTTCAGGCACAATACTAGATCCTGGAGCTGTAATGGTGAGCAAACCAGGTATGCTCTCTGCCTCGATAAAGCTTATAACCAAGTGAAGGGGAGACTTAAGTACACACACACATATAGCAAAGTACAAGGTTTTATGAGACCATTTAATAGAGGACTTCTCTTATTTTTTTTGAGGAAGTGGAGGTACAGGCTAGAAAAGTTGACATCTGAATGGTGAGTAGAATGAGCAGAAGTTGGGGGAAGGGATGGGAGAATGTGCCTTGCAAAGGATTTATGGGAAAATCCTGACCCTCCCAACCCAATCCTCATTAATTCTCTAATCCTGGCCCTCAGATCCTAAATTCACTGTTGGTATCAGTGCCTTTTACTCTCTCCACTTTTTCGTTCTGATCCCAGATGGGTACATGTGTCTAGAAACTCTGAGATGCTCCATAGATACAGAGAACTCTTAACCCATTATTTTGTAAATTAAAAAATAGAAAATATAGGCTTGTTCTGAAAATCCAAACAGCACAGATAGATATGATATGTAAAGTAAAAACCTTACCACATGTTATCCCATACCTCAGAAACAACTACTCATTATGGTTTGGGCATAGATCTTTCCAGGCCTTTTTCTATATGTTTGTCCATTTGTGTGTTATATACTATACATAAAATATTTTTTGCAAAAATTAGATCATAGCATATATTTTACAGCTCTTTTTCTTCAGTTAATATAGAAACTTCTTTGTTTTCACCATAGATCTGATACTTTCTTTTAAATGGCTGCACGATATTCTATTTAACTATCATCAGTTTATTTATTTATTATTGTTATTATTTTTCGAGACTGAGTCTCACTCTGTTGCCCAGGCTGGAGTGCAGTGGTGCGATCTTGGCTCACAGCAACCTCTGCCTCTCGGGCTCAAATGATTCTCCTGTCTCAGCCTCCCAAGTAGCTGGGATTACAGGGGCATGCCACCACACCTGGCTTTCTTTTTTTTTTTTTTAGCGAAGACTGGGTTTCACCATGTTGGCCAGGCTGGTCTTGAACTCCTGACCTCAAGTGATCCACCTGCCTTGGCCTCCCAAAGTGCTGGGATTATAGGCATGAGCCACTGCGCCCAGCCTATCATCAGTTTAAACAATCCCTTATCGACTGACACTTAGATTATTATCCCGTGTTTGGTTATTATGCAGTGAACTTATATTTGAATTTGAGTTGTGAACTCTAAATGCACATTGTTTTAGGTCCAGTACTTACCACAGGTAGGTCATGGGAACTCTGAGGCTCTGTAATTTCTGAGCTCTCAGGATGAATAGGTGAAAATAGTCTGTATACATTTTTTGAGTCAGGGGATTTTTAGAAAGATTCAGGGCATCAAGAAAATACTATAAATGAAGTTAGGTCTTTAACTGTCAGGTGATTCCTTAGAAGCATGAAATACTTTTTGTTTACAGTAGACTAAGTGATTGTTTTGGTGCCAGGCCTCAAAATCTACTTTTCTATTGGACCTTACTACATAGAGTCACTCTCTTTTCCCTTCTTAGGTACTCCTTTTATTCCGTCCGGCATGATGCTATACTTCTCTGATGGGGTAGAGACAAGGTTTTCAGGACTTTGCAGACAAGAAATAAGTCTCCCTTTAATTTTGTGCCTCTAGAACATGGTAGGTTAGTTCACCTGCCCTCTTGATCATCTCAACCTTTGGACTTTGCAGGTGAGCTGCGTTCTCTACGGGAGGAGATTTCCCTGTTAGAGCATGAGAAAGAAAGTGAACTTAAGGAAATAGAACGGGAATTGCATTTGGCCCAGGCTGAGATCCAGAGTCTGCGGCAAGCAGCAGAGGATTCTGCAACTGAACATGAGAGTGACATAGCATCCCTGCAGGAGGATCTCTGCCGGATGCAGAATGAACTTGAAGACATGGAACGCATTCGGGGAGATTATGAGATGGAGATTGCCTCCCTCCGTGCAGAAATGGAGATGAAGAGCTCTGAACCATCCGGTAGTTTAGGTCTCTCAGATTACTCTGGGTTACAAGGTATGAGAGCCATCAAGTGGGTCAGTAAAGTCAAGCAGAGGAAAGGAGATAATATATAGGAAAATGGTAGAAGGTGGTGTTAGATCATGAATTGGGAATCTCTAGAAAAAACCTCCAGGTTGAATTCAAGACTGTAGGGGTCCAGGCGTGATGGCTCATGCCTGTAATCCCAGAACTTTGGGAGGCCAAGATGGGAGGATCACTCGAGCCCAGGCATTCATGAGCAGCCTGGGCAACGAAGCGAGACCCTATCTCTTTCTAAAAGAAAAATTTAAATAAAAATTTTAAAAAGACAGTAAAGGGGAAAAACCTACCCAGATGTTACATAACCAGTCCATGGTGGTGTAAGAAATAGCACCATGGAGAGGTACCCTGGGAATTCTTCAGAGAGTCATTGGGTCTTTGTTGATTTGACTATGGGAAAACCCTTCCTGGGAAAATTTCCAGCTCTAGGATGGGCAAAGAGGGACCTGTCACCTTGGGAAACTCTTCCTGCTGCCCTGGCATCATGGTGCTTTGCCTGGAATGCTTTATAGGGGGCCTCTGGCCCTGCTTCCAGGTGCAGGGATGCTAATTCTTAGGTTCCATTAGCTCTCCTCAAAATAGAAGCTTTGGGGGGCAACAAATCGGAACAAAAGACAGCTAGAGAAGAAAAGTTATTCTGAGTGATACATGAGGTACCCAAAAGCCTAGAGCCCTGCTTTCAGACAGTGTGTCTCCCAGCTAGTTGCTAGGATTCATGACATCAGAGAGTTTGCCTTTATTCTGAGGCTAGATTTATAATCTGAGTATAATGGAGGTCCTATATTTGGCCAGGTCAAGCAGAGGCAATCAACAAGGAATCAAAGAACTGCAAGTTTTTCCAGCTGTATCAAGCCTCTCAGAAGAGCCTTTAGATTAAATGATGCTGGGAGAGGAAGGTTGGCACAGTGGGAAGGCTTGGGCTGGAGTCAAACAGACCTGAGTTCAGTATCTCAGCTCCACTAATTAGCAGGATGAACGTAGGAGGTCTGGTTACGGTCTTTCTCTGAGCCTGTTTCTATATCCAGGATATGAAATCAAAATTGGTTAATAAAACCTTATAGCTAGATGGGATCCTGAAACAGGAAAAGGACCTTAGAGAAAATGTAGAGAAATCCAAGTAAACTATGGAGTTTAGTTAATAGTAATGTATCAATATTTGATTCCTTAGTCATGACAGGTATATCATGGTAATGTAAGATGTTGACAATTAGGGAAATTGGGTGAGAACCCTCCCAGGAAACTCCGTACTACCTTTGCAACTTTTTTTGTAAATCTAAAACTATTCTAAAATTCAAAGTTTATTTAAAGAAAAAAAAACCTTACAGAGCTATTTTGGGAATTAAATGAAATGTGAAGCATGTTGAAATCACTTGCACACTTACCAAATCTGAGGCTGAAACTATCAAGTCTAATGCTTAGTGCATGGTTAGTTTTCATTAAAGATTAGTTTCCTTCCTCCCTTATATGGTAATCTGCAGTATTCTAAGGAATTCTGATTAGAATTAAGAGGAAACATTAGAAGTTACTTTTAGGGTGTTGAATCTTCCAGCAGGTAAGATAGGTCTTGTGTTCTAATTAGAGCAAGTTAGTGTTCTTTAAATATCAGTAGAATTAATGTTCTAAGAGACATAATTCTTTTTCAGTTTTTTGCTAGTGGACACAGAGTCTTGCTCTGTTACCCAGGCTGGTCTCGAACTCCTGGGCTCTAATGATCCTCCTACCTTGGCCTTCCAAAATGTTGGGATCACAGGTGTAAACCACTGCACCCGGCCAACATAATTCTTAATCATGAAGCAACAAAACAGATACAGGTGTTTGTATCATCACAGCCTTAAAAGTGGGCATGGTGACTCATGCCTGTACTCCCACCACTTTGGGAGGCCGAGGCAGGTGGATCACTTGAGCCCAGGAATTTGAAACCAGCCTGGGCAATGTGGCAAAACCCCATCTTTACAAAAAAATTCAAAAATTAGCCAGGCTTGGTGCTGTGTGCCTGTAGTCACAGGTACTTGGGAGGCCGAGGTGGGAGGATCACCTGAGTCCAGGGAGGTCAAGGATGCAGTGAGCCATGACTGTGCCACTGCACTCTGGTCTGGATGGCAGAGTAAGACTATCTCAAAACAAAACAAAACCAAAAAGGAAAAAGTATAGGTATAGGTGACTGGTGCTTAGAGACATGTGCTGGAGTATTTCAACCGGATCTCTTCTAATGCTTGAGGATGATATGTGAGTCTGGTTAGGATGGGCCTGTCAGCAGATAAAAGGCCATTAGAAAGAATTCCTTTTTTTTTTTTTTTTTTTTTTTTGAGACAGAGTCTCACTCTGTCGCCCAGGCTGGAGTGCAGTGGCACAGTCTTGGCTCACTGTAACCTCTGCCTCCAGGGTTTAAGCAATTCTCCTACTTCAACCTCTTGAGTAGCTGGGACTACAGGCATGTACCACCACGCCTGGTTACTTTTTGTATTTTTAGTAGAGACAGGGGTTTTGCCATATTGGCCAGGCTGGTCTCAAACTCCTGACCTCAAGTGATCTGCCCACCTCGGCCTCCCAAAGTGTTGGGATTACAGGCTTGAGCCACTACACCTGGCAAGAATTCTTTACCACATTCAGACCAATGTATTTGGTGTGGGAATAAAGAACATAAAAGGAAACTCAGAATGCCTGAAAGGCAGGTACTGGCAGTCACATCTGACAGTTCACATCTCTCAGCTTTTTGTACTAAAAGCATAATTGGAAGGTAATCATAAACAGTTGAATGGAAATTTTACATACAGTAAACCCAAAAGTTAATTAAACTTTCAAAAATTGCTAAAAGTTCAAGAGTCTGCTTCGGTTGAGGCTTTGAAGATAAGCACACAGGGTAAATCTTCAGGGCAGATGAGAAGGACAGCTATTGGGAAGAGGAGAAAGACTCACGGCACTGTGGAATTTCCTGGGCCCTGTCTTCTAAGCCTCTACCTCTTTTCTGTCTTTAGAAAAAGAGAAGCTCTTTAACCTTCTGCTCTCAGGTTTCAAGACAGGAAGACTGGGGGCTGGTCATCAGTGCTTTCCTTTCCTCCCGGTCTCATCTCTCTCTGCCTGTCCTCTGCAGAAGAACTGCAGGAGCTGCGGGAACGCTACCATTTCCTGAATGAGGAATACCGGGCCCTGCAGGAGAGCAACAGCAGCCTCACGGGGCAGCTTGCAGATCTGGAGAGTGAGAGGTACAGCTGTCTCTGGAGAGTGAGAGGTCATGGGGTTCCACAGGACTCTGCCTTACCTTGGGCTTTCCCTGAAGGCAGATGCCAGGGCAGTGAGGGTTCCTTTGCTCCTGGAGACCCAGTCCTTTCCATGGTTTCCAAAGGATACAGATACCACCTACAAGCAGACATGGGGATCCGACCCAATTATCTCAAGACTAGAGGGAGTGAGTTCTGAAGTTTACTTCTGCTCTAGGCACTGGGTTCTGGTTTGCTCTGCCCTAAAGTGGATCAGAAGAGATTCTTTTATTGTCTGCACAGACTTGTTTCAGTCTAATGGCAGGCACAATGCTTCCAGATTGGAGTGGGCTTGACTAGGCCTAGCCTCAAAACTAACTGGACTGGCACTCTAAGGGTCTCCCAGAGCCAAACACACCTTTGCAGATTGAGGGGCTGGAGACTTTCTGTAGTCTTCTAAGCATGTTTATCTGAGCGGTGAGTCACAATAGAAGGCCCCTTACTATCTTTGGCCTAAAATGAAGGTATCAGGACAAAGCCTGCATGGCTGGTGATGCCAGGCAGAACTCCCTTCAAGCATAGCTCTGCGGTTCTGGATTGCAGGACACAGAGAGCAACAGAGAGATGGCTGCAGTCCCAAACACTGAGTATGACGTCAGCAGAGTCTCAGACTTCAGAAATGGATTTCTTAGAGCCTGATCCTGAAATGCAGTTGTTACGGCAGCAGCTACGGGATGCTGAAGAGCAGATGCATGGCATGAAGAACAAGGTAGGGCACAGAGGGTGGGGAAGGCAGGCACATTTCTTGTCTTTCTTTCACCTTCTCCCAGCCTGTGGTAGAAACATCTCCATAGGCATCCACTGTGGAGGGAGATAGTACTCTGGGGTCTTACTTGCCTGATGTAAATCTTCCAGTCAAAGAGCGCCATGCTTTCCCCAAGCTTGTTCTTGGAGCACATGTGGTATCTAGTAAACAAGCCTCCCTGTTCCATTTCCCACATAGTGTCAGGAATTGTGTTGTGAGTTGGAAGAGCTACAGCATCATCGCCAGGTCAGTGAGGAGGAGCACAGCCGGCTGCAGAGGGAGCTCAAGTGTGCTCAGAATGAGGTGCTTCGGTTTCAGACCTCCCACAGTGTCACCCAGGTAAACACTGCCCGGGGAGGCATCTGGGGTGGGGGCAGAAGGGCCTCATGGAGGGGCTGCTTCAACCGGGGTGGGCACAGTGAGTATGGCTGTGCTCTGCTGACTCTTGCCCTGCAACTGGGCACAGTCTGCTGGAAACCAACTGTAGAAGTCATATAGCACTGCATTCTAGAAATGGTGGTCATTACTGAGTGTCCATCTCACAGAAGAAACCAAACCCTAGACCTGTGGGAGCTCCTCAAGATGTCTGCATCTGAAAAGGAACCCAACTGATCCATAGAAAGATCTGCTGTTTCTTGAGAGTAACTGTTCTACTCACATCCTCCCTACCACAGAATGAGGAGCTGAAGTCCAGACTCTGTACCCTGCAGAAAAAATATGATACTAGCCAGGATGAGCAGAACGAGCTCTTGAAGATGCAGCTGCAACTTCAGACTGAGCTCCGGCAGCTCAAAGTCATGAAATCCACACTTGTAGAAAACCAGAGTGAGAAGGTAACAGCAACCAGAGGTGAGGGGACAACTTAGGTGCTAAGGGCATCCTTCTGAGGTTTTGGGGAAGGTGGATAAGAGTAGTGAGTTAAAAATAATTCCAGCAACCACATAGGCAGCACCACAAGTAAAGAACTCCAGCCCTGCTCGAGTACTACATTAGATATGAGGACATTAGGAAGTGAAGGGCAGGAAGAAGCAAATCTTAGACTGTTGGTGTCTTCAAGTGACTCACACAGAAGAGTGAGTGGGTTAAGGAGCCCAAAGGCACTGCCCAAAGCCCCCTCTACCATAGGAGTTACTGTGCCGGCTGCAGAAGCTGCAGCTCCAGCACCAGAACGTCACATGTGAGAAGGAAAAGCTGCTGGAACGGCAGCAGCAGCTGCGGGAGGAGCTGCAGTGCCATGAGGCAGAGCTGCAGCACCTCAGGGATACGGTGGCCTCCTTCAAAGAGAGCAATGAGAAGGTAAAAGAAGCTCCTGGTGAGGGAGGATGTAGCCAGGCATCATCTTGTGTGAGGGTGAGAGCACAGAGGACGAGAGGGAATGGTAGGAGTGTGGAGGAGCTGGCAGTGAGGGGGCCAAAGAGGTGCTTAGGAGAAAGGTGACCTTGGGGAGTCACAAGGCTCTCAGCTTCCTTTGATTTTAAATCAGAAAAGCAGCATATAAAAAGGAAGTCCCTTTGCCTCCCCACCTCCCAAAAAAGGAAGCCCCAGAAGGTCTGTGTTTCTTTTTAAATTATTTTTATATTTATTTATTTATTTATTTAACTGGAAAGGCTACACTGGGAAGGTCTGTGTTTCAAGCCTGTCAGGGACGGGTCCATCTTGGGTATCTATCCCTGGCTGGGATGAAATTGGGGCTGAGAAGGACAAGGGAAGATGGGTCCCCTTAGTCCCCGCCTGGGAGGAGAGAGTCCAGCAGCAGGAGTGCCTGGGATGATGGCCAGGCCTGCCTCCCCTGCCCAGGACACAGAGACGCACGCTCAGCTTCAGGAGATGAAGCAGCTGTACCAGGCCAGCAAGGACGAGCTGGAGCGGCAGAAGCACATGTATGACCAGCTGGAGCAGGACCTCCTGCTCTGCCAGCTGGAGCTGAAAGAGCTCAAGGCCTCCCAGCCCATTCCGGAGGACAAAGGAAAGTGTGCTAATAAGGTAATTGTCGTTCAGAGAGGTGACAGCTCCTGGGCACTTGCTCCAGAGAGAAGAGGTACAGAGGCAAAAAGTGAAGGCACCCAACCCAAGGGCTTGATGGCCTTCCTAGGCAGGAAGCAGAGGCAGGGCCACATGCTGCTAACTTCAAAATTGTTTGCCCTGACCTTGACTTTGAGCCAGAGCCACAGCTTAGTAGGATCAATATCTTTGGATCCCAGTCTGAACCCCTGAAAGTTTTACACATGATTCCATGTATGTAGACATTTATACAATGGTATTAGAACTGTAGTGATATCTAGTCATTCTTGGAGAGGAACATATACATGGGCCCATTACACAAATATTATTGTTGGAACTAGAGAAATGGGCCAGTTTTCTGGGTCAGATTGCAAATGCTCTTATAAAGGGGTACGGTCTTGTGCCCAGAGTGCTGATTGGGCAAGAGAAGGACCTAGGCTCTTCTAGGATTTATTCTGTGACTTTGAAGTAGTTAAATTCTTTTTTTATGAAATGGAGTCTCACTCTGTCGCCCAGGCTGGAGTGTGCAGTGACACGATCTCAGCTCACTGCAGCCTCCGCCTCCTGGGTTCAAGCAATTCTCCTGTCTCAGCCTCCCAAGTAGCTGGGACTACAGGCACATGCCATTGTGCCTGGCTAATTTTTGTATTTTTAGTTGAGACCGGGTTTCGCCATGTTGGTCAGGCTGGTCTCGAACTCCTGACCTCAGGTGATCCACCTGCCTCGGCCTCCCAAGGTGCTGGGATTACAGGCATGAGCCGCCATGCCCTGCCAGTAATTAAATTGTTGAAGGTTGAATTGTGCCCTCTTTAAATGGAAGAGAATACTACTCTTAACTCACTTCCTTTTAGCAGTAAATCCTGGTAGTGATAAATAAGGCCTTATTCATTTTTTTTCTTTTCCATAGTGTATAAAATGCAAGCCGTTATCATTTATCCTGTTGAGCACTTTCAGCTCCTGATTACTGATGGGAAATGGAAAGGTGTTGAAGCATGTTGGAGAAGAGGCCCAAGAGTCTCTAAAGATGGTGGAGTTGGTCACATTCTGCCAGAAAACTCAGTAGTTCCTGTCCCTGGGGAAAGGCCTTCAGGAGACGGAGGACTGGGAAGTTTATTTGGGCCACCTCAGCAGTCTCTTTGCCTTTCTATATCCAGGCTCACATTTCCTCCTTTTTCCACTTCTACTCAATTTAGGAGCCCAGGTGATCCGTGACTTGCTCGTCACCTCTTCCCCTAATGGGAAAAATGATGGGAAAGGAGAAGCATGCTGGCAGACAGCACCTGCTTTTTCTCTAGCCATAAAACAGCATTGAGATCTGTCTGATATTAGAAGATCTGGGTTTTTGGAAATGGGATGATTTAGTCTTCTCAACCCAAATTTAGCAATAGCGCATACTTTCTAAAGATTTAAAGAGAGAATTAGGAAAGCAAAAATGGGAAAAATTAGGGTGAAATTAAGTCCTTATTTATAAGGAATGTAGTTGCATTAAAAAACAACTGGGGTTAATGAGAATAACAGGAGCTAAGAGTTCCCAATAGGGTGGGAATATGGTGTATAAAGGAAAGGGCCGGAGAAGAGGAAGGGGGAAATGAGAAAGGGGCATCGATAGCATTCCCCATCAAACTGCCCCCAGAAAGGAATGGTGGAAGTTTAGAGCAAGGCCAGCCACCAGTCTAGAGCAACCTGCTCTGAAGGAGCAGCCTGCAGGGGATCCCCAATCGGTATCTAAACAGCCAGGCTGCATTGTGGCTTGGGGTGACCAGTCCAAGGTGACTGCACGGGGAGAGAATCACAAGAGGCAGGAGAGCGCAGAAGTGCTCTGTTAGCCACCCAAGAAGCTTACCTTACAGAGTAACCACCCCCTCCACACCCGCCCCCGCCCACAGTGTGACACACTGCTGTCCAGACTGACAGAATTGCAGGAAAAGTACAAGGCCAGCCAGAAGGAGATGGGGCAGCTGCAGATGGAGCAGTGTGAGCTCCTGGAGGATCAGAGGAGGATGCAGGAGGAGCAGGGCCAGCTGCAGGAAGAGCTGCACAGGCTCACACTGCCACTGCCAAAGAGTGGCCTCTTACTCAAGGTAACTCTGCCACAGGCAGCTGCTAACTGCGGGGAAGCTGCTCTGAGAAGCTTCCCTGTGTGACTAGGGAAAAATAAAAGGGTGGGGATTGAACTTTTTCTTCTTACCAACCACTCCTTACTTTCTCACCACTCTCCCCAAACCAAAAAGCTCCATAGAGCCAATTAGAGTTTTTCTTATAAGGGCTTTAAATCTTAAAATACCTTTTATACTCTGGAATCTGTGCAGCAGTTTATATTTAGATATTTAGTCCATCTGGAGAAAATGCACCTGAAACCACTTTGTAAACTACAAAATATATCCCAACATAAGAGACCATTGCTACTTTTAGCAGGTCTCCATAGAAGGACTCCCCCTGTCCCCAGATGGGCTCTGTGAAGTCAACCCTGAGATTCTTCAGGGAATTGTTCACAGCAGGGATGAGGCACCAAGGAGGCATCAGACTTCCTGTGTAACCACCACAATCCCTTGCCTCCTTCCTTCTACTCCGCCTCAGAGTCAGGAGCTACTCACCAAGTTAGAAGACCTGTGTGAGCTGCAGCTGCTCTACCAAGGCATGCAGGAGGAACAGAAGAAGCTGATACAGAACCAAGACTGTGTATTAAAGGAACAATTAGAGATCCACGAAGAGCTGCGACGTTTCAAAGAGTCTCATTTCCAGGAAGTGTTGGAGAATCCCGATGATTCCAAATTGGCTAAGTCCTCAAAATGTAATCGAAACAAGGTAACCATAGCAAGAGGTAGGGAGACAGTTCTCCTGAGCACAACAGCATGGCAGGGAGAGTGGGCACCGCCCAAGGGTCAGAGTTGGGAAGGCGTGTTTGGCCAGGGGTAAGGATAAGGCAAAAGCCCTGCCTTTCACCAGCTGTGACCACTCACAGGCTCCATTAAGAGGTGGCTTTTAGATACGGCCTGAGGACCTCACCTAGATGCCATTATCCTTTATCACACTGATATTCACAGTGCCCAGTTGAAGCACTATGAGCACTCAGGGCAGAGCTGGGATGACCAGAAGTCTGTCATCAGATCATTTGACTCATTCCCAGTAAGATGTATAATATCAGTTTGGTGTTTGTTTGGATTCCTTTGGACTGACTCTAAATGTCATCTTTTTCTTGAGTGGAAAAGTAGACTTCTCAGTTATCAAAATCTATCACCTTTGGTGTTCTCTATGAGGCAAATTTGGGGCCTTTCATTTCCAAGAGAAGAATTCCTAGCATATGGGGTTCTTAGTACTGACCACACTATCTTCATTGGAACTTTGGTGGCAGTAATAGAGCAAGGTCACAGGGGTTAGACCGGAAAATCGATGCCTCTCAAGTACCAGCAAGAGGTCATTCAGATGAGGTGACACAGGTGGAGATCACCGTACAATTCTCTTCAGGGTTGGGGGATAAAGTTGTTCTGAGGTCTCGGCGTGGGCAAGGAGGGGCAGGTAGACAGTTTCGGTTTAGGCCAAATCTATTCATTCAGATCTTATTCTGAACAAGGAGAACCAGGGAGTAGCAGAAGTCAACACTGTGAGGCTGGATCATATTCCAGGGGCATCAGATGTCCAGGCTGGAGGCCTGGGTAACACAGCTGGGAACCAGGTATAAAATATTTCCTTAACTGATCAGATCTCATCCTGGACATCAGCAGCCAAGAAGCCAGGCCCAGAGAGCCTGGGAAACATGCCCAGAGGCCAGATTCAGAATTGGGGCAGGAGATACAGGAACTAATAGTAAGACTTTGATTCCAATTCTTCATATTGCCGCATTCAAGTCCGGGGCTGATTTTAGAACTAGGGGTGGGCGAGGGGACTGAGCCTGAAGGTCAGGATAACAGGTATACCTGACTGAGAAGAGGGTGTGGTAGGGAGCCAGGGTGTTCTGGAAACCCACTTGGCACTGCTCCAAGGAGACAGGGATGTACCAAAGTGCAGAAACCAGCCGAAATGGGAGCCCGGAAATCATGGAGTATCTGCCCTGGGGAGATTTTCCCAAATGAGAAAGAAACTGATACATGCCAGTTACCTGTAGGCTAAGTCAGAGACATAGGCCGGGGTGAGGTGGAAATGTAGGCTTGCCATTCTCTAAGGTGTGCTCTCAGACATCTGTACCAGGAGAGGTGCAGCTGGAAGGACTGAAGTGTCAGAGTAATGATACTGTCTCCCCACCCCTGCCCCCAGCAATCCAAGCTGCTCATGGAGCAGATGCAGGCCCTGCAGGTGATGTATGACGCCGGTCAGGCGGAGCAGGAGTTCTTGCAGCAAGAGCAAGGGAGGCTCCTAGAGGAGCGGAAGAGGCTGCAGGCAGACTTGCAGCTCTGCCTGGAAGAAATGCAGCTGCTTCAAGTCCAGTCCCCTTCTATAAAAATGAGCCTTGAGTCCTACGGGAAGAGCTATGGTAGCATGGTCCCCAGCAATGAGAACTGTCGCAAGACTTATGATACCACTGTGGATGACAATGAGAGCTATTACAAGAGTTACACCAGCACCCAGACCAGCAGCGAGAGCTTTCTCAAGAGCTATGACAGCAGCACTAGTGCCAGTGAGGCCTATGGGAAGAGTTACTGCACCACCAGCAACAGCAGCATTACCTATAAGAAGAGTTACGGCAGCACCAGGAGCTCTGACACCTGCCAGAAGAGTTTTGTCAGCAGCTGCACTGACGAGGAACCTGCTGAGCCTGAAGACATGGAGGTAATGGTTGCCAGGTGACAGGTCAGGCAGGGGACGATGGACTCTTGTCTTTTTAAGAGATACATCGCCAGGGGAAGGGGCAAGAAGTGTGGGAATGGGGTCAGAACTGACCTGGGGAACTATTGGAAGTAAGCGAAGCCCTCTACCCATGGCAGCCTGGTCTCCCGCTCAGCCCTCTCATAGAGAGAAGCCCCCATCTGGACAGAGGCCCATAAGATTCAGTCCGTTTCCTCACCACAGCCACGATGCTCTTTATGGGGGTAAATATAGTAATCCCCCACGGGCATCTCTGGATCCTGGTGGCCATTGTTTGGTATCCAGGGAAGGGCCCAGCAGAGTGGGGCGGAGCTTAGGTGCTCCTCAGGGTGCTATTGTTGCTCCCCCACCCCCCGCAGTGCTTTGAGGAAATGGTTGTGAAAGTGCTGATCAAGCTGCAGGCGGTGCAGGCCATGTACCAGATAAGCCAGGAGGAACACAGCCAGCTGCAAGAGCAGATGGAAAAGTTACTGGCCAAGCAGAAAGACCTGAAGGAAGAGCTGGATGCCTGTGAAAGGGAGTTCAAGGAGTGCATGGAATGCCTTGAAAAGCCCGTGGCCCCCCAGAACGACAAGAATGAGGTAACCACTGTCAGGGAGGCAGGGTTTCCTCTGGCAGCCCCTGGAGCCATAGAGGTCATGGCCACTTCATAGAGGCTAAAGAGAGGGACAAAGCAGGGAGAGTATGCACCTCAGAGGCTGGGCAGTCTGCTCCATCCCTGATGACATTTCCCAAGTGCCCGTGGAGCTGGGGTTTACTAGTCATCAGGACTTCTCTCATGGAATGATTTCTCTCTTTCTCCCTTTGCCACTTCTGTTCTCTTTTGCTTTGTGTTCTAGACCACTTCTGTAGAACTGTATTTTTGCATTTGCCAATCTTCTTTCATCATTTTGTGTGCATTTGCCTTGTCTCCCGGTGCACCAACTAGGAGCACCAACTAGATTGTAAGCAGCTCAAGGACAGGGACATGTCTCCTTTTGGATCTCTCACAATGCCAAGAAGAGTGCTCTGCACCCCCTAGGAATGGGACAGAAGTCTTGTCTCTGGCCAGGGGTTCACGGTCCAGTGGGGGTCTCTTTGTATACACACGGGAGAGATTCAGAGTGCAGCGAACACATGGGTCCAGATTGGCTAGTATTGGTACCTACTGAGGGGATGGTTGTGTACTGCCATCAGCCAAGGAAGACAAAACCCGAGATCAGGGAGCAGGATGTGACTTGCCTCTGTTTCCAGGGTGAGGTGCAGGAGCCCAGTACACACTTCAGGAGTATACAACACAGTTCTTTAAGTAATTGTTCCTGTTAGAGAGATGGGTTGGATGAAGTAGGAGTTCCCATAAAAAGAATTCTAGGCCAGGTGCGGTGGCTCACCCCTGTAATCTCAGCACTTTGGGAGGCCAAGGTGGGTGGATCACTTGAGGTCAGGAGTTTGAGACCAGCCTGGCCAACATGGAGAAACCCCATCTCTACTAAAAATACACAAAATTAGCTGGGCATGGTGGCGCATGCCTGTAATGCCAGCTACTCAAGAGGCTGAGGCAGGAAAACCACTTGAATCCAGGAAGCGGAGGTTGCGGTGAGCCAAGGTCATGCCATTGCACTCCAGCCTGGGCAACAAGAGTGAAACTCTTGTCTCAAAAAAAAAAAAAAAAAAAGAATTATATAATAAATCCCTGAGGTTCAGAATTGGTAGCAGCCCTATTGTTATTCCCCAGTCACAGTAGAAAACACCATTTAAATCATTGTTTTGACCTTCTTTTTTTTTTTTTTTTTTTTTGAGACAGAGTCTTGCTCTGTCACCAGGCTGGAGTGCAGTGGCACGATCTCAGCTTCCTGCAACCTCTGCCTCCTGGGTTCAAGTGATTCTCCTGTCTCAGTTTCCCAAGTTTCTGGGACTACAGGCGCGCTCCAATAAGCCCAGCGAATGTTTGTATTTTTAGTAGACATGGGGTTTCACCATGTTGGCCAGGCTGGTCTCGAACTCCTGACCGCAAGTGATCTGCCCACCTCAGCCTCCTAAAGTGCTGGGATTACACTGGATGGCAAGTGAGCCGCTGCGCCCTGCCGTTTTTTTCATCTTATTAGATGGACATCATCAGGTGCCTCAAGTTAGGAGAAGCTATTTGTAAAACTATTTGAGAGGCTCATTTTCCACAGTTGAATATTTTCTTTATTGTCTACTTCCTACGGGCTTTAACAGGGAGATTTCTGAGACAGTGACCCCCAAGCAGGGCTGAGTTTGGTTGCGTGGTCAGCCAACCGGTTGCATAACCAGCCAACTCTGGGTAACTGGCCCTCCACTACCAACAGATCAAAGAACTGCAGACCAAGCTGCGGGAGCTGCAGCTGCAATACCAGGCTAGCATGGATGAGCAGGGGCGGCTTCTGGTAGTGCAGGAGCAGCTGGAGGGGCAGCTGCAGTGCTGCCAGGAGGAGCTCCGCCAGCTCAGGGAGAAGAGGCCCTCTGTTGTCAAAGAAGCCCGGGGGAAGAATGCTAATAAGAACATGAACAAGAATGCCAATGGGGTTAAAATGAAAAAGGTGACCAAGCCATGCTCGGATACTTCTGAGAGCGACCTTGAGACCAGAAAGGTGAGTAGTAACCTTGGTAGCCAGATAAGCAGAAAGGAGGAGGAGATCCTGGGAAGAAGCATTGCCTCCACAACCCTTTCAACCAGGCAAGGGATTTGTAGAGAAGCTTCTGGGATCTCTGAAGTGTCTACAGTGGTTCCCATCTTAATGGAAAGTGGGTGCTCCCTTTTCCTGTGAAGTTATGGGGAGAGTGGAACACAGACAACTCACATCGGGAGGTGCAGCCCCAAAGGACCACAGCCCCTAGGCTGGACAACTCCTTCAGTTTGCCCAGCCCCATTTGTTGGGGCTCCTGTTCTTCCTGGGTTACATGCCCAAGAGAAGAACCAAATAGATGAAGAGGGAGGAATTTGTTCAAAGTAGTTATATACTAATAAGTGAAAGAGGATTGGGTAAAAGAAGAGTCACTGTAGGGGTGGGAAGCAACAATTTAGGTGCAGAGCCCAAGACTCTTTAGTTGTGGTAGCTGTTTGAAATGGCTTAATGGCCAACAGACATAGTGGCCCTGAGAGGTGAGGTGTGATGCCCTCTACATATGCTCAGGGGATTGGCTCACAGTCCCAGAGCACCGGGCCACACCCTTGCACTCTGACATGCTGGAAGTCATGTTTCCTGGAGCTAGTACAGCATTGTCATGAGATTAGGAGCTTCACAGGTAACACAGGCCCCATCCTGCCCTACTCCCACCCCACAGAGTCTGGAGGTAGTGCTGTACTACAAGGCCAGCCAGAGGAAATTAGATGGACTAGCAAAAGAGGAGGAAAAAAAGGAGGAAGTGAAAGAGGAAGCAAAGGAGCAGTATGGGGATGAGCTAGTTGCTGAGCCAGCAGATCCTGGGGAAGCTAAATCCACAGAAGATCAGGAGGAAAATGAGGACAAAGAGGAAGAGGAGAAGGAAGAAGACAGTGAAGAGGAGGAAGATGACGTCGACTCTTCCCTTGAAAGTCCCGAAGAAAATAACTCCCTCAGACTTTCCGAGAGCAAAAAGGTAACCAGAGCCAAAGCCTAGATCAAGTGGGAAGTGGGGTCTTGGGCTCAGATACCTCCGAGTTAATGGGTGGCCCTGCCAAGGATGGATATCTCCAGGAGTGGAGGCCTCGCGCTCTAAGGCACAACCCTTCGGGGAGGTGGAGATGCAGAAGGGGGAGATGAGAGCAGTCTGTCTGCAGGAAATCATGGGCTCAGCCCCGTTTGCTGTGGAACCACCTCACAATGACCACCTTTTCTGGGAACCAGCGTGGGGTCTCTGGAGTCCTTTCATTTACATAGTAGCCTTTGTTACCTTCCTTATGTCGGGAGTGTTCCCTCATCCCTCTTTTGGCACTGCAGGAAGGACATTGACAGTGTGAAGTCTACTTCAGGCCATTTCTGTCGGTCTGGGCAAGTCACTCAGTCCAGTTTTCCTATGGTGCCCTGTTAGGTTTAACCTTTGTTGTTGCTGTTAGGGGTGTGTCAGGGGATAATCTCTTCTTTGTAGGCTCATGTTGCCCCCTGGATTCTGTATATCACAGGACATGAAGGTGGGGCCTGGAAGTGATCAAGAGTGATAGTGAAAATATTTCACGTCTGTACAGTAGGAGCATAAGACTAGTCCAAGGAGACCATCCCTAGCCTTAACCCTTCAGTTGCTAGATCATTGAGAGGTTGGGGTGGAGGTATCCTGGGATATATATGCCAGAATGCCAGAGGTAACTTACCAACAATATAGAAGTACTTCCATATTTTAATAACTGGTACGTCTCTGCAGGTATGTAGCAACTGAATTCTTGCCCTGGGCTTAACTCAGGGCTCAGAGTCCCTACAGAGTTAGAGTATTTCCTGTGTAAGTCCTCAGCTTACATTACAGGTTCTTTCTGTTCTAAACAGAGGTAAAGAAAAAAGCCTCTTGTGGTGGGATTATCCAGTCAACTCTGAGGATATTTGGAATTTCCAGCAATTTGGTCTTCAGCACTGGCTAAGGATCCAGTGTGCAGTGCTCTGCTTACCTTGTGCCAGGGGACCATTACCTAAGATGTGGAAAGTCGGAACCACTGCAGCCCCTCCCACTATCATGTTTCCTTGAGCTCATCATATTCCACCACGTGCTGGTTCAGAGCCTCACAGATGTCTTTACCTTCGGTGCCACATTTCTAAAGCTAGACCTGATTTTTCTACTTCAAATATATTCTATGTTTCTATATATGGAGAGATCCCTTTGCCCCGTGGGTCCTGCGTCTTTTGCAGGCAGCTCTAGGGCATGCGTATTACCACCTTGCAAAATCGGTTTCTCTCTGGAAGATTGTTGCAGTGAAAGAACTAGCCCTTCTCCCTTGTCAGTTTGTTTCGGTGCATGTTGTCTTACAATGATATCATTAGATTCCTAGGGGATCAAAGGGACCAGAGCCCAAAATACCAAGAAACTTAATGGAAAGCAGGCTAGAACAAAGGGACAGGTGACCTGGTAGAAGACTGGCTCTTCCTAGAGTGACCTAGGAAAAGTCACAAGAAAGGTCTAGATGCAGATACCTCCTGCTTGACAAGATATGAGAGGTATGTGACGGGACAGAAAGAAAACTGGACTCACCGCCTGACTTGGACCTAGCTGCTGCTTAACCCATTCAATTTTGCAATTCCTGCAGACTGCCGGTGGAAAGAACCAAGGCCCAGGCAGCAGAAAAGACATGCAACTGCTCTAGCTTACCTGTTTTTTAACCTCTTGATTCCTTTCTCTTTTCCCTTTGTTTTCTCATCTTCATTATCTGTTGGATCCATGCGTTTATGTCTCACATATCCTGGTCTCTCCTCGTGCTTCTTTCTCATTTTGGTGTGTTGCAGTCATCCCCTACCCCCAATCCCCCCATCTTCTCCTTGCCTCTTGTAGGCCTGGTGGTCATCTCGGCTTTGCTCTGGTGCTGGTGGGCTGAGACGTCGTCCTAATGCAGGTACTGGTATTGCTTCCTCTCCTTCTGAGGGATAGAGGGAGGGTGCAGGTTGCCCTGGCCTCTCCTCTTTCCCTTTTCTCCCAGCTGCTTGCTTCTTGCTTGTGCCATTTTATAATAGGTGATGCTCAGGTCTGAGTTTTAGTTCTGACTTTTCCTTGGGCTACTGCAAAGCCTCTGACATCTCTGAGCATGTCTTCGTAATGCATAGGAGGTTGGAATGCTTGCCAGAGACATGGTTTGAGTTTCAATCCTTGGCTGGGAAAAACTTGGATAAGCCCAGCTTGGTTGCTACTGTCAAAGCTGCCTCACTACTTCTTTATCCCCGCTCATCCTCTGTGTGATGGCTAGCCTGACCACTTCTGATGAGCTGATATTTGCAAGGCTGGCCTGGACTCTCTTTGTCTTGGTTTAACTCCGGAGCCAAGTTCTCACTACTGTTGCTACCCAAGATGGCAAAATAAGGAATCCCTCTTCTGTTGGGAGAGAGAGGAGGTCTGAAGAGCTCTGATCCTCATGATCCTCCCAGGGGCATTGGTAGGAGGGCAACCTAAGTTGGTCCATCAAGCTTGGTGAAATGGAACCGAACCCCTACTGTATTCTGCTCTTTCTACTGAACAGTTCTCTGCTTCTGGACTTCCAGTCTCCAGAAAAGTCAGAACAGAATGCCGGGAAATTTTATTAGTTATCTATTTATCTATTTTGTGGGCCAGATTCCATGGTAATTGGCTTCCCAAGCTAGGTTTTCTGGAGAGAATGAGGTATTAGTGAAAAGTTTCTACTAGCCAGAGATGTATGTTCTCAGGAAATCAAGACTGATATATTCTGGCCACTTTCCTGTCAGCTCCCACACATGTAATCTACACTGTCAACAGGATACCAAATTCAGGAGGCAGAATGTGGTCTTACGGCCTAAGGTAGAAGCCTGGGGTTCCACCTGCCTTCTGGAACCCATAAGGTATTCTCTCTAGTCCTGCATTGGCTCCTCTCTCATGCTTTCCCTGCCTCCCCCTCCACTCCCCTCTCTTCTCACATTCCTGTGAACGGAATGTAGCTTAATGCACAGGGTGGCAACTGGAGGATTTGTTGGTGGCACTTCTCTCCATTTCCTTTTCTGTCCTTCCTCCTGCTCCCTCCCCAGCTTTCCTGTTACTCATCTTCAAGCCTCCACTTTTCTTCTTGACCTTAGGTATTCCCTTTACTCCCTGGTCCACAACTGCTTTAGTGACGGGGCCCCTCTCTATGACTGTTTCTCCCCTGTCACCCCCCAGAAATCTTAAGGCACTACGGGTGAAACCCAAAGAGTTCAGCCACAGCCTTCCACCACCTCAGACCCAGCCCGGCCCAATCAGAGGGAGAGGAAGAACTGCTGGTGAAGGGTTCTCCTGGTGGGGCCTGTTATTCCCAGAGCTCTGGGAGGCCCCGACATGCACCTGTGCAGCCAGGACCTGAGGGAGCACAGTGTGGTAGAAAGCATGGCTGCCAGGCGGTCAGAAGAACTTGGTTGAGTCTGTCTCTACTGACAGGCGTTGTCCCAGGGAGCAAAATGCACACTCTGAGCTCTAGTTTCTTCAAATGTAAGCAAAGGATGATCAAACCTCTGCCCTCCTCACAGGTTTTTGTCAGGACCAGATGGGTTGAAGTAGATGAAAGTATTCTATAAATTATAAAATACCCCATCATTAATAAAAAGAGCACGCACTTACAAAATGCAGTCTTATGTGTCAGGCACTGTTCTAATCACTTACGTATATTAACTGATTTAATCCTTGCAACAACCCCATGAAGAAGCTACTCCTATTTTTTTTATATATATGATTAAACTAAGGCATAGAGAAGTTAAGTAAAACAGCCAGGAAGCTGTGAGTCAGATTATAAGGACTCAATATTAGCAACAAATAAGATTCCAGTCTTGCTTCCCTTTATTGTCTCTCCTCATTTTGAGCAGTTTCTCTTCATTGGTCCCAAGTAGGAAGACACCATACTTGTGTTTAGGCAACCTCAGATCACATTAGCTCTTTAGGTAACTAATATATTATTTATTTATTTCATGTATTTTTTATAAGCCCCTCTGCAGATTGTGTATGCTAAGCGTCCTCTCCCCATTCTGTACCTGCATTTGATTTTGAGGCTTCAAAGGCAGAATTTTCCATTCTTCCCTATTATAGTTCATTGTTCTTACCTTATAAGGTTTTGTGTGTATGTGTTTTTAATCTTGACCCTGTGGTTTTAAAATATTCACTTCCTGTGCCACCTTCACATCATCTACAGGGGTGGCAAGCCCTCCTTCCCTGTCTTCATCTACAGAGGACAGAGTGAGGACAGAGCCTCTAGAGTATCGTCTCTTGGGGTTCTTTTATTCAGCTCATTGGTCACTTACCTGCCATTCAACAAACTGTACTGTCATCCTACCCTTATTTCTGCATATTATCTGCAAAGATCATAGAAAATTCTGTCAAACAACTCAATGTCCAAAAACATGATTCCGGTGATTTGTCACTTAGGTCACCTAATTTAAAAGGAGAGTTTGACACGACTTCCCCTTTGGGACACCCACATCAGCCCTTTCCCCATCCCATGTAGAAGCTTGCCTTTGCCCAGTGTGAGGTGCACTGGTCACATTTAAGGATTTCAGCTCCTCCCTCCTTTAAGAACACCAGACTAACATTCTTAGCAATGCACATTAGGATAGAAGCATCTGAGCATATGAATATTTTTTTCTAGCTAGCTCCCTTCTTAGTTTTTGTTTTTGGTTTTAGAGACAGGGTCTCGCTCTGTCACTGAGGCTAGAGTGCAGCGGCATGATCATGGCTCACTGTAACTTTGAACTCCTGGTCTCAAGCGATCCTCCTCCCTCAGCCTCCGGATCTCTTGGTTTTCTTACATGAGTTACTCTGTATATCCACCTGTAACATTGCTTGGCTTTCCATTTCATACCTTCTGTTGTTCTTAGTAGCTATTTCTACAAGCTCAGGAGATTTTCTTTGGTCTTTAGCAGGCTTAAAGTCCTCTTTTTAGTTCAATTATCATCTGAGAAAATGTGTTCTTAGCATTAATGGGCTATATTCCATTTTTACTTGAAACCATCCTTCTGTTACCTATGCCATAGCTTATGACTCAAAATCCAAATTCTGCCTTTCAGTTAGTAGAGTAAAAAAGTAATAAAAATAAAACCTATTTCCCCAAGTATGTATTTTCTTGTCTAAGATTTTCATATTACCTAATGGATGCTTTTTGGATATCTTCGATGGTGCCACTTGTCCCATGAATCAGCAGGGTTCCCTAGTGGCCGGCAGTGTCTGGAAGCCTCAGCATACTCTAGCACATGCACCAGGAAGTCAGTCAACATACCTGGTGATTAGGAGTGTTCTAATGACCCAGGCCCAGTGACAGGTTTCCTTAAATTTCCTTGAACCAATGTCATTCTCTGTCAAAGTTTGTCTGCCTAAGAACCTCCTACTTACCTGCACTCCGTGGTGCACTTTCTTCATTTTCCCTCAGCCTTATTCCCCCTTCCCCATCCTCTTGACTCTGAGTTCACTTCACTGCAGTGAAACTAATGAGGTGCTGCTGCTCTTCCCAAAGCCCCAGATTTCCCCTCCTCTTTCTTGCCATGGCATCCAGTCCTTTCTCATTGCAACCACTTGGAAGTCTGGCCCCTGAGCCCGCTTCTTCACATGGGAGCTAGTATTCTCAGCCCATGGGGAGAAACGGAGGCCTGAATACAGGCGGTCACCTAAGGTGGTGCGTACAGTGTTGGGCCACATGTCTAGTGGTGCCAGGACTGAGAGATCACTTACCTCCACCGGTTACCCAGGAGGTAACAGAGACTGATCCACAATGTTCCTGAGGTGTCTTGGGCACCCATAGGCAGGTGACTTCTGGCTTAGGGCAGGGTTCAGGAGGCTGGGCACTCACAGTTTCTCTTTGGTCCCCACAGAACATGTTTGGGTTGTGGAAGCCTATGGTATTCTTGGCTATTGCAGCTGTGGCTCTGTATGTGTTACCCAACATGCGACAGCAGGAGTCAGAGTTCTGCCTCATGGAGTGATGGCAGACCTTGGCCAGCGCGAGGGCAGATCCCCAGTGGCCACCACCCTCAGCTTTGGGCAGGACACACTGTGCCAGAACCCTCCCCATATGTTCCATGCGTCCCCATCTCCTCAGCCTCAGTCACCCAGGCTGAAAAGGCTTGTGGGGAGCGGCTGACTTCCATCTCCTGCCTTGTGTAAGAACCTGAGTTCCTTGTAATTAAATATCAACTGAATTACATGAGACTGTGGATTTTTATTTGCTAAATGCCTCACAACACAACCAGAACAGAGCAGTCCCCCTTTAACCAAGTACCTCACATAAGGGTCTGACTCCTAAATACGGCTTCTCACCTTGCAGATGACCTCAGAAATAAGGCTAGCCCCTTGTGCTGTCAGCTGACTCACAGAGGGGTTAGTCTGTGCTTATTAACCCCATCCTGAGGTACTCTCCTGAGCATGGAGAAATGGAGTGAATGAGGGCTGGGGAGACCTCCCCTTAGGTTCTGTGCCCACACCTATCTACATGAGAAGGCTGCCCTAAGAAGATCCACGTGTGTGCCTTCGTGACTTAGCCTTTGTGACTTCTCAAGGGATTCGCCCTCAGAGATGACTTTAATCAGCCAGGGTCCTGGCAGTAAACAGGTGGCACACTCAAAGCTTTACATGAAGAGAGTTTAATGAAGGGACTACGTACCAAAGGCAGAGTTAGGAGAAGCAACAAAAAATAGTGAAGTACCAGGCACTAGCAACAGTGTAAAGCTGTTAGCATCCCAGGCTGAAGCAGGAAGGAAAGGAAGCAAGAGCTGGAGCTCTGAAAATGGGCCCCAGGCAGGAGTGGCAGCCACATGGGGTGCAGCCCCCGCCAGAGCCGTGACGAAGTGGGATATATATTCCCCTACCTTCTCCTCCCACCTGCCAGTATTCTACTGGTACCTTATCAGCTGAACTCAATGGGAAGACAAAGAGCAGAGGTGCCCAGGTGATGTAATCTTTCAAGCTCAGCCTCCTGGAGCTTAGAGCAGGACAGAGGCCTGAAGATGGATCTAATTGGGACAAGTAGAATGATGAGGGTAGTTTATGTGTGTTCCTGTTTACCTTCATTCCTGTGGAACCTTTGTGATTGGAGTTTATCATCATGAATGTTTCCTTACGAAAGAAGACCCCAAGCGTATTCTTTTTATTTCTTTCTTTTTCTTTTTCTTTTTTTTTTTGAGACAGGGTCTCACTCTGTCACCCAGGCTGGAGTGCAGTGGCACCATCTTGGCTCACTGCAACCTCCACCTCCTGAGCTCAAGTGCCTCCCACTTCAGCCTCCCAAGTAGCTGGGACCACAGGCATACACCACCATGCCCAGCTAATTTTTGTATTTTCTGTAGAGACAGAGTTTCACCATTTTGCCCAGGCTGGTCTCAAATTCCTGGGCTCAAGCAATCCTCTTGCCTCAGCCTGCCCAAAGTGCTGGGATTACAGGCATGAGGCATATTGCCCAGCCCCAAGCATATTCTTAAACCATAGTGGAAACAATGACCCCATGACTCCTGGCTTTCTTTGGACCCCTCTTTCTTCCTCCCTCTCACCCAAAAGGACTTTGTTCCATTCAACCAAACATCCAAAGAAACACATGTACAGAGTGTATACTGTGGTAGCACTGCCAAGCTAAATGAATTCTTTCCTTCTCTAGCTCTTACCTACAGGGAGTAGCAAGGACATTTAGAATTAGGATATTTTCAAGTTGTATTCAGCCCAGAGAAGTGACACGGCTGAATCAAAAGTCCATTTTGGCAGACATGGGGCTAATGCTGAAATTGTGACTAGCCTCCTAGAAACGTGACTGCAACTAGGCAAACTGAGGACAGTGCCATATGCCTCTTTTGCCTTTGTCTAAATCAGCGGTCCCCAACCTTTTTGGCACCAGGGACCGGTTTCATGGAAGACAATTTTTCCACGGATGGAGAGGGGATGGGGATGGTTTCGGGATGAAACTGTCCCACCTCAGAGCATTAGCTAGATTCTCGTAAGGAGTGTGCAACCTAGATCCCTCACATGCGCAGTTCACAATAGGGTTCCTGCTCCTTATGAGAATCTAATGCTGCCACTGATCTGACAAGAGGCAGAGCTCAGGTGGTAATGCTTGCCTAGCCACCACTCACCTAATGCTGTGTGGCCAAGTTCCTGACAGTATCGGTCCATGGCCTGGGGATTGGGCACCCCAGCTCTAAGTGACTCCTCTTTGAAGACAGTTCTGACCTAGGCTGGTCTAGCTTCTTGCTAGTCCATGTGACCCACAGATCTGCAGCATCAGCATTGCCCGGGAGCTTATTTGAAAGGCAGATCTCAGGCCCCAACCCAGAACTACTGATGCAGAATCTGCATTTCCAACAAGATGCCCAGTTGATTCGTATGCACGGTAAGATTTGAGAAGCACCACCCTAGTCAATTATATTAGATTGTATGTTCTCAGTTGTAACCTAAAGAAATTATTTCACAACTGACCTGGTGCCACTGGCTGCTTGCTTTTCAGTGTAGTGAGACTGCTATTTACCCACTTTACTGCCGCCACCAGTTGACTGAAGAACATGGGTATGGGTGGTGGAAAGGACTTATAGCCAAATGCTATGGTAAGCATGTTTGTGTCTGCCCCCTATCCTGCAAATTCATATGTTGAAACCCTAACCCCTAAAGTGATAATATTAGGAGGTGGGCTTTGGGAGGTGATTAGGTCATGAGACCAGAGGCCTCAGGAGTGGGATCAGAGCCCTTATTAAAGAGACTTCAGAGAGATCCCTCACCCTTTCTGCCACGTAAGTTTATAGTAAGACTACAGCCAGGCCGGGCGCAGTGGCTCATGCCTGTAATGCCAGCACTTTGGGAGGCCGAGGCAGGCGGATCACCTGAGGTCAGGAGTTCGAGACCAGCCTGACCAACAGGGAGAAACCCCATCTCTACTAAAAATACAAAAAATTAGCCGGGCGTGGTGGCACATGCCTGTAATCCCAGCTACTCGGGAGACTGAGGCAGGAGAATCGCTTGAACCTGGGAGGCAGAGGTTGTGGTGAGCCGAGATCATGCCATTGCACTCTAGCCTGGGCAACAAGAGTGAAACTCCATCTCAAAAAAAAAAAAAAAAAAAAATGACTACAGCCATCTGTGAGGGAGTAGGCCCCTCGCCAGACATGGAATCTGCAGGCATCTTGATCTCGGACTTCCCAGCCTCCAGAATTGTAAGACATAAATTCTTGTTGTTTATAAGCCACCCGGTCTATAGTGTTTGGTTACAGCAGCCCAAATGGACTAAGACACCAAAGATCACTGATTTAACCTGGAATTACAAGCCAGGATAGAGGTCAGGTTCTAGTAGGGTGGTCCCCAGCTAGGGGACCTGAACCTAGACCCTGCCTAATGACAGGAATGTGGGCCTGCTTTTCCCACTTTTTTGCTTAGACTACAAAACCCCTCCCTTTAGGACATGTCCTTCTCTGTTCGTTTCATTGATTAATTGATTGATTGATTGAGACAGGGTCTGGCTTTGTTGCCCAGGCTGGAGTGCAGTCGTGCAATTTCGGCTCACTGCAACCTCCACCTTCCAGGCTCAAGCCATCCTCCCACCTCAGTTTCCAGAGTAGCTGGGACTACAGGCGCTCACCACTGCGCACAGCTAATTTTTGTATTTTTTGCAGAGATGGGGTTTTGCCATGTTGCCCAGGCTGCTCTAAACTCCTGAGCTCAAGTGAATCGCCCGCCTCGGCCTCCCAAAGTGCTGGGATTACAGGTGTGAGCCACTGCACCTGGCCCTCCGTTCATTTTAGAATCCCATTCTCTTCATTTGGTTTGGACTGTCTCCTTGTCTTAATGATACACTGTTACCCAGGCATATTAAAGAGGAATCTTTTTTTTTTTTAAGAGGAATCTTTTTTGTTGAATGTGAAACATTCACTTGAGCTAGCTTTAAAAAAAGGCAGTAGGATGTTCTCATTTATAAGTGGAGTTAAAGCTGGGCGCAGTGGTTCACGCCTGTAATCCCAGCACTTTGAGAGGCCGAGGCGGGTGGATCACAAGGTCAGGAGTTCAAGACAAGCCTGGTCAACATGAGGAAACCCCGTCTCTACTAAAAATACAAAAATTAGCTGGGCGTGGTGGCAGGTGCCTGTAATCCTAGCTACTCGGGAGGCTGAGGCAGGAGAATCGCTTGAACCTAGGAGGTGGAGGTTGCAGTGAGCCAAGATTGTGCCACTGCACTCCAGCCTGGGTGACAGAGCAAGACTCCGTCTTTAAAAAAAAAAATGTGGAGTTAAAGAATGTGTATAATGTGTACACAGGGACATAGAATGTGAACTGATGGACATTGGAGACTTTGAAGCGGCGAGGGGTAGGGGGGCGGTCGGGGCATGGGGCGAGGGGAGGGATGAGAAATTACTTAATGGGTACAATGTACATTATTTGGGTGATGTTACACTAGAAGCCCAGACTTCACACTAAGCAATATATCCATGTATCAAAACTGTACTTGCACCCTCTAAATTTATACCAAAAAAAAAAAAAAAGACAGGAGGGATTGATCTTAAGTCTGGAGGGGTACGCCTTGGAAGCCACAGGCAGGCGTGCACTTGGGCCTAGGTGTGCTAGAACCAGGGACTCAAAGCACCTTCAGGAGCCTCCATCTCTCCCCGCTGCTGCCCTCTGCATAACTGCCTCCTTTCTGCGAGCTCCCTGCAGCCTAGCCCTGTCTGGTTTCCCTTCCCAGGCCAAGAGGTAGAGCAGCCACCCGCTGCCACTCCTGTCAAGGACCAGCTGCTTTTGGGGCAGGGTGGGTGGTTCTAAAGATGACAGGTACTGCCGGTTCTGATTGTGGCAGAGGGAATGTTGGGTTGCAGGGAAGGGGAGAGGGGAACAGCCTGGAGATCCAGGCAGTGGTCCCCACGGAGGTGTGGACACAGAGCTGCAGGGGAAGGCCTCTCTCACCAGAACCCCTTAGTCTCCAAGATAATCAGAGGAAGCAAACTAATTGTTTTGGATCACCTATTAGATGCCAGGCACCATGCTAATCATCTTTCTTGTGATTTCCTTCCATTTTCACACATTAAAAAAAAAAAAAAAAGATGAGAAAACAGGCCCAAAAGAGTTACATTACTTGCCCAAGGTTGCAGAGCTAGAAGTAGAGAGGCTGGAATTCAGCCCATGGATCATTCCACTCTACCACACTGTCCCTGGAACCTGGGTCAGAGCCACAGTCAGTATCAGTATCACTGAAAGTGCCTGTTGTGACCTGGCCAGCCCAGTATCATCACAGGTGACTGTGGAAATGTCCCTGGTTCCAGAAAAACAGGATTTTCAAACATGGCTCATTGTATCCGCTCACTTGGATTCAGCTCAGCCCAAGATAAATATGGCCAGTATTGGTGGCTGATGAGCAGAGCCCCTTGATGGCAGAGGCAGGACCAGGTGAAGAGCCAGGCAACCTGGTCTCCTGAGATAGGTCAGCAGGTGGTGAGTCAGGGGGCTATAAACGGCCTGTGGCCCCAGCCAGCACTGCCCAGATACTCAGCTGATGAAACCCCTTGTAACCCCCTGTGTGCCCCTGCCTGGCTTGGGGAGGAGCATGTCAGCGCTCCTCGGGGAGGGGGCCCTACTTGGCAGGCCGGGCCCAGCATTGTGCACGGTCTGTTCCAGCCTGGCTGGCCAGGCCCAGGGCCTGGGTTCATGGGCTATATTGAGGGCTGAGTCACCAGCCTGCGCCTGGGTCAGGCTGAGTGTCACTGGCTGCTGGGGCCTGAGTCAGGCCCCGATTTATCCTGGAGAGCAACAGGCTCAGGTTTCTGAGGACGGTTGCGGGGGGTGACGGGAATCATCCTTTGGCACTCTGTACCCTCCTCTCCTCTGCCAACCATTCACTTGATCCCCTGGGACCCGCACACTGACCTCCCCTGGAGCGAGCTCTTGAGTCAGAGGGAAAGCAAGGGAAGCTACGCTGGGAGTTCCTTCTACCCTCCCTGGCTTCCTCCGGCCTCTCCCACCTGAACAGAGGCGCTCAGCTGGCTGGGGGACCTCAGATAATGCCTGCAAAACAGGACTGTGGACCATTAGGGTCTGTAAAGGGGCTGTCAGCTCCGAGCTACCTCACCTTAACCCTTTCTCCTCCCCAGCAGCTCAAAGAGGAATGCATCCTTTCTCAGATCTGTGTCTCAGTTTACTCACCAGGGATTCAGAGGCAGCACTGCTGAACCCTGAGCCCTTGGCACATCAGGTTGGCTGTCAGAAGTCGGCCTTTCTACATACACAGTTCCCTTGTGAGGCCCAGCTGTGTGTCCTAGGAGCGGGGCCTCTCTCCACAGCAGAGCTCAGCCTCTCAAGTGTATGGACAGCACGGGTGCCTGATGGGTGGATTTAGCCATGAGTTGAAGGTGGCTTGGGGAGAATGAGAGTTCTAGAGATAGGGAGAAGGGGTTGCCAATAGGAGAGTGGAATTCCTGAGCACCTCGTCACAGGCAGCCAACAGAACATGAGCCGCAGGGCCCAGGCTATTTATACCTCGCCTGTCACTATCAGGGTCCCCAGAGCTCCCCCCACCTCCAGCCACGCACAGCAGGTCCTTTTGCTCTTTCTGGTCCCTTCTCTACTCCTCCCCCTCCCTACCTAAGGACCAGGCAATTTCATTCATAGACCCCTGTCATCATAAGCATTGCCCCCACAGAACCCTGACACTTTTTCCTCAGCTCCGTAACAGGGGGTGCCCTCATTGGCCCTTGGGGGAAAGAGCCCCCAAAGATGCTCACTATCCCTTCTTTTACACCAGGTCTAGGGGTAGAAGAGGAATTAGATATAATGATTCATCTAAAAGGGCCCAGAACCTTCCCTGGCTTAAAGAAACTTCTCAGGCTCAGATATGGCCTCCTAGCCAGCTCAGCTAGACTTACTAGGTCTAGAAGGATGGGAAAGCTGAAGACACATGGCTTGAAAAAGGGGGAACTGGGAGATATGGCTGCACGTATGTTACAAAGTTGCAGAATGGATCCTCTCCTTATAGAAATACATTCTCTAGGCCCGGCACGGTGGCTCACACCTGTAATCCCAGCACTTTGGGAGGCTGAGGCGTGCAGATCACCTGAGGTCGGGAGTTCGAGACCAGCCTGACCAACATGGAGAAACCCCGTTTCTACTAAAAATACAAAATTAGCTGGGCGTGGTGGTGCATGCCTGTAATCCCAGCTATTTGGGAGGCTAAGGCAGAAGAATTGCTTGAACCTGGGAGACAGAGGTTGCGGTGAGCAGAGATCATGCCATTGCACTCCAGCCTGGGTAACAAGAGCAAAAATCCATCTCAAAAAAAAAAGAAAAGAAAAGAAAAAGAAATACGTTCTCTAGCTCTTTCTCCTCACCCCAGGCCAGAGTCTGTTTGGGTGCCTCGGTTTCCCTGCTGTTCTATTCCCCAGGCCTGCAGCCTTTGGCTTGCCCTGAGTGCAGCTTTGCCTGGGCATCCCAGCTGGCTCCCTTAGACTCTCCCTGACCACTCTGCCCCTGGCCCTGCCTACCCGCCTGGTCACATTTCCCCCTGGCTGCTCTGGCTGGGGCTCTCCCTGTTTCTGCCTGGCTGACCCACCCTTTCCCTGGCAGGATCTGCCCTGTGGCCCAAAAGGGCATGTTGCCCAGGGGGCTCCCTGGCACTATGGGGGAAGAGTCTCTCCTTCCCCTCTTATCATCTCAGTTGAGTCAGACTTGGGGGAGGGGGATACACAGTGTGAGTCACTGGGTACCCTTTTCCTGAGCTCAGCTTCATACCGAGGCGATGAGGCCAAACGGGCTGGTGACAGGGACACTGAGTCAGGGGCAGGGGCCCCGGTCTTACTCCTGGGCCTCTGGATTTGGGCCCTACATGAGGCTTTTCTATCTGTAAAGTCAAGCAATGGCTGGGAGGCACACACAACCCCCCGCCCCCCCGCAGGCTTCTCCTTCATTGGCCCGGGCAAGGTCCCTGCTTCCTCTCAGGCCGTCTCTGCACAAGCGCACACACTTCCCTTCCCTGTCCACAGGTGGACAATGCCCTGGGCTAGGAGCCAGCCCTCGCAGGCCCTGTCAACAGCCTGCCACCAACTAGTCTAGAAAATTCTGTGAACACCAGATCAGTGGGTTTTGCCCTAATCACTGGCCTCAGTTTCCCCATTTACCTCTTCAGCCCGTGCGGGGTGTGGAGGGAGCATATTTCATTCCTGACAGTTTGGTGTGTTGGGTGTGGATGGAGAACTGTCGGCCCTCCCCGCCACCTTCCAGCGCGGCGGCACCGGGGGCCCAGGGGTTGGCGCCCTCAACCCCGTCCCGCCGCTCGGGCGGCGCGGGGGAGGGGCGGCGGGGGCGGGGCGTCCTGTGCGGCGCGGCCCCCACCCGCGGGCCGGGCGGCATTCCTGGGAGGCCGGCGCTCTGACGTGGACCCGGGGGCCGCGGGCGCGGCGGGGGGGCGGCGGTCCGGGGGCTTCTTAAACCCCCCGCCCCGGCCCAGCCCGCACTTCCCGAGCACCGCTCCGCCCCTGGAGGGAGAGAGAGCCAGAGAGCGGCCCAGCGCCTAGGAGGCCCGCCGAGCCCCGCCGAGCCCCGCCAGCCCCGGCGCGAGAGAAGTTGGAGAGGAGAGCAGCGCAGCGCAGCGAGTCCCGTGGTCGCGCCCCAACAGCGCCCGACAGCCCCCGATAGCCCAAACCGCGGCCCTAGCCCCGGCCGCACCCCCAGCCCGCGCCAGCATGATGAACAACAGCGGCTACTCAGACGCCGGCCTCGGCCTGGGCGATGAGACAGACGAGATGCCGTCCACGGAGAAGGACCTGGCGGAGGACGCGCCGTGGAAGAAGATCCAGCAGAACACATTCACGCGCTGGTGCAATGAGCACCTCAAGTGCGTGGGCAAGCGCCTGACCGACCTGCAGCGCGACCTCAGCGACGGGCTCCGGCTCATCGCGCTGCTCGAGGTGCTCAGCCAGAAGCGCATGTACCGCAAGTTCCATCCGCGCCCCAACTTCCGCCAAATGAAGCTGGAGAACGTGTCCGTGGCCCTCGAGTTCCTCGAGCGCGAGCACATCAAGCTCGTGTCCATAGGTCAGTGCCGGGGGCGAGGGCACGGGCGCTGCGGGGATAGGGTCGTCCCATGGGGCAGGGGACACAGGTGCGGGGTGGGCGCGCGGGGAGCTGAGAGACAGGGCAGAGGGCACCCCCCTGGTATAGAGAGAAGACCCTGGCCCCGGCCCTCCCACCCATCGACAAGGGCCACGGGCACTGCCTGCACACCCCTCTGGGGACAGCGAGCACTCCCAGGGTGCCCCGGGGAGTCCAGGCCTTAGGGTTTGCGAGCCCTCCAGCTGCTGCCTCCCCATGCACATTCCCACCGCCCGCCTCGGCTCACCGTTCCCTTTCCTTCCATCGGGCAACCCTAGCCCACACTCGGGAGGACAGAACCAGTGCCTGTCACTGATTCCTGGGGGCATCTCCCCGCCCCCAACAAAACAAGTGGCTTCCCAGCTTCACAGCCCCTCCGCGGGCTGGGAGAGGGCTGAAGACAGGTCCCCAACCACTGCCCGCGTCTGCGGGCTCTGGGGCCGAGGGGAGCTGGCGCGGGAGGCCCTCTTCGTGCATGTGCTCAGCAGCTGGGTTCAGGCCCGGGGGCCAGGACAGGCAGGGCCCAGCCTCAGAAACCTAAAAAGGCACTGAGCGAGCGCGGGGAGACTTAACCCCTGACTGTCCTCCTCCTGCTTCAGCCTGCGGTGGAGGGGGCTTCCGCAAGTCCAGGCCCTGCCCCAGCCCACCCCCTACCCCGGGATTGGCTGCAGCTAACGGTCTGGGCTGCGGGGAGGGAGGGAAAGGCCTGTGGAAGGGAGGAAGTCATTGAGTGTAACCAGATTTGGAAGGTGTGTAGTGCAGGGTGGGGGCGGGGAGGTCTAGTCTTGGGAGCAGAGACGCCAAGGGTGGGCTTGGAGTGGCAGGAGGCTGTCCTGCCCTCAGAGTCCTGCAGTCATCCCTGAGGCTGGGGGCCTGGGGAAGATCCCCCCGCCCACCCCTGTGGAGAGCTCTTAAGAACCCTGCTGGGATTTGCAGGACGAGGTCCTTGGACGGTGCACCCCACGGCCCCAGGAGGGGAGTTTCATGTGGGGCCAGGTGGGCCCCACACAGGATGTTCCCTGAGATTTCTCCAGATGACTTGATGTCTGTCAGCCCCACTCTCCCTTGGGGCCATCTCTAGGCCTCCTGATATAGCAGCTGAGGTCAGCCCAGGGCCCTTTGCCCCGTCCAGTCCTCTCCCTAGCCCTTACCCCCTCCTGCCCCAATACTGCCCCCCCACCCCACCCGCCTGCCCTGTCCTGGAAATAGCCCTGCCTCCGTGACACAGCAGATGTCTCTGAGCTTTCCAGAAGGACAAGGCTGAGGGCAGGGGGTGGGGGAGGGAGCCTGGAGTGTGTAGTGAGACTGAGGGCTACGTGATGGAGGCTGAGGGGTCAGCGAGGAGTCAGTCCTGGGCCGGCATCCTCAGCAGGCTGGGTTTTGAAAGGCAGGACTGACTGTACCAGGTGGGGTCTGGGGGAAGAGCCGGAGGCTTCGGCAAGACATATAGGAAACCGCTCAGCCTTCCCCTCCCCTCCAGTCTGCGGGGGCTCTCGGCCCCTCTCCAGGCCTCGTCTTTCCTGAGCACACCTCTCCCCTCCCCCGTGGCGGTGCCTGGCTCCAGCCCCCTTGGCTCAGCGGAGGAGGGGCTGGCTCAGAGCAGAGGGGAAGAAGCAAAAGCTGGTTTGAGGGTGGGAGGGAAGCTCCCTGGTTCGCGCTGGGAGGAAGGGGAGGCAGTCCCCATTTGGGCCAAGTGGCTCACTGGCGCTGATGAGATAAGCTGTCAGCAATTCAGCTGCCGGCCCCAGGCTGAGGCTGGAGGGGAGGGGACACCGGCAGCGACCAGCTGGGGCGCCCCACCATGAGGAGGTTCAAAGGGGCTGCCCACGAGGCAGGGGCATCCTGCTTCTGCTAGCTCCCCTACTCCATTTAATGGTGGGAAGGGGCTATCCATGGGGCCACCTTCTGAGTATTGTCTCAGCACCGAAATCGAGCATCTGGGCACCTCAGGGGGCGTCAGAAAGACTCCCCACTTCTCTTTCCAGGCGGGAAGTCAGGGTCTGGAGTAGCAGCTGGGATCTAAGTCCACCTGAAGAAGGGGCACTGAGCCCAGGTTAAAGGAGCTGTGCCCTTCATATCCTCACCACCTTGTCCTGGCCCCCCATCACCCCTCGTTCCCTCCGAACAAAGAGGCCTATGAGGCAGCTCTGTCTCGCAGCTGTTCCCCAGTTGCTATTCCTTCTCCTGGAGCCAACAACCAAGGGAGGGGCTGGAGGGGGCAGCAGCTGTTCCAGCACCTCCCTAGGCCCAGCCCTCTCCTCCCCCTCCATTTGAGGCCTGGGGTGGCCTCGGGAACTAGCTGTCTGGCTCCTCCCACTCCTTTGGGGGTATCCCTAGGCAGATGGAGAAGTGGCTTGGTGAGCCCTGGTGGCGCTGAGCTCCTCTCCTCTGCCTGGCCTCCGAGAGGGAGGAGGGAGAGGGAGGTCATTGCTTCCAGAGTGGGACTTGGGGCCCCACTGCCCTTCTCCTGCCCCAAGCCTGGACCACTTGCTGTCTGGCCCAGGGCCAGTTGCTGGGGAGAAACTTCCCTCTCCAGCAAATATGAATGACCACCCTCCCCATATACACACCCCCCCAACCCCTGCAGCCTCAAGGCTTCCTGCCCAGGGGTCTGGCTCCAGTTTGCAAGAAGTACTTCTGGGCGTGTGAGCTTTGGAGGCTGTCGGGGTTGTGAGAGGCTGGGGGCACTGGGGCATCCAGACTGTGTGAAAGTGTTGGAGCCTGTGTGTTTGAGAGAAAGCACCGGGAGGCAGGGAGTGAGTGTGTCATGGAATCTGAAAGCTGCCAAACCATTGTGCTGCAGTGGAGCCAGGGGAAGGGGGTGGGCTGGGGAGCTGCTGGGGAAGGAAGGATGAATCAGTGACAGGGTGGGGGAGCCCAGGAGGCCAGAGCCCCAGCCAGAGGGACAGGGAGACTGAGGCACCCCTCCCGGGGCAGGTGGGAGTGGGGCAGGGGATGCCCTGGATTTCCCAGGCTCTCGGTCTCCTAACACTTTCCCCAAGACCTGGGGAAGGGTGGAGAGGAGAAGATGTGTAAGGGGAAGGCTCCACTCCACCCTCTCCCATCTCTCGGGCAACATCAGTAAACAAGACTGTCTTCCACCCCCTTCCAGCCTCCTGAAAGCAGTGCTTTGGGAAGCTGATAGATTTCAGAACTTCATTGCCCTTTACAAGTAAGCTGAATTCCAAAGATCTATCTACGTGCTAGGCCACCCCAGGCTTCTGGATATTTCTTTCTGATTGTTAAGGGGGATCTAGGCCCCCCCCCCAAATCTTGAGGAACCAGTTCTGGCTCAAAGGATTCCTCAAAGGAGGTGATGGGTGGAGTGTGTCAGCTCCTGAGGCTGGAGTCCCTCTGGCCCCCAGCCTTTGACAACATGACTTTCAAGACTTAACTGAGAATGTACTGGACCCCACCCACCCACCCCTGCCCCACTATCAGAACCCCTTGGTTTCTAAAGCCCTTTCTGGCATTCGGGGTAGAGTGTGAGTGGAAACTTGTCCTACCCCACTCCAATTTCAGTTCTTAAAATATTCATTCAACCAATATTTATTGAGACCTTACTATGTTTAAGACCTTCATTGTAGAAAGATAAAACCTAGTGTCTAGAGTGAAAAAAACCAGACCAAAAAAAAAAAAGAGTATATACTGTGTGATTCCATTTATATAACACTCTAGGAAATACAAAGTAATCTATCGTGACAGAGAGCAGATCAGTTGTTGCTTGGGATGGAGGGACAAGGACGGCAGGAGGGAGGGCTCACAAAGGGGTGTGTGCAAGGAAACTTTGGGGAGTGATGGATGGTACCTTCATTATTCTCCATCTGTGGTGACGGCTTCGTGATATATCCATAGTATCAAAGCTTCTCAAACTTCATTCTCTAGCGTGTGCAGTTTGCTGTATGTCAATCATAGCTCAGTAGAACTGTTAACAAAACAAAAAGGCTCTGCCCTGGGAGCCTTACAATCCCACAAGGCCAGAAAGAAACCAGGTAATTACATAGACAGGAGGCAGACTCACTTGCTGTAGCTGAGGTGAGGGTACCTTCCAGAACCACAGGAACACAGAGAAGCAGCCTTCTGACCGGAAGGGCCCCATAAAGAACTTGGCATCTGAGTGGGGCCTCGCAGGAGGGAGAGGGTCAGGTAGGCAGAGACTAGAGGCCTGACCCCAGAGCTCTGGCCCGAGGAGCTGTGCAGGTGAGGGAGGGTGCTCTGGGGCAGTGGAGGGTGGGGCGCCCCTGAGCCCGTCTGTGCCCTCCCCTCTGCAGACAGCAAGGCCATCGTGGATGGGAACCTGAAGCTGATCCTGGGCCTGATCTGGACGCTGATCCTGCACTACTCCATCTCCATGCCCATGTGGGAGGATGAAGATGATGAGGATGCCCGCAAACAGACGCCCAAGCAGCGGCTGCTTGGCTGGATCCAGAACAAGGTGCCCCAGCTGCCCATCACCAACTTCAACCGTGACTGGCAGGACGGCAAAGCTCTGGGCGCCCTGGTGGACAACTGCGCCCCCGGTGAGTGGGCCAGTGAGCACAGCATGGAGCCCTTAGCTCCCAAAGACAGAGGGGACAAGCTGGGGCTGCCAAGGCGTGTGGTTGTCAGAATGCACACCCTGGGGCCTGGGGGCCAGGATCCCCTGCAGGGTTTGTCCTCCTCCAGCTGTGGCTCTCCGCTGGCTGGTGGCAGGCCCTACCTGATGAGTGTGCCAGATTCCGCAGAGGCAGGAAGAGGTTTAAAACCCCTCATTTTACAGACAAGGACACTATGGCCCAGAGAGGGCTGGTGACTTATCCAAGATCACACAGCTTATCTGTGGCAGAACCACCTAGAGCCCAGGGCCTGGACTCCCTGCCCCATGAATTTTTTACTGTGCCACGAGGCACTATTCCTGCCGAGCTGAGAGAGAGGCAGTGTGGTGACCAGGACTTGTAGCAAGACCAGGAGTTAGCTCCAGAGAAGGCTCTTCTCTGGGAGACCCTGGGATGACTTTGAGAAGGGGTTGAGGCTCAGGATGATGTGGGATGAGGCCAGTGGGGCACTGCCTGGTGGCAGGTGACCCAGCCTTGCCCCTTCTCCGTGTAGGTCCTGGCCTGGTCAAGTGGGGGCAGCTCAGGGGCCATGAAAAAAGCTGAGGCATCACTGGCTAGAGCGTACCCCATGGACAGCTCCCTTTCTGCCCCTCATCTCCTGAAAAGATAGGTTTTCTCCAGGAGGCACAGCCCCTCGGGAGAATCCTCCTCCACCCTGGGGTCAGCCGGGGAGCAGGGGGTGGGAGGCGGGGGCACAGCCTCCTGGGAAGCATTCCCAGCTGCTGAGCCATGGCCCATAACTGGTGTGGCTGCCAGCAGTGAGCTCAGCTGTTCCAGCCAGTCATGGATTCCAGCCTTGAGCCGGCCCCCTCCCCGAAACGGTGTGCCGTCCCCCTCCTCCAGCTCTGGCCTGAACCAAGCGCCCCTTCACCTGCACCCTTCATAGGAGTGATCTGGGGCTGCCTCAGCGTCCTTCCTGTTAGGAAGGCAGGGCTCCTGAGGGCTGCAGAGGAGAAGTCATTCTCTCCTCACAGGCCCTTTAATGCCTCAGTTTCCCCAAGTGAGCAGTTAGAAGGAATAGGGAGTCTCATACCCTAAGACTGGTGTGGAAAGCGTTTGGAGTTCTAGAGCTTCGGGGCAGCTGTGAGGAGGCCTTCTAGGGGGGATGGGTCAGGGGCATATGTGGGACAGGCACTCTGACCTCCTCTGCCCACCCCTGAGAAAGCTGAATGAGGCAAGAGATAGCGAGAGGGGGTACCCTCCCAGGGTTTGGGGTTCAAGGTCTGAGCTGGGGCCTGGGCAGGCAGGAGGCCGGCCAGCAGGGCTGGTGCCAGGCTGCGTCAGCCAGGGCAGAAAGGCTTCATTGTTGGTGGTGGAGAGGGCTGTCCTGCTCCTACGTGGTGAGGGGCCTCGAAGCTGATGGGGTCAGCAGGAACCTGGCTGGTCAAGGCCTAGAGCTGGTGGGAAGGGGTGTAAAGCCACAGCCTCTGAGGGTGTTGGGTGAACAAATGCCCTGCATCCTGGCCGGCTGGCTGCCCCTCACCATCGTCTCCATCACCTCTCCAGGTCTCTGCCCCGACTGGGAGGCCTGGGACCCCAACCAGCCCGTGGAGAACGCCCGGGAGGCCATGCAGCAGGCCGACGACTGGCTTGGGGTGCCCCAGGTACATGCGCAGATGGGGCAGGGGGGAAAGGGGGCAGGGGCAGAGGTTGGGTCTGTAAGTTTACCTGGCCAGGGTTCAGGGGGAGACTGGGGCTGCTGGGAAAAGAGGGCGCCATGTGACATCACTCCTTTCCATCGCAGGTCATTGCCCCTGAGGAGATCGTGGACCCCAACGTGGATGAGCATTCTGTTATGACCTACCTGTCCCAGTTCCCCAAGGCCAAGCTCAAACCTGGCGCCCCTGTTCGATCCAAGCAGCTGAACCCCAAGAAAGCCATCGCCTATGGGCCTGGTATGTGTGAGCCTCTGGCGGCCCTCCTGGGCAGCTGGGCACATGTAGGCTCTCCCTGAGTAACCTGGGCTCTGCTCCTGCCCCGCAGGCATCGAGCCACAGGGCAACACTGTGCTGCAGCCTGCCCACTTCACCGTGCAGACGGTGGACGCGGGCGTGGGCGAGGTGCTGGTCTACATCGAGGACCCTGAAGGCCACACCGAGGAGGTATGCAGAGGCTGCTGGGGACAGAGGGATTCGCTTGGGATTGGAACCAGAGAGCGTGGGGCCAACAACAGGAATGGCCCGGAGGTGACTGCCAGAGCCACACACTGTGCTGTGCAGTCTGGGGAAGGTGTCACCATGGGGGCTGAGTGGGGCTGGGGTGCATAAGGCACTGTGGGGTCAGGAGGGGCTATGGTCATTGGAGAGGCTTCCAATCTTTTTCCTTCCTAATAGGCCAAGGTGGTTCCCAACAATGACAAGGATCGCACCTATGCTGTCTCCTATGTGCCCAAGGTCGCTGGGTTACACAAGGTATCTCCCTCTAGGCCCCCCTGCCTGCGCTGCTCTTCACATCCTTGGTTCCGGCTGCATGGACCCCTCTCTCAGCCTGTACCTCGCGCCTGCCCAGAGCCCCAGCTGCCCGCCTCTCACCCTCCTTGGCCTGGCTGTGCTCCTCTGCCCCCTCTCAGGACTGCTTTCCCCTAGAAGCTAACCTTTGACCTCTGGCCCCTAGGTGACCGTGCTCTTTGCTGGCCAGAACATTGAACACAGTCCCTTTGAGGTGAACGTGGGCATGGCCCTGGGAGATGCCAACAAGGTGTCAGCCCGTGGCCCTGGCCTGGAACCTGTGGGCAATGTGGCCAACAAACCCACCTACTTTGACATCTACACTGCGGGTAGGACGGGCCCCAGGGGGTGCAGGCGGAAAGCCCCTGACCATGTGGGGCTGTGTGGGGGTGGGGGGAGGCTGGGCAGGGATGCCAGCCAGAGGGTGGGCAGCCTCAGGGTGAGGGCACTGGGGCAGCTGTGTGTGTCCAGAGTGGGTGCTGACAGCCTCTGTTTTCGGCAGGGGCTGGCACTGGCGATGTTGCTGTGGTGATCGTGGACCCACAGGGCCGGCGGGACACAGTGGAGGTGGCCCTGGAGGACAAGGGTGACAGCACGTTCCGCTGCACATACAGACCTGCCATGGAGGGGCCACATACCGTGCATGTGGCCTTTGCGGGTGCCCCCATCACCCGCAGTCCCTTCCCTGTCCATGTGTCGGAAGGTAAGGGCCCTTCACTGCTCCCCACGGTAGCCCTTACCAAAGCCAGAGGCTTGCAAGGGGCAGGAGGAAGAGCTGGGGCGGGGCTCTGCAGAGACCCCCTCCCTGAGTCCTCCACCCCACCCCCAAGGTGGCTGGAGTTCCTAAGAGCACAGCTGGGAGGCCACAGTGAAGGATCCCAGAACACGTGCCACCCTGGGAGGGCTGATCGGAAGTGATGGGGCTGTATGGGTGGGGGCATATCTAGGGAGTACTGCCTGCATGCCAAGCCCTCAGGTGGTGACTGCCCCACTTGTTCTCTCCCTGCACTCAGTGCCCATCGTCCACCAGGCCGAGAGTGATGCCACATTAATGCTCTCCAGTGGAGGCGGGGCCAGGCATGGCCGCAGCTGACTGGCCTCACCTGTGCTGTGTGGCATGGCCTGGGCCGTGTGGAATCGCCCCCACTTCCATGGCATTCTGTGGCAGGCCCCAGGTTCCATGCCGTTGTCTGTGTTCTGTGGCAGGTCTAGTGTCTTTGCCACTTGCCTGGTGATTTCTATGATGAAATCTGGGCTCTGAGCCATTGCCTGTGTTCCGTGGTACCCCTTGGGCAGTGCCATCGCCTATGGTCATGGTAGTCCTGGAATATGTGTCGTGTCCTATTTCGTAGCACCTGTGGGTCCCATGCCATTTTCTGGATTCTGTGGCAGGCTGAGATTCCCATTCCTTTGCCTGTGTTCCATAGCAAGGCCTGGGCTCATTGCCACTGGCCACGGTCTGTGGTAGGCTGATGTCCACACGTTGCCTGTGTTGTATGGCAGGCTTCGAGTTCTATGAAGTAGCTCTTGTTCTGTGGCATTGCTGGATGTTTTGTGGCATGACTTAGATCCTAAGGTTGCTTTGGTGCCCTGAGAGGCCCAGAGGGCTCTAGATGGATGGCCTTGGGCTGGGTAAAGGGGCCTTCCCTGTCTCTCTGAGCCCACTCTCAGCCCAGGCTCTGCCATGCATTTCCCCAGTGGCACTGGCTCGGAAACTTTCTTGTAACCTGCCTGATCTGGGGCCTGTAGCCAGCTCCAGCCCAGCAGCCCCGGTTGTGCTGGGGACACAAAGGGCTCCAGAGCAGGGCTGTGGGCCACTGCCTGTGCCTGGGAGGGGTTAGAAGGACTGTGCACAGGGAGGTGGGGGCTAGTGGTCCAAGGCCCCTCAGCACCCCCAACCTCCTTTCTCTTCCTCCCCTAGCCTGTAACCCCAACGCCTGCCGCGCCTCTGGGCGAGGCCTGCAGCCCAAGGGTGTTCGCGTGAAAGAGGTGGCTGACTTCAAGGTGTTTACCAAGGGTGCCGGCAGCGGGGAGCTCAAGGTCACGGTCAAGGGGCCAAGTGAGTGCCAGAGCCCAGGGTCGTGAGGGTGGGGCTGGGGGATCATAAGGGAAGTATGGCCAGTGGTTCTGACTCCCAGAGGGCAGTGACAGCCAGCACCACAGCTCCACAGTGACCAGAGGCACCCCAGAATCTCAGGCTCATTGTCTCCTCTCTGCCTCAGTTTCTTGGTCTACAAGCCAGGAATGATTCTCTCCACCCTAAGTGCTATATGGGGTGTTATGCACAAGGATGACAAGTGTTCCCTGCCCTGAGTTGCAGCACTGCTCACTACAGCACTGCCCTCGGGCTGGGTCGGGGTCCCAATGGCTCCTTGAGGGGATTGAGGAGCTGGGACTTCAAGGATATTGATCTGCCTTCTTCCCCACCCTGCCCCCATCTCCTCAGAGGGCACAGAGGAGCCAGTGAAGGTGCGGGAGGCTGGGGACGGTGTGTTCGAGTGCGAGTACTACCCGGTGGTGCCTGGGAAGTATGTGGTGACCATCACGTGGGGCGGCTACGCCATCCCTCGCAGGTGAGTACCTTGCACCCCCCATGCTGTCCTGTCTAGGCCATCACAGGGAGGGACGAGGGGCAGTGGGCTGCGAGGGAGTTTGAGGGGAGATGGAGTTTGGGCTGCGAGGGACTTTGGGGGGCACTTCCTGGCATGGACACCAGCTCCCTCTCTGCCCAGCCCCTTTGAGGTACAGGTGAGCCCAGAGGCAGGAGTGCAAAAGGTCCGGGCCTGGGGTCCTGGTTTGGAGACTGGCCAGGTGGGCAAGTCAGCCGATTTTGTGGTGGAAGCCATTGGCACCGAGGTGGGGACACTGGGTAAGTGGCTGGGAGGCAGGAGGAGGGAGTGCTGCGGGGGAGGGCAGCAGGGGACACTGTGGGTAATGGGTGCAGTGCGCATGCTGGGGAGCACTGGGGTGAGCAGGGAGATAGGACATGAGGGCAGCTAGAGGGGAGCTGGGGGACGGAAGGGTCTTGCCTGATGCTGGACCCCCGACCCTCCCCCACCTTGCCCCAGGCTTCTCCATCGAGGGGCCCTCACAAGCCAAGATCGAATGTGACGACAAGGGGGATGGCTCCTGCGATGTGCGGTACTGGCCCACGGAGCCCGGGGAGTACGCTGTGCACGTCATCTGTGACGATGAGGACATCCGAGACTCACCCTTCATTGCCCACATCCTGCCCGCCCCACCTGACTGCTTCCCAGATAAGGTGTGGTCGCAGCTCACACACACCTGCCCCAGGGGTGGGGCAAGCTGGTTCTCCTCCCCTCCCCAACTCAGCCTTCTTCCCTCCGCACAGGTGAAGGCCTTTGGGCCTGGCCTGGAGCCTACCGGCTGCATCGTGGACAAGCCCGCTGAGTTCACCATTGATGCTCGTGCAGCTGGCAAGGGAGACCTGAAGCTCTATGCCCAGGTAGGTCATTGTCCAGTCTCTGCTGCCCTTACTACCCATGGCAGGGACCCTGGAAGGCAGGGCCAGGCCAGAGGCAGAGGCCTCCCAGCAGGAAATGACAGCATCACAGAAGATCAGGCAGGACTGATACTCATGGGCCCATCAGTACCATGGAAAATTTTAAATTTTGTGTTTTCTTAACGATGATAACCTAAAAACGTATTTTACCAAAGAGTCATTTTTGTGCTAATTTGTAATTGAAAGATTGTTTCATTGAATAAGACACTGGTTTCCCAAGTCAGTTTCTCAGACTGGTGTCCATTGACCCCTAGAGGTTAATGAACATATTCTTGAGGATCTAAGAGGGTGATTCTTCTTTGAAAGGCTCATGATTCAGTTTTAGGAACATAAATTTAGCCCACACTCTTCCTGTCCAACACATTTCAGAGTTGAGGAAACCTAGGCTGGGAGAGCAAGCCATACAGATGGCCTTGAGCCAGGCTCCCAGGGTGGGCTCTGGCCGCCACAGCACGTGGCCCTGGGCTCTGGTGGCCTCAGTGGCTGGTGTGGGGGCGGGAGTGCCAGTGTTGGGGTGGGAAAGGAGGCGCTGGGTTCACCTGCGGCCAGCAGAGGGCACTCTGCAGAGGCCACAGCTATGAACTTTGCTTGGGTGATGCCCACAGGACGCCGACGGCTGTCCCATCGACATCAAGGTGATCCCCAACGGCGACGGCACCTTCCGCTGCTCCTACGTGCCCACCAAGCCCATTAAGCACACCATCATCATCTCCTGGGGAGGCGTAAACGTGCCCAAGAGCCCCTTCCGGGTGCGTCCTCCCGGCCTGCCCCGTGCCCACCACCAGGGGTCCCTGAGGGAGGGCGGAACCCTCGCTGGAGTCCCTGTTGCCCCTGGGCTCAGGCTGGGACTGAGGCTTGGGCTGGTGCCACTGAGGCTGGGCCGGGTGCGCTGGGCAGGAGGATGAGGCTTGAGGGAGGGCACCACGCTGAGCTGCGACCCCTCCCGCAGGTGAACGTGGGCGAGGGCAGCCACCCCGAGCGGGTAAAGGTGTACGGCCCCGGAGTGGAGAAGACGGGCCTCAAGGCCAACGAGCCCACCTACTTCACGGTGGACTGCAGCGAGGCGGGGCAAGGTGCGCCCAGCCGGAAGGGGCGGGTCTGGGAGGGGGCGGGGGTGAGTCGGGGCGGGGGCTGAGCCCAACTCACAGCAGTGCCCGCTTCTCTGCAGGCGACGTGAGCATCGGCATCAAGTGCGCCCCAGGCGTGGTGGGCCCTGCAGAGGCTGACATCGACTTCGACATCATCAAGAATGACAACGACACCTTCACCGTCAAGTACACGCCACCAGGGGCGGGCCGCTACACCATCATGGTGCTGTTTGCCAACCAGGTACCCAAGCTCCTGGGTACTCACAGCGACGTGCACCTCCCAGCTCCAGAAGGCAGCTGGAGATGCTGTCACTGGGAACAGGGAGGGATGATTCCGCAGACATGGTGGAGCCCTACCTGTGTGAGGCAGGGTGCCGCAGAGGAAGCAAAGGGGGCCCTTTTGGAGGCTGCCCCTGTCCATGCTGGGTCCCCTGGGTGTGTCCTGAGCCAGCATCTAGCCGAGAGCAGGGGTGTGTTCCCCTCGAGAGCCCTGACTGAGCCTCCTCCACCTCCAGGAGATCCCCGCCAGCCCCTTCCACATCAAGGTGGACCCATCCCACGATGCCAGCAAAGTCAAGGCCGAGGGCCCTGGGCTGAATCGCACAGGTGAGTGTCTGGGCAGGGGCTGGGACTGGCTCGAGGTTGGGGTTAGGTGACTGCCAGGCCCTCACCACATCTCTGGGTGGGTCCTCAGGTGTGGAAGTCGGGAAGCCCACCCACTTCACGGTGCTGACCAAGGGAGCCGGCAAGGCCAAGCTGGATGTGCAGTTTGCAGGGACAGCCAAGGGCGAGGTTGTGCGGGACTTTGAGATCATAGACAACCATGACTACTCCTACACTGTCAAGTACACCGCTGTCCAGCAGGTGCGCTCTGCCCCTCCCATGCTACCGCCCGGCTGGCCCGCCAGAGCCCTGGGTCTCCCTCCTCCAGTCCCATGGGACCAGTTCTGGATCCTCCACGCCTTTCCTGCCTCCTGCCCTCACTCTCATGGTGGATCTGAGCTTCAGAGCCCATATTCACCACCAGGATGTTGTAGGACCTTGCCTTATACCCAGTTCTGACCTACCATTGTACCCAACAGGGCAACATGGCAGTGACAGTGACCTACGGCGGGGACCCTGTCCCCAAGAGCCCCTTTGTGGTGAATGTGGCACCCCCGCTGGACCTCAGCAAAATCAAAGTTCAGGGCCTTAATAGCAGTAAGTGGGGCAAGAGCCACCCTGGGAGTGAGGGGTGTTCGGGTAGGGTGGACCGGAGTCTCCTCATGGTGTCACTTGCCCTCCACGCAGAGGTGGCTGTGGGACAGGAACAAGCATTCTCTGTGAACACACGAGGGGCTGGCGGTCAGGGCCAACTGGATGTGCGGATGACTTCGCCCTCTCGCCGGCCCATCCCCTGCAAGCTGGAGCCAGGCGGTGGAGCGGAAGCCCAGGCTGTGCGCTACATGCCCCCGGAGGAGGGGCCCTACAAGGTGGATATCACCTACGATGGTCACCCGGTGCCTGGCAGCCCCTTTGCTGTGGAGGGTGTCCTGCCCCCTGATCCCTCCAAGGTGAGGAGATAGGAGCTGGTTGGGGCTGGGAGTTGGGGACTTGTTGGGAAGATAGATGAGTCATAGGGGGCAGAGGCCAGAGGGACTTATGTGCCTGGAGTGGGCACAGCCAAGGGTGTGGGGCTGAGGCCAGCCCCACCCCACCACCTGCCTTGGAGACAACTTAGCTATTAAGAGCCTGGCCTTGGAGTCACACCTGGGCTTGAATCCCAGGTCCACTAACTGGGGCAAATTGCTTCATCTCGCTGCCTCAATGTCATCACCTGGGATTGTTATAAGCACTCAGTCCACAGTAGCAGCCACAGTTGGAGGTGATGAGTTGGGTGGGGGCCATGAAGGCTGGGATGAGGAGGCCAGGTGCAGGGAACCCACACACCTGCCTCTTCCCCTAGGTCTGTGCTTATGGCCCCGGTCTCAAGGGTGGACTGGTAGGCACCCCCGCGCCATTCTCCATCGACACCAAGGGGGCTGGCACAGGTGGCCTGGGGCTGACCGTGGAGGGCCCCTGCGAGGCCAAGATCGAGTGCCAGGACAATGGTGATGGCTCATGTGCTGTCAGCTACCTGCCCACGGAGCCTGGCGAGTACACCATCAACATCCTGTTTGCTGAAGCCCACATCCCTGGCTCGCCCTTCAAAGCCACCATTCGGCCTGTGTTTGACCCGAGCAAGGTGCGGGCCAGTGGACCGGGCCTGGAGCGCGGCAAGGTCGGTGAGGCAGCCACCTTCACTGTGGACTGCTCAGAGGCAGGCGAGGCGGAGCTGACCATTGAGATCCTGTCGGACGCCGGGGTCAAGGCCGAGGTGCTGATCCACAACAACGCGGATGGCACCTACCACATCACCTACAGCCCCGCCTTCCCTGGCACCTACACCATTACCATCAAGTATGGCGGGCATCCCGTGCCCAAATTCCCCACCCGTGTCCATGTGCAGCCTGCGGTCGATACCAGTGGCGTCAAGGTCTCAGGGCCTGGTGTTGAGCCACACGGTGAGTGGACAGGAGGAGCCAAGAAAGGTCAAGTGGCAGGTGCAGGAGCTGGGTAGTCCGTGGGAGGGAGGGAAGAAGAGCTGAGAGCTGGAGGAGCAACCTGGGGTGAAGGGAGGGCTCTCGGAGCAGCCCCAGAGTCCTTACTGGCCCAGAAACCCCAGAGAAGGAGTGGAGGGGAAGACCAGGGGTGGAGATTAGCCTCTGCTCTTGTGGCAAAACTGCACCTGCCTCTGGGCGTTTTTCTGGAGAGATCTCTTCTTTCATGTGCTTAAGGGGTACCCTGATCCAAAAAGCTAAAACTCTGCTCTGGAGAGGGGCACGGGGAAAGCTTTGGGGTAGAGGATGACAAGAGTCAGAAGACAGTAAGTGGGAATGGGCCATCTGCCAGGGGCCAGACCCTGGCTAGGCATGGGGCACGGCAGAGGGATGCAAGACCCAGGCCCACAGCCTGGTGGGTGACTCAAGTGAACAGAGAATGTCACTACATGGAGAAGGGAGTGAAGGCAGAGGCTGGAGCTCACAGAGGTGCAGGGGAGGGTGGGGGCCCAGGCTCCGATTAGAGGAGCAGCCTGGGAGTTGGGGAGTGGGAGAGGAGGGGGAGAGGAGGGTGAGAGGAGGGGAAGAGGAGGGGAAGAGGAGAGGGAGAGGAGAGGGAAAGGAGGGGGAGAGGAGAGGGAGCATCTGTGTGAAGGCTGCCCCCACCCCTGCTGAACACGCCACCCCTGGGCTCCAGGTGTCCTGCGGGAGGTGACCACTGAGTTCACTGTGGATGCAAGATCCCTAACAGCCACAGGCGGCAACCACGTGACGGCTCGTGTGCTCAACCCCTCGGGGGCCAAGACAGATACCTATGTGACAGACAATGGGGATGGCACCTACCGAGTGCAGTATACCGCCTACGAGGAGGGTGAGGGCCGGTGGGCCAGGCTAGTGGGCAGGGCTGGGCGAGTGGGCAGGGCCGGGATCTGATGATATTGCTCTCGGGGCAGGAGGGGTGGTGGGGGCGCACACTCCCTGATTGATGCCCGTGGCTGGCTTCCAGGCGTGCATTTGGTGGAGGTCCTGTATGATGAGGTCGCTGTGCCCAAGAGCCCCTTCCGAGTGGGCGTGACCGAGGGCTGTGATCCCACCCGCGTCCGAGCCTTCGGGCCAGGCCTGGAGGGTGGCTTGGTCAACAAGGCCAACCGCTTCACTGTGGAGACCAGGTATCCTCCCCCTTTGCTAGCCTAAATCTGTGACCACCCTTTCCCAGCCCCTGGCCCTCCTCGCTCATCCCTCTGCCTGGGCCTCAGCCCCACCCCATCCTCTCTCAGGGATGAGGCAGGAGCAGACCCCCTCCAGGACCCCAGATTGGCCCCTGTAGCTCGTTTCTCCTCAGCTGGGTCCCCAGCGGCCTGCCCTCTTTCCTCCCTGTCCCCCCATTCAGCTACTCCCTCATCCTCACTCACTGGTCTTATGAAGCTGATGGGGGGATGTTATCTCTCAGGGGAGCGGGCACCGGGGGCCTTGGCCTAGCCATCGAGGGTCCCTCGGAAGCCAAGATGTCCTGCAAGGACAACAAGGATGGTAGCTGCACCGTGGAGTACATCCCCTTCACTCCTGGAGACTATGACGTCAACATCACCTTCGGGGGGCGGCCCATCCCAGGTGTGCAGAGAGAGTGGTCGGGGTCTCAGGGAAGACAAGGGAGGGTGCAGGATGCTCGCCCCACAAGGGGAAAACTGGAAGGAAGTTGGGTAAGAATGTTCATAGAGAGGACAGCCTAGAGTGGATTGGGGCCGGAGCCCGGCCAGAGGGAGGACGTGGAGGAGGCAGGCAATGAGGGTTGATGTGACAGCCCCCCTGGTCAATCACAGGAACACACTCTGGCCTCCTAGCCCCTTGCCTGGAGCTCAAGACCTTGGCTGTGCAGGTCCACCACTCACTGTGTGTCCAGAAACTCAGACACAGCCCACTCCTCTTGGCGGCTCAGGCCAGCCTTGGGCCTTCTTGCACGCATCGTCTGCAGAACTCCCCTGCCCTCTGCAGGCCCAGCTGCCCGGGCAGGTCATGTCTTCAAATATTGTATGACTTGGGACTGCTGAAATTAGAAATTTTTTCCCTTATCTAATTTCCCATCTTTTTATTATTTCAGCCACAGTGTCAGAAATACATTTCATTTTTGAAAACATTTTATTTTCACATTTTATTAATTTAGGAAGGCCTTCTCTTCCAGGCCTGGGACCCACATGAGTGAGGTTTGCCCAGCCTCAGTCTGCAGTCAAGTTCATTTATTCTTGTGTGTGTTTTCTTGGCAAGTTCCTAGCCATTTTCCCATGTTGGTCTGGCTTCCCTGTGGGCATTTCAAAGGCAGGGAAGGCCTCCTCCTCCGAGGCTCCTCAGCATCAAGGGGACCCATCAGGGCTGGTGGTCAGGGTCTAATGTCCTTCTCCTCACAGGGAGCCCATTCCGCGTGCCAGTGAAGGATGTGGTGGACCCTGGGAAGGTGAAGTGCTCAGGGCCAGGGCTGGGGGCTGGTGTCAGGGCCCGGGTTCCTCAGACCTTCACAGTGGACTGCAGTCAAGCTGGCCGGGCGCCCCTGCAGGTGGCTGTGCTGGGCCCCACAGGTATAGAATGGCCGGGGCAGGGAGGAGGGAGGTGGGGCGGGACGCCCGGAGGCTCTGCTGACCCTGTGCCCCTTGCCCAGGTGTGGCCGAGCCTGTGGAGGTGCGGGACAATGGAGATGGCACCCACACTGTCCACTACACCCCAGCCACTGACGGGCCCTACACGGTAGCCGTCAAGTATGCTGACCAGGAGGTGCCACGCAGGTGAGGACCAGCCCTGGGCTCCTGTGCTGTGGCTGAGCTCTGGGGTGCTCCTGCTGGGGTGGCACTCAGGATCACTGCTGGAGTCCCCTGGAGAGCCTCTCCCGGCTCTCAGCCTCATCCAGTCTCGCCACCCCATCCCGCTCTTCCCCGGGGCTCTCTGCTGTGAGGCTTTCCTGCCCCAGGAGTTTTTACGGCAAACCTAGCGCCTTAGGAAGAGTGCAGGAGGCCTGGGCCAGGGCCTCCTCCTGGACCCTCCCACAGCACCTTCCTGGGGAATGGAGACGTACCCTGGCTCTGTCGAGGGAGTCCCAGAGTGCCCCCACCCCCAGACACGGAATGTCATCGGCTTCTGGGAACTGGTCCCTCCTCCCTGCCCCACAGTCCTCCCTCCTGCCCATGTCTATGGGGAGGACTCTGGCTCAAGATGAGATCACCCCCCACCGCCCCGTCCATGCCCCCCGGCCAACTGTTTATCCCTTCTGCTCCTCAAGCCCCTTCAAGATCAAGGTCCTCCCAGCTCATGATGCCAGCAAGGTGCGGGCCAGCGGCCCAGGCCTCAACGCCTCTGGCATCCCTGCCAGCCTGCCTGTGGAGTTCACCATCGACGCACGGGACGCGGGCGAGGGGTTGCTCACTGTCCAGATCTTGGTGAGTCTCTGCGCATCCCACCCCCCAGGTCATGCTCCAGGCACAGGCGGGCCTTGACCTCTGCTTCTCCCTCAGGACCCCGAGGGTAAGCCCAAGAAGGCCAACATCCGGGACAATGGGGATGGCACGTACACCGTGTCCTACCTGCCGGACATGAGCGGCCGGTACACCATCACCATCAAGTATGGCGGTGACGAGATCCCCTACTCGCCCTTCCGCATCCATGCTCTGCCCACTGGGGATGCCAGCAAGTGCCTCGTCACAGGTGGGTGCCCACCCGCTGCCCGTGCCCTGCTCACCACCCAGCCCCTCAAAGCCTCTCCAGAACCCTGGCCTGGTCCCCAGGGGTCTGCTGGTCAGAGAGCACACATGCCCTAGCCCTGGCCCCTCCCTCCCTCACCCCCGCCCAATGCCCCAGCCCGCGTTGAGCACCACCTGGCCTCACACTCTTCTCTCTTTCCAGTGTCCATTGGAGGCCATGGCCTGGGTGAGTGCCCTTTCTCTCCTCTTCTTGCTGTGGGCCAGGGTGGTTGGCAGTAGGGTGTGGGCAGCGGGAACAGAGAGGGCTGGCTCCAGCCCACCAGCTCCCTGAGCAGGATCTCCCGCATGGCAGGTGCCTGCCTGGGCCCCCGGATCCAGATTGGGCAGGAGACGGTGATCACGGTGGATGCCAAGGCAGCCGGTGAGGGGAAGGTGACATGCACGGTGTCCACGCCGGATGGGGCAGAGCTCGATGTGGATGTGGTTGAGAACCATGACGGTACCTTTGACATCTACTACACAGCGCCCGAGCCGGGCAAGTACGTCATCACCATCCGCTTCGGGGGCGAGCACATCCCCAACAGCCCCTTCCACGTGCTGGTAAGTTCTGTAGCCACAGCAAGACTAGATGGCTGGGGAGGGGGGCCTGGCCCTTTTAGCAGCAGCAGGGATCCCAGATAACTGTCCCCAAGGAATCCCACTTCTCTGAGGGCTCCTGGGGCCAGAGTGCTCCAGGATGGAGCCTTAACTTTCCCCACAGCCCCCCCGAAGTGGGAGGAGAGCATGGCCCTGCCCCCTGCCCAGTGCTGTCAGCTCTCTCTGGAGGAACCCGCTGTGCTCTCCACCATCCCCAGCTCCATCTCCCCAGAGGCTGCCCTGCAGGAGGATGAACACCCAAGTTACCACCCAGCATTTCAGGTTCCTGGGCCATTCTCTGAGTCAGCCCCTAGGCCTGTGAGGCTGCCACACCCTGTGCCCCCGTGCCTTGCCTCCCCAGGCGTGTGACCCCCTGCCGCACGAGGAGGAGCCCTCTGAAGTGCCACAGCTGCGCCAGCCCTACGCTCCTCCCCGGCCCGGCGCCCGCCCCACACACTGGGTACTGCGCCTCCCACCAGGCGATGTCCTCCTCCTCCTCCCCTTCCTTCATTTCTTCTCTCTACTCCTCTGCAGCCAGGGCGGGGACATGGTCTGGGGGCCTCTCGGGGAGCAGGCAAGAGTTAGGCTGGGCAGATGGAACCCCACTTGGGCACAGCACTCCTTCTCTTGCAGCTGACACACCTCTCCTGCCACGCTGGTTTCACGATTAACTACCTTGTTCTTTCCTCACTCTCCAGCTTCAGTCATAGCATGGGCCAAACTCCTGGGCCTTCCCCAGTCACTGACTGTTCCCTCTCACCTGCTGCAGGCCACAGAGGAGCCAGTGGTGCCTGTGGAGCCAATGGAGTCCATGCTGAGGCCCTTCAACCTGGTCATCCCCTTCGCGGTGCAGAAAGGGGAGCTCACAGGTACTGCCCTGTGGCCCCCAGGCATGAGGGCTGAGGGGAGAAACCCTCTTCCAGGCCCAGTCCTGTGTCTTAATGATGAAAACCAAGGCCCAGAGAGAGGAAGTGAGCTCTACCCAGGGTCACACAGCAAGTTGGGCAGAGCCAGAACTCAGGTGCAAGCCATCTGTCCCCAGTTCAGGGCTCAGGCCACTGCCACAGGCTGTCTCTTGATGCCTGGCCTCTCGGGTGGCAGCAGAAGCCCTCAGGACCAGGCCTGGGACAGCAGGGAGGTTGCAGTGGGGGAAACCAGGGTCTCCACGTAACTGTGTCTGCCCTGCAGGAGAGGTGCGGATGCCCTCGGGGAAGACGGCACGGCCCAACATCACCGACAACAAGGACGGCACCATCACGGTGAGGTATGCACCCACCGAGAAAGGCCTGCACCAGATGGGGATCAAGTATGACGGCAACCACATCCCTGGTGAGTTGGGGGCTGGGCTGGGCTGGGGCTTGGGTGAGAGGAGCAGGCCGCAGCTTCAGTCCTGCCTTCCTTCTTTCAACAAATATTTATTGAGCACCCGCTGTGTGCAGACACCAGGCGAGGCCCCAGGGAGGCTTATACCCTGGTGGGAAGCAGACCTCCACCAGCCAGGTCCCTACGGCACAGACGGAGGGGGTTGGCAGGGAGGCTGCTGGAAGGTGCTGGGGCCAAGGTGGGCTCAGATAATCCCTGATGCTGACCCAGCCCCCTTTTTCTCTGTATCCCCAGGGAGCCCCTTACAGTTCTATGTAGATGCCATCAACAGCCGCCATGTCAGTGCCTATGGGCCAGGCCTGAGCCATGGCATGGTCAACAAGCCAGCCACCTTCACTATTGTCACCAAAGATGCTGGAGAAGGTGAGGGAGCTGCAGGTCGCAGGCTGGGGTGGAGACTCGCCAGGGGCAGGGGTGAGGGCAGGACCTCTGATCTTGGCCACACCTCCACCTACAGGGGGTCTGTCACTGGCCGTGGAGGGCCCATCCAAGGCAGAGATCACCTGTAAGGACAACAAGGATGGCACCTGCACCGTGTCCTATCTGCCGACCGCGCCTGGAGACTACAGCATCATCGTGCGCTTCGATGACAAGCACATCCCGGGGAGCCCCTTCACAGCCAAGATCACAGGTGAGGCGGGTGTATGGGCATGTGCAGCCCATGAGACACACACACCGCATACAGTGCACTCATGTGCAAACCCAGCCCGTTCAAGTCACTCGTGACAGGGCAGAGGCCCTTCGAGGTGTGAGGGGTCATATTTTGATAAATGTAAAAACACTCTGTTCTCCACAGCAGCTAAGAAGCAGTCAGCCACCCCTTGTGCCTGAAAACACATTGCCTCATTTAGTCTTTGAAGTCATTTGTTTTGTTTTTGTTTTTGAGACGGAGTCTTGCTCTGTCACCCAGGCTGGAGTACAGTGGCACGATCTCGGCTCACTGCAACCTCCGCCTCCCGGGTTCACGCCATTCTTCTGCCTCAGCCTCCCAAGTAGCTGGGACTCCAGGCGCCTGCCACCATGCCCGGCTATTTTTTGTATTTTTAGTAGAGACAGGGTTTCACCGTGTTAGCCAGGATGGTCTCGATCTCCTGACCTTGTGATCCACCTGCCTCGGCCTCCCAAAGTGCTGGGATTACAGATGTGAGCCACCACGCCCAGCATGAAGTCACTCTTAAGAAGTTAGGGCACGGATAATCCTTTTGATAGATAAGGAACCCCTGTCCCAGAGAGGCCAAGCAACATGATTACAGCCACACAGCGAGGAAGGGGTCTGGGCGGTCCAGTCTAGTGTTTTGTTATCACAACATCATGTGACTCAGGGTTAAAATGCAGGAGGTTTTCTTTAGGGATTTAGCCCACAAGGACTGAGGCAGCCACAGTGGAATTGGGGTACAGGCCCCTCTGAGTCTCTGCCAGCTCACATGTGAATGCAGACTGCACTTTCCAGGCCTTGGGCCTCCGTGCACCTGGGAGTGGCCCCCCATGTCTGTTGAGTCCAGCAGGGGCTGCTCAGGAGGGTTCCTGAGCCCTGTGACGGCAGGGCCTGCCTGGAGTCACAGCAGCCTGATGCCCCAACTCCCCCACCAGGTGATGACTCCATGAGGACCTCACAGCTGAATGTGGGCACCTCCACGGACGTGTCACTGAAGATCACCGAGAGTGATCTGAGCCAGCTGACTGCCAGCATCCGTGCCCCCTCGGGCAACGAGGAGCCCTGCCTGCTGAAGCGCCTGCCCAACCGGCACATTGGTGAGCGTGGGGCCTCACGGGGACCTCAGGGGTCGGGGCCCACAGGATGCTCTGCCTAACACCCACTTTCCACAGGGATCTCCTTCACCCCCAAGGAGGTCGGGGAGCACGTGGTGAGCGTGCGCAAGAGTGGCAAGCACGTCACCAACAGCCCCTTCAAGATCCTGGTGGGGCCATCTGAGATCGGGGATGCCAGCAAGGTGCGGGTCTGGGGCAAGGGCCTTTCCGAGGGACACACGTTCCAGGTGGCAGAGTTTATCGTGGACACTCGCAATGCAGGTACCTCCTGCCCCAGAGAGCCCCCATTCCAGCGGGTGCCTCCCACAGGCACTTGTCCTCGTCCTGCCCAGCACCCCCTTGGCCGCACTCTCTCCTCCCTGAAACTTCCTGACCAGTCTGCGTCAGGATTCGCATTCTGGGGCCCCTTGCGGGAAAGTGAATGGCCCCGCATCAGTTCTCTCCCTTTTAAGAGAAAGCTCAGCTGTCCTGAGTTTCTGTCCCTCCCTTGCTCACTGGAATCCAAGAGGCTTACCTTAGGGAATTTTCCAGACCGCCTGTCCCGTGGTGCCCCCGCTCCTCCCACTGAGCCATTTTTGTTAGTGGTCACTACACACATCGGTGCCCGTTCTGGGTGGAGCCTGCAGTCTGGGGAGAGGAAAGCATTGTGGCTTGGCCAGCCTAGGACTGAGGGAGATGTGTTCCTTGCTTTCCCCCAGGTTATGGGGGCTTGGGGCTGAGTATTGAAGGCCCAAGCAAGGTGGACATCAACTGTGAGGACATGGAGGACGGGACATGCAAAGTCACCTACTGCCCCACCGAGCCCGGCACCTACATCATCAACATCAAGTTTGCTGACAAGCACGTGCCTGGTAAGGCTCTGGGCAGAGGTCGGTGGTGAGAGACAGGGAGGCCAGGAGGCTGGGGCTCTGAGATTCCTGACCCACCCTTTGTCCCCACTTCAGGAAGCCCCTTCACTGTGAAGGTGACCGGCGAGGGCCGCATGAAGGAGAGCATCACCCGGCGGAGACAGGCACCTTCCATCGCCACCATTGGCAGCACCTGTGACCTCAACCTCAAGATCCCAGGTAGAAGCCTGGAGGACCCTGGGTGGGGCGGGTGGTGGGAGAGGGCTGGCCCGGGCCAGAGCCCACCTGTCGGGCCTCCACCCTGCTTCCTCACCCCTCGCTTCCCTCCCTCACCCTGGCTCCCTTGACCACACAGGAAACTGGTTCCAGATGGTGTCTGCCCAGGAGCGCCTGACACGCACCTTCACACGCAGCAGCCACACCTACACCCGCACGGAGCGCACGGAGATCAGCAAGACGCGGGGCGGGGAGACAAAGCGCGAGGTGCGGGTGGAGGAGTCCACCCAGGTCGGCGGGGACCCCTTCCCTGCTGTGTTTGGGGACTTCCTGGGCCGGGAGCGCCTGGGATCCTTCGGCAGCATCACCCGGCAGCAGGAGGGTGAGCACCGCGCACTGGGCCGGCCGGGTCCTCACGGCGGGATGGGAGGGTGCTGCGGACCAGGCTTGATGCTGGCAGACTGGCCCCGAAGGCCAGGGCGGGTCTGAGCAGAGGAGGAGGTTTAACTGATGGGAGAGGGAAGGGCCAGGGCTAGGAGGAATCCCAGTGTTGCCCTGACATCCCCCAAACCCTGCAGGTGAGGCCAGCTCTCAGGACATGACTGCACAGGTGACCAGCCCATCGGGCAAGATGGAAGCCGCAGAGATCGTCGAGGGCGAGGACAGCGCCTACAGCGTGCGCTTTGTGCCCCAGGAGATGGGGCCCCATACGGTCGCTGTCAAGTACCGTGGCCAGCACGTGCCTGGCAGCCCCTTTCAGTTCACTGTGGGGCCGCTGGGTGAAGGTGGTGCCCACAAGGTGCGGGCCGGAGGCACAGGGCTGGAGCGAGGTGTGGCCGGCGTGCCAGGTAAGGGGCAGGTGGCCAGGAGTGGGGATGAAGTCAGGGCAGCCAGTGTGAGGGGCGATGATGCTGAAGTCCCCTACCTTGCCTGTCCCCAGCCGAGTTCAGCATCTGGACCCGGGAGGCTGGCGCTGGGGGCCTGTCCATTGCTGTGGAGGGTCCTAGCAAAGCGGAGATTGCATTTGAGGATCGCAAAGATGGCTCCTGCGGCGTCTCCTATGTCGTCCAGGAACCAGGTGGGCGTCCACACTGGCAGTGGGGCTGGGCCTGCCTGACCTTCCAGACTGGGTTTCTGCCCACTGGCCAGGCAGGAGATGCTTGGGGCCACAGAACTCCCCTCCCCGGAGCCCCCTGCTCTTCCTCTGCCCCGTCTCCCTCTACCCCACACCCTCAGAAACATGTGTCTGCCTCCAGATCTGAGCACTGACCACAGAGCCTTTCCTGGGATAAGGCCAGGGTGGGGAGGCTCCCGCCCTGCCAACCTCCATCCCGGAACCTGTGCTGACTGGTCTCTCTCCCCAGGTGACTATGAGGTCTCCATTAAGTTCAATGATGAGCACATCCCAGACAGCCCCTTTGTGGTGCCTGTGGCCTCCCTCTCAGATGACGCTCGCCGTCTCACTGTCACCAGCCTCCAGGTTTGTGCCCAGGGTGGGGGTGGAGGGTTTCTGCTATCTGAGAGATGGGCAGGAGTTGAGGACAGCAGGTCCATGGGGCCAGGGATTTAGCAGTGACCTTGGAAGGGCCAGTTAGGAGTCCCTTCTCATAAGGCACGAGGCAGGGCCCTTGGGGACGGTGGGCTCCCACCCTGGGGGCTTGCCCGTGCACTCAGGCATGCCACACCTCGTTCTGCCTTTCTCAGGGTGTGTCTGCCTGTCCTACTGCCACCTGCCATTTCTTGTTACAGGTTGTTCCACCTTCTGTTGTAAGAATGCTAGATGACAACATTTATAAGAATGAGAGTATAAAATCTATACAAACTAAGAGTAAACCAGTTTGCACAGAGGGTGTGAGAGGCTCCTCTAAAGGGAATGCCTATGGGCTGCAGAGCCTGGGCTGCATCCTCTTCAGGCCACTGGGGGCCTGGCTTGCTTTCTCTTGCTGCTGACTTCTAGAGATGTGGTATGTTCCTTTCATTCTGTCACAGCGGACATGTGCAAGGAAGGCTTTCAGCAAGTCACACTGAAACATGCAAACCAGGGGGCCAGGTGTCCAGGGGACACATTGTAAAGGAGCTTCTGCATAAGGCGCACAGAATGGGCTTCACCCCACCTCCTTCTCCCACGCGCCTCCTGGCTGCCCCTCAGGGTGGTCACATTAGCCCATCCAGAGTCCTTGTGCATCTCCTCCTCCCACTCCTGAACTGGGCTCCCCGATGCAGGCTCCAATCCCTCCCCAAGAGCCCTTCTGTGCTTCTTCTGGTCCTCCCTGTTGGTCCACCTTCTCCAGGAAGCTCTCCCAGGCCAGGCCAGTGAAACTCAGCTTCCTACCTCAGAGCTCTCTGGCACCCCCAGCCCACACAGCCCATCAGGCACTTGCCCTCCGCCCTCAGCCTGCTTCACACAGAGTGGGGCCCTTCCTTCCTCAGCCAGGACAGGGCACATCGTCTGTCATCTCCCACACACCAAGCACAGCTAGGATAGCAGGTGCACACATAGGGTTGCATACCAGACCCTGGCTCCTCCTGCTCCCAGGCTGGGCTGGCAGGCAGGGGCCAGGCTGGGCATGGGGTGGCGGCAGCCTTTGGGCTGGGCTTACAGTGAGCACCGTGTGGGGCTTCAGAGAAGACTGCTCCAGCCCCGGCCTCCCAGGAGTCTGAGCATCCTCCGTGGCCTTTGCAGGAGACGGGGCTCAAGGTGAACCAGCCAGCGTCCTTTGCCGTGCAGCTGAACGGTGCCCGGGGCGTGATTGATGCCCGGGTGCACACACCGTCGGGGGCTGTGGAGGAGTGCTACGTCTCTGAGCTGGACAGTGGTGAGCTGGCCCTGCCCCTGCCAACTCCCTTCCAGGCTGGGGCCTTCTGGGGAGGGGAAGGATGGAGGCTAAACCACCAACCCTTTATCCACAGACAAGCACACCATCCGCTTCATCCCCCACGAGAATGGCGTCCACTCCATCGATGTCAAGTTCAATGGTGCCCACATCCCTGGAAGTCCCTTCAAGATCCGCGTTGGGGAGCAGAGCCAGGCTGGGGACCCAGGCTTGGTGTCAGCCTACGGTCCTGGGCTCGAGGGAGGCACTACCGGTGAGTGCCTGGAGCTGGGGAACAGGGTGACTTCTGGGGATGCTTGGCCACTAGTCTGGTGCTGCTTTGCTCCAGAGGTAGGGGCCCTGCTTCCTAAGCCAGGAGTCCCCACAGAGGCTGTCCAGGGAGCTGGGGCCCAGTCCCTCTTGGGCCACAAGCCCTTCCTGCCCTCAGCCTTGCTACCTCTGGCCCCCAGGTGTGTCATCAGAGTTCATCGTGAACACCCTGAATGCCGGCTCGGGGGCCTTGTCTGTCACCATTGATGGCCCCTCCAAGGTGCAGCTGGACTGTCGGGAGTGTCCTGAGGGCCATGTGGTCACTTACACTCCCATGGCCCCTGGCAACTACCTCATTGCCATCAAGTACGGTGGCCCCCAGCACATCGTGGGCAGCCCCTTCAAGGCCAAGGTCACTGGTGAGTGCCGGTTTGGGGGAGGTCCACCCAGCCTGCAGCCCAGCCCAGCCTGGAGGGCTCCGGTGGCCACGCACATCTAGGCCATAGTCTGCCCCCAGACATCATGGTCAGTTTACCAGGGCTAGAGGTGGGCCTGGCTCTACACAGTACACGTTCTGTGGAGTCAGGCATGATCATGTAAAAATGCCATTCTTCCTCTCCATCGTGGCCCCTCACTCCTTCAGCTCTGGCCTGCGCTGTCTCCTCAGGCTCTAGCACCACTTTCTTCCCCCCTGGCTTCCCATATTCCTCCGCTCCAAGAAGACACAGTTGGTATTGAGCAAGCTTCCCCTCTTGAGGCTGTCTGTAGGATGAGTTGGGTGGGTGTTCCTTTGTAAAGTGGCTCTTACCCTGTGAGTTAGCCTGAGTTCCCAGACAAAGCCTGCAAGGATGAGGGACGCAGCATCTGAGACCCCAGCCCTAGGGTGGAGCACCAATTGGAGCTGGCAGCTCAGGGCCCTGGCTGGGAATGAGGCTGTGCTCCTAGAGTGGCCCTTGGAGGAATTTGAGGGGGAGCCTCAAATGCAGGCAGTGAGTCCCACAGGGTGCCAGTGCTGGCCGAGGGTCCCCTGCCTGGGGAAGAACAGGAAGCCCTTCTGACTAGGTTTGTGCCCCCTCCACCCACCCCTCAGGTCCGAGGCTGTCCGGAGGCCACAGCCTTCACGAAACATCCACGGTTCTGGTGGAGACTGTGACCAAGTCCTCCTCAAGCCGGGGCTCCAGCTACAGCTCCATCCCCAAGTTCTCCTCAGATGCCAGCAAGGTGGTGACTCGGGGCCCTGGGCTGTCCCAGGCCTTCGTGGGCCAGAAGAACTCCTTCACCGTGGACTGCAGCAAAGCAGGCAGGTGGCAGGGGGAGGGCGTCTCCCGGGGTGTGAGCCAGAAGCTGTCGGGGAGCAGGGTGTGGGTCACAGTAGGGGACTCCCTGGTGTGAGCCTGTCCCTCTGCCTCCCTCTCCAGGCACCAACATGATGATGGTGGGCGTGCACGGCCCCAAGACCCCCTGTGAGGAGGTGTACGTGAAGCACATGGGGAACCGGGTGTACAATGTCACCTACACTGTCAAGGAGAAAGGGGACTACATCCTCATTGTCAAGTGGGGTGACGAAAGTGTCCCTGGAAGCCCCTTCAAAGTCAAGGTCCCTTGAATCCCAAAAGTGCCTCCCCAGCCTCAGCCCCCACCTCCAGCCACACACACATTACACACACACACACACACAAATGTGCCACACCCAGACACACGCACAGAATCAGACACTACAAACACCTGCCTTGGGGGTGAAGTGAAGGCCCAGCCTCCCCACCCCACCGCGCCCCAGGGGTTGGAGGACCTTGTCTGTGTCAGGACAATGTCCCTCCCTGGGAATGTGACATGAGGGCAGACTGGAGCCAGGCTCAGGGGCAGAGGCTGGGACACAAGGGGCTGACGAGTGGGCTGCGAGGCCAGGGAAGCCCTGAGTTTTCTGGCGGGGCTGAGCAGTGGGGAACATTGTGTTGTGGGTGTCTGTGTGTGAGGTCACCCTCAAACTGCACTGCCGGCCAGATACCCTCCTGCCCCTGAGGACTTGGTCTGGTCTCTCTGGTGGCTACAACCCCAGAGTTTTAAGGACTTGGAAAGGAAAGCACAATCAGAGAAGAAAACAGCCCCTGAACCAGCAGGAGTGGCCTGGCACATGGACTGGCCCGAGCAATGTGCACTCCACCCAAGCCAGGCTCCCAGGGGGCCTGATTTCTCTCTCACTGTCTCTTTTTTTTAAAATGGTTGCACGGCTCTGCCCCATGGGGGGCCTTTTTTACACACTGCGAGGCCCAGCTTTCTAGGGGACTTTTGCACATGTCATGCAGCTCAGCTGGGAGCTGCTTAGGTGGAAAACTCCAAATAAAGTGCGGCTGTCGCAGAGGCTTGGCTGTTCCTTGGGGGTGTGCTCTGTGTGGCTGGCTGCCCTCTGGCCTGCCACACGAAAAACCGGGCCCTGGGGAGGCAGAGGCGGCCTGGCTGTTCCCTGGAAGATTGACCCAAGTCGAGGGAAAGGTCCTGGGGCAGAAGTGAGGTCTGGGATGTTGGCAGAGTGCTTGAAAGAACCGGGGCTGGGGGCTCGGGGATGTGGGAAGGGGTCCCAGCGGGAGGGTTCGTGGAAAGTACAGGGTGTGGATACTGTGTTCTACAGTACTGCCCCAGGACCCCTGGGAGGCCAGTTTCAGTTCAGCCTGACCTCAAGGATGTTTTTCAAATTAAGACTTTAAAACAGTGAGCACTGACTCAAACAGGAATATTCCTCAACCAGCAGGCAGGCAGAACCACCTGCAGACTCAGCACCTTCCCCCTAGTCAGTTCCTGAATCAACTTGGCCTGTTTCATGCCCCTTTCCAGCACTAAGCTTGCACAGGGCCTCCCTCCTGAACTCCTGCACCAGCCCTGCCCTGGCCAGCTCCCTCCAACCTCCCCTCCATGCTGCAGCTTGGCGGGGGGGTCACTTTAAAGATAGTATATGCCCCTCTCTGGTTTAGGGCCATCTGTGACTCCCTCCTGCTCCAGAGTAAAGTCTCCCTGACAAGGTCTCCAAGGCCCCCCAGGTTCAGACAGCAGCCTCCCCAGCCATATGAGTTGGGCAGCAAGCCCACTCTCCATTGTACCCTCCACCTCCAACCCCCCTTCATTACCTTTGGGCACCCATGCTGTAATTTGGGCCCTTGCCCGGAAACACCCTTGCCTCCCCACCCTCTTCATCTTCCTGGCCAACAGAAAGTTTTCCTGGACCCCTCCCTACCCCTCCTGGATCAGTGCCCCCAGCTCCCAAACTGCCCTGGGACACATCTCTAGTTGTAGTTACGACCCTGAGCTGTGGCCATGTATCCACGGCTCCTCACCAGATGGAGCTCCCTGGCCCTGGGTGTGAATGAGTGAGTGAATGGGTATGAATGAATAAATGAGCAGCTGAGTAGCTGCAGCAGGGAAAAGAAGTCTTTCATTCAACTGATCCCACAATCTAGACCCACCTGGGCATTTCAGCACATGGTGGTGGGCTTGGCAGAAAAACCCACGAGTCCCCAACTCCTAATCCCTGACCTCCCCACCTCTCTCACCAGGCTCTGTGCTTCCTCCCTCTTCCCTCACACCCTCCCACACACCCATCCTCACTCTCTGCCCCCCTCACCCTCACCCTCACCCCTAGATGTGCTAATTTCCCCCTCAGCTTCGGCTGCCTCCACCTGTGTGTGGCTGATAAGCTCACAGACCTCCAGCCTGCCTGCTTCCAGCCAGCCACAGTGTGGCCCTGGGTGCTGAGCCTTACAGGCCCTTCCTCATTAATCCTCATAACAGCCCTACGAGGGGGGGCTACTACCATCTGAAGAAACCAAGGCCCTGGGAATTTCAGTGATGAGTCTGAAACCGTACCTTTAAGTAGTGGGGCACAGATTGAAACCCAGGTGTGCCCGAATCCCAAGCTTATCACACATACAATCGCTAGACCAGACCACGGGCACGTCTCAAGCACTCCAAACTCACAAACCCCATGCCAGACACCGGGAGTGCTGGTTTGTTAAAAGGGAGGAGGAAAGAGTGGCTCCTTCCCCTTCAGCCTGCTCATCTTACAGAGGTCACTTTCTTGGCAATGTTACTCCCATCCATGTGCTGCACAGGCCAGAAACCTGGAAATCACCCAGGTCTCTCTCTCTACCTCACTCCCCAAACACATCCACTCTGAAACCAGTTTTGTCCTAAATATCTAAATATCTCTCGGCTCTACCTACTTCTCTGCGTTTCCCATTATCACCACCTGAGTCCTGGCCACCATTATCTCTCACAATGGCCTCCCAATTTGGTTTCTCCTCCCTCAGTTTCGCCTCTGCACACAGCACAGTCACAGTGAGTGACAGCTCTAAAACGTAAGTTTGGCGATAGCACTCTCTTACTTGAAATCCCTCAGCAGCTTCAGGATAACTGTCCTCAGGATAACTTCCAGATCTTTTTTTTTTTTTTTTTTTTTTTAAGACAGAGTCTCACTCTGTCACCTAGGCTGGAGTGCAGTGGCGCCATCTCAGCACACCGCAACCTCCCTTGCCCAGGTTCAAGCAATTGTCCTGCCTCAGCCTGCCGAGTAGCTGGGACTACAGGCACACACCACCTCACTGGGCTAATTTTTTTTGTATTTTTAGTGGAGACGGGATTTCACCATGTTGGTCAGACTGGTCTCAAACTCCTGACTTCAGGTGATCCACCTGCCTCAGCCTCCCAAAGTGCTGGGATTACAGGCGTGAGCCACCGCGCCCAGCCTGCAGATCCCTTTTTTTTTTTTTTTTTTTTAGACAGGGTCTCGCTCTGCTGCTCAGGTTTAAGTGCAGTGCCGTGATCATAGCTCACTGTAACCTTGAACTCCTGAGCAAGCCCTGCTGCCTCAGCCTCTCGAGTACCTGGAACTATAAGTGTGCACCACCACGCCTGGCTAATTTTTTTTCTTTTTTTTTTTTTTTGAGACAGAGTCTCGCTCTGTCACCCGGGCTGGAGTGCAATGGCACAATCTCGGCTCACTGCAACCTCCGCTTCCCGGGTTGAAGCAATTCTCCTGCCTCAGCCTCTCGAGTAGCTGGGACTACAGGCGCCCACAACCACGCCCGGCTAATTTTTTGTATTTTTAGTAGAGACGGGTTTTCGCCATGTTGGCCAGGCTGGTCTCAAACTCCTGACCTCAGGTGATCCACCTGCCTCAGCCTCCCAAAGTGCTGGGATTACAGGCGTGGCGTGAGCCACCATGCCTGGCCTTACCAATTATTTAACTTTCCTTGAAGGCCCTACGCTCTCTAGTCAGTACGCCTTTGCACATGCTGTTCCTCTGCCTAGAACACCGTCTTGTCCTCACTTCTATCCCCTTCATCCTGCAGGTCCTTCAGGTCTCAGCTTAGATCTGAAGCAAGCTTCTTGGGGAAGGGTTCTTTGGACGCCCCCTCTCTCCATGGGTTAGTTGCCATGGATGTGTGCTTCCATATACTTTTCACATTCTAACCATTAACACACAGCTTTGTAGTCGCCTGTTCCCTTGACTTTCCACCTCACTAGGCAGTATCATCATTAACTTTTGCATTCCTTTAACTGAACAAACGTGTGTTACTTGTTAACTATGTGTCATAGTTACACACATACATACACGATAAAGACCCAGACCCTGCCCTTGAGATGAGTAACTGCGTCTCTTCTCTGGGGTCTCGGCGTCTAACAGCGTCAGGTCCAAAGCGCTTGTTGAACGAATGAACCAAGGAACGAGTGAATGAACGAATGAATGCCCGCGAAGGACGTGGTGCCGCGCGGTCTTCTGGGAATCGTAGTCTCCTGGTTCGGGCCTGTCTTTACGGCGCAGGCGTATTCACATGGAGGCCGTGTTGCTGTTAATGCGCATGTCCCGGAATGCGGCTGGGAGGACTGCGCATGCTCGAAGGGTGGGGGTTGAGGCCGACGGGGCGCCGTACGGCGGAGGCGGGGTTTCAGTGGCTTCTGGTGCTCTAGGGTGAGCTCTGCCCGGCTGCAGGGATGGCGGGGAGGGGTAAGCTCATCGCAGTGATCGGAGACGAGGACACGGTGACTGGTTTCCTGCTGGGCGGCATAGGGGAGCTTAACAAGAACCGCCATCCCAATTTCCTGGTGGTGGAGAAGGATACAACCATCAATGAGATCGAAGACACTTTCCGGTACGGTACCGCGCGAGGCCTGAACGGGCCCTTCTGCTGCTCGGTGGAGTGCGGGGCGAGGCTGGAGGCTGCCCGGACGGGGGTGAGGGGACGATCCTGAAAGTCCTTCCGCCCTTCCGGAGCGGAGGCCTCCGCGCCCCAAGTTCCCGTTTGGGGCTCGGTGGGACAGAAGCTGTATCAGGTCCACGAGCCCCCCCCACCTCACATGATCGTGTGTCATGAAAGAAGGGGAACAGAGCTCGTGACAGCCTAGACAGTGGGCTTGGACTTTGTTCTGCTTTCTCCTCCTTTAGAGGCTCACCATCGTCCCGTAAGGCAGGGATGATTTTTGTCCTATTCACAGGTGAGAAAACTAAAGCTCGGAGAGGGTAAGGCACACACTAAAGTTACGAGTCGGCAGAGGCAGAGCTAGAATTTGAACCCAATCCCAACCCTTTCTGCCTCCGGTAAGCCAGGTACACACTCTTTGCAGGTCTCCTCAGGCGGCCTCGGAATTTCCTTGTAGTCTTGAGCACAGTAGGCAGAAATGTCGGGACTGCGAGAGCCTTCTGCTAAGACCTTGCACTCAAGCCCTCACTGCCTGCCTTAGGTCAGAGTGTGGGTGCAGACATGCTTTTAATCCACCAGGGGTCCTGGTGACTGGAATTAAGGATACCAGCCTCCTATTTTATTCCTCACCCCTTCTCCAGGGCCCCTGTACCAAGTCTCAGGAATAAACCACTCACCTGTTTCCCCCAAACAGTCCAGCCCAGGGCCGCTGGCTGAGACTGGTTCCTGCTGCCTGGTGTATTAGGTAGTCCCTGACCTGGGAGGCTGTTATCTGCCGATCTCTAAGCTGTCTGGTAAAGTGACCCAAGTTATCATGGGAGAAGGACAAATTTTACTTCAAGAATTTTTTATGTTTCCAACCAAAAGGGACCTCAGAGATCAAATCTAACCCAGTGACTGGCAGGGGGTGGGTGCTCAGTAAGTAATTTTTAATCAGTAAATAAACGAATGAGTCTGGGTGCAGTGGCTCACGCCTGTAATCCCAACAGTTTTGGAGGCCGAGGCGGGTGGATCACCTGAGCTCGGGAGTTTGAGACTAGCCTGACCAATATGGTGAAACCCCATTTCTACTAAAAATACAAAAATTAGCCAGGCGTGGTGGCGGGTGCCTGTAATCCCAACAAATCAGGAGGCTGAGGAAGGAGAATTGCTTGAACCTGGGAGGTGGAGACTGCAGTGAGCCGAGATCCACCACTGCACTCCAGCCTGGGCGACAGAGGGAGACCCTGTCTCAAAAAAATAAAAATAAAATAAACAAATGAATGGGTGGGTGACCACAGGAGAGAAGGAGCACAAGGCCAGGTTCTTTTTGTGCAGAAAGTGTGATTCCTTCATCAAGGTGTCCTCTTCCTAGCTTGTGATCTTGGTTCATGCCAAAGTTTCCCTCTGACTCCTCCACCGCCCTCATCAGCATAGACCTTGAGGCCTTCAGTGGTCTCATCAGCCTTATTTTTAAATAATTTGTTTTCTTTTTAAAAGTTAATGTGTCTTTTTTTTTTTTTTTTTTTTTCTGAGACAGGGTCTCACTCCTGTCACCCAGGCTGGATTGCAGTGGCGTGATCGCAGCTCACTGCGGCCTCGACTTCCCAGGCTCAAGTGATTCTCCCACCTCAGCTTCCTAAATAGCTGGGACTACAGCTTCCCAAGTAGCTGGCACATGCCGCCACATCCAGCCATTTTTTTGTGTGTGTATATATATAGATAGATAGATAGATCCGCCACATCCAGCCATTTTTTTGTGTGTGTATATATAGATAGAGAGAGAGAGAGAGAGAGAGAGAGAAGGAGATGGGGGTCTCACTATGTGGCCCATTCTGGTCTCAAACTCCTGGGTTCAAGCGATCCACCTGCCTCAGCCTCCCAAAGTGCTGGGATTACAGGCGTGAGCCATCACAGCTGGTCTTCAGTATCTGCACATAAAAAGGGATCTGCATACATATAATCTTATCCTTCCCCTTTCTGACACATCACTGCATATTGAATACACCAGTGTGCACCCTAATCAATCTTCATTACCAGTTCACTTGGAAGCCTTCCGGGCAGTGTTGTAGAAGCCAACCCTAATCAGTGTGACCCCCCGCTTTGGGATGAAATTGATTCTAGGTAGGGTTGACAGAGGGTTGAGCGTGGCAGCCTTTCCCCTTGTCCTCTGTGCCCTCTGGGTCATGCTCATTCCCCTCCACAGCCCAGCCCAACAACTCGGAGAGGGCTGCCTGGGTAGGAGAGACGGCAGCCCCCAGAGCTGTCCTGGACTCCCTTCTCATCTCTCCCCACAGGCAATTTCTAAACCGGGATGACATTGGCATCATCCTCATCAACCAGTACATCGCAGAGATGGTGCGGCATGCCCTGGACGCCCACCAGCAGTCCATCCCCGCTGTCCTGGAGATCCCCTCCAAGGAGCACCCATATGACGCCGCCAAGGACTCCATCCTGCGCAGGGCCAGGGGCATGTTCACTGCCGAAGACCTGCGCTAGGGGACTCCTCATAGCCCTCAGCCCTTCCCTCGTTTCCAGGCCTCTCCCCAGGCTTGCCATCAGCCTTCTTTACTTTCTGAGCCTCTGATTTCCAATTCCCTGCTCCTTCCCACTCCATTAAGAGGCTAGGTGAGGCGCTTCTAGGTTGCTGGGGCTCTGCTGTTAAAATCAAAGCTGGTTAAGGAACAGGAAGCCTGACCATCTCCCTCCACTACCTCTTCCCTGTGCTGTTACACAGTGTCATTGTTGATGTTAAATTAAAGTCATATTCTTGCTTCTCTCCAGACGGGTTGGGTGCTGGAAAGGACATGTGTGGGGTGAGGCCATGGGGCAGATTCGGTTGGCAAGGATGGAAAAGGTGCTGCCAAAGACAGGCATAGAAGAGCTGGCCCAGGAGGATTGTGCCAGGAGGCAGAACTCAAGGACTGGTCCTTGGATCAGAGAAGACCAGCTCTGGTCTGGGGAGGAATGGGAGGAGGCTTGAGCCCAGCTCCTGCCTCCCCTACCTTGCTCGGCATTGGGCTGGGAAGGGGGCCAGATCCAAAGGACAGAAGCAGAAAGCACACGAAACCTGGGAGCCTGTGATGCCAGATCCCGCGTGGGCCCTGCGGGAGTTTTGGGGAGCAGGGCTCTTAACCAGTGGGCCCTGGCCTCAGGCTGCCTCAGGAAGCCAGGCTCATGGGGTCTGCTGGGGGCATGGCAAGTAGAACCCTGGCCCTGTGTGAGGTGAGGCATGGTTGCCAGGTGACTGTGCCTGGGCAGCCACTCGCTGTCAGAAGCACTCTGCTTGCTGTGCTCACCCCTCAGCTGTGGCCACCCTGGTGCCACTCCTTCCCTGGCCACCATGTCACGGCAGCTCAACATAGACACGTTACGGCAGAACTTCTGGAAGGAGGAATATCTGAGGGAAAAGATGTTGCGCTGTGAATGGTACCGCAAGTATGGGTCGATGGTGAAGGCCAAGCAGAAGGCTAAGGCCGCAGGCCGCCTGCCCCTCAAACTGCCCACCCTGCACCCCAAAGCCCCACTCTCACCCCCACCCGCCCCCAAGTCAGCCCCTTCCAAGGTGCCCAGCCCTGTCCCAGAGGCGCCTTTTCAGTCGGAAATGTACCCGGTACCACCTATCACCCGAGCCCTGCTGTATGAAGGCATCTCCCACGACTTCCAGGGGCGCTACCGCTACCTCAACACTCGAAAACTGGACATGCCAGAGACGCGATACCTCTTCCCCGTCACCACCAGCTTCACGTATGGCTGGCAGCTGGGTGAGCCCAACCTCTTGGAAATCACCTCAAAAACAGAGCACTAGCCATGTGCTAGGGAGTGGGCATCCTGGTGAAGGGTCCAGAGATGGCCAAGAAGTGTCGACACGTTCCACAGAACTAGGGAGTGGCGGTGGGCAGGGAGGCAGCGGCCATGTGCTGCTATTTATTGGATTGTCAGGAAAGGCCTGAGGACCCGAGGCTGAGAGCCAGATGATAAGGATGGGTTTGGATTTTATCTGTTGTGCAGGGAAGCTGATGGAGGGTTCTAAGCAGATTTCAAGAGTGACACTGGTGAACCTTTTAAAAAGTCACCCTGACCTGTATGTAGGCAGTGGCTTTTTCAGGGGAAATGGTAGAATCTGGCACATGAGTTGGGCATCTGTTTTGTTACCCTGTGGTAGTGGCCTGAGGGATCAGCAATAGAGCTGAAATCAATTCAGGATGTTTTGGGGGAAGACTCGGTGGAACTCACCCATGGATAGAATGTGAGAATAAGGGGAAGAGAGATCAATCACCCAGGTGTTTAGCTAAAGCTGCAGTGACAGGGAAGACTGGGGGAGGTCAGGGCTGGAGCGTGCATGAACAGGTCCTATTTAGCCATGTGTGTTTGGCTATGTTATGCTTGAAGTGTCTGTAGGGTGGCTGTGTCTATAAGTCTGGATTAAAGTCAGAGCTTTAATCAGATGCAAATTCGGAGGTCATTTGAATATAGGTGCTTTTTTTTTTTCTTTTTCTTTTTGAAACAGTCTGACTCTGTCACCCAGGCTGGAATGCAGTGGCACGATCTTGGCTCACTGCAACCTCTGCCTCCCAGGTTCAAGAGATTCTTCTGCCTCAGCCTCCCAAGTAGCTGGGACTACAGGCGTGTGTCACCACGCCCAGCTAATTTTTGTTTTTTTAGTAGAGACAGGGTTTCACCATATTGGCCAGGCTGGTCTCGAACTGCTGACCTCGTAATCTGCCTGTCTCGGCCTCCCAAAGTGCTGGGATTACAGGCATGAGCCACCGCCCGGCCTATAGGTGCTATTTAAATCCATGAGATCTAGGGAGCTCAAGTTGCTGGAATCTGATGGGAGTGGGGGCAGGAGGGCTGAGCCAGAGGGGGTAGGGGATGTCATTGGCAGGAAGCCTGTCCATCTCGGCTGAGTCTTTTTTCTGTGAGGTTGAGTCAAGGCCATCAGCGGGGAGGGAGCTGAGCTGAGGCAGTGGAGTAACTAGAGATGAAGAGGAAAGGTGTGGAACAGGCATGTGCCAGGCAGGGCTGCTGGGCGATGTTGCTGCACATCCCATTGCTGTCTGTGCTCATGAATGTCAAGTGAGACTCCTCAGCCCTGTACCCTTCTCCAGCTGCTTGAGTGTCTTGCAGAAAAGGTGGATGGTTGGGGATTGACTCAGTTGAGATTTTGCCCCCAAACATCCCTTTCCCCCAGGCCCCTAAAGGGGAAGTCAGGGAAATAACTTTCTAACAAAAGCAGGAGGCGAGCCCTAGAAGGGGGGAGCAGGAGGCCGAAGGAAATCTCATCTCTCCACAGTCTGTCCCTGTGACAAGCAGGCTAGGGTGGCCCCCCTCCCTGCAGGTAGAGGATCCTGAAGCTAGGGTAATGATGGCAGATGGCAGATGGCTGCTGTTTCCTGGCATCCAGCCAGCTCCCAGTATTTGCCCATAGCTCCCATTCCTCCAAAGCACTTTCTATTTCTTCCCACAAAGTGGCTACTCCACTGACGGATTCCTAGGGCTGTGCAGACAGACAGGGCTCCCATGCTCTGCGTGTCCCTCCCTCAGGAACCCATGCTTGGCCTCTGACATCTTTTCCCAGGCCCCCCAGTGAAGCAAGAACTGGTCTCCTGCAAGATGTGCCGCATTGAGTCATTCTTCCGCAAGAACGGGGCCTTCGCACTGCTTGATCCCCGAGACCTGGCCCTCTGACCGTGGGCCAGGTGTGGGCTTAGAGGAGGGAAGAAGAAATAACAGGCCTCCTGGTGGGGCAAAGCTGCTGTGTGTGTCTGTGCCCCTCTGCTCTCCCTGTCCCTGAGGTTGCATTCAGGCCTTTCTGAAACTATCTGACCTGCAAGTTGCCCTCTTGCTTTTTCCGTAACCCTCATCTCTTTAATCATCCCTTTGAGGACCCAGCAATGACCAGAGGGGGCTGGGAAAGGCGAGCACTACTTCGCAGGCACGGGATCCTCAGCACCAGGGGAACACAGTAGTTCCAGGAAGTTCTGGGTGTTCCTGGGGAGAGAGCGGCTTGTCATTTCGGAGGCCAGGGAAAGGGGCCTCCTGCCACCGCCACACCCCTCCTTGCCCGCCCCTCACCTGGCCCCGAGGGCCCGCAGCCGCTCGGTCCTCTCCCGATGCATTTGCTCCAGCTGCTCCCGCAGGGCGCGCCGCCGCCCAGCCGCGTCCTCCTGGTGGTGCAGAGCGCTGAGCGTCCGCGGCTCAGTGGGGCGGGCGGGGCAGCACCTGGCACACCTGCCCCTCGCGCCCAGCCGAGTCACTGCCAGAGTGCAGTGCGCTCACTTCAAAGGGACCCGGGCGCGCCAAGCTCGGCCCCTGCCCCGCGCAGGCTCCTTGTGGCCCCACCTCCTTCTAGGGGTCTTGCCTGTGGCGGGAGTTGAGCCGGACTGGGCGGGAGCCCCACGGGGTGATCCCGGCAGTGGCGGTTCCTGGCGATGTGGAGGCGTTCCAGGACCTGCAGAGGCGGCAGTCAGCGTCCGGCCGCCCCTCGGTGCCCCGCCCGCTCCAGGCAGGCCCCGATCCCGGCGTGGGGACACACCCGGAGCCGCTGCTGCTCACGGTCCCGCCGGCGGCGCCGCCGCCTGGCCGCGCTGTGCAGCTCCAGCAGCCGCTGCAGAGCCGTCACCAGCTGCGCCGCGCTTAAGCCCGCAGGCGCCTTGGCGGTGCTGAGGGGAGCCGGCCACGCGGCCATCAAGGCCTTAGGACGCTCAGGGCCGCCCCCACCCGACCCCGGAGGGCACCCAGAAGCCAAGCCTGGCCCACCTCCTGCTCCCCCGGGGCGGGGCCCACTCCAGGGCCCTGCAGCCCGTGCGGATCGCGCTCCAGGCCTGGGGGCCCCCGGAGAGCCCCGAGGAGCCCCTGCTGCCCGGATACCTCGGCGCGCAGGGTCGCTGGCATCTCGGCTCCGGCTCCGCGACCTGGGAGCCGCCGCCGGGCCGGGGGCTTCGGGCCCGTAAGCGCAGCCCACGCCCCCTCCCGGGCGGCCCCCAGCTTTGCCACCGCCGGTGCTGACCTTTGTGTCTCGCCTTTGATCATGCTCTGCGTCAGCGTGGTAGTCCTTCTCCGGAGGTTTGGGCTCTCCCTGCACACAGGCTTTGGAGTCTGTGCTTTCAGGGACCCGCAGGGGTCCCTCGGATGGCTATGGGGGTCGCCTTCCTCTGGGGGCTGCACAGTGGCCTCTCCGGGAGCCACCTCCCAGGCTTGTGAGATATTGCCTTCCCAAGACCGCAGCATCTTCTTCCCTGGACTCTGGGGACTCGCCTTTCCCTGGCATTTAGGACTAAATTCTCTTCGACTCCTCCCTCTGACCCTGAGGAGCCCTTGGGCTCTGGCCCCCGTGTGTCTTCACCCTCTTGACTCTGAGGAGCATCTTTGATCTCGCCCCGGGAGGCCTCCGCCCTCTTACGCTGAGGGGTCTCTGCTTTCTGATCCTGAGGGTCCTCCTCTCTCAGACTCAGGGGTGTCCATCCTTGGTGGTCTTTGAAGTTCTGCTCTCTCCTGGCCCAGGTGCAGGTCCGAGCCCAGCCCTTCAAGGGCATCTTGGGAAGGCAGGTTTTGGGAGGGCAGGTCCCCCGGCCCAGGGGTCCCGGGAGTGAGCTTTCTTTTCTGGGTCTCAGGCTCTGCCTCACTCCTCTCTTCCCTCTGGGCCAGGTCCTGGAAAGGAAAAGCACTTTGGGCCCAGGTTTGAGAGGGAACCTGCAGACCCCAGGGGCCAGCCTTTGCCTGATTCCTGAATTTGTTAAAGCCATTTTATGTAGTGTGGAAGGTGCTTCACTGAAGAGCCTCCCCCTCACCCCAGCAGCCTCCTCCCAGGCAGACCCACCCCTGCCATCCCCAACCTGAGACCCTTGACATTTTCACCTTGCACTCAGAGCTACCTGGCACCCCAAAGCTCCTCCTGGTAGTGGGGTTGAGCTCTTGTAAGGAGCCTGAGGAAGAAAGACCAGTATTGGGAGCTCATGTCCCAGCCCCTCATGCACAGTTCACCTAGACTAGAGCCAGGAAGTTTAGGGAGTCCCAGTGCATGGCTAGGGGTGCCTTGAGGGCGCTGTCCGAACCTCAGGCTGTCACAGTTCATCAATCAGCCAGCCATGCACCTGTCAGGTGTGCCTGCCAACAGCCTGCCCCATCTTTCTCATCCTCCCAGCCAAGGCAGACCACTCCAGAGGGACCTGCACAGCCCCTTCCTCAAGACCACCACAGGAGGCCTGGGAGTGAGAAGGGTCATGGTGCTGGGTGCCTGGGTTCCTCAGCACCGGCCACTCCCACTTTGCCCTGGTGTGCCCATCAGGCCCAGAGAAGAAACCCGCTCTGGGCGTCTTACTTTTTACTCTTATTCAGAAAAATCTTCCTTAGCCTTTTCTTTGTTTCTGACAGCAAAATCAAAGGAAATTCAAGATGAAATTTTAGGCCAGAGCCTGGCCTAAAAACTGCAAGTGTTCATAATTAACAAAAGAAATCTAAAAAAAGAGATGATGTGTTGCCGCTCCCCTGCAGCTGTGGAGGAAGGAGAGCTGTTCTGCATCCATAAAAACCAGTTAAAAGGGATTTCATAAGGTCTGAAATTGAGAACTTTCCCAAGAATACTGCATCTTGTTCTCTTGTGCAATATACAGACGTGTGAATATTCCTAACAGTAACCAAATGGGTGCACTCTCTGTGAAAACACATCTTTCAAAGAGTTTTTTAAACAAAGGAGACTCCTGGGCCTTTAGAAATAATTGCCACAAACTGCAAAAACAATCTCCAACCTCCCACTTCTGTAATTCTCATCTGTTGTCTTACTAGAAAATTTATTTCTCTGGTAATAATGTTATAATTGATATCCCTGTCTTCTCAAGATGTAAAATACTTGTAAAAACTTCTCTGTCCATCAGAAAATAATTATTGGCACTTTTCTTCTCTCTCATGTGCATGATGGAACAATAAAAAGCTTATGGCTTTGCTAGATCTATTATTTAACAAACAATTTGAGAGTCTGTTTCATTTAAATTAATAGGCTCAAGGCTCACAGTATCCATTCCACTGCCTGTTTATTGTCATGCTATTTCTAGCCTGTGATCTAAAGACAAGCACCTAGTCTCCTTGTTCTCTGTATATCTCCATTGCCCAGCTGAAGGGTGGCAAACAGGTGGCCTGTGCCTGGCTGAAGGGTGGCAAATAGGTGGCCTGGAGTTGGTATTCTGTTCCCTCATCCCCGGGCAGCCAGTGATGCTCATTCCTGAACTTTCTCCCCTGAACCCCAGTTTAGCATCAGAATCCTACTGGACACAGTGCCTAAGACAGCTGGTACCAACCAGGTGGAATTGGCACATCAAATAAAACCTACTTGCCATCGCTGGGTGTCCCGGCATTCCCATCAGGAAGTGTGAGATGACGAATGAGTGAAGAATGAAGTCCTGCGACTTGGGGAGAGGACTTTCCTGCCTCATCCCAATCCAGTCTGGCTGCCCCAGCCCCAGGGGCCCCCTGCCCTCCTGGCTGTCTGATGACGTACCGTGTGTGGGCTCTGCAGGTCCTCCAGGGCTCTCCCACCCTTGGTCTGCACCACTACCGGTTTCACCCAGATCTGGGGCTGATGAGAGGTCTCCGGCCTGCCCCCTACAGGAGTTCAAGGGCTACCTCTGATGCACCTCTCTGGGCCCATGGGCTCTGGAATGGGAGGGAGTCTGCCTGCCAGTCTCCCGAGACCCCCACCCTAGCATCCAAACACTTGAGTCCTGGCTGGCCGCCCCCAGTACCCTCCCCTCCTCCCCCATCACCAGATCCTGGGAGCTGGAGTTTGGAGGTTAACCTTTCCAAGGGCTGTGGGGCAACCATGGGTGCAACTAAGAGCCCAGGAGGCGTAATGAGGGGCACCGGGCAGGACTGCAGAAGGTGACAGGGAAAGAGCCCAGTTCACAGAGGGAAAGGCAGGATTCCCCGGGTAGACTCACCCCTCCAGGAGCTGATGGTTCTGGCTCAGGGAGTCCCTGTCCTGGGGTAGAGCATGCAGCCTAGAATTTTGGAAGGTTTGGGGGCACCCTAGTCCACAGGGCTCCATCCCCCAGTGTGGCAGCCAGCCTCTAAAATGGCCCCTAAATGATCCCTGCCTCCTGGAATTCATGCCCTCTGTGACCCCCGCTTCCCCTCCATGCAAAGGAGCTTGGAAACAGATCCCTCCTGCCCGATTGAGCCTCAGATGAGACCACAGTTCTTTCCAGCGACGTCAGCTGAACCCTTCCTAAGTTGCACCACGAACACCCCTCCTGCTACAGTGGAGAGTGCCTTGGCCCAGAGAGGGCTACCAACCTGCCCAAAGTAACTCAGACAGCTGGTGGCTGAGCCAGGACTGGGACCCACATTCCCAATTCCCAGCTCTGTTCTGGGCCCAGTCACCACAGCACCCCCCTCCTGGAGGCTCAGCCCAGCTGCAGCCCTGGAGGGAGGGGCCAGCGGCTGGGGCTCTCAGCCCCTGTGTCTCAGGCGCACACTGGGCATCAGTGCCTTTGCTCTCTGGGGCCCTGCCAGGCTACTTTCCTCCCACGCTGCGGTAACATGGAAAGGCTTCCAGATATCACCACACAGGTGATTTGACCAAGACAGTCGTTAACTGTGGAATGAGAATAACGGCCTGCCTGGAAAGAGCAGACCCTGTGTGCCAGGCATAGCCCATGAGTCCACTCTTCCTCCCGACAGCCCTTAGAGAAAGATCTCTTCTTGTGGGCGTTTTCTTTTTTTTTTTTTTTTGGCCGGGGGGCTTGGGGGAAACGGAGTTTGGTTCTTGTTGCCCACATTGGAGTACAATGGTGCGATCTCGGCTCACTGCAACCTTCACCTCCCAGGTTCAACTGATTCTGCTGCCTCAGCCTCCTGAGTAACTGGGATTACAGGTACAGGCATATGCCGTCACACCTGGCTAATTTTTGTATTTTTAGTAGAGACGGGGTTTCTCCATGTTGGTCAGGCTGGTCTCGAACTCCCGACCTCAGGGGATCCGCCCACCTCGGCCTCCCAAAGTGCTGGGATTACAGGCGTGAGCCACCACGCCCGGCCTCGTGGGCATTTTCTAGCTGAGGAAAGGTAAACTCAGAGCCCACGGGGGTGGTCAGTGTGGAGATTCAAACCCAGCCCTGTCTCCAAAACCCTGCCCCTTCCGCTTGCCCTCACCACAGCAGGGCCCCAGTGTTCCCAGAACCTCTGTCCCCACCGTGCCCCCTCACCCACTCACCGGCTGCTCAGGGTCCCCACCTGTGCTACCACCTGGCTGACAGCACTGGCTCCATGCTTGCTGGGCCTGGCCCCTCGGACCGAAAAACTGGGCCTGGGGTGGCCAGAAGAGGCCCAGCTCCACACCAGTCAGCAGTTCCAAGTCCCACAGGAGCTGCAGGAAGATGGGATGCCAGGGCGTGAGGGGGCACCCACCCTGGCCTCAGCCACACCCCCAGCCAGCCCTTACCTGCTCCTGGGCCCGCCAGCTCCACTCCATCTGCAGCAGCACAGGGGGCAGCTCCAGCCCTGGGGGATACCCGCGGCCCTCTTGCACCTGGAGGGGCAAGATGGTGTCAGGTCCCCGCCTGTCTCCTTCCTTCTGAGGCAGTGCCCCTCCCTCACCTGCCAAAGTGCAGCCCTGAGCTGGCCTGGGCTTGCGGGGCACCAGAAGAGATACTGGTACAAAGCCAAGGCCTGTCTGGGGCTGCAGGGGAGCCCTGAGGCCCCCGGGGTGGCTGCCTGCACCATGCGGAGCCTGGAGGGAAACGGAGGACAGGAAACCAAGAGCCAGGAGCAAGGAAGGACAAAGGCTCTGATCTCAATCATGCAGGGCCTGACACCTGAGCCCTGGCTGGACCGCGGCCAAGCCTCATAGACTCTGACCTGTCTCTGAGATGGCTTTTATGGCCCTACAAGTGGCAGCGTGGAGTGAGCAGTGTGACCCCGAGAGAGGGAGGTATATGCATATGCTTGTTTACAGCCCCCAGTGAGCATTTGTTTGACATATACTGTACAAGCACACATATGCACATCAACCACACAGCTGCATTATTTGGGCACACAATATGCCCAATATGGGTAGCAACAGCAGCTGCTACCAACAGTTTAGCTTGTGCGGGAATGAAGATGCTTCGTACATATAATCCTTCCTTGCAGCAACTCTATGAAGCAGGCTCTATTATTATCCCCACTTTATAGGCAAGAAGACTGACTCAGAAAGCAACTTCTCCTAGGCCAAGTGTGGTGCTTCACCTCTGCAGTTCCACCACTTTGGGATGATGAGGTGGGAGGATGGCTTGAGCCCAGGAATTTGAGACCAGCCTGGGTGACATAGCAAGACCCCACCTCTTAAAAAAAAAAAGTTAGCCAGGAGTGGTAGCACGTGCCTGTAGTCACAGCTACTTGGGAGGCTGAGATGGGAGGATTGATTGAGGCTGGGAGGTCAAGGCTGCAGTAAGCTGTGATCGTGCCACTGTATTCCAGCCTGAGTGACAGAGCAAGATCCTGTCTCTTAAAAAAAAAAAAAAAAAAAAAGGAATAGCTTGTCTTAACATGTGGCAGCATTTTTTTCATCTGGAGATGGATGGATGTGATACCCTCTGGGAAGACATGGTCCCGGGAGCCCAGGCCGTCCATCAGCAAGAGGCGAGTGGTAAGAGGCCCTGCCCCAGCGAGCACTGCCCACATGCTTATCCATGCTGTCCACCTGGTAAGTGCTGTCCATGCGTCACTGTTCATTCCCCAACACATACCAGACGCTTGTTACTATCATCCTCATCTCGCAGATGAATAGACAGGTCATTTAAGTTATCTAATCAGGAGAGGGGCTGAGTGCAGGAGCTCTGCCATCTTTACATCCTGCCCTGTCATGAGCAGATTTGCCTGCTGGCTACTTTGTCCCCATTCCGTGAGAGAACGGAGCAGACCCTCCTCTTGGCCAGAAGAGAAAACAGCGTCAATGAAAGAGCAATCAGGCTGAGTGGCCTCCAATTCAACCTGGCACTCTTTTGCGTCCTTGCCTGAGCACAAAGCCCTTCACTCCCTGTTGGAATAGCAGGGAGCAATGAGGATGGAGTCCCCTGACCTCATGACCAAGGTCCCTAAAACACCAAGGTCACAGAGCTGGTAGGCAGCAAAGAAAACTTGAATTCTGGACTTTTTCTATCTCAAAACCCATGTTCCCTCCCTACAGTGACGTCTTTACACGCTGCCAGTGTCTACTGCCCATATGTCTGCCCAGGGTGGGTGTGGCTGTGAAGGCAGGCAGGTATGCATTGCACGTGCTTATCTGGGTTTCTGAGGGATGTGTGTTTGTGTGTGTGTTTCTGTGTGCACACGCAGGTACATGTCCACACTGCATTGTGGTCTATTGCTTCTGTTTCTCACCCCAGGCATAGGGTCCCTGTGTCACTAGCTCTCAGAGTGGCCCAGAAGGTGCCTGCACACTCAGTATCCCCAAGCCACAAGGAAGGGGGAGGCCATTCTCTGATGCAGCCCCTTCTCCGTGGTTCCTCAGCCCCTGCAGGATCCCACATGGATCCACAGAAGGTACCACATGGGGCCACGTGTCATGCCTGCTACACAGAATGAGCACAGGGCTAAGACCAGGGCACCAGGGTCCTCCTTCTACCCACTGCAGGGTTTCCCAGACAGCACCAGGGAGTGGCTGGGTGGGGCAGCCCAGGCATGCAGGTGCAAAGAGTAAGCATGGTGCTGTGATTCTGCGGCCACTGATCACTGGACCCCATGTTCCTGGCAGCCCAGCCTCTGTCCCAGCACCAGGAGGAAATACACACACACACAAGGAAGCCTTCGGGCAGGCCTAGAGTTTACTGCTTGTGACTCAACATGGCGAGGGTCTTTGCAGGGCAGGGGCCCAGGCTCCAGTGTCCAGGCAGGGCATTCTCTCCATAGCCCTAACCAGGGTGGGAACTGCTCGCCAAGGGGAGACTCCTGGCCTGATGAACCCTGATCATGCACTGTCCTGGCTCAGGGTGTCTCCTGGGGCTCCCGGCTGGGGCTGGGCCGAGCACCAAGTGGCTGGTCTCCAGTGAGCAGGACTTGGGGGCAGGCCTCGGGTGGGATGCAGTGGGCCTCGTGCTCCACCAGGCCTGCAGGGCACTGGCAGCCAGGCACACAGGGCCTCACGCAGTGGGCTGCCAGCTCCCCCAGGGGGATATGCTGATTGAAGCAGGTGCGGGGACAGGGTGGGCCGCACTCATCAAACACGAAGCCACGCTCCAGGGGGCAGCCTACCACTGCAGGGGGAGTGGGAGGCGGGGTTACCAAGGCACCTGAAACTGCCCCAGTTGCTGTGCATACCCCTGCGAGACTCGCCATACCCGGCCTGGTCCTGCCCCGAGCCCTCCGGGCTGCCCTTCTTCTCTGTGCTGAGCCTCCCCCAACCTGCAGCGGGCATCACCCCCTCACCACACAGCGTGGGGCCTCGCCAGGTAGGTGTCACTCCTGCCTGGCGACAGTGACTGGCATAGGCTTCCAGGGCATCACAGAGGCAGGCATCAGCGGAGGAGCCAGGGCCACAGGCACACAGGTCATACACACAGGCGGCAAAGAAGGGCTCCGGTGGCACCACAACATGGCAGCGACTGAATGGGGAGGACTTCAGCACCCCACACCGGGCATTGGCCTCACGCCTGGCACGGTAACCTGCTGCCCGGCACGGATCCACCTCTCGGCCTGCAGAACAGGGCCGGCCAGGCCACAGCCCCTCTGAGACCTGGGTGGGGAGAGCAGCCCTGACGTGACAGCACCACTGGCAGCTGGCCTCTGCATGCCGTGCTCTTCAAAGCACTTCCCACCCAGTCATTTGCTTTAGTCCCCAAAACCTCCCTAAAAGAACAGCAAATGAAGTACTGTCTACCTTCTTTTTGTCCCCATTTTACAGATAGACAGACCAAGGCCAGAGTAGGTCAGCACTTGTCCAAGATCACACAGCCAGTGAGTGGCAAAGCAAGGCTTGAGGGTTCAAGTAACAAGGTTCTTTTTTTTTTTTGAGACAGAATTTTGCTCTTGTTGCCCAGGCTGGAGTGCAGTGGCACGATCTCAGCTCACCACAACTTCCACCTCCTGGGTTCAAGTGATTCTCCTGCCTCAGCCACCCGAGTAGCTGGGATTACAGGCATATGCACCACCAGGCTGGGCTAATTTTGTATTTTTAGTAGAGATGGGGTTTCTCCATGTTGGTCAGGCTGGTTTCGAACTCCCAACCTCAGGTACCCACCTCAGCATCCCAAAGTGCTGGGATTATAGGCATGAGCCACCCTGCCCGGCCAATGAGGCCTCTTTTGACAGGCCGCCCTACCTCTCCAGCACCAAGACAGGCAAGAAGCCCCCACACCTCCCTGAAAGCCCAAAAGCCTATCTTGTGTGACTTCGCCCCCCTTCCCTGCTTTCCATGCCAAAGGGTTGCTCTGAGACTCATGCTCAGCTGCGTCTCCCCTAATCCCCATCCCCGGTTCCTGTGCCACTCACCTGCCAGCTATTCCCAAACGCAGCCTCCGAGGGCAGGAGCAGCCCCTCAGGGCCCTGCAGATCGTCCTGGGCAAAGCCATTGAAGTTCCCACAGAGCCCACAAGTCCGGCCCTGGTAGGAGCCAGGTACGCTCACCTCCACCTGGGACTGCCCATCCCACAGCACCTGTGTGGAGAGGCCTGGGACTGGGGAGCAGGGAAGGACAGGGGCCTTAAGAAGCCCAGGGTCCATCATGGCCCCAGGCACTGTGTTCAGTGCGGCCAGTGCTGTAGGGGAGGAGAATGGACAGGTGGAGTCTCCCCTTGGAAGAAACACCACCCTGGCCAAGGCCAAGTGGATACATTCTGTGCCAGACCTGGGCAAAGACAGATGACAGGAGGAGCTGCCCACAGCTCCTGCATGAGGGCACCTTCTCCTGCTGCCATCCCTGAACTGGGCCCCAGGTGAAATGCAACCCCCTTCCAGGGATTCACTTTCTCATGGGCATTCGGGTCTTGCAGAGGACAAAGCACAATTAGGGTCCGGATTAGAAGTGTACACCCTTATTCTATGAATTTACGAGTTGTGTTTCCTGCTGGGGGCAGGGGGCAAATTACTCTTCCACATGAGAGTTGGAAGGAACCTGAGACACCCCGCCAGGAGACTTCAGCTGATATCCTCCCCACTGCCACTGACCCTTCCCATTCCCCACTTTACAGACGAGAAATCTGTGGCCCAGAGGAGGCTGGTGGTGGCTTAAGAGGCTGAGCCGAGATTAGAAATCAGGCTCAGAGCTCAGAACTCCTCTGACTGCCTGGGGAGATCTCTGACCCTGATCCACCTCCCCTCACACCCCTGCACCCCACTCCTTGCCTTTTTTGGCTAGGAGGTAGCTGGCATCCCCACCCCCTCTACAGATACAGAGGCCTAAACAGGACTGAAGCTCCCAGCAGGCAGCCCACCCAGACTCGCCCTGGAGCCGCACCTGGAGCCCGGGCTGGGCGTGCAGGATCACAGTGTGTCCTCGCAGCTCCACATACAGCAGCGGCTCCTGCAGGAAGGGCAAGGCCACCGGGTGCCCATCCACCTGGAGGATAAAGGAGGTGGGAGGAGGGGTGATGTCGAGGCACATGGGTGGACAGCACAGGATCCACCTTCCTCCACTCCTCGGCTTTGCTCACCGTGACTGCCCCGTCCTGCAGCAGCCGCACGGCCACGTCTCCCAGCAGCACCGCCACCTCCTGGGTCCAGGCCACACTGCTCCGGCCCCGGTCATCATTGGTCACGTGCACACTGTGGGCAGGAAAGTCCCAGGTGCCAATGGTCAGCAGGGCTGGGTGTAGGGGTTGGGGAGAAGAGAGACAGGGGATGCACACCTGAAGTCCCCGCCGTGGCAGTCCTTGGCCAGCACATAGCTGCAACTGCCCTGGAAGTGCAGCAGGCGGCCGTCGAAGGTGCGGTAATGGGGGTCTCCGAAGGCCATGCAGGAAGCGGGCCGAGGCAGGCAGCGGGGGCAGCAGCTGCCAGGACTCAGGGCAGGGGCCTTGTCCTGCACTCAGCCCCAGACACTGTCAGACACACCGCCCTCCCCGTCATGCCTCTCGCAGACCCTCCCAGAAAACCAAGCATCTCCCAGGAGTCTCCAGGGATCTCCAGGACTCTGGCTCCCAGGCTCCCTGTGAGTGAGGTCAGGGCACCACTTCGTGGTCGCACTGGGAACAGCACTGTCCCCAGCTCCCAGCTGGCGGCAGGAGCCCAGCCTCCCTCTCTGATGCCTGGTCACACCAGGATGGCGGTACCATGTGCCCCCACCCTGACCCTCCCCACCACTTTAGATTGCGGCACTCACGGGGCCACACGAGAGCGGTGAGCAGCGCTGGCTCTGGCAACGCACGGTGCCCGCCATGCAGGAGCAGCTGGTGCAGGTGTCCACAGTCCAGCGCTCTCCAGAGGCCACCTCACGGCCCTGGTGCACGCAGGACTGGGTGGGAGCTGAAGGGATAGGAGCTGGGAGGGTCAGCTGCTCCTCCCACATGCCCAGAAGGTCTGGCTTACCCCTCCCCCATCACCCTGGCTGCGCACCTTGGCATCGCTCACAGCAGCTGTCAGCCTGGGGCACCTTCGCCCAGCCATGGGGGCAGGAGAGGGCCTGGCACTCCTCAAGGTGGCACTCCACATGGCCCCGCTGAGGACAGACATCATTGTTCTGGGGTTTTCTGCAGGGCCGGAGTCCCCAGCCTCATGCTTCTGGGGGCCTCTGGGCATGGACTTCTGCCTGCCCCTCCCACAATACATTCTTCACAGTTCAAGTGGGGAATGAAATCCAGCCTTCGGCTCCATGCCCCGGTGCAGGGATGCCCCTGACCCTTAAAGACCCCATATCTGCTGGTGGAGTGTTGGACACTCCTCCCTTTATCCATCTGCGAGATCCTCCACCCTCCCAGGCCCACCCCAGCTCACATGGCAGGTGCAGGCGATGCACGCATTGCTGGGGTCCCGCCAGCTCTCTCCATCTGCCACTCTCCGGCCCTCGGCCTCCACCACACATTCTGAGGGGGGAGACATGGGATGGGCAGGCACTGTCCCTCCAGCTGTATCCTCCCTCCTTGGAGCTTACCCAGCATTTCACAGCAGGAAAGCACCCACTCCATGTCCCTACCACCCTGATGGTGTTGATTTCTTCAGCCAATATCCACAGGGCCTATTAGACATCAGGCCTCGCATCAGAGCTCAGGATGTCTCTAGGGTCCTAGGAGCCCAAAGGGCCAGAGGCTGGAACCCCACTCTGGGCCAGCTGCCCGCTCAGCAGTGCAATGCCCTCTTCATGGGCCTGGGGATCCCGAGCCCCCTGACAGGCATCAGGCCAGACCTTGAGAATCTAGGCTTCATCCCAGCTTCCCCCTGCCTCATGGGTCTCTTCTCCACCTCAAGAACAGCCCCCCTCCATTTCTAGAAAAGAATGAACCCTGCATTCTGTTCTAGAAACCGAGTACAAACCCTGGGCTGCCCGCTTGGCCCATGAATGCCTCCCCTTCCTGTGTTCCCCCTGGGCTCCTCTCTGAGGGTGGAGGCCAAGGCTGGGCACTTACCCCGGCATATGGGGCAGCAGCTCCCAGGGGGAGTGTGGCGCTCTGAGAGGGGACAGCTGAGCTCAGGACAAGCCTGGTGGATGCAGAGCCATGTCAGGTCCTGCCCATGTGAACACAAGAGGTAGAGAATGGCAGATCTCAGGGAGCTGGTGGAGGAGTAAGGCATAGGCAGGATGTGACAGTCAGGACAAGTGGGCAAATGTCAGGGCGAATGGAGAGCCCTGGAGCTGCTGCAGGAGAGGAATGGCAGCCACAGCCCACAGAGAAGGAAGAAGAGGGGCTCTGTGAGTCCCCAAGGCAGGAGGGCTCACCTGGCACTGGCACGTGTAGCAGGGGTCTGGTGGGGCTAGCTCAGATCCCAGCAGGCCCTCTGAACAGTTACTCAAGGCCTCTGTGAAGACAAGAATCCAGAGTGGGGGGCAGAAAGAGGGGCACAGGGCTGGAAATCCCAGCTGTCCCCATGCACTGTGTCCCCAGGTTTCTAACTCGAACTCCTGAGCATACCCATATCCCAGCACCTTGACTCCAGGGAGGATAAGTCCTCTTTCTCTTCAATTCAGTCAAGTTTACACGTTTTAAAAGAAACTTTGCTAGGCTATTATTTGGGGCCGGGTGGGGGTGCAAGGTGACTGGAAACAGACCAACCATGGCTTCCTTAGCCTGAGGTCACTAAAAATGGCCAGTCTGCGGCCTGCTCTCCCTCCCGCTATCTGTAATAGCGGTGTGGCTACAACAGCGCAGGGAAGCACACAGCCAGGCATCCCGGGTTCGAATCCTGATGCCAGCACTCAGTGCCTGTGCTTATTAGGTTAGATTAATCCACCTCTCTGAGCCTCAGTTTCTTAATCTGTAAAAAGAGATTAATAATACTTCCCTCACTGGGTAACTACGAAAATGAAGCGAGAGACTTTATTAAGAGCACCAAGTACAGTCTGTGGCATGGAACAGGTGCTTAATCAATGTTAGTCTTCTTCCCTTCCCCTGAAGCACCCCCTAGCAGGTGTTGATCAGAGCAACCCTCCCTGATGGATGCCAGGGATGACTGCACAGCATTATGAACGTATTTAATACCACAAACTGTACACTTAAAAATGGTTAGGATTGTACATTTTAGTGTCTTACCACCATAAAAAACAAACAAACAAACAAAAAACAGAAAAGTCGGCGAGGTGGCTCACACCTGTAATCCAGCTCTTTCGGAGGCTGAGGCGGGTGGATCACCTGAGGTCAGGAGTTCGAGACCAGCCTGGCCAACATGTTAAAACCCCATCTCTACTAAAAATACAAAAATTAGCCAGGCTTGGTGGCGCATGCCTATAATCCCAGCTACTCGGGAGGCTGAGGCAGGTGAATCCCTCGAATCCAGAGGTTGCAGTGAGCCGAGATTGTGCCACCGCACTCCAGTCTGTGCGACAAAGCGAGACTCCGTCTCAAAAAAACCAAAACCCAAATAAAAAAACCAAATTGGAGAAAATAGGACTATCATTTTAAAAAAAAAAAAGTATGTTTTTTCTTTCTTTTTTTTTTTTTTGAGACAGAATCTCGCTCTGTTGCCAGGTTGCAGTGTAGTGGCACCATCTCAGCTCACTGCAACCTCTGCCTCCCGGGTTCAAGCTATTCTCCTGCCTCAGCCTCCCGAGTAGCTGGGACTACAGGCATGCCCCATCACGCCCAGCTAATTTTTGTATTTTTAGTAGAGACAGGGTTTCACCATTTGGGCCAGGATGGTCTTGATCTCTTGACCTTGTGATCCTCCCACCTTGGCCTCCCAAAGTGCTGGGATTACAGGCGTGAGCTACCAACCTCGGCCTGTTTTTTCTATGTAAGGATAACGTTCACCTGTATTGCAAAGGTAGGTTATCATTTCAGTGCTGGTATAGGACCAGAAACAGAAAAACATTCCCTCCACAACAAATGTAAAATGGCTGTGTTGGGTAAACAACTATTAAATCCAGGAGACAGAAATTGGCCATCTTTCAATATTTGTAACAAAAATAAAACTGTTTCTTTACTTTTCCCCCCAATCTTAATAAATTTTTACTCTAACAACGACAACAAAAAAAGCTCGCCCACCCCTGTGGCTGGGCTACCCCCTGCCTGCCTGGGCCTCACGTCTCAGCACAACTGTCGCCCTGCAGTGCCACCTGCTGGCCAAGATGCTCCACAAACTGCACCCAGCTGCGGAGAGGCAAAGGGTTCCTGTCAGCTTCCCCAGTTCCCTTAGGGATGGTGCAGCCCTCGCTGGCCAGGCATGGGGTTCCAGAACAGTCCACTGGAGTCAGGAAGAATCTGGGGCTGGGACTGGTGAGGAAGGGCGGCGGGGGGTGGCAGCCCTAACCTCATATCTCATCTACCCCCACATCCCTGGACTCACCGGCACAGGTGGGACAGCAGTGCTGGGGCCCAGGGGGCAGGAGCTGGCTGGGGGGGCAGCCCACCAGGCTGGGACACTGCCGCCGGTGACAGCGAAGGCTGGGAGGCCCCTCAGGCTGTGGCTACAAGAATGAGTGAGCAGCGGTGGGTCCTGGGCCACGAAAACCCAGAGCTGCCCTTGGCCGGGACTTCCGGCCCCTCCCTCTGCCTGCTGCAGCCTCTTCCGGGACATGTCTTGGGCCCTGAACTCAAGGCTGAAGAGAGACTCAGTGTCTTCTAGACGTGCTCCTCACCCCATGCCCTAGTCTCTGAGATGATGTCTCCTTCTCCTTTAAGTCACTTGGGCCTGAGCCCTCATGTGACCTTTGATCCTCCGGCAGGCTCATGCCATCCTCCTCCCCAGGCCCATGGCTTAGTACCCTGACCTGTGATGTCATTTGCCTGCTCCAAGCCCTTCCATGGCCTTGCAAATAAAATCTCCACAATATGACCCCTAGCCACGTCCCAGGTGGCTCTCCGGCCATACACACCCGCCCTGCACTGCAGCCAGGGGGGCCACCTACGGCCTCCTGCACACTTGGAACCTGCACTCCTTGTCTAAACCCAGACCTCCTGGCCCTGTTGGCCCCAACCCTGCCTTGTCTCCTGGCCACAGGGATACACTCCTTTGGCCCCCAGAGTGCCTGCTCCATGCAGTGACCAGCTTGGCTGGGCCTCATCCCATGCTGCCCACTCCCCGCCACCTCGAGGTGCCCCAGCCCCACCACTGTGCCCTCACCTACCTGGCAGATGCACACTTCACAGGGGTCTGCCCCAGGCTGGAAGCTCTCCCCGGGCTCGTACTTCCGGCCCTCATGCTCACAGTCTTTGGGGTGGAGTGAGAGCAGAACGGGACCAGGGGTCCTTCAGGCTGGCAGCGAGGCAGGGGTGGAGTCCTCTATCTCCAGCCTCCCCCTGACCCCAGGGAGTGGAGTGTGCACAAGGACAGAGGCCACTTCTCCAACTGCCTGTCTCTGCCACCCGGCCCAGCAGCGGCAGGGAGGTGTGGGCCCAGGGCTCCCTCCTCGCCTTTCCCCTCCCGCCCCAGGCTTCCAGTACCAGAGCATTGAGGACAGCAGTCATGGGGCCCCTGGCGGGGCTGGGCGCAAGAGCTGATGCACTGGATGCGTGCACAGGTGACGACACCCTCGTGACACACACAGGAGGAGCAGGCACTGTCGGGGGGCACCCATCTACTGCCTTCGGGGTGCTCTTCCCCATGAGCCAGGCAGCCTGTGGTGCAAAGTGGGCAGGGACAAGCTCGGAGGTTGAGATCTGGACATCTGCTCCTGGCCCCCACCCTCAGTGGTCAGCTAGGCACGTGGCGCCAGGAGTGAGTTTGCAGGGATATGGCGGGAAGGTGCGATGGGGCAGAACTCCTGTCTGTTGTGGAGGGGAAAGGCACTGGGAGGGGTTCAGAACACCTGGGTTCTAATCCTGTTCTGTTCCTACCTGCTCTCAAGACCAAGCTCCAGGCAGCAGGCACTGCCCAGTGCAGCCTGCACCGGCCACAGACCTGGCATGCAGCAGCTGTGTCATAAATGCATGTGGACCAGGTGAATGGCTCCATCGCTAACCATGGGCCCAAGGTAACTCACTCTCTCCGGGCCTCAGTCTCCTCATCTGTTAAATGGGGATTTCCTCTGTCCTGCCTCCCTCCCAGAGCAAGTGAAATGCTATGACAGTTCTGTGGTTCTGTAGAAACACCACCACACTGGGCAGGGTGTGGGACGAGGGGGCAGTGGGCAGGCTAAGAAAGGCTCAAGTTCAGAGCCAGATGGTCCAAGTGTCCATCTTGACTCTGCCACCTTCTCTACCTCTCTGTACCTCCACTTTCTCATCTGTAAAATAGGAGGACTAAGAGTGCTTATCTGGTAAGGTTGTTGTGCTGATTAAATGAGATAATACACGTAAAGTGCTCAGGGCCTGGCACATGCTACCTGCTCACTGAATGTCAGGTATCTTGATGATGATGGTGATGATGATGATGATGATGAATGGGGTGTGGTTAGGAAGAGGGGCAGCTTTTTGTTTTATTTTTTAGACAGAGTCTTCTTTGTTGCCCAGGCTGGAGCACAGTGGTGCAAATGCAGCTCACTGCAGCCTCAAACTCCTGGGTTCAAGTGATCCTCCCACCTTGGCCTCCCAAAGTGCTGGGATTGCAAATGTGAGCCGCTGCACCCAGCCCAAGACAGGCAGCTTTGAGGGAACTCTAACCAGCACCTGGAAGAGGGATGGTCTGGGCAGTCCGGGACAGGGAGAGGTAGGAGAAGCTGAAGGTGGCAAGGGTGTATGCAAGGGCCAGTTGTTGGGGCAGGGAGGTGGGAGAAGAGCTGGCTGAGGGGAGGGAGGTGGGGTGGACAGAGGGACACAGGGCCAAGGGGCTGAAGCAAGGGGTAGGGCTAGAGGCGGCCATACCTCTGCAGCGAGGGCAGCAGCTCCCCCGCTCGGTGACCTGGAGCTTGCAGGGAAGGGGTGGGCACTGCAGCCGCACACAGCTGACCTGGCCAGCCTGTAGGAGATGCAGGGACACTGGCTCGCTGCCTAGACTGGGGCCCAGAGGTGCTATGGTCCAGCTGTCACTCCACACCCCCCACCTCCTGCTATACCTGACAGCGACACCACTCACAGCTGCCTGCTGGTCCCTCAAACTCCTCCCCGTCCTGGTGCTCCCGGCCCTGAGAGACACAGCCTGTGGGGGACACACCTCCTGGGTGGGGGGCCTGTGCCACCCTGCCCTGCTCGGCCCAGCCTTGGGCCTGGCAGGAAGGGAAGGGGGAGGGAGAGGCGGGGAAGGGCATGGGGGCCGCGCATGAGGAAGGCAGCTCACTGTGGCAAACAGGGCAGAAGCAGGGGCCTGGAGAGGGGTGGGGGCAGAGAGCTGGGGGACATGGCTTCTTCTGGCAGCGCATGGAACCTTCCTGGGGGAGAGAGGCCCGTCACACCCTCAACTGGACTGCACATTTCCCCAGGGCTGGAGCCCCTACTGAGCCTGCAGGGGCCCAAACACCCTCCCTTGGCCCGGGACACCTGAGCCCAGTCCTGTCCCATGAGATGTGAAGGGCAGAGCGTAGCCCTTGCCACCTGAGTGGAGGAGACAGCCTCTTCCTGGCCAGAGAGGAGTATCAAGGGAGGAAAGGTTACCAAGGTCCTAAAGGGGCTGCCTCACCTGGCAGGTGCAGAGGGAGCAGGTAGGGTCAAGTGGGTCAGGAAGGGTCTCTCCGGAGGCAGCAGTGACGCCATGGTAGCGGCATCCTGGCAGAGCGGGGAGTCCAACAGAAGAGCTGCCATCAACAGAACCTCCACTGTCACACACACACACAGCCCCTCCCCCTCCACGCATACACACACAGCCACAGCCAGACACACACACAGCCACACACACACATACACATACCCACATACACACACATACCCATATACACAGCCACACACACACATACACATACCCACATATACCCATATACACAGCCACACCCACCACCACATACACACACACAGCCACACACATACATACACGCATACACACACAGCAGGTGGGAGTGCAACAGAAAATCTGCCATCAACAGAACTGCCACTGTCACATACACACACAGCCCCTCCCCCTTCACACATACACACACAGCCACACCTACACCCCCACACACACATAGCCACACACACATACATACACAACCACACCCATATACATACAGCCACACACACACATACACACACATATACCCATATACACACACAGCCATAGACACACACAGCCACACCCACACCCTCATACACACACAGCCACACACACACACACACCCACATACACACATACCCATATACACACATAGCCACATACACACACACATACACACATACCCACCTATACACAGCCACACACATACACACAGCCACGCACATACACACCCACACACACAGCCATACAAACACATAGCCACACACACATCCCCACATACACAGACATGCACACACCCACACACAGAGACCCCCCCACGTACACGCCCACACACAGCCACACACACATACACACACACCCACATACACACACAGCCACACACACACACATCCCACATACACAGACACAAATACAGATACACACGCACATACCCACATACACACAGCTACAGCCATACACACACACACACACACACACACACACACACACACACACAGGGCCACACACATACACAGCCACACAAACACACATATACACACAGTCACACATACACACACAGATACACAGCCACACACACACAGCCACATACACAGACACACATACGGTCACACACACATGTACACAGACACGCACACAGACACACATACACTGTCACACACACAGAGCAACACACACACACAGATACACCCACACAGAGCAACACACACACACACACAGATACACCCAAACACACAGGCCAACACACACAGCCACACACAGATACACACATACACACACATATACACATGGCCACACACACACAGAGCAACACACACACAGATACACAGATACACCCACACAGGCCAACACACAGCCACACACAGATACACACATACACACATACAGCAACACATACATACACACATATACACATGGCCACACACACAGCCAGACACACACACACACACATGCATACACACAGACACACACATACACAGCCACACACACACAGAGCCACACATACACACACACATACATACAAACACACAGCCGTGCCCGGGACCTCTATCAAAGGTGAGGGAGTCGGAGAGTGAGAGAAAAGTATGGTGGAGCGGCAGGCAGTGGGAGGGCTGGGAGGAAAGTGGAATCGGTGAGAAAGGCACCCCGGGAGCCCCAGCAGGGGGAATGGAAGGGCAGGTGTGGCTCTACCCTGGCAGGTCGGGCAGCAGTGCCCAGAGGGGATGAGTGGGTGGCTGCAGCCCAGAGGCTCACAGGGCCAGCGGCCGCAGGTCACGAAGCCTCCAAGGCAGGTACACAGGTTGCAGGGTTCTCGGGGGTCTGGGAACTCCTGGTTACTCAGGTAGGACTCCCCCAGGTACTCACAGCCTTTCAAAGAGAGAGAGGCCGAGGGGAGGGACAGAAAGGGATGAGAGGGCAGTGGTCATAGGCTCTGAGCTTGGGCCTGTTATGCATCCAAGATCTCAAAGATCTAGCTTGGGGGCTGGGGGGTCACAGGCCAAGCCCAGGGGGCAAAGCAGCCGTGAGGGGGGCGGGGTTTGGATTGGCCAAAAGGCAAACTTTCTCCCCTTTATCCTGCAAAAAACCTTCCTGTTTAATTTGTAGAAAAACACCCACAAGGAATCTGCTGCCCCTGGGGTTAAATACTCAGCAGGCCATTGCCAGAGGCACCAGTTTCCCAACCCGGAGAGCTGGGAGTAGCCCCAGCTGACTCAGGTGGTGTGGACCCAAGGTAGCGCCTTTCCCACGCTCTTCCGAGCCCACTGATGAATCCAGGAAGGGGTGGGGTCCCAGGGTGGTGGCAGCCTGCTCTTGGCACCTCTGCCATTTGCTCACCTCCCTTTTTAAAAAAGAGGGGTGAATTTCAGGCTCAAAGCCTTAGTGGGCAAAAGTATCTGACAAGGATTTAACAACATTATAATTTTAATTACATTCATTTTTATGGTAATGTGGTTCTGGCAAGTCTAATTTTCCACTCACAGTGTGATATAAAACTCCTTTCTAAATCAATTTAAATTAATAAGTGAGTTAATTGGAAGGCAAATAGTAAATAAAATTACAGTTGGTAAGGGCAAGTGGCCAAAATGGCCAAGATCGCACAAGAGTGAGGGAAGACGGGGGACTGGGGGACTGGGTCTTTTTACAAGAGCCAAATTTAGGCCCAGAGAGGCTATGTAACTTGCCCAAGACCACACGGCAAATAGCAACAGAGGCAGGAGAAGATCCAGGCTTTAGTCTCAGGCTTTTTTTTTTTTTTTTTTTTGAGACAAGGTCTCACTCTGTCACCCAGCCTGGAGTGCAGTGGCGAAAACACGGTTCACTGTAGCCTCAAAATCCTGGGCAATCCTCCCACCTCAGCCTCCGGAGTAGATGGAACTACAAGAGGCACCAGGACCAGCTGATTTTAAATTTTTTGTGTAGAGACAAGATCTCTCTATGTTGCCCAGGCTGGTCTTGAACTCCTGGGCTCAAGCGATCCTCCTGCCTCAGCCTCCCAAATTGTTGGGGTCACAGGCTTCAGCTATGGCTCCCAGCCTCAGGGCTTTTTCTTACTGTAATAAATATTTTAGATCCACCCTAGGGCAGTAAAGATTATTCTGACCCAGCCCTCTGGTCCCCCGCATCCCACCCCGGCAGCTCCCTATCCCATGACCCTCACCATCACAGTCAGGGCAGCAGTCGCCCCTGGCAGGGAAGGGGCACAGTGCAGGGGCACATGCCTTGGGCTCGCAGCTCACGCTGCCCTCCCAGCAAAGGCAGAGGTGGCAGGCAGCAGTGGGCGATGGGAAGCGCTCCCCGCTGGCAAACTCCTTCCTCTGGTACAGGCAGCCTGGGGAGAAGGGCAGGGGCTGGGGGGCCGTGGGGACTGGAGGGCTGTGGGGACTTGGTGGTCGTGGGATTGAGGGGCGTGGAGGATGGGTGTCGTGGGGGCCGTGGGGGCTGGGGGTCGTGGGGGCTGGGGGTCCGTGAGGGCGGGGAGGCCGTGGGCTCCGTGGAGGCTGAGGTCCGTGGAGGATGGGTGTCGTGGGGGGCTGGGGCCGTGGGGGATGGAGGGCCGTGCCGGCTGGCTCCCAGGCCGTGCTGACCGGACACTACATTCCTAACAAGATCCCCGACGTGGGCGGAGCGGGCCTGGAGGAAGGGGACTGGGCAGGGCGCTCCGGGGCGGGGCGGCAGGACGCGGGTGGCCGGGAGGGGCACCGCCAGGGCGTTACCGTCACAGGAGGGGCAGCAAAGCCCCTGGCGCGGGTGCGCGCAGGGCGCGGGCGGGCAGGGCAGCCGCTGGCAGGACACGGAGCCGTCGAGGCAGAGGCAGCGGCGGCAGGGATCGCCGGGCGGGGAGAAGTACTCCTGGTGGCGGGCGGGGGCCGCGCCGGGCCGTGGGCAGCCGGCGGAGGCTGGGGCGGCTGCGGCGAGAGAGCGCATCAAAGGGGCCCAGGAACAGGCCTCCGAGGGGACCCCCAGGGAGGAGCAGCCGAGGGGTGCGGCCCCTACCTGGGCACTGCGGGCAGCACTCTCCCGGCAGGAGGACAGGCTCTGGACAGGGCAGCGGCGCGCAGCGGCGGGCCAGGCACTGCACGTTGCCGCTCTACGGACCGACAGACGCACCACGGGTCAGTGGGTTAGTTGGGGGAGGCCGAGGAGACCCCTCCCACCCAGTGCCACCAGGTCCCACCCCTCCCACCTGGGCGGGCCTCTCCTGGCCTCTGCAAGTCCTGCCTCCACTCCCCTGGGCTCCTCCCACCCAGGTGCAGACTCACCAGACAGCGACACAGACGGCAGGGGTCAGAGGGGTGGGGGAAGTCCGCTCCGCTGGGGTACTCTTTCCCGCCAAAGGCACAGCCTGGGGGAGGGAGCGGCTATAGCCTGGGAGAGGGCGACTGCCCCAGGGCGTGCTGCCTTCCGAGGGCCACGCCATCCCATCCCAGAAGGCCGCCGTGACCCGCCCATCTCACCGCTGCAGTCGTTCGGGCAGCAGGTCCCAGGCAGCGGATGGGCACAGGGGGCCCTGGGGCAGGCGCGAGGCTGGCAGTGGGCATGACCTTCCTGGCATCGGCACTCCTGGCAGGGGTCTCGGGGGTGGGAGAAGCTCTCGCCGTCCACAAACACCTCTTCCTCCAGGATGCAGTCTGGGCAGTGGACGGTGGGGGCAGGTATGAGGGCAAAGCCTGACAGTCCCTCCAGCCCTGGAGTCCAGAGCCGCCACGCAAGTACCCACTTGGAAGGTGACTCGAGGGGAAAGAGGAGGAAGTGGCCATGTGCACAGGCATGTGTATCGTTGTGAGCACACACGAGTGTGTGCGCGCATTGGGGGTCATTCACCTGCAGGCAGATGTGTGTCTCTGAGGGGAAGAAGGGGAGTGCTTACACACGTGTGTACCTGTGTTTGACACACGCCCTCACACAGACTCTCTATGCGGGCAGGGACGTGTCCCATGCATCCCAGCACCCGGCCTCCTACGTGGCAGGCTCAAGTGCCTGCTCATGAACCTGTGTTATCCAGGTAGATACATGGGTTTACCTGGGGGGTAGGGGGGTGGGGGCCCTAGCGTGGTGGTGGTGGGGTGGGCAGTAGTTACTAGAAGAGGAAATGGAGCATGGGAGGAGAGGGTGGTGTAGGTACAGGCAGGAATAAACAAATCTCTCTACTCTCCCTCCCACCCACACCCCGTGAGTTCCAGAGAGTTCTAAGCTCTGAAACAAGACTGAAACCATTCAGAAGGCCATTGCTTTCTAAGGTATCTGTTGGGCCCATGGGGCTGTGGGACAGCAGCCTCTGGGGCCCTGATTCCCTCAGGCCCAGTGAGTGCCCACATACCTGGGCACCTGGGGCAACACTGGCCTGGTCCACTCTGGGGCCTGGCACAGGTCGTGGGAGGGCAGTCAACCAAGGAGCATGTCACAGTTCCATCCTGCGAAAGAGCAGGGGAGAGAGCAATCGGGGCATGCCCAGGAGGGGCTCAGCAGGGCAGCAGCAAGGCTGGGCAGCTACCTGACAGTGGCAGGCATGGCAAGGGCTGTCTGCATCCGTGAAGTTCTGCCCATTGGCATACACTTGGCTGTGGTAGGTGCAGCTGTCACAGCTGGGGCAGCAGGCACCTGGGTGGGGCAGGCTGGTCAGGGTGAGCTGGGTAATGCAGGGGAAGAAAGCCAGGATCAGCCCAGGCACTCACCAGGGGGCTGGGTGGGGTGCTGGCAGGGGGCTGGGGGGCAGAGCACAGCCCCACACTCGGGTACCCCATCTTGACAGACGCAGGCGGTGCAGGGCCGACCATCAGGCTCCCACTGGACTCCCTCAGCAAACTCCTCTCCATCCAGCTCACAGGCTGTAGTAAGGGGGCTGTCACATGGCAGCCTGCACACCTCCCACCCATCCCTGTCCTTCCCAGGACACAGGGACCCCACCTTCGCCATCCCCACTGACACTGTAGAATGGCTAGTGGACTTAGCAACCCGTACCCCGTCCTGGGAAGGAGCACCCTCCTTCTGCAGCCCTCAGAGGCAGCGCCCATAGCAGCTGCTCCTCCCCCCTCACACACACCTGGGCAGAGCTGGAGGCCAGAGGCAGGCAGGGCACAGGGGGTGACTGGGCACTCCTGCTCCTCACAGGAGACCTCGCCAGCCTAGGAGGGAAGCAGGTGAGACACCCTGAAGGAATGAGGCAGATCTGGGTGTGAGCGGAGGGACCGCCTACCTGGCAGGAGCAGCGGACACAGAGGCCCCGCTCTTGGAGTCTGAAGGTCTCCTGGCTCTGATACTGGTGTCCCTGGTACTCACAGCCTGGATGGGATGACAGGGGCGTGGGGGTATAGGGCTGGAGGCAGAGGGGAAGCTTCATGTCACCCTGAGGTGTCCAACCCCCACCCTGACAAAGAAGACCCAGCTGAGTTCTCCAGGGCGCCCTGCCAGCAGCCCCCTGCCCCCCCACAGCTATGCCACAGAAGCGCAGGCCCCAGCATGGTGCCAGTTTGCCATGAGAAGGTGTGGTGAGGACTCACTTTGGGAACAGGGGAACAGGGGAACAGGGGCTTAGGTCCAAGAGAAGCAAATCCCCCACACCTACAGCCTCTCTACAGCCAAGGCCTGCCCCTCCCGCAGAGACCCCGGCCCCCACTCACCATCGCAGACAGGGCAGCACTGCCCAGGGATCCTGCCTGGGTGTCTGCAGGGCACTGGCGGGCAGGGCAGAGGCTCACACTGGACACTCCCATTCTGCCAACAGGGCCTGGTCAGCACGCCAGAGGCAGGCCCCGGAGCCAGGCCCTCCCCGCCAGGCAGCCACACTCACAGCACAGCGGCAGTGTGAGCAGGGGTCCCCTGAGCCCACAGGCTCCCCGCTGCGGTGCTCCCGCCCGTTTAGGAAACAGCCTGTTGGGAAGGGGGGCCTTAGATGTTCCTCAGGGGCCCCTCCCCGCCGTCTCCTGGCCTTCATGGGCCCCCGAGCAGGGCCACCCATCAGTTTTCTCCAGGTTGCCCACCATGGTCAGGTCCCTGCCCTACCCACCGACTCACCATCGCACACAGGGCAGCAGGTGCCTGGGAGGGGCCAGGCTGGGTATGGACACAGGCTGGCACATTCTCGCTGGCGGCACTGGATGTGACCTTCCTGGTGGGGAGAATGAACAGGGGAAGGGGCCGACAGGGCTCAACTGAGAGGTGGAAATGGCATTAGAATCCCAGCTATCCACTTATTAGATGTGTTTACGGGTTGAATTGTGTGTCCCCGCCCCCAAATCCATATGTTGAACTCCTCATCCCCAGCACCTCAGCCTGTTACACTATTTGGAAACAGGGTCATTGCAGATGTAATTAGTTAAGATGAGGTCATACTGGAGCAGGATGGGTCCCTAATCCAATATAACTAGTATCTTTTTTTTGAGATGATAAAAAAGACTTGCTGATAAAACAAGTTGCAGGTTTGCAGGTTGCAGGTTGAGATGGAGTTTCGCTCTTGTTGCCCAGGCTGGAATGCAATGGTGTGATCTCAGCTCACTGTAACCTCCACCTCCTGGGTTCAAGCGATTCTCCTGCCTCAGCCTCCCAAGTAGCTGGGATTACAGGCACGCACCACCACGCCCAGCTAATTTTTTATATTTTTAGTAGAGATGGGGTTTCACCATGTTGGCCAGGCTGGTCTCAAACTCCTGGCCTCAGGTGATCCACCTGTCTTGGTCTCCCAAAGTGCTGGGTTTACAGGTGTGAGCCACTGTTCCAGGCAATATCCTTCTAAAAAGGGGAAATTCACACACAGACACACACAGGGAGAACGGTATGGAAAAGAGAAGGCAGAGGTTCAGGTGCTGCAGAAGCCAAGGAATGCCAGAGATCACCAGCAAATCACCAGAAGCGAGGGCAGAGGCTGGAGCAGATTCCTCCTCACAGTCCCAGAAGGAACCCTCCCACACCTTGATCTCACACTTCTGGCCTCCAGAACTGTGAGAGAATATATTTACGTTGTTCAAGACACCCAGTATGCACTTATGCACTTTGTTACAGCAGCCCAGGAAACTCATACAGATACATAAACTAGCATGTCACTTAAGCTCTCTGTGACTCAGTTTACTCGTCTGAAAAAAAATGGACCTGAAAAAATAGTCCTGTTCTCATAGGCTTGTTGTGGGATGAAAGGAAACAAGGGGTCTGGTGTGGCATCTACCTCTAGAAGCTGGTACTTAGCATGGTGGCTACTGCCACTACCCCATGGCCTGACCCCAAAAGACCCCATGCCTTGAATTCACACCCACATCACTGGGCTCACTGCCTCCAGCCCCATCAGGGTCTGAGCAGCCAATGACTTCTCATGGGTGGGGAGAGGGAGGACGTGGTTGTGTCAGAGGCGTTTGAACCAAAGCAACTCCATCTTGAATAGGGGCTAGGTAAAATGAGGCTGAGACCTACTGGGCTGTATTCCCGGATGGTTAGGCATTCTAAGTCACAGGATGACAAAAGAGGTCGGCACAAAATACAGATCATAAAGACCTTGCTGATAGAACAGGTTGCAGCCAAAACCCACCAAAACCAAGATGGCAATGAGAGTGACCTCTGGTCGTCCTCACTGCTACACTCCCATCAGTGCCAAGACAGTTTACAAATGCCATGGCAATGTCAGGAAGTTACCCTATGTGGTCTAGAAGGGGGCATCATGAATAATCCACCCCTTGTTTAGCATATCATCAATAAATAACCATAAAAATGGGCAACCAGCAGCCCTCAGGGCTGCTCTGTCTATGGAGTAGCCATTCTTTTACTCCTTTACTTTCCTAATAAACTTGCTTTCACTTTATAGACTCACCCTGAATTTTTTCTTGTGCAAGATCCAAGAACCCTTTCTTGGGGTCTGGATCAGGACTCCTTTCCTGTAACATCTTTCTGGCGACCACTGAAGGGATGATAGTGCGGAAACCCCCGACCCAAAGGCTAATTTTTGGTAAGTGGTGGGGTCTGGTAACATCTTTCTGGTGAGCCATGGAAGGGAGAATACTGAAGAAACCCCCCGACCAGAAGGAAATAGGCTGCAGCACTGACTGGCGGACTGTGGGTAAGTGGGGTGCATATACCCGGGTAAATAATGGGATTGGGTTAGAGGCCCAATTTAGGGGAGTTAGAGGCCTCTCTTAATAAAAGGCAAGGATGCTTGATGGACCTTGGGATAGAGGCCCAACTGGGGAGGGTTACAGTCCCTTCTAATATTTAGAGGGTTAGAGGCCCCTCTGGGTAAAATCCCTCCCGGTTAAGAATGGGTTTGGCACTACGGGATGTTAACTGCTATTCTCTTGGGATTAATCTGCCTTGTACTCTTTGCTGACGGCTATGGGTGACAGGATTAGGCAAGTACAGGATCATGGGACATGCGGAGCTTTTTCCTCCCTAAAAGGGAAAACTTAAGAGCTAATAGGACTGCCAAAAAAGATCCCTCCGTGGCCGGTCGCGGTGGCTCACACCTGTAATCCCAGCACTTTGGGAGGCCGAGGAGGGTGGATCACGAGGTCAAGAGATTGAGACCATCCTGGCCAACACGGTGAAACTCCGTCTCTACTAAAAATACAAAAATTAGCTGGGCGTGGTGGCACACGCCTGTAGTCCCAGCTACTTGGGAGGCTGAGGCAGGAGAATCACTTGAAACCGGGAGGCAGAAGTTGCAGTGAGCTGAGATGGCGCCATTTCACTCCAGCCTGGCGACAGAGCAAGACTCCATCTCAAAAGAAAAAAAAAAAAAAAAAAAAAAAATTCCCTTCTCTACCGATACACAGCTACCCAAACTTTTGAGCAATAGGTGGGTCTTTCTCTGGCCTCCCTGAGCACTTTGCCTTTCCCACTCTGCCTCAGGCAATGTGTCCCCCTGTGCCCTCCACTGCAAGCTGGGTGAATGAATAGTAATAATCACTGTTTATTTCCTCTGCAAACTTTTGATTAATGGAAAAGAAGAATGTGTGAGCTAGTCTTAAGCTATAGTGAATCTGGTATGCTTTGTGTGTCTTTCTGTATTGTTCTGTCATAAAGAAAGGTACCTTAGAATAGAACACAGGCTTAGGACACCTGTAAGCCTGCTTTGCAAGACAGCCCAGCAAACTTGTCAGTTACAAACTTTGCTGCAAGTCCCTGAAAAATAACTGGATAAGGTTTCCCTCGTCTTGTATGTCCTTGGGAACTTGACCTTGTAACCACATGGCAGTACTTTCTCTTGGTCTCTGCCATCACAATGGTGACTTGGGTTCAGGGTTCAGCTCACAACTTAGAGGATGAGTCCTTTATCTTCTTTCGTCTGTGTATTTATATGTGTTGTGTGTGTGATGTTTATATAGAAAAGAGCTTTAACTAATTGGTTTAATAAGAGCTTAAATATTTTGTCAGAAAAGTAAAAAGTCTAATGCCTTTTAGTTCATGTGACTTAAGTAATCTTTGGGAAATAAGGACAGTTTTAAAGATTATTGATAAAATAAAAATATCTTCAAAAATGTAGACATTTGGTCTAAATTATGCAGGTCAGATATTAGGTTTGCTAAATGCTTTAAGGTCATAACCTGCTTCTTTGACTTTTGAAAATTATCCAATTTATTTTGGAGCTTTAGATTCTAGATAAGGCCTGGGGACATGTGGAATTAGCCATGTCTCCTAGCTATGCAAAGAAGGTTATAAAGCAAAGAGATTTTATATAAGAAAGGATCTTGTGTGGTAAACTCTTGTCCTAAAGTAAAATGACTGGTTGTTTAAAAAGAGGAATGTTTAGGACAAGTCAGAAAGTCCCAAGCATATTGTAGATTGTCTGTGTGAGTCATGAAAGAATTCATGAAAGGGAATTTATGCAAGAAATGTTGTACAATTTAAAGGTTGTTAGGCCTCCTAAATGTGTCATAAAATGCCACTGTGACTATTTTTTTCTTTTTTTTTTTGAGACAGTCTCACTGTTTTCACCCAGGCTGGAGTGCAATGGTGCGATCTTGGCTCACTGCAACCTCTGCCTCCTGGGTTCAAGCCAGTCTCCTGCCTCAGCTTCCTGAGTAGGTGGAAGTATAGGCATGCACCAGCATGCCCAGCTAATTTTTGTATTTTTAGTAGAGATGGGGTTTCACCATGTTGCCCAGGCTGGTCTCAAACCACTGACCTCAAATGATCTGCCCACCTTGGCCTCCCAAAGTGCAGGGATTACAGGTGTGAACCACAGCACCCAGCCCCACTATGACTCTTAACTATACAACTTGCCTGCTTTACAGTTAGGTAAGGCCTGGGACATGTGGATTTTGCCACACCCCCTAGCTGTGCTGGAAAATGTCAGACCTTATTCTGCACTTCTGCCTGGTGTGTCCTAGGCTAGGCTCCACACCTAGTACATAGTTAAAATCCTGAACTTACCAAGGTTTTCACCAAAAGTAAAAGTTGCTAAGGATTAACACTGTAACATGTAATTGAGACTACTGAAAAAGCAGTTCTACATGCAAGGCATGTAAGAAAAGTAGAATGTGCTTTTGGTAAAAGATTATAAAAAGTCATGGGAATGTGGGTTTCTAGCCTAAGTTTAGAGAGTTAAAGGATTGTTTTAAGTTAGATAGAATAAAGCTGAAGGTTTGAGCAAGTTGTGGAAGGTTTGTGAAAAATTAATCTTGTAAAAGAAATTGTGTGTGAACATATTGGTTAAAGTTAAAGGGGTATTATTCAGTTTTTCTGTAAATTGAGCATTGGAATAAAAGTACAACAGGTTTTTCTTAAAGCAAAACCTGCTTGTAATCTGCTCTTTAACAAAAATTTGTAAAGGGTTATAAAACATTTATAAAAATCTTACCATAAACTGATTAAGAAATATATTTGTCTATAAGGTTTTATTAAGAATTGGGTTTGACATCAATAATGCACCCATGCAACAGTGACATTTGGCTTATTTGGTATAAAAGTCATATGGGAAGTATTGTCAAATATGAAATGGTATTTGGTTTTCTTTGGGCTGTATTTGTATAAATGTGTTACTGGTATGTGTTCCAAAATTATAAGAAACTCCTATAATGCTGATATGACTTAGTGTATGTTATTAATAATTATAATTGTTATGTGAAATTGTTATATGCCACAAGAGTAACCAAATTTCCTTATCAATTGTGGCTTTAATAGCGGCTGTCCTAAAACTTTTTGCCATCCACAAACAATTGTTGTCTTGTTTTAACCCTCTTTAAAAGGTGGTTTTATAACCAACTATAGGACTTCAACAGGTGCTCTTAAATGCAGGTTTTCTGATAACTTTGGAGATTGTGACATCAGAATAGAAGAAAAAACTTTCAGAACTCAGAGAGCTGAGCTGAAATGTTCATGAGTATCAAACAGAAGTTAACTGCATGGACTCTGACATTATCTATTTGACTTTTTGCTCAAAACATTGCTGATCCTTTGTTTTGTTTTTCATAGTCAAGGACACTTTTTCTGAGCTATTTACAGCTTTTGGCAATTGAGTAAAGTACACTCCTGTGAACAAAATTGGAGCATATTTATTTCTCTCTACCTAATTTATCCAGAATTTGGAAACTATTTGTGAGTATTCTTAATTTATGGCAATATAGCTATTTGCATGAGTGCAATAAGAATCTGTTCTCTTTTGTAACAGGACACAATTGGAGAAACTGGCTATTTTACCAAGGCTTCGACTGGAATGGCATACTTTCCCTTAAGGAATCAAATTTGACTTGTAGAGCCAATAAATGCCCCTTGGAGAAACCAGCCTCATACCTTGCCTACACAGTCTCTGTACAGGGTTTCTGACCTGTGGTAAGTAAAGAATGTCACTTTCTAACAGGCCCAGGAGCCCCAAGTTATCTTGGAACCTCAAAAGGAGAGGAATTTCCTCAACTCATAGGTATTTGAGGGCACAAACCCATGGCAAGGCTTGGCTCAAAAAAAAATCTTATCTGAGATTCTTTATGAAACAGAGTTCCATCAAAGCCAATTTCAAAGAGCTTATATAAAAAATAATTATTCTTGCGGCACTTTATACAAATAATCAGGCCAAATATAATAAAGCAAGTCAGTGTTACCATGATTAGTCTTTAGTAAAAATGGGAAACTAGAGACAGAAATATTATATTTTAAGAACTATGGTATACTTGTTATTAAATTCTAGTCTCAGCAGTTGTTTTTAAGTTTTTGCAATTTAGACTGACTGCTTGCTCCTGTGACCCAACCAGAGATCTCTGGCTGCTGCTCAAAAGAAACAAAAAGGACAAGTTATGTAAAAATCTGGAGTCAATATTCTAATTCTGGGCATGTACTGGAATCATCTAGCAACCCCATAACAGCTTGGTTCCAACAGTTGCCCAGTTCATGGAAAGCCTTCTGATTTAATTTACTTGAGATAATTTTACTGATTTTGCTTTACTCTTGTGGAATATATTTCTGTTGTACTCTTTGGGTAGGAATAAGGATAAGCTTACTCAATGTTTTCTTAAATTAAACTTTTATTAATCTTCCAGATATCAACTTTTGTTGGAACTCAGAGTTATGAATGGCCCTCGCCATGCTGATGCTTTCTGATTAAGCACCTCTGTACCCTGAACACAAGAGAGAGAGACCCTAACAGTTAGGCAGGAATATCATTGCCCCTATTCAGCCTGAAGAAATTACAAAAGATGGATTTTTGTCCCTCTGCACCCCTTAGGATCAAGGGTTCTCTTATAAAAGGGAGAGGGAAAATGTCAGAGGCATTTGAACCAGAGCAACTCCATCTTAAATAGGAGCTGGATAAAAATGAGGCTGAGACCTACTGGGCTGCATTCCCAGATGGTTAGGCATTCTAAGTCACAGGATGAGATAGGAGGTCAGCACAAGATATAGGTCATAAAGACCTTGCTGATAACACAGGTTGCAGTAAAGAAGCCAGCTAAATGCCACCAAAACCAAGATGGCGACGAGAGTGACCTCTGGTCGTCCTCACTGCTATACTCCCACCAGGGCCATGATAGTTTACAAATGCCATGGCAATGTCAGGAAGTTACCCTATATGGTCTAAAAAGGGGAGGCATGAATAATCCACTCCTTTTTTAGCATATCATCAAGAAATAACCATAAAAATGGGCAACCAGCAGCCCTCAGGGCTGCTCTGTCTATGGAGTAGCCATTCTTTTATTCCTCTACCTTCTTAATAAACTGCTTTCGGCTGGGCGTGGTGGCTCACGCCTGTAATCCCAGCACTGTGGGAGGCAGAGGGGGGCGGATCACGAGGTCAGGAGATCGAGACCATCCTGGCTAACACAGTGAAACCCTGTCTCTACTAAAAATACAAAAAATTAGCCAGGCGTGTTGGCGGGCTCCTGTAGTCCCAGCTACTCGGGATACGGAGGCAGGAGAATGGCGTGAACCTGGAAGGCGGAGCTTGCAGTGAGCCAAGATCACGCCACTGCACTCCAGCCTGGATGACAGAGCAAGACTCCGCCTCAAAAAAAAAAAATACATAAACTTGCTTTCACCTTACTCTATGGACTTGCCCTGAATTCTTTCTTGCGCGAGATCCAAGAATCCTCTTTTGGGGTCTGGATTGGGACCCCTTTCCTGTAACAATTGCAGTGGGGTTGGGTGCCCTGTAGCTTTCGCACAGAGTCCTTAGTCCTCAGCAAGCTGTCAGGAAGCTCCCATGAAACACAGCCCTCCTCAGGTGCCCCCACCTGGCCTTCACGGCTTACATGTCCCTACCTCCCCCAGGCTATTCCTTATATCTGGGGTACGTTCCCCTCTTTTTCCCTGCTCAAATCCTACTTACCCTTTGAGGCCTAAGTAAACACCACCCCTCCCATGAAGATGTTCTAGATCTGTGCTGCCCGGTAGAAATACAATGTTAACCACTTATGTCATTTTAAGTGCTCCAGCAAATGTTAATGTTTTTTAATTTTTTGAGACAAAGTCTTGCTATGTTGCCCAGGCTGATCTCAAACTCTTGGGCTCAAGTGATCCTCCTGCCTCAGCCTCCCAAGGTGCTGGGATCACAGTCATGAGCCACCATGCTCAGCCTCACAAATGTTTAAAAGTAAAACAAAACAGATGAAATTAATTTTAACAACATATTTCATTTGGTCCAATGTATCCAAACTGTTATTTCAACATGTAATCAACATATAATGGATTACTATTTTACATTCCCCTATTTCATAGGAAGTCTTTGAAATCTGGCATGTATTTTACACTTATGGCACACCTCATTTTGAACCTGGCCACATGTCAAGTGCTCGGTAGCCACAGGTAGTAGTGGCTGTGAATTGGACAGCACAGTTTTAGATGCCTCAGGTCAAACCGTGATTCCCCTACTCTGGAGCTTTTGCCGCTCGCCATATCCTGCCCGGTCTCCTTCTCTAACCTGTGAGCTCCTTGAGTTCATTCACTAACCCGGGCTGAGCACCTCTTGGGCTCAGAGCTGGGCACGCAGATGAGCTCTGCCCAGCCCCCGCCTGCACAGCCCCCAGCAGACAGCATCTAGGTCTTCTCCACTGGGTCCCCTCTCAAAACCTCTGCGAAGTACTCCATGGAATGAACAAATGAATACAGTGGGCCTGAGGGCAGGGAGGGGGACAGACCAGGAGCAGCCTCAGGACTCACCAGGCACCGGCAGATTCGGCAGGGGTCCCCAGGTGTTGTCCACTCTTGGCCATGTTCCCAGTGAGAGCCACCTTCTGTGCAGCCTAGGGTTGAGGGGTTGAGAAGAAGGAGGCCTGGTGGGAGCTGGCCTGGACCCCAGCCTCAGCCTGCCCACCCTCCTCGTCCACATGCCCTCTGAGGGCTCTCTCCCGAGCCAAGACTAGATGGGGTCAGATCTCTGCCTAAGATTCCCCAGTGGCTCCCAGTGCCCCAGGCAGGGTGAGGCCTCAGTTCCTTAGCCCGCCCTTTCTGGTCTTCCGTGGACAGAGCATAGCCACACCCATGTGCCCCACCTATCTCCGGCCCCTCATCACCTCTCACACCTTCCCAGCCAACATTGCACACTCACCCTCCGTGTCAGGGCCACGCCTGTGCTTGATTTCTCCCCTCTTCCTAGAAGGCTCACTGCCTTCCTCAGCCCTTCACCAAGCTAACTGCTCTTTATCCTTAAGGGCCACCTGGGGACCAGCTGCCTCCAGGACGCTTTCCCTCCTGTGCCCAGGCTGGCTTCGGTCTCCTTCCTCTGAATTCGCACACTAGCTGGTGCCTGCTTCTATTCCTGCCCTTGGCTGTTACAAGATTTTGCATTAGTGTATGACCCAGTGTCACACTCTAGTGGTCATCCCTGAGGGCTGACCCCATGTCTCATGATTGGGGAGCACAAAGTAGAAAGCAAACATTTATTAAGCTGCACTATGAGGCATGGAATATCATTATCTGCACCTTACACATGGGGAAATTGAGGAAGAGAGTCACATAAGCACTAGGTGACAATGGCAGAATTTGAGCTCAGGCATTCCATCTCCCCCATGGACCAAACCCACCGGAGGCCGGCAAGGTGGGCTCTGGAATTCAAGAAATGGCACGACAACCTACCTGTAGCTCTACCAGGGAGGGGCCAGGGGCTCTCACCTTGGCAGTTTGGGCAGCAGTGCCCAGGCCTCAGCACTGGCTCTGGGCAGGGGCTGGGCGGGCACTTCAGGGGCATGCAGTGAACTCGGCTCCTCTGTAAAGCACCAGTGGCTGTGAGGCTTCAGGTCTGGCTCCTGCAGAGGGCTGGGTGGGCGGGTGTTGGGCACCCTCGGAGGAGGGTGGCACAGGGCAGGGATGGAGGGAGAACCTAGCTGGCTCCACCTCTCGGGAGGCATGTGAGGGGGCTGGAGGAGTGGCAGGTAGGGCCCAGGGCAGGGCAGGTGTCCAGGGAGGAGCAGGGCCTGGACAGAGGGGACAGGTGGACTCACCAGGCAGGTGCACTGCAGACAAGGGTTGGAGCTGGACAGGAAGGTGCCCCCCTCCTCATAAAGCTGCCCCTCATAATCACAGCCTGGGAAGGTTGGCAGGATGACAAGTGGGTCACCAGGGAGCAGGGTGGGTGGACATCACTTGAGGTAAGGTATGACCCCAAGTAGGTACTGGACCCTTGGGGTTGAAGGGATGGCGGGGCAGGGCAGGAGGTCACTGGGCTGGCAGATAGGGCAGCACTCCCCAGGTGGGGTGCAGTTCTCCAAGCAGTTGAGCTCTGAACACGAGGGCCCCTGGCACCGCATGGCTCCTGCCTGCAGGGCAGACACTGAGCCAGCCCTCCCTTCCCCCACCATCCTCCCTCTTTCTCTCTCTCCTGCTCTCCCTCCTCGTCCCTTCCTGCTCCGTCCCTCTCCTTTGCCAGAGCTGGCTTACTCTGCAGGCCTAGCAGGCTTCAGCCCTGATGCCTGGGCAGTGGCAGTAGCAGCCCTGCCTAGCCCCCACATTTGGGCTTGGCATGGCCAGGCTGGCAGTCTGCCCAGCAGCAGGGATGTGGGTGGTGGCTGATTCCTTTACCTGGCAGGTGCAGATGACACAGGGCTCTGGATGCCATGTTTCCCCAACCCCGTGGCCCCGGGGCAGCCCAGAAAACCAGGCCCAGACCCCCAAGTAAGAGACCCAAAGGACTGGGTGCCACATTAAAGGGGCACCATTCACGTGACAGACATCAGAGACTTTGATATTTACTACCCCTTTCCAGCAGATGGCAGTAAAGTGTCCGACAGGCACATCATCAGCATGGTTCCATTATTTTACAACAGATGGAAGTAGTGTCTTGAGGAAAGGGTGCCTTTTAAAATTTCACCAAAGATATCATATAGGCTAGCAGTGGCCCTGAGGCACCACGTGCCCTGAAGAGTGTGTGTGTGTGTGTGTGTGGGGGGGGGGGGGGTCGGGGGTCTTTTCTTTGTGTGTCTTTTCTTTGAGATCCATCAACCCCCAAGATTTTAGTCCTCATCTCCAGCCAACACTCCAGGCTGCATTTCCAGACCCAACTGGTCTGAGTCCTTGTCCCACCTTTCTTATTACCAACTGAGACTCCTCTCTTGGAGGGGCTTCCAGATAAAATATAGGATGCCCAGTAAAATTTGAACTTCAGAAGAATAAGACATCAATTTTAGTATAAGAATGTCCCAAATATTGCATAGGATATACCTATACTAAAAACTTACATGCCGTTTATTGAAATTAAGATTTAACAAAGCATTCTAGACTTTCATTTACTAAATCTGGCAACACTATCACCTTATGAGCCAGTAACACCCCCCTGCATAGCCATGACCTCCTCTTCCTCCCAGCTCTCTTCATGTCCCCAGCACCACTGCTATCCTAGTGTCCCAAGCTCGGCCTCCACTATTCCAGGGGACCCAGCCAGTCATCGGCTCCTGCCCGTCCTTTAGAAATGTCCCCCTTTCTCCAGCCCACTGCCATCCCTGGCTCCATGCCTAGACAATTGCTGTCACAGCCCCGACGCCTCTGTCTGCATCTAGCCCTCACCAGGTGAATATTCCTCAAGCGCCCCCTTGACCATGCCACACGCTGCTTCAGCCTTCAATACCCCCCACTGCCCATAGAAAAAAGTCCTAATTGCATGGCTTACAGCAGCCTGTTCCCACTGGCCTTCCCACATGGACTTCCTGCAACCCACCTCTCTCCACCCTGTCCTTGTGCCCAGAGGAACCTCACGTACTCCTTCTCCTTCAGGTGAAACCCCACTTTCCCATGAAGACCCAGCTCAAAGGACCCATTGTCTGTAAAGGCCCCCTGACTGCCCAGCCTTGACGGGCTTCCCCTGCCTCCTCACCCTCCTCTGGTAAAATACACACTGCACTGCCTTCTACACCTCCTCTTAATCTGCTCATTGGGTCTTCAATCTTGTGGTAGCTTGGCTATGAACTTATCTTCTCAACTAGATTGGAGGCTCCCTGAGGGCAGGAAAAAGATTTTGTGCCTGTTTCCCCATGGTCTCTGGCTCAGTCCCCGGCCAGAGCCAGTATTTGCTGATTTGCGCATGGGTTCTGCACTCCCCTGGCCACTGTCAGAGTGAGTGGGTAGGCACCCCTGGGCATGTCCCAGACTCACTGAGGTGGCAGGCTGTGTCTGTGGGCCAGAGAAGGCATGCAGGAGGTGGGGCTGAGGCTGGCAGGAGGCTGACCTGGCTCACAGTGCGGGCAGCATGCTCCTGGCTCAGGGCAGGGTCCTCTTGGGCATGGCTTCTGGTTGCAAGTGATGGTACCTTCCTGTGGGAGCAGACTGAGGTGGCTGCACAGACATCAGAGCCCTGGAGGGCAGGGCCTCTGGAAGTAAAACCTCAGCCCAGGCTGGGACATGTCATAGGGGCAAGAGGATGAGTTGGCTCTGTGGATGTGGGCTACCCTCTGTGTAAAGGCAGAAAAGAGACATCCTGCCCCCACTCCCATCGTCTCCTGATGCTCTTAACCCTAGGAAACCATCTCTTCCAGGTGCCAGCACATTCCCCAGAGAGGGGAGATCCTAGGAAGAAGACCGAAGACTTTCTCAGGGAGGAAGGAGGAAGGAAAGACTGGGGGAAGGTGGATGTGGCACCTGGTGAGGGAGAATAGGCAGGCCAGGGGGTTCCGAAGTAGAAGATGGGCAGTGGAAGTGTGGGAGGTGATATAGGAGGACAAGCAACTATTAAGTTGGTGCAAAAGTAATTGCGGTTTTTGCCACTAAAAGTCATGTCAAAAACCGCAATTACTCTTGCACCAACCTAATACATTCTCTGCCCTCCATGCCACTGTTGGCCAGGTCTGAATTGAGTGGCCTGGGGACCCCCCAGTGTCCGTGGGCATTGAGCTCCTTTTCCTACTCGGAATCAACTGAAAGCCACCGTGGCAAGGTGTGGGAGTGGCAGGCAGAGCCCATTATGCGACATCTTGAGTGCCACACTGCAGTGACAGGTAGCTGAAGAGAGGCAGACAGGTGAGGGATATCCAGGTGGGTCCTGGGAGCTTACCAGACAGCGGCAGGTGGTGCAGGCATCTGGGGAGAAGGTCTCCCCGTTGCCGTAGGTCTGGCCATTTTGGCTGCAGCCTGAGGAGACAGCAGTGTCACTCAAGCACCCCATGCCATCTGCAGGTCTTTAGGTGGCCCCAGTGGGCGGATAGGGTGGCACTTACCCCTGCAATGGGGCAGGTGTGCTTGGGGGCCACAGCGAGCGGCCCCATCCTGGCAGACGCAGGCTGTGCAGGCGTCAGGCTCCCAGTGTGCCCCCTCGGGCCAGGCACGCCCCAGCCCCCAGCACTGGGGAGATGCAGGGTGGCACTCACAGGACTCCAGCTGCCTCACCCTCGTCTGCAGGTCCTTATTCTGGAGGAAGGAGATGGAATAGCAGGCACTGGCTCAGCTTCCCCCACCATCTCCAGTAGAGATGAGGGGTGTGAAAATGAGGCAGGATGAGAAAGAAGTTCGCCAATTCCAGAGCAGAGATGGGTCCCCCTCGGTCAGCATCCAGCTCGAACGATCACCATTCTCAGGGGGGCACGGGCCCCAATCTCTCCTTTGGACAAAATGGGGACCCAACCCTTGCCCCAAGAATTAAAGACATCTTTACCCATCCAAAATATTTTTGATGATGCCTTATATAGAATGCATTCCATAACATTCCCCAAATACATGGAGCAGTACGAAACACGAACTGACAAAACAAATAGCCTGGAGGTTCTTCATTTGCATGAAAGAATCAATGTTAAGAATTGTTCTGGCCAGGCCTGGTGGCTCACACCTGTAATCCCAGCACTTGGAGAGGCTGAGGCGGGCAGATCACCTAAGGTCAGGAGTTCGAGACCAGCCTGGCCAACGTGGTGAAATCCTATCTCTACTAAAAATACAAAAATTAGCCGGGCATGGTAGTGCACACTTGTAGTCCCAACTACTCAGGAGGCTGAAGCATAAGAATCACTTGAACCCAGGAGGCAGAGGTTGCAGGGAGCTGAGATTGTGCCACTGCACTCCAGCCTGGGTGACACATGGTGACTCCATCTCAAAAAAAAAAAAGAAAGAGAGAGAAAGAGAGAAGAAGGATGGAAGGAAGGAAGGAAAAGAAAGAAAGAAAAAAAAGAAAGGAAGGAAGGAAAGAAGAAAGGAAGAAAGAAAGAAAGAAAAAGAAAGAAAAAGAAAGAAAGAAAGAAAGAAAGAAAGAAAGAAAGAAAGAAAGAAAGAAAGAAAGAAAGAAAGAAAGAATTGTTCAGATAAGAGCTCTATTTTAGGCTCCCCCCTCCAAGCCTAACTCCTTCTCTCCCTCCCACTATGAGAAGCCCTCCCTACCCAATGCAAACCAGCCCTGTCTCCATGGTACCTGTTCTCTGAGCTCCATCACTGCAGCCTCCAGTCGCCCCAGCCACTCTCGCAGGGGGTGCCACTGCTCCTGGGAGTTCCCAGCAAGGACTGAGGAATGGGCAGGTGTCTGCTGCCCAGGGGGCTCCCTGGGGACAGCCCCACCTGAAGGGCACAAGAATCCCATGTGGGCCTGAGGGTGAGGGGCTGGCCTGGCCACATTTTCTGGGTTCTGTCTTCTGACCCACAGGGGAAGGGGGTCATCCTGTGCACCCTGCCCTCTCCAATTGCCCACCCACCATCCAGGGAAGGAGATGTGGTCTGTGAGGGCTGGGGAGTGAAAGCTGGAGGTGAGGGCATGGAAGAAGGGGAGGAAGTTCTGAGTGGACAGATGTGGCCCAGACCAGCTTCCCCCGCTTGTCTGGGTGAGCCACAGGGCCTCTGACCCACCAGGGGACACAGAGCAGTCTCTAGAGCAGGGCTTCCCTGCAGCCTGCCCCGGCTGATGTCCCCAGCCATGGTGAGCATGTCAGGATCATCCTGCCTTTCTTGGTCCAGGGGCTTGGCCAGAGGTGGCTGGGAAGCCGACATGTCATGCTGGGAGGGCCCGGAAGCCAGCACAGGCTGAAACGCAGGGGAAGGCCACAGACATGCGCCAGGCGGAGCTGCTTTCAGGGGCCTGGGGTCTGGCTGAGAGTCTTTTCAGGGAGAACATGAGCAGCCCCCATCCCCTGACTCTCTGCACCTGTCAGAAAGGCCACAACTTTTGGAGAATGTGCTCAGGGAAGGACAACTGCTCCCGCCCCCAACCCTGAGCACGGTTTTCCAGGCTTGTGACAGGGGTTCCTGGGGGCTCCCACATTGGGTGGGGTGGGCTTCAAAAGTGGCACTTGGCTGCATTTTCCGAAGGGTGTGAGAAAGGTGCTGGCAAGGCCCCTGCTAGCTTTGAACACACCAGATCCAGTGAAGACAGCCTGTCCCTGCTTCTAGAAGACACTATGTCCAGGAAGGAGGGACGGGGCACCTCTGAGCTCTGGCCTGGGGTTGGGGGCGGCCACTTTCACCTTTTCACTTTGATCCTTCTCCTGCAGCCCAGAAAGTAAAGGCAGGAGGGGAAGAGGCAGACATAGGTCCCTCCTCCAGGCAGGGATGGGCAGGGAAGTGGAGGGTCTGGAGCGGAGGCAATAGGAACAGAGAGAGGAGGAGGGAGAGGGATGGGTCTTTCCCACCATGGCAGCTCATTAGTGAGGCCAGGCCTGGAGTGGCTTAAAAGGGTTTCTCACAGACACTAGGCCTGTGAGACAGGGGAACAATGTCACCCACTGTCACCATCAAAGGCAGAGGGGATTCTAGGCTAAAATTGAACTTGCTTTGTCCCAAGTTCCCTGGCTTGGTTAATGCCATCCCACGTACCCAGTTACTTAAGTCAGAAAGCTGGGGCTCAGCTCCCCTATTTTGTTGCCTGAGTTGTCCCCTAATACATCCCCCGCTTCTCCTCTCTCCACCATCTCCATTCAGAAGGCTGAAGACAAAGCGTCCCTGCCTCCATCTGTGCCCCTTCTCTCCACTCGACCTTTCTGAATCACACAGCCGAAGTCTCCCAGGAGCAAGTCCCGCTGCGATGGATCACAAGCACCGCCCACCTTTCCAGCCCCGCTACTGCCGGCTCATATCAGGGATTCTAACTCAGTTCCCGCACCCTGGGCGAATACTGGCCCTCAAACCCCAGGTGCCCTTTCCCATCTCCGTCCCTGTACGGGGGATCCTGTCACCCGGAATGGCACCCGGTCTCAGTCCTTCCCAAGCACACAGAGGGCGGCCACGATGGGCGTCTCAGCATCTGAAACCTTCTACCCAATCTAGACTCCCGTGGGGCCTCATCCTGCTGCCCAGGGCCCCTCCTCCCAGGCCACCCCTCCAGTTCTGCTTAAGTAGGCAGGCAGGATATGGGAGCCCCGGAGAAGCTGAATCCTCTGGGACCCCTAGGTGAAGCTAGGGCCAGCCTCGCCTGGAGAGACCTGCAGAAAGAGCTCCGAGTGGCACAAACTTGGTTGGTCCCCAAGGAACTGTCCCGGGCTCCCCTCTTAGCCTCCCCTGGCCCCGTGCCGGCACCGAGCCCTCCATTCCCGCCTGTCCCGCTCCGGGGAGGGCCAGACACAGATGCAAAGTCAGCTTCCACAGCGGGCCCCTTTTCTCCCCCTCCTTCGTCAAGACAAATAATTAACTTCAGACTCCCAGATGCCAGGGCAGCCGCACTCTCTCCCGCCACCGGCTGCAGGAACGGCCCCCCTCTCCTGAACCCCCTGCTTTGGCCGTGGTCTTCCCCACCCTGCTCGCTCCCCCGACGGGGAGGACGGAGCTGGCCAGGGAGGCGCGCGAACCTCAGGCAGGGCTAAGAGCAGAGCCCCCGGCCCCTCTCGGCCCCCTCAGGCCGGGCTGATAGGAGGGAGGGGGTGCACCTGGCCGGACCCCAAGCCTCCTGCACCTGGACTCACCTTCCGCGCCCGCGGCCAGCACCAGGCCCCCGAGGTGCAGGAGAAGGGACAGCGCAGCGGCCCCGACCCCGGCCATGCTAGCTCCGCCTCGCTCGCCGTCTGTCGTCGCGGCTCAGCAGGCGCTGGGGAAGGCGGGGTGGGGACACACAGGCCGCTCCCACCCAGGCTTTGTTCAGGGAGGGCTCAAACCCCCCACCGCGCGCGCCTTTCCCATGGACACCTCCACCCGCCCCGGGCCCGGCCAGTCCTGACCCCAGAGAGCAGCTCCAGCTCGCAGGAAGCCCAACGAGGGTGCAGGCCTTGTCTCCGCTTAAGATCCAGGAGGAGACCCTGAAAAGAAAAGAAACCCAAGTCCACCCCTCTCGGGCTCCTGGACAGTCTCCCTGCCCTTTTAGGGTTACTTCATCACCCTGGGTTTCCAGATGGATTTTTCCTCTCTCTCACAAGTTTACAGAAGAAGCAGACTGAGCTGGGTTTAGATCCCTGCTCAGCCAATTCCATGTGGCCTTAGACCACTAACTTCTCTGTGCCTCAATTTCCCTATCTGTAAACTGGGGATCACCACATCTACTTTATAGACTTGCAGTGAGCATTAAGTGAGATTATATAAGAATTTAGAGTCGGTAGACAGATGGTAAATGCTCAGTAAATAACAAATAATAACAATAAGAACTCCTGATCTCTGAAATCATGGACGCGACCAGTGTATTCCTCTCTCCACCTATAAGTTTCTTTCCTGAACTCCACTCAACACCCCTACCCACCCCAGCAGTCGCAGGCTTGGCCCCAAATGCCAAGGCCGCCCTTCACTGGCTGGTCTCAGCCCCATTTCCCACTCCTGAGCTCAGGCCTGGCTGTGGGGTGAGGCTGGGTAGGGGGCAGGGCTGGGCCCTGGGCTCAGCAGGCAGAGGGGGCCAAAGGGAGGAAGTGAGGACAGCCGTCCCTGTGGGCCCACAGGCTGGGAAACTCCTCCTTGCAGCTGGGAAGCAGAGGGTTGGGTCTCACAGGCGAAGCTCACAGGCAAAAAGGAACATTGAGGGCGGAGCTGTGAACCCTTCCAAAGCTCTCCCTCCCTGCCATAAAGACCAGAAGTCGGAAGCCACCCCTCCCCCTAGACCAGGCAGGGACTGAGGTCTCCCCAGCCCACTCTCCACCAAGCTTAAAGCTTCAGTAAGGAGACGGCAGCTTCTCTGCCCCAGAGTCTGGGCCCATAGTGGACCTGAGCCTTTGCCACTGGGGGCAGGGAGGCTGCAATGCCACGCTAAGACCTGGCCTCAGTGCCTGGAGCTGGGGTCACAGAGGAAAGCCAGGGCCAGCCAGCCAGAAGAGGAACAAGGAAGCGGCAGCGCTATTCCTGGCAGGTTTAAGGAAGGTGGCTTTCATTGACCGGGTGCCTGTGGAAGGCAAGTCCTCTGAGGGGCTGGGTAGTGGGACGGTTCAGAGCACAGATTCTGGCAGAGTTGCCAGGGCACATCCTGGAGCTCTTGCTTTCTGCTCTGGGGCCTCTGGCTGGTCACTTCACTTTTGGTGGCTGATTTTTCTGAGCTGTGACTGGAGCTCTAACAGCACCCACCTCATGGAGTTTGGCACAGAGGTATGAGCAATTTTTACTTCCCTTATGAAGAATGGGGGCACCTCCATCCCCATTTTACAGAAAGAATCAGAGAGAATCAGGGTGAGCAGCTCTAAACCACACTAGGAGGATGCACAGGGCTTCCCTCGCCCCACAGTCCCCTTCCAGTCCCTCGTGTCTTAGCCTCTGCCCCTGAGCCTGGCTCCAGTCGGCCCTCATGTCACATTCCCAGGTAGGGACACTGTCCTGACACAGAAAAGGTCCTCCAACCCCTGGGGTGCAGTGGGGTGGGGAGGCTGGGCCTTCACTTCACCCCCAAGGCAGGTGTTTGTAGTGTCTGATTGTGTGTGTGTGTCTGGGTGTGGCACATTTGTGTGTGTGTGTGTGTGTGTAATGTGTGTTTGGCTGGAGGTGGGGGCTGAGGCTGGGGAGGCACTTTTGGGACTCAAGGGACCTTGACTTTGAAGGGGCTTCCAGGGACACTTTCGTCACCCCACTTGATGATAAGGATGTAGTCCCCTTTCTCCTTGACAGTGTAGGTGACATTGTACACCCGGTTCCCCATGTGCTTCACGTACACCTCCTCACAGGGGGTCTTGGGGCCGTGCACGCCCACCATCATCATGTTGGTGCCTGGAGAGGGAGGCAGAGGGACAGGCTCACACCAGGGAGTCCCCTACTGTGACCCACACCCTGCTCCCTGAAGGCTTCTTGCCCGCACCCCGGGAGACGCCCTCCCCCCGCCACCTGCCTGCTTTGCTGCAGTCCACGGTGAAGGAGTTCTTCTGGCCCACGAAGGCCTGGGATAGCCCAGGGCCCCGAGTCACCATCTTGCTGGCATCCGAGGAGAACTTGGGGATCTAGCTGTAGCTGGAGCCCCGGCTTGAGGAGGACTTGGTCACAGTCTCCACCAGAACTGTGGATGTTTCATGAAGGCTGTGGCCTCCGGACAGCCTCGGACCTGAGGGGCAGGTGGAGGGGGCACAAACCTAGTCAGAAGGGCTTCCTGTTCTTCCCCAGGCAGGGGACCCTTGGCCAGCACTGGCACCCTGTGGGACTCACTGCCTGCATTTGAGGCTCCCCCCCAAATTCCTGCAAGGGCCACTCTAGGAGCACAGCCCCATTCCCAGCCAGGGCCCTGAGATGCCAGCTCCAATTGGTGCTCCACCCTAGGGCTGGGGCCTCAGATGCTACGTCCCTCATCCTTGCAGGCTTTGTCTGGGAACTCAGGCTAACTCACAGGGTAAGAGCCACTTTACAAAGGAACACCCACCCAACTCATCCTACAGACAGCCTCAAGAGGGGAAGCTTGCTCAATACCGACTGTGTCTTCTTGGAGCGGAGGAATATGGGAAGCCAGGAGGGAAGAAAGTGGTGCTAGAGCCTGAGGAGCCAGCGCAGGCCAGAGCTGAAGGAGTGAGGGGCCACGATGGAGAGGAAGAATGGGATTTTTACATGATCATGCCCGACTCCACAGAACGTGTACTGTGTAGAGCCAGGCCCACCTCTAGCCCTGGTAAACTGACCATGATGTCTGGGGGCAGACTATGGCCTGGATGTGCGTGGCCACCGGAGCCCTCCAGGCTGGGCTGGGCTGCAGGCTGGGTGGACCTCCCCCAAACCGGCACTCACCAGTGACCTTGGCCTTGAAGGGGCTGCCCACGATGTGCTGGGGGCCACCGTACTTGACGGCAATGAGGTAGTTGCCAGGGGCCATGGGAGTGTCAGTGACCACATGGCCCTTCAGGACACTCCCTACAGTCCAGCTGCACCTTGGAGGGGCCATCAATGGTGACAGACAAGGTCCCTGAGCAGGTGTTCAGGGCGTTCACATGATCTGTGATGACACACCTGGGGGCCAGAGGTAGCAAGGCTGAGGGCAGGAAGGGCTTGTGGCCCAAGATGGGCTGGGCCTCAGCTCCCTGGGCAGCCTCTGTAGGGGGCTGCCACTGCCCCATGCCCAGCCTGGCCCCTGCCTGCCAGCCCAGCCTGGGGGCAGGAGGAACCAGGGTCCAGTGTGCAGTCCATGGCATGTACCTGCTCTGAGGGGCACGGGCCTAGCTGTGCTGGGTACCAGGCAAATGAGAGATGATATGCCCTGTCCTGGTTGAGGAAGGCAGAGCCCCACACTGTGTGAAGCAGGCTGAGGGCAGAAGGCAAGTGCCTGATGGGCTGTGTCAGCTGTGGGCGAATGAGCACTAAAATGTGGGAAGCTGAGTGTGGCTGGACTAACCTGGGAGAGCTTTGGGGAGGAGGTGGATCAATGGGGAGGACTGGAAGGGCTCTAGGGGAAAAGGAAATAAACTTGTTGGGGGAGCCCCAGACCTGGAATATGAGGAGGGGATGCACAAGGGCTCCCGACGGGCTGGTAAAATCTCACAGCCAACCTCAGGGCCCCAGTGGAGTCCCAGGCGACAGTCCCCTCACTCCAGGAGCTGCAAGGCTTTGGTACCAGGGGGCCACTAGGGGAGGAAGTGCCACAGCAGTCCTAGTAAGAGTGGCCAGACAGCAGGCGCCCTGCTGCCTCCAGGGTTGTTCTGGGTCACATGTCTCCTTGCAAACCCACACCCAGCTCAGGGAGAGGACAAAGGTTTTGCTGCATTGGGCCTGATCCTAAATCCCATCCCTCCAGGTGAGCTGCCCACACCCCAGGCCCTGCTGCTTGCCTGGTCCAAACAGGCTGAGGCTCTGGGGCAGCAGGTGCCCAGGAAGAAGCTTCTTTCGGCTTCCTCCGAGAGGCAGGGTGGGGGAAGACCAGGGTACAGGGGGAAAACCCCCAAGTAGGGCCTTCAGATAAAAAGGGGTGATTTTCCAGTGACTCCCTAGACTCTTGGATCCCCTCAGCCCCAGCCCCAGGCCCGACAGCTACGGGGTAGGGGGAGGATGGAGGTAGGGGGAGGATGGAGGTAGGGGGAAGGGAGGTCTTGCCAGTTTTCTCTGTGGACACAGCCGGTGCACTTTCAGGCCCTGGGGACTGGGTCCACGGGGGCCCAGGCCCACTCCAGTCCTCTGCCCCCGCTCCCCGCTTCCCCTCCGCCCCCACCCCTCCCGCTGGCTCCGCGGGGGCACACCTCCTGGGCCAGCCCGCGGAGCCACCCTCACCCCCAGGGACGCTCCCCCTGCTGCTGGAGCAGCACCCCGGTCCTCGCCCTGCTGTGTCCAGCGTGGCCGCGAGGCTGGGAAAGTCCCCCACTCCCACCTCTGCTCCCGGGCACCTGCTCCCGCCCTCCCGGGTCCGGAGACAACCGCTCAAGGCCAGCGCTGGTCCTCGCCATCTTCCCCCAAATCCCAGCCACGCTAGTCTCACTTTTCCTCCACGTTCAGCCTCTTCGTTGTTGCCTTCTTAAGTTCTGGGACAAGACCTACAGAAACCAGCCCAGAAACTATTGCGCCCCATCCTTCTCCGCTGCTCTGGGGGCCGGCGTCTACCATTCCCGGCCGCGAGCCCAGGGACGGACGGAGCCTCTACCTGACACTATCTTCCCCCAAACTCTTGCACAATTCCTGCCATTGGCCTGAAGATCCCGGGGGATGAACGCTTTAAACCTCAACCTTTTTTTCTGAAAGGGTGAGGGTGACCCGGGAAGAGCGAGGGCGAGTGCATCGAAAGTAAGGATCGGGCCTCGCTCCTCTGTGGACCAAGCCAGCCTCCAGCGGGGCGCCTGGGAGCCCCCATTCTGGGCGATGGCTGGGGGGGCGGGTGGGAGCAGCAGAGCCTGCGCCCCCAGCTGCGGTGCCGACCTCGCCGCCTGGGCCTTGGGGTTCCCCGGGCGCCAGCACCCCAAACGGATCGGGGCGTGAGGGGCGCCTGGGAGGTCGCAGGCCGGCGGGGCGCGCCCTGCTGTAGGCACCCACCGAAGCTCGGTCTCCAGGCGCAGCTGGACGCGGAATCCGCCGTACTCCAGTCTTCATCCCACCGCCCGCAGGTGCCTGAGGGGCGCGGGCCCTGGTCGAGCCCTAGACTTGTGGGTGGGCAACAGCCGGTACCGCTCCCACCACCTTCCGGGCGCACCGGGCGGGGACGCGGAGAGGAGAGAGCGGCGGCCGGGACCCACCTGTCTGCGATGCTCCTGCGTGGCTGCGCCCTTGAGCACTGGTGGGGCGGCGGGACCGAGCTGACTCTGCCCGGGCTGCGCTGGGTTCTTCTGCACCGCGCCGGCCCCGCCCGGAGGGACCACTCAAGGCGGCCGGCACTTACCGGTGACTACTGACCTGGAGGGAGCATTGGGCCAGGCCCAGGGCCTGGAAGGAGACGCCAGACAGACAGCGCGGTGGCCTAGACGACCACTGGGCTTCTTCGGCAGTCTGGAACAGGGAAATAGTAATTCCATAACCTCAAATTCCGCTCCGCGCCCCGCCCCCCGACTCCCCCCAGCTCTGAAGGGTCCGCAGGTCTTCCCCAGTCCATGCCATCGTTGAGCTCTGGCACCTGAAAGAGATGGTTTCCCGGGTCAAGAGCATTAGGATGCCAGATGGTGGCTTGCGCCTGTAATCCCAGCACTTTGGGAAGGCCAGGCAGGAGGATTGCTTGAGTCCAGAAGCTGACCAGCATGGGCAACATAAGGAGACCCAGTCCCTATAAAAATAATAAAAAGAAATTAGCCAGGCGTCATGGTGAGCGCCTGCAGTCCCAAGCTACTCTGGAGGCTGAGGCCGGAGGATCACTTGAGATGGGGAGGTCGAGACTGCAGTGAGCCATGATGGAGCCACTGTATTCTAGCCTGGGCAATACATTGAGAACCTGTCTCAAACAAAACAAAACAAAAAACATCAAGAGACGACTCGGGTTGGGGCAGGATGCCTCTTTTCTGCCTTTACGCAGAGGGTAGCCCACATCCACAGAGCCAACTCATCCTCTTGCCCCTATGACATGTCCCAGCCTGGGCTGAGGTTTTGCTTCCAGAGGCCCTGCCCTCCAGGAATCTGATGCCTGTGCAGCCACCTCAGTCTGCTCCCACAGGAAGGTACCATCACTTGCACCAAGAAGCCATGCCCAAGAGGACCCTGCCCTGAGCCAGGAGCATGCTGCCCGCACTGTGAGCCAGGTCAGCCTCCTGCCAGCCTCAGCCCCACCTCCTGCATGCCCACAGCCATGGCCTGCCACCTGAGAGTCAGCGAGTCTGGGACATGCCCGGGGTGCCTACCCACTCACTCCTGACAGTGGCCAGGGGAGTGCAGAACCCATACACAAGTCAGCAGATACTGGCTCTGGCCTGGGACTGAGCCAGAGACCATGGGGAAACAGGCACAAAATCTTTTTCCTGCCCTCAGGGAGCCTCCAATCTAGTTGAGAAGATAAGCTCATAGCCAAGCTACCACAAGATTGAAGACCCAATGAGCAGATTAAGAGGAGGTGTAGAAGGCAGTGCAGTGTGTATTTTGCCAGAAGAGGGCACAGGAGGCAGGGGAAGCCCATCGAGGCTGGGCAGTCAGGGGGCCTTTACAGACAATGGGTCCTTTGAGCTGGGTCTTCATGGGAAAGTGGGGTTTCACCTGAAGGAGAAGGAGTACATGAGGGTCCTCTGGGCACAAGGACAGGGTGGAGAGAGGTGGGTTGCAGGAAGTCCATGTGGGAAGGCCAGTGGGAACAGGCTGCTGTAAGCCTTGCAATTAGGACTTTTTTCTATGGGTAGTGGTGGGTATTGAAGGCTGAAGCAGCATGTGGTATGGTCAAGGGGGCGCTTGAGGAGTATTCACCTGGTGGGGGCTAGATGCAGACAGAGGCGTCGGGGCTGTGACAGCAGTTGTCTAGGCATGGAGCCAGGGATGGCAGTGGGCCGGAGAAAGGGGGATGTTTCTAAAGGACGGGCAGGAGCTGGTGACTGGCTGGGTCCCCTGGAATAGTGGAGGCCGAGCTTGGGACACTAGGATAGCAGTGGTGCCAGGGACATGAAGAGAGCTGGGAGGAAGAGGAGGTCATGGCTATGCAGGGAGGTGTTACTGGCTCATGGCGGGATAGGGTTGCCAGATTTAGCAAATAAAAATGCAGAATGTCCTGTTAAATTTGAATTTCAAATAAACAGCACAATTTTTTAGCATAAGCTCAGAGTCACAGTGGGAATAAGCTGTAGAGAATGGAATCAATTTGAGGTCCTTAGGATCCTGGGGCCTGGCCAGGCCTGTCCACACTGACCTCCAGCCAAGTAGCCTGGCCCTATCCTTGGCACGACCTACTAGGCGTTCTCCCTAGAAATGTTATCGTCATGGGAAGTCCAAGCCTCCTCGCCATCCCTGGTCACTGTGACTCTCAGCTGCTTCTTTCCCGGCTCACCCCCTGCTCTGCCCAGTCCCACACCCCAGCACCCCCACCTGCCCTCTTCATGCCTCTGTCAGAGCCCCTGAATGTTGCTGGACAGCATCTTACCACTCCATTGCTTCCATGGCAGACTCGTGGCCACAAACATCAATGAGCACTGGACATTGCCAGAAATCCTCCTACAATCTCTTGGCAAATCGTTCTCCCCCTCCCTGAGAGGAGCATTTTTTTTTTTTTAACCTTCCAATGGTTCTGCCCCTTACTTGCCATATGATCTTGGCAAGTTATTGAACCTAAGTCTCAGGTCCTCCCCTATGAAACAGGGGTAATAAAAGCACTTCTGTCTTTGCTCTTGTTAAGGATTGTCAGACTGGGTGTGGTGGCTCATGCCTGTAATCCCAGCACTTTGGGAAGCTGTGGTGGGTGGATCACCTGAGGTCAGGAGTTCGAGACAAGCCTGGCCAACATGGCGAAACTCTGTCTCTATTAAAAATACAAAAAGTAGCCGGGTGTGGTGGCGGGCACCTGTAATCCCAGCTACTTGGGAGGCTGAGGCAGGAGAATCACTTGAACCCAGAAGATGGAGGTTGCAGTGAGCCGAGATTAGTGCCACTACACTCCAGCCTGGGTGACAGAGTGAGACTGTCTCAAAAACAAAACAAAACAAACAAACAAACAAATAAAAAACGATTGTCTTAGCCTGGGTTCCTGGAAATCAGAGCCTGAGACAAAGGCTTGCATGCAGGCTGATTTTGGAATATGATCCCCAGGAGCAGGAGGGAGGATTGGAAGTGTGAAACTGGGAAGGATGGAGAGCCAACACAAGGGTGCATTATGCAATGGAGCCGACCACTGAGGTGGGCATCAGCATCCGGTCCTGCAGGACCGGGGGAGCCATGTGAAAGGCAGGCAGGCAGTAGAAGCCATTGAGCCTGGGAGGCCCCCAGGGCATTAGCTTGCTCCCAGTTATGCATGAGCCAGTGCCCACGTGGGTTCCCGAGGGTATCCAATGCTGTGCATCAGAGAAATTCCAACATGAGAGAGGTAGATTTGCAGCCAGGACCTGAGGAGAGACGCTGTCAGGGTGCACTGTGTGGAGCTGCTTGCAAACTGTGTACAACTGGAATGAGGTACAGCTGAGAGGATTTGCATAAGAGATGGCCAGCCCAGGTGTTAAGTAGGATAATACACACAGAAAACTTTTTACAGTGCCCAGCACATTTTAAGCACCACAATCTGTTATTATTTTCATTGTCATAATCATCATCTCCCTCTGAGGTCCAAACCGAAAAGTCAATGTTAACATTTTTTAAAAATCTGCAACAGAAGGTAAAGAAGCTTCTGGAAAACTCACCCTATAAAGTGAAAGCCCAGGGCCCTGAGGAAAGGGTGTTATTTGCAAGGCACTTGAGTTCCACAGTTGAGTATGATCACTGTGTGCCTCTTTTTTGGGTGCCAGGCACTGTGCTCAATGCAGGGGTACAGTGGTGAATGAGACAGGGTCCTGCCCAGAACCTTCTGGGAAATGAGACTCCTGGTAAAGGGAACCACATGAGCACTGGGCTCAGGTCCACACAAATGTCAGGCTTGGAATAAGCATCTGGCCTGTTTTTCTCTGCTGGGCGGCGGGGACCGTGGTGCAGCCTTTCTGACCAGAAACAGCTCTTTCTTTACAAGAAGAGGATTTGGCTAGAGAAAGAAAGAAGGAATGGCTTGGGCCCAGGTTTGAGTCCTCGCTTGGCCTGGAAGCCCCTCTGTGGGGACACTGCTGGTTCCCTTACCGTGATGCGTGGGCCCCTGGGAGGCATATGGCCGCAGTAGCAGCATATGATGCTGAGGCGGGCGCAGTTCAGAGTCAGTGAGTTCAGAATTCAATTCCTGTGCTCCCACTTACTAACTGCCCTGAGTGTCCTCTAATTCTCCCTCCTCTCCTCCTCTGCCATTTATTCCCTGTCCCTCTTGGTCTCCTACAGACGGCATCACTCTGTGCTTTCATGCCTTCTGGTTTCCTGTTGGTTCCACCAATGAGAGGCCCCAGCAGGGGATGAGGGGGCAGGAGGGAGAATGGTTGGGGTATTTCTTTCCCGGTCTCCTTCTGCTCTGCCTGGGCTCCCGAGGTTACACTATTCCTTCCCCTTGTCCCCTCGAACTGGGAGGTGGCAGTGGTTTCCTGCTACTGTTAGTCCCTGGGGGGCCTCAACATTCCTTGCTGGTCATTATAACCATGTCTGCAGATCTGTGAACAGCTCCTTCTTTACATTCTCTTTAGCTAAATCGTTTTTGAGGGAATTCTGTTTCCTCCTGGGTCCTTAACTGATAGGCTAACCTTATCCACTTGCTCCACCGAGTTACTTAACCACCCCTAAGCCCAAACCCTTCATCTGTAAAATGAAGTAATACCCCCTACCTTAAGCTGGGATAATTGGACCGGGCAAACTTAATACATTGGTTCACTCCTGTGTGTGTTGTACCTGGCACACAGGAGACCCCAGCATAAGGGACTCCCCATTCTTACCACCTTTGGGTTGCACTGTTCACAGTAGCAGGTTGGTTTTTTCTCTGAGTTTGGTGGCTGGAAGCAAAAGGTCACTGTGGGGAGGGAGGCAGAGAAGGGATTAGTAAATGATTAGATTTTTCTGCTTCATTTGATATCTTTTAAATCACGACAGTTGTGATAAATGAAATAAGCTGACGGGCCAGCTGAGCAGCCCCAGTGGGTGGGGGGATGTGCTTTTTATCAGAGATCTGAGATTCTAATCCCACAACTCTTATCTCACAGCCTGGCGACATCTTTCGTAAATTCAGACTATGTAGCCCACCAGTCCCCTCCCGGGAGGAATTTCCTTTGCCCGTCCTTAAAATGCCCCACAGGTCCACCTCACTGCATTCCAGGCACAGTGCCAAGCAGCAGTGTTGCCCACTCAAGTACGAAATGTCAGTCCACACCCCTGGCCGGCCGGGTCACAATCAGGGTTGGGACCCAATACTTCCTTGTTGGATGGAACCTGCTGGGATTTGAGGAGTGTGTGTGAGTTTTTTTTGTTTCCAGTATAGAAAGACCAATGCACTCAGATTGCAATATATATATATAGAACTATATATAATAAACATATAAAAAAAGATGTATATCTTTTTATATGTAATATATACAATAAATTTTACTAAAATATATATTTTTTAAATTTATTTTTTGGAGGGGTCTTGATCTGTCACCCAGGCTGGAGTGCAGTGGTGCAATCACAGCTCACCTCAGCCTCGACCGCCTGGGCTCAAGCAATCCTCCCACCTCAGCCTCCCAAGTAGCTGGGACTACAGGTGTGTGCCATCATGCCTGGCTAGTTTTTTTTATTTTTTAGTTTTGTAGAGACGGGGTCTCCCCCTATGTTGTCCAGGACGGTCTCGAACTCCTGGACTCAGGCTATCCTCCCACCTCAGCCTCCCAAAGCTCTGGGATTACAGGTGTGAGCCACTGCACCCAGCCACATTGCATATCTGAACCCCATGCCACAGCCTGCCCCTGGGGACTGGGCAGGAGGTTTACAGGCACTCACACGGTGACCCCCCGCCAAGCCTGGAGGTTCTGCAGCCTGGAGGAAAACTTGCCAGTAGAGCCTCATGCCTCTTCGCACCTGGGGCTTCTTTAATCCCTTTTGACTTCTCAAAGGCTGACACCTGGGGATCCTATTAGGGTATGGAGAAGCTAAGAGGTTTGGGGAAGTGTGCTCCCCGCCTGGCATTTTCTCTTCCCACCACGGCTCTTCCTGTCCTTCCTGGCCTTGCTCTCAAACTTCCACAGTGCCCCCCCTCACAGTCCAGTAGGACTGTCTGTGATGATGGACGTGTTCTAGATCTGTGCTGTCCAATATAGTGGCCACATAAAGCTATTGGCACCTGTCATACGGCTAGAGCAACTGAGTGTCTGAATTTTTCATTTTAATTAATTTCATCACTTTAATGTAACTAGCCATATGTAGCTAGTGACTACCGTACTGGGCAGCACATATTTAGACATTGAAGGCCCCAGTTCTCGAGACAATTTACTTCCACGGGCTGAGAAATTTTTATAACAGATCCACAATGGCTATGATGTGAATCAGGCCCCCTAGAGTTGTGAGGCACCAAGCTCCCCCTGTAGCAGCCCCGGTTTCAGGAGCCCCCCTCTGCACCCGATAGGGCAGTGATAATGACTCCTGGGCCGAGTCCTCTATGGGCGCCAGGCCCATGCCAGGTGGGTTACATGGACAATGGTGATTTGTGCTCACAGCTGTTCTAGGAGGTAGGTGCTATGATGGTCCCCAGGAAACTGGGACTTGGATAATTTAAGAGGCTCAGGCAGAGGAGAGGAGCTGGTTCTCCACCCCAGCTCTGGCGGGCCCCAGACTCTCCGCCACAATAGAGACCTCTGCTGGCACCCCCCAGCCCCTGTACCTGCCCCATACCTTCCAAGTGGCTTCTCGGCACACTGAGAAGTTCAGTTTCTCCATGGTTTCCACAGCACTGGGTCTTCCCTCTGCTACGGCATCCAGGCTTATCTCCTCGGGCGCCAGCCCAGGGGTGCCCTGGGAGCTGGGCTTTGCCATCTCTGCACTCCCCTGCTTTTTTGGTGGGGAGAATGGCCCTGGGGGTTATTTGGGTGGGCACACACAGGGGGTCTCTCCTCTAACTGCCTCAAACCATATGCAGTGCCCAGGAATTGGGTTGGGGGGCGGTCCTGAGACTCAGAAGCCCCTTTGGCCCCTGCTCCTGTGATCTTGATTTGTGGCTGCAGAATTCAGACCCCCAACAGACAATACCTGTTGGCGTTGAGCAGCCTGGGGGCTGGGTGAGGAGGGCGTATAGCCTACACCTGCCAAGGGCCCTATGCTTTGGAGCAGCTCAGCACCTGTCAGCTATTCTCTTGACTCCCTTAGCAGTCAGGCCCTGAATGGCCAATATTTGCCTTCCCCGGCTGGCTGGCCAGAGGAGACATTATCTCTCAGGAGCTTGGGTCAAGACTAGCCAAGGGTCCTCTGGACAACAGCCTGTCCTCACAGCACCATAAGTCCCAGCCCACTGTTTAGAGGCAAACAGGACCTTAGACAACGGCCGAGGCCATGGAATGGCAGCTGCTGCTGCTGCTAAGTAATATGAAGTAGGAGCGTCCAATGCAAGGGGGTAGTTAGAGGCCAGTGGATCAAAACCGCAGCTGGGGCCCTCCCAGGGCACCAGATGTCCTGGCACCCAGTGGTGATCTCAGGCCACTCCCCTTTTTTGTAACAGCTTTATTGAGATATAAGTCACATACCATACAATTTACCCATCTAAAGTATACAATTTAATAGTTTAGGCTGGGCATAGTGGCTCATGCCTGTAATCCCAGCACTTTGGGAGGCTGAGGCGGGAGGATTACTTAAATTCAGGAGTTTGAGATTAGCCTGGGCAACATAACAAGACCCTGTCTCTACAAAAAAAGATAAATAAAACATTAGCCAGGCATAGTGGCACATGCCTGTAGTCCCAGCTACTTGGGAGGTTGAGGTAGGAGGATTGCTTGAGCCTGGGAGGTTGAGGCTGCAGTGAGCCATGATTGTACCACTGCACTCCAGCCTGGGTGACAAAGTGAGACCCTGACTCAAAAAAAAAAAAAGAAAAAATTCAATATATTCACAGAGTTGTGCAACCATCACCACAATCAATTTTAGAAAATTTCATCACCCCGAAAAGAAATCCTGTACCCTATCCTCTCCCAAAGCAAACCACAAACTTACATTTTTTTTTTCTCTGTGGATTTGCCTATTCTGAACATTGTATTTAAACAGGATCATACAATATGTGGTCTTTCGTGTCCGACTTCTTTCATGTAGCATGTTTTCAAGGCTCGCCTAAGTTGTAGCATGTAGCAGTACTTCATTCCTTTTTATTGATAAATAATATTCCATTGCATTTATATACCATATTTTATCCATTCATCAGTTGATAGACATTTGGGTTGTTTCTCCTTTTTGGCTGTTATGAAGAATACTGCTTAAACATTCATATACAAAGTTTGTGTGGACATGTGCTTTCATCTGTAACAGGGAATAGAATTGTGGCATTATATGGTAACTCTATGTTTAAGCTTTTTTTGTCTTTTTTTTTTAAACGGAGTGTTGCTCCATCACCCAGGCTGGAGTGCAGTGGCACGATCTCAGCTCACTGCAAACTCCACCTCCCAGATTCAAACAATTCTCCTGCCTCAGCCTCCCGAGTAGCTGGGATTACAGGAGTGTGCCACCACACCCAGCTAATTTTTGTATTTTGAGTAAAGACGGGCTTTCACCACGTTGGCCAGGCTGGTCTCAAACTACTGACCTTAAGTGATCCGCCTACTTCGGCCTTCCAAAGTGCTGGCATTACAGGCATGAGCCACCACGCCTGACCTCTGTGTTTAAGCTTTTGAGGAACTGCCAGACAGTTTTCCAAAGTGGCTGCACTATTGTACATTTCACACACAACAGCAGTAAGTGAGGGTTCCAATTTCTCCACATTCTTGACAATACTTCTTATTATCTGTCTTTTTTGTTATAGCCATCCTGTAAGTGTGAGTGGTATTTTATTGTGGTTTCGATTTACATTTTCCTAATGAGTAATGATATTGAGCATCTTTTCATGTACTCATTAGACACATATATTTTAATTGGAGAAGCATCTATTGAGATCCTTTGCCTACTTTTAAACTGAGCTATTTGTCTTTTTGTCTTTTTATTATTCAATTGTAACAGTTATTTATATATTCTAGATACAAGTTGCTTATCAGGCATATGGTTAGCAAATATTTTCTCCCATTCTGTCAGTTGTCTTTTCACTTTTTTTGATGGTGTCCTTTGCAGCACAAAAGTTTTTAATTTTGATGAAATCCAATTTATGTTTTATTCTTTGTTGCTTGTGCTTTTGGTGTCATTTTAAAGGAATCATTATCTAATCTAAGGTTAGGAAGATTTATCCTTATATTTACTTATAGGAGTTTTATAGTATTAGCTCTTCTATATAGGTCTTTGATCCATTTTAGTTAATTTTTATATATTGTGTGAAGTATGGCTCTGATGTTAGTTGCATGTATGTTTATAATTATCACATCTTCCTGATGGATTACACTTTTATCATTATAAAATGTCCCTCTTTATCTTCAGTAATTAAAAAAAATTTAAATCTACTCTGTCTGACAGTAATACAGCCCCACCAGTTTTCTTATGGTTGCTGTTTGCTATATATATATATGTAGGAAATAATATATATATATATGAAATACATTGGAAATCAAACAAACCAGAGTAATTAACATTTTTAATTAAAGTGGATAACGATAAATCAACATTCTGTATTTTAAAAAGTAAATCATTCAAAAACTTTGGTGGTTTATTGCTGTAAGAAATTCTTTGCAAGACATTTCAGAACTGATCAGGACAAACCTCTGGGCATCAGCATAGTCACTGTGAACTACTAGTTTAGGGTAGAGTTTCTGTCTCTGCTCTACTCATCTGCCTGGAAGTTTGACTAATAAACTTCTGAGCCCCTTCATCATCATCTATATATATATATATATATATAATTTTTAATAATTTTAATTTTTTATTTCTCTTACATTTCCCCTTGTTTATTCACAAGAATTATATATAATTAACATGTTTGTCTAAATAAATTCAAAAGGCCATTTAAATAGAAAAGTTAAAACACAGATAAAAATATTGTATTGGTTTATTTGGCAGTTTTTTTTCTTAGTGGTACATAATATTTGCATAATTACAATTGGTGACATGATGAAACATGATACAATAAATTTAAATTAATATGAAATAGTATGATACAACATTAGGACAACAGATGCCATATGACTCTGATAATACCTCCATTTACTTTCCTAAAGTTTCGCAAAAATTTTACTCTTGGTTATCACTTCAAAAGAATGGGCAAAATCTTAATGCATGGCTTCCTACCACAGCACGTCCTCCTGACTCTTGGTATCTAACTCCTTGGAGACCAGTTTTGGGGCTTCACTCTTCACCCTCCAGGGATCTATTACTTCCTTGTTAGTGCTCCTGATCAGTGTGCTGGCTCTCTCGCTCCAAAATCTATTGATCAATTGCAGGTCATTCAAGGGCTGTTCAAAGTGGAGGGGAAATATTACTTTTCAGCTTGAGTTTTGGATGCATATTTGGTTTTAGCTTTTTTTTTTTTTTTTTTTTTTTGAGACAGTCTCACTCTGTCACCCAGGCTGGAGTGCAGTGGCGTGATCTCAGCCTCCTGGGTTCAAGCAATTCTTGTGCCTCAGCCTCCTGAGTAGCTGGGATTACAGGTGTGTGCCACCACGATGGTAGATATCCATTTTTTTCTACCCTCTTATTAAATCTATTTACATCTTTAAATCTAAAGTGTGCCTCCTGTAAACAGCATATTGTTGGATCTTGTTTTTATTTTGTGTGTTTTTAAATTAAATTATTTTTATTTTATTGTTATTTTTTGGAGATAAGATGTCTTTCTTTGTTGTCCAGGCTGGAGTGCTGTGGTTCATCACGTTAGCCGTAACCTTGAACTCCTGGGCTCAAGCGATCCTCCCACTGCAGCCTCCTGAGTAGCTAGGACTTACAGGTGTGTGCCACCATGCCAGGCTAATTTTTATTTCATTTTATTTTTTGTAGTGTCGGGGTCTCTTTATGTTACCCAGGCTGAAACTCCTGGCCTCAAGCAATCCTCCTGCCTTGGACTCCCAAAGTATTGGGATTATAGGCACAAGCCACCACAACTGGACAGATCTTATTTTTAAATTGGGTCTGACTATCTCTGCCTTTTGGTTGGATTGTTTAAGCCAGTGGTGCCCAACCTTTTTGGCACCAGGGACTGGTTTCATGGAAGACAATTTTTCCACAGTGGAGGGTGGTGGTGGTGGGTGGTGGGGGGGGTATGGTTTCGGGATGAAACTGTTCCACCTCAGATAATCAGGCATTAGATTCTCATAGCAGTGTGCAACCTAGATCCCTCTCATGTGCAGTTCACAATAGGGTTCCAGCTCCTATGAGAAAATGAGAATCTTTTTTTTTTTTTTTGAGACAGAGTCTCACTTTGTCACCCAGGCTGGTGTGCAGAGGCAAGATCTTGGCTCATTGCAAACTCCGCCTCCTGGGTTCAAGCAATTCTCCTGCCTCAGCCTCCCGAGTAGCTGGGACTACAGGCACCCACCATCAGGCCCGGCTAATTTTTATATTTTTAGTAGAGATGGCGTTGTGCCATGTTGGCTAGGCTGGTCCCAACTCCTGACCTCAGGTGATCTGTCTGCCTTGGCCTCCCAAAGTGCTGGGATTACAGGTGTGAGCCACTGCGCCTGGCCTCCTATGAGAATCTAATGCCACCACAATCTGACAGGAGGTGGTTGCCTGCTGCTCACCTCCTGTTGTGAGGCCTGGCTCCTAAGAGGCCAGAGACCACTACCAGTCCATGGTGCAGGGGTTGGGGACCCCTGGTTTAATCCATTCACATTATCGATATACATAGTTGAATTTCCATCTGCCATTTTCTAAACATGTGATGTCTTTTTTGTTCCTCTATTTCTCCTTCAGTGCTTTTTTTTACATTAAGTGAATATTTCTAGTGGGACATTTTAATTCCTTTAATGATTTTTTTAACTACATTTTTGAGTGATTTTCATCATATTTGGTCTAGGGCTTACCTGTGGGCAGTGTACTACACTATCTTCCTGTCCCATCCAGGTAAGCTGTCCACAGCAAAGGTCCTGGGCGGAGGCCACAGCGGGAAAGTTGCCTGAAGAGCGATGCATGGCCTTGGACAAGGAAGCCCCAAGGAGGAGAACTGGGGCCTTGAGATGGCCACAGGCGGCCCCAGTGAGCAATACAGCAGCTGTAGCTTTGATGGGCATGTTTTTGGGCTGCACGGCCCTGGGAATCACCTCAGATTTATGAGTCAGAATAGATGTCCCGGCCCTAGGACAGGGGTCTGGGGTGAGGATTAAAGGGTGTGTCCTAGGGTCTGGGCACCACTGCTGTCTGGCTGCCCTGGCAACTGCCTCTGCCACCTCCGTCCCATGCCTTGAATGCCTCCCATCATGAGCCCCTGAACTGTCCACACTCCTCTCTGCACCAGGGGCCAATAAGACTGTGGGGCAGGGCTCAGTGAGAATGGCAGCTGCCCCACCCTTCCCTTGCACATCCTAAAATGTGTCAAGGCCTGAGCTGGGACTGGCTAGCAGGCAGACAGGGGATGAAGGGCAGAGCAGGGGCATCTGATGTGGGGAGGCATCGGGAGTGGAGGCTGGTGAAATGCTCTGCCTTCTCTGGTCAGCCGAAGCCCTGCTGAGAAAGTACTGGGTCCCTATTGGAACCCACTCTCTGCACATCTGGAAATCTTTGGAAATAGACCAGAGACCAGGGTGCAGGTATGCCATGGGACAAGGTGAAGACCCAGGATCACCTACACACCAGAGTCCACCCAGTAGGACAGGGTGCCCTGCCACTCACTCAGACTTCCACAGGGGCCTGACTGAGGGCTTGAGGGGCCAGGGTTCAGCCCTTGGTTGGGGGTGGGGTGCATATTGGGAGGGAAGCTCTGCCCTTTCATCTTCACCCCAGGCCCCTGCCCCTCATCCCAGTGATGCTCAGCTTCCTGGCATCCACCACACAGTAGTGCAGGGTGCTGCCTGCCAAGCGCTGGTCCAAGGTAGAGGTGGGGGTACAGTGTCTGAGGATCCATGTGGGAGACCGCAGAGGAGAGGACCTGCCCTAGGCCTCTGACCTCCCACCCTGGCCCTCACCCCCAATCCCAGTGCTGGCTCCTGGATCCCAAAGGCTCAGAGCCCCTTGCAAGGTCTTCCCCCATGAGATCTGGGCCTCACTCCTTCTCCGCCTCTGCACCCTTGGACAGTCAAGGCTGGTGGGCCCACGTGGCCTCCACCAAACCCCTGAGTCTCCTGGGAGATATACCTGGAGCAAGAGGGGTGATTAACATACAGACCAGGACTTGCACTGGGGTATGCAGGTCAGAGAATGCACACGCACAGGTGTGCAGGTGCCCAGCTCAGCGTCAGGCCCTTCCCAGCCCTGCCAGGGGCCAGGGGAAAGCACTCCCCCCCCCCATTAGCTGCCACCAGCCTGCCTCCCGGGGCACTCAGAACATGCACGGTCCCCGGGTCAGCTCTGCCCCTCCCACCAGGAGGTATGGGCAAGAGACAGGAGGGCGACAGAATGGAACAAAAGGGATTTCTTCCCTCTGCCTGCAACGTTCCCAGGGCCACAGGTCCCAAAGGACGGCCCCTCTGAGGGTGGAGGTGGTTCCCAGCTGATGCTAGGCCTTGGATGCCTGGAAACTCCACAGTGGCTTTCAGAACCCTGTCTACACCTTTGCAAGTGTCCACTTCACTCAACTCTCCTCTGTCCAATATCACCTGTGTCCTGCCAGGATCCTCACCTGGAGCCACCTAGTTGGAGCGTGGGCTCTCGGCCTGGGTCCCTGGAGTAGCCAGGGAGCCTGCTGGACATCACCAAACCCCTGGAGACAGTGCTCAGTCTCCCAAGAGCTGTGGGGGAAGCAGAAGAGGGACTGGCAGGACAATTGGAGGATGGCCCAGAAGAGCCAGGCTGGAGGGAGGGAGGGAGAGTGGAGAGAAGACGGCACTACCTTGCCTCTTGGTGAAGGATGCTTCTTGGATCTGTTCTTTTTCTTTCTTTTCTATTTAAAAAAAAAATTACTTAGGGCCGGGTGCAGTGGCTCATGCCTGTAATCCCAGCACTTTGGGAGGCCGAAGCAGGAGGATCATGATGTCAGGAGATCAAGGCCATCCTGGCCAACATGGTGAAACCCCGTCTCTACTATAAATACAAACATTAGCCAGGCATGGTGGTGGGTGCCTATAGTCCCAGCTACTCGGGAGGCTGAGGCAGGAGAATTGCTTGAACCTGGGAGGCGGAGGCTGCAGTGAGCTGAGATTGTGCCACTGCACTCCAGCCTGGGTGACAGAGCAAGACTCTGTCTCAAAAAAAAAAAAGAAAAAGGAAAAGAAAAGAAAAGAAAAAAAAAGAAAATTACTTAAAATCTTTACTTTAGACACACTTGAAAGACTTCTTTAAAACAGAGTTAACATATATAAGTCTTTTGCTTAGGTACAAAGGAAAATACAAACCATATAAATTAGTTAAGCTTTTCCTAAAAAACTCCCTTTTTTTTTTTTTTTTTTTATACAGGTTCAAGTGATTCTCCTGCCTCAGCCTTCCAAGTAGGGTGGACTACAGGCACGCAACACCATGCCCGAGTAATTTTTTGTGTTTTTAGTAGAGACGGGTTTCACCATGTTGACCAGGCTCGTCTTAAACTCCTGACCTCGGGTGATCCACCTGCCTCAGCCTCCCAAAGTGCTGGGATTACCTGCATGAGCCACTGTGCCCAGCCAAAACTTCTTGACATTTAGAGTTTGAATCTTCTGAATCATGAAACATTTTTAAATTTTTACATTTACATACAGTAAAATTCACTCTTTTTAGTGTACGGTTCTAGGAGTTTCGGCAAAGGCGGAGAGTTGTGTAAACACTGGCACAGTCAAGAGACAGAACTGTTCGCATCACTTCATGCCGTCCCTTAGTGGTCAGCCCTTCCCCACATCCGATCCCCTAATTTGTTCCCTGTTTCTTGATTTCTCTTGGGCCTGTTCCTGTAGTAAGGCAGCCGGGGTAGGGGGTGGCAGGCAGGCTCTTTGGGGGTCCATGATCATTCTTCTGGCACATGGGCCTCCTTCTCTACATAGACAACATGCCAGGGCCGGGGTGAGGAAGGAGGCCACCAGCAGCCAGCTGCTTTCCATCCTTCCCCAGGCCCAGGGGAGGGAACGGGAAAAAAGGAGGGCGTGTCCGGGGCAGCTGGGGGTGGGTCTATGGATCTCTGGGCTGGGGGAGAGTGGGAACCCACATGGCTCCCTGGCTCTGCCTGCCCCAGGGAATCAGGCAGGACGGCTGGTCATGGTGAGGCAGCCGCCCAGAACCGCCAGAGCACTGGGCATGTTCTACGGAGCAGCTACTGCTATGTTGAGTATAATCACTTCCACACTGTGTCAGGCGCTGGGCCGGGCCTGATCCCAGCAACAGAACAGTTGCCCCGCAACAGTTCTTTGTTGCCGACGGTGTATCATTAGTTCCATTTTACAACAAGGACACCCAGACTTGGAGAGGTTGAACAACTTGCCGAGCTCATCCAGCTAGGACCTGAACCCAGGTCTGTCTGGTTCCCAAAGGATAAAATGTCGCTGATGGTTTAGTCTGGTTCAAGTGCCAGTGCCTCATGTCGCTAGCTGCTGTGTGCCTTTGGGTAAACTGCCCCAACCTTCTGAGCTTGGCTGACTGTCCCCTGGTGCAGTCCTCTTGGGCTGTCCTATGGTCTGCTACTGCAAAGCAGAGCCTCCTTCGAGCCAGTGAAGAGGCACCATAAGCTCTTTCTTGCCTGAGCAGGTTGCCCTTTCTTCTTCCTAACTTCTCCTGCACCCCTACTCCCTAGCAACGGCCCCTGGACAGGTTATCAGGGTATGTCAGTATCCCCATGGCTTTGGAGGTGCTGCTCCAGGAGAGAAAGGAGGAGGACAGGCCGGGAGACACAGAGGAGACCCGACCCTTGAGACAGGCATGGGTCGGTGGAGACGCTCCTGAATCCACAGGTCCACCGGCACACTCAGGGGCCCAGTCTGTCCGGCACAGGGGTCTGGATGGGCATCAGAGTTCAGTTGGCTCCTGGCTTGGAGAATTGCAAAGCACCAAGGCTCCAGGACACTGGCCTAGTAAGAGCCTGCCCCCAGAACCCTCTCTAATGAGGCCTGACACCCTCTTCTTCCCTGAGAGGGCTCAAGACAGGAGAGGGAGCCCTGGCCCATGGTCCCCGCCAGGGTTCTTCAGCCCCTAGGCTCTCCGCTTCCTTGAATTTCTGCTCCCAGAATCAGAGGCTACGGGAACAGGACAGACTCCTGGAGGGTGCCCCACCAAGAGCCCCCAAGGCCTGACCCATAGGGTCATAGTGTTGGCCCAGGGGTGAGCAGCTGGCAAGAGCCAAACACCAGGCCCTGCAACTCTGTCCAGCTGCCAGCCCCCAAGTGCTCCCTCTCCTTCCTGCCTCACACCTGAAATTCTCAACTTGCAACGCACCCCCACACCCTACCCGTCAGGGGCCAGAGAGGGACAGCCGGGATATGCCTCCTCATGGTTGAGTGTCGAGAGGCCACACGAGAGGAACGTCATACCCCACACCCCTCCCATGACCTAATACATCAGCGACTGCAGGCCAGAGAGTATCGGGGTCAGCCCTGGAGGGGTCCCCCACAGAGGGTGGCTCTGTCACCTCCCCACCACTCTGAGGAGAGCACCCCATGCCCTTGGGCTGGCCCTGCCATCCTGGAGAGAATCTAGTCTCTCCCCCTTTCCCATCTGAGCCCACCTGGGAGGGACCACCATCCTGCCCAGGAGCAGCCCTAGCCTTGGTTCTAAGCTGCAGAGGCTTGAGATGGATCTGGTTCAGAAATGCTTCAGAGTCTGAGGCCGGTGGCCCCCTTCACCCCACATCAAAGATGGGTGGACCTCGTGGGCCTGGCTGGGACACCTGCAGACGCTGAGCTTCAACAAGGCTCATTCTGGGACAAAAGTGCATACCGGAGGTCTTTGGCTGGTGCCTGTGGGGCTGGATTGGCATCTGTCCCCACAAAGCGGTGGCCCTAGAAGGCTGGGGTCTCCAGCTAGACTTTGTCCTTTTCCCTTTCCTCCTTGTCCAGGTGCCTCATGCTCCACAACGAGCCCTCGAGACATGCAGGAAGGATGGACGTCCCACCCCTTCCGTAACAGAGCCCAGGAGCAGGGAAGGAAGTGGTTTGAGCACAGTGCTGAGCTAAGCAAGTTTTAGAAGCACTGAATCAGACCACGTGCAGCCAGTAGGGGAGGAGAGAACCTCTGGGCCGGTGTCCTGGAGGCCCGCGGGGGACAGGGGCACAGAGGCGCAGACTCAGGATGCTGAGCTGGGAGAGGAATCCCGGAGGAAAGTGAGAGGGCTTCAGCACGTTTATTTAAAGGGGATGGTGAGAAATCTAGGAAAGAGTGAAACCCCAAGATCTGAGGGTTTAAGTGAGAGAGGTAGGTAGAGACTGGAGTTTTGGGGGAGTTCCCGTGGGTTTCAGGGCTTGCTTGAGCTGTGGATCCAAGGCCTGGAGGACAGGGTGGGGCCAGAACAGATTCCACCGACAAGGGCAGGAGCCAGGTTGCAGGCATCAGAGAGGACAGGTGACCTGTCGGGGCCTGGAGCAAGGGCCCGGGCAGCTTCCTCCACAGGCCATGTGAAGACAGAGCCATGGATTGGGAAAGGTAGAGACTCTGAGTGTAGAGGTGTCCATGTAACAGTGCTGGCTGAATGGGGGACTTCCAGGTCACACCCCAAAAAGCTCTGAGCCAGTGTTAGCAAGAAATGGGGAGGAAGGCCCAGCTGTGGCGCCCTGGGCATTAATCCTAAAAAAAAAGATACCACTTCTATGTGCCAGAAACTTCAAAGCAAGTGAACACTTCAAATACGAGAACCAGAGGTGTTTTTTGTTTTTTCTTTTTTCTTTTGAGACGGAGTATCGCTCTGTCACCCAGGCTGGAGTGCAATGGTGCAATCTCGGCTCACTACAACCTCCGCCTTCTGGGTTCAAGCAATTTTCCTGCCTCAGCCTCCTGAGTAGCTGGGATTACAAGCATGAACCACCATGCCTGGCTAACTTTTGTATTTTTTTTTAGTAGAGACGGGGTTTCCCCATGTTGGCCAGGCTGGTCTCGAACTCCTGACCTCAGGTCATCCACCTGCCTCAGCCTCCCAAAGTGCTGGGATTACAGGCGTAAGCCACCCCACCCGGCCAAGAGGTGTTAAAATCTAAATCAGACTATGTCATGCCTCAGATCTGAACCTTCCAGTGACTGTCCCTAGCAAAGCCATAGCCTGTGAGGTGCCCCTCAAGGCCTCACCCGATTTCATTACTTGAGGATTTATCGTCTATCTTACTCTGCAAAATGGAAGCTCCAGGAGGGCAGGGGTTTTTAGACAAAGTAGAAATTGTCCACCACTTTATCCTGGCAGGTACAACATGCCCGATAAGCATTGTTGAATGTAGACTCACAGCCAATTTGTGACATTGGTGTCACCATTCTCCTTTACAGATGGGAAATGGGGCTTCTGGGGGAGTGAATGGCTTGCTTAGGTCACGCAATTCTAGATTGCAGAGTGAGGATTTGACTCAGACCTGTTGACCTCAGAGCCTGATGTCCAGCCAACAAGTTCTCAGAAACTCGGGGTTTCTGAGAAATAGGACAGTCAGCCTAGGGACCCCTGAGAGCCCAGGCCGAGGGGGTGGGTTTCCTGGGGTAGAGGTTTTGAGAGGCAAAGGCAGTTATCATCAACCCAGGCTGCACTGAAGGGGGCTGTTCCAGAGCCAGGGTGCATTGTTCAGCTGCCCAATGGGCCTCTGGGTTTCTTTCAGTTCCCTTTGGTGACACGGCTTCCCTCCTCCCCCCTGCTCCCCACCCCAGCCACCCTACTCTACACTCGCTCACACAGCGTAGCTTCTACTCGAGTCAGGGGAGGGTGCCTCCTACCACACCCTCAGTCTGTGATATTCCAGCCAGGGGAAATGGGGGAAGGGGCCATCTCACCGTGGGGAGTGGGGGGCCTGGACAGACCTCCCTGTCCCCACCGCCTCCTGCCCCATCAAGGGGAAATGGGAGTGCTCACACAGGGGCCGGGTGTGGCTTCACTTCCCCTCTACTTGCCCTTCCACCCCCAGGATGGCACTGGGAGGCCAAGGGATCCCAGATCCTGGAAACACTGGAGTGCTGCTCTCTGTCCTTCCTTCCTCCTGGGCCATGTCTCTGGCCCCAGATGATTCTTGGCTCAGGTTCTTTCAGTTGAGGGAAGTCAGGATCTGAGCCAAGCTGAGCCCCTGCATAGCCTCTATCCCGGGAGCCCCATATCAATGCTGCCGGCTTGGTAACATCATCCCCCTTTTAGAGACGAGGAAATGAGATTTGAGGACCTACTTAAGGCCACTTGGCTGGAATACAGCAAAGCCAGGTGCAAGCCCCTTCTCTGCACGCAGCCCGTGCTGCTTCTTGAGGTTCAGAGGCTCTAAGGAAGGGGCCTCACCTGAGCAAGATGGACAGTGGGAAGGGGGCAGAGGGCAGAATTCTAGGGTCTCATGGTCCCTCAGAATGGGTGAGGAGTATTTGATAACAAAAGAAGGCTCTTCTTAGCTATTGCTCCAGATACGACCAGCATAGAATATTTTTCTATTAAGCATAACTGACCTCCAGTGAAAAAGGTTCCCATTTTGTGGGGAGCCACTTTTGAAATAGCAATTTCATTTTATTATTATTATTTTGAGATAAGATCTCACTTCTACGCCCAGGCTGGAGTGTGGTGGTGTGCCTCCTGGGTTCAAGCAATTCTCCCACCTCAGCCTCCCAAGTAGGTGGAACTATAGGTGTGTGTCACCACGCCAGGCTAATTTTTGTATTTTTTGTAGAGACAAGGTTTTGCCATATTGCCCAGGCTGGTCTCGAACTCTTGGACTCAAGTGATCTGCCTGCCTTAGCCTCTCAAAGTGTTGGGATTACAAATGTGAGCCACCGTGCCTGGCCTAGCAATTTCATTTTTAAAGAAAGAAATATAAAACGATCTACCCATTCACATTTTCCCCATCCATACTTTAAATTTTAAAAATATGAAATAATGAAATACTCAGCAGATACAAATAATAAAATACTTACATATAATGATATTTCGACTTCATATTAGGGCTACAAAGGTCAGGAAAGAGGGAGAGATACAGAAGAGAAAAAAAAACTAACACATGAGTGTCTTTTTTTTAACTTGTTAAAGGTAAAGTTCAACCCAGGAGAAGGGAGGGGAGGGAAGGTCAAAGTTCTGATTCATCAACAAATACTACTTTATTTGTTAAAAATACAAGGCTCTGCTTGGCGCAGTGGCTCCCGCCTGTAATCCCAGCACTTTGGGAGGCCAAGGCGGGTGGATCGCCTGAGGTCAGGAGCTCGAGACCAGCCTGGCCAACATGGTGAAACCCCGTCTCTACCTGGGAGGCTGAGGCAGGAGAATCGCTTGAACTGGGGAGGCAGAGGTTGCAGTGAGCTGAGATCGCACTGCTGCACTCCAGCCCGGGTGACAGAGCAAGACTCCATATCAAAAAATAAAATAAAATAAAATCAACAATGAAAAGACAGGAGGGAGGTTCCTGAGTAAACTGATTCGAGTGGAAATCAGACATCGAAATTGAAACCCGCTGAATTTTCCAAAAAGCCAGATGCTCATAGAACTGAAGCTTGAGACACTTACATCAGTACACCTGCTGCCTGTTGACCAATTCCTCTTCCTTGTCCCTCCTGTTTTCCTTCCCTGCTATATAAGCCCCTAACTTTAGTCAAGGGGAGGGATGGATTGGAGGTTTGTCTCCCCTCTCAACAGCTCACTGGCTGATGTCACCGGAATAAAGTCTTCCCTGGCAATACTCGCTGTCTCAGTGATAGGCTTTCTGTGCGGTGAGCAGCCAGACCTAGACCAAACCCCTGGCAATCCATAACAAAATCATAAGCAAAATCAACCAGGAAACTATTTGCACCCTGGAACCCCACCTGGGAGGGGAAGTCAAGGCAGACTTTCCAGAGAAGGTGATGCTGAAAATTTCAGAAACAGAAATTTTGAAGAGCAAGAGTTACCAAGCAAAGAACATTCCAGGAGAAGGAACAGGAGGTGTGAAGGTGGAGGTCCTGGGGTGAGGTTCTTTATGGAATCGAAAATGGTTCAGAACCACAGGTCGACGGTCAAGGTAGTAGTGAGAGGAGGTGGGACAGGCGACCACGCCGCTGCCCCTGGGATGACTGGAAGGCGACTTAGGGGAGCTGGGGCGAGACAGGTGCAGGGGTTGAGGATGAGAAAGGCACAGAGTGACTAGAGGATTCCCGCCTGCAAGCACATCTGGAAGGGGTGTCTGGATCCTGGGGGCAGCGACTGTGTTCTAGGGCGAGAGCCACCCTAGCCAGGGGTGCAGGCAGGCGAGAGGAGGGCCTGGAGCTATGGGTCGGCCACACTGCGCCCTCATTTGTGTGCAGCCCCGGAGGACCAGAGTGGGGAAGCACCCCACCCTCTCCCAGGGCCCAACCGAGCACTGCAGCGGGAGGTACGGGGTTGTCAAATGACAGTTTTGCCGTTCCAGATTGCCAAAAGAGCCAGTGGCCAGTCTAGGGCACCGCGCCGTCTGGCATCTCCCTGGAGGCCCTGGGCCTGGCCCGAGGCTCAGCCCGGATCTGCAGTTGCCAGGTCAGTGCGGGGCCCGGAGTGGATTCGCGGGGCGGGGCGGGGCACTGCCCGCGCCCGGAGCTCAGCAGCAGCTGCCCAGGGGCGGGGGCGGCAAGACGCGGAAGTGCCCGGCAGGTTGGCGGACCGGCGGGAGGCGCAGCCTGGGCAGAGCTCAGCTTGGTCCCGCCGCCCGGCCGGTGCTCCCTGGCGCAGCCACGCAGGCGCACCGCAGACAGGTGGGTCCCGGCCGCCGCACTCTCCTCTCTGCGTCCGCGCCCGGCGCGCCCCGAGGGTGGCGGGAGCGGTGCCGGCTACTGCCCCCAAGTCTAGGCCTAGACTGGGGCCCGCGCCCCCCAGGCACCTGCGGGCGGCGGGATGAAGACTGGAGTAGGGTGGGGTCCGCGTCCAGCTGCGCCTGGAGAGCGAGCTCGGGTGGGTGCCTACAGCAGGGTGCGCCCGGCCGGCCTGGGACTTCCAAAGCGCCTCCCACGCCCCGATCGGTTTGGGGTGCTGGCGCCCGGGGAGCCTAGTGACCCAGGCGGCGGAGTGGGCAGCGCTGCGGGGGGCGCCGGCTCTGCTGCTCTCCCTCCCCCTCGCCATCGCCCAGAATGGGGGCTCCCGGGAGCCCCGCTGGAGGCTGGCTTGGACCACAGAGGAGCGAGGCCCGATCCTTACTTTCGATGCACTCTCCCTTGCTCTTACCGGGCCACCCTTACCCTTTCGGAAAAGAGGTTGAGGTTAAAGCTTTCATCCCCGGGATCTTCAGGCCAATGGCAGGAACTGTGCAAGAGTTTGGGGGAAGATGGTGTCAGGTAGAGGCTGCGTCCCTGGGCTCGCGGCCGGGAATGGCAGACTCTCGTCCCCCGAGCAGCGGAAAAGGATGGGGCGCAATAGTTCCTGGGCTGGTTTCCTCAGGTCCTGTCCCAGAACTTAAGAAGGCAACAATGAAGAGGCTAAACGTGGAGGAAAAGTGAGGCTAGCATGGCCGGGATGCGTGGGGAGATGGTTGTCTCCGGACCCCGGGAGGGGCGGGAGCGGGTACCTGGGAGCAGAGGCTGGAGTGGGGGACTTTCCCAGTCTCGCGGCCACACTGAACACAGCAGGGCGAGGACCGGGGTGCTGCTCCTCCAGCAGCAGGAGGAGAGGTCCAGAGGCCGACCCTGGAGGTGGGGGTGGCTCCGCGGGCTGGCCCAGGGGGTGTGCCCCAGCGGAGCACGCGGGAGGGGTGGGGGCGGAGGGGAGGGGGGAGCAGGGGCGGAGGACTGGGCTGGGCCTGGGCTCCTCGAGGGCCCAGAATGGGGATAAGTGACCAGAACCAGAGAGGGCTCGGCTGTATCGGTGTAGGAAACTGTAGCCCCTCAGGAGGCCCTCTGGCAAGACCTCCCCTTCCTGCCCCCACCCCCAGTAGTTATGGGGCCTGGGGTGCTGGGGCTGAGGGGTTCCAAGAGTCAAGGGAAGCACTGGGAAATCACCCCTTTTTATCTAAAGGCCCTACTTTGGGGTTTTTCCCCTGTACCCTGGTCTTCCCCTACCCTGACCCTGGGAGGAAGCCGAAAGAAGCTTCTTTCTGGGCACCTTTTGCCCCAGAGCCTCAGCCTGTCTGGACCAAGTGGGCAGCAGGGCCCAGGGCGTGGGCAGCTGACCCGGAGGGGTGGGATTTGGGGGTCAGGGCCTGTACAGGGAACCCCTTGTCCTCTCCCTGAGCTGGGTGTGGGTTTGCAAGGAGACATGTGACCCAGACCAACCCTGGGAGCAGCAGGGCGCCTGCTGTCTGGCCACTCTTACTAGGACTGCTGTGGCACTTCCTCCCCTAGTGGGTCCCTGGTGCCCATGAATTGCAGCTCCTGGGTGGTGGTGGGGGCACTGTCTCCTGGGACTCCAGCATGGCCCTGGGGTGAGCTGTGGGCTTACCCCACCTCAGCAGGTCCTCTAGGGCTGCCCACTGGATGCTTCGCTGCCTCACACACTTGTAGGGACTTCCTCAGGCTGTTGGATTTCCCCACCTTCCGGGGCTCAGGTCCATTGACTTAGGTCTAGGGCTCCATACATTTCACCCAGAGATTCCAGAGCCTGGCAGGCAGACCTGTTCTGACACCGAACTTCCAAAGTCATGGGGTGGTCTGAATTAGACCTAGCCCTTTTCTGGGCAGAAGGGAGCTTCTGGGAGGATGGATGCTGTTCGGGTTAGAGCTCGTGTGGACCTAGCTGCAGGCAAAAGCCTTGAGGCTGAGTCCCTTCTGTGGCATGGTGGACAGACTCTCGCTCATCACAGCCGGGCTTGTCACGGGAGCTCCTTCTCCACACCCCTCCCTAAGCTGCCTGTATGGACGCGGCCCTCTGACACTGAGGTCGGAGTTATCATTTCAAAACCTTGCTCTGTATTAAACAGCCGTGTTGGGCAGGGCCAGACTGCTGGACTGACAGTAGGGGGCAGGCAGCCGGACTCTCTGAGCTCCCCAACGGCACCAGCGCCTGCACGGCCTCAGCCCAGGGGGTCATTAGGGAAGCTCTCCCCGATTCTGCTCAGACAGAGCTTCCTCTGTCCACCCTTGCTCGGCCAGAATTGTGTGCCGCTGGTGACTGGCACCCCTCTATTCTAGGGCCAAGGCCTCTCAGGGGTCTACAGATACAACTATGGGTGGGTGCACACCCATGTTATAAACCACACTAAATGCACAAAAACTGTCTGCAAGTTTGGGGTGCGGGGAACAGCTCTGGGTGGAAGGTTGGAAATTTGGTCTGGGGGACCCACTCGGCTCCCTCCCTCAGCCCACAGTGAGTCTGGTTTCTGAGTTGTCCCGGTCTAGCCACTTTCGTTTCCCCTGGGGCCGGGTGGAGGCTGGGGCAGAAAGCGGAACTGAGCCCGCGTGTTCTGAGGCCAGGGCAGGGCTGGAGCGTTCTGAACACCTCCCCGTCCCAGCCCCTGGGCCAGGCAAGGGCCGGCCTTACCTCTCCTGGGTTGGTGGCAGCAGAGCTGGGCTCTGAGGGAGGCCTGCAATGTGAGACAGTAGCAGCTCAGAGGCGGCACTAGGCAGGTGCAACCCCAAAAGGTACTGGGCAGGGAATTTCAGGGGAAACTGAGGCTCCATGCTGCAAGGCCAAAGCAGGCCCAGACACAGGGAGTTCAGCTCGAACGTTTGCTCCTTACTTGCTGACCGGCACATTCACTTCTGATGGGCTGTGCTGTGTAATGACCCAGTCGTTTCTGTCTTCCACCCAGGGGTCTCAAGTGAAGGGCCAAGGGCATGGGTAAAGGGAGGAGAGGGACAGAAGGGGACTCAGGACTGTGGAGAGTTTCCGGTTCTGGGCTGGAGAGTGAGTTGGGCAGGTGGAGGGGAGGAGGCAGGGTCCCTCTGGCCTGACTCCAGGGAGGCAGTGAAGCTGCGGCCTGGGAGGCGGGGCTCGTGCCCCTGGGTAGGTAGCAGTTAGAGCTGTGGCTTCTGTTTCCTGCAGCCTTCCTAACAGGCTCTGGCAGGCGTTAGGGCCTTCCTAAGTGCTACCCGAATGCGTGTCCAGTGGGAGGAGAAGGGGGAGGACCAAGAACCTAGATGAATGGCCCTAGAGAGGTAACATCTGTTTGGTGCCTGCTGTCATTGGAGGTGGGTTGAGTTGGTTGATGGGATTTCTCTAAAGATATTGAGAAACTGCTTTCCTCTGAGGGCAGGTGTCCTTGGGAGCTCCAGATGAGATTCTTGTTGAGGGCATCTCCGGAGGGAACTCTCAGGGGATGGAGGGTGAGAAAACTTGGGCAGGGAAGAATCGAACTAGGGGTGTAGACTGAGCAGGAGGCTGTCTTTGGGCTGATCCCACAGAGCGCTCGCTGCCCCAGGTAGCCAGCTTGAGACAAGACAGCCAGGCTTTTGGTGTCAGGCAGTCACTGGCTGTGGGCTGCCCCCCAAGAGCAAGGGGTGGGCCTAACCTGTGGTGTGAGTAGTGGAAGGCGGTTCTCTGGCCAACGGGCTGCTTGCTGCTGTTAGCAGTTGGAGAATGGATGCCTCTGCCCGGTAAATGGCACCTGGGGCAGCACCCGCAGCATTCACTAACTCGTAACTCTCCTTCCCTTCCTCCAAACACAAAATTCCATGACACTAGACAAGAAAGCTGATGCTTGGAAAAGAGAATTGGCCTTAAATACCTAGATGGACTGGAGAGACCATCCTTTGTGGTCCATAGCTTGACCTCTGAGTACCCTGTCCCCATCCACCTGCAGACCTGCTGAGGCTCCCCTCTGGCTTTCTCCTGCAGACCCCTCTGCCATGAACCAGTCCATCCCAGTGGCTCCCACCCCACCCCGCCGTGTGCGGCTGAAGCCCTGGCTGGTGGCCCAGGTGAACAGCTGCCAGTACCCAGGGCTTCAATGGGTCAACGGGGAAAAGAAATTATTCTGCATCCCCTGGAGGCATGCCACAAGGCATGGTCCCAGCCAGGACGGAGATAACACCATCTTCAAGGTAAGCCCCGGGGAGGAGGTTGGCTGGACCTCCAGGGCACCCTGTCCCCAGAAGAGGAGCGCACATAACGCACACAGGCAGCTCCTCAAGGCTGGCCACCCGCCCAGCTACCATGCTGCTGCTGATGCTGGGCCCGGACTAAGGGGATGCAGACGTAGACACAGGGTACACCTTTTTCCTTTTTTTTTTTTTTTTAAGACAGAGTCTCGCTCTGTAGCCCAGGCTGGAGTGCAGTGGCATGATCTCAGCTCACTGCAACCTCTGCCTCCTGGGTTCAAGCAATTCTCCTGCCTCAGCCTCCTGAGTAGCTGGGATTACAGGCATGAGCCACCACGCCTGGCCTAGGGCACATCTTTTCTAACCTGCACCCTGGAGCATCGTGGGGACTGAGGGTCCCCAGAAGGCCTTCCCATAACTCGTCCTACTCACCCTTTGCTCGTCTCACTCCTATTACTCATGAGGACTTGTTCAGTGCACGCATATGCTAAAGGAAGCCAACGATCATTCATCATCTTTCTAAAAATTTTATTTTTAAATTAATATATATTTATGGGGTACACAGTGATGATTTGATAAGCACAGTGATCAGATCAGGTACTTAGCATATCCATAATCTCAAACATTTGTCATTTCTTTGTGTTGGGAACAAACTATTTTTAATATAAGATTCAGATACATCATCAATCTTTCAATTTTTTAAATTTTCTAATTTTTTTTAGAGACAGGGCCTCACACTGTTGACCAGATTCCAATTTTTTTTTTTTTTTTTTGAGACAGGGTCTCACTCTGTCACCCAGGCTGGAGTGCAGTGGCTTGATCTCAGCTCACTGCAGCCTCGACCTCCCAGGCTCAGGTGAGTCTCCCATCTCAACCTCCTGAGTAGCTGGGATTACAGGTGCCTGCCACCACAACTGGCTAATTTTTTGTACTTTTAGTAGAGACTTTGCCATGTTGCCCAGGCTGGTCTTGAACTCCTGGACTCAAGCAATCCACCCACCTCAGCCTCCCAGAGTGCTGGGATTACAGGTGTGAGCCACCGTGCCCGGCCCAATCTTTTTTTTTAATTGATGTACTACAACTGTACATATATACTCTTTTTTTTTTTTTTTTTGAGATGAGTTGTTGCTCTGTTGCCTAGTGTTGCACCACTGGTGAGCAGTGGTGCAGTCATAGCACAACCTCCAACTCAGCTCAAGTGATCCTCCAGTCTCAGCTTCCTGAGTAGCCGTGACTACAGGTGCATGCCACCATGCCCAGCTAATTTTTTTTTTTTTTTTTTTGAGATGGAGTCTTGCTTTTTCACCCTAGCTGGAGTGCAATGGCACAATCTCAGCTCACTGCAACCTCTGCCACCTGGGTTCAAGCAATTCTCCTGCCTCAGCCTCCCGAGTAGCTAGGATTACAGGCACCTGCCACCATGCCCGGCTAATTTTTTTTTTTTTTTTTTTTTGTATTTTTGGTAAAGACAGGGTTTCACCATGTTGGCCAGGCTGGTCTTGAACTCCTGACCTCATGATCCACCTGCCTCGGCCTCCCAAAGTGCTGGGATTACAGGCGTGAGCCACCGTGCCCAGCCTAATTTTTTGATTTTGATATTTGTAAAGATGAGGTCTCACTTTGTTGCCCAGGCTGGTCTCAAGCTCATGGGCTCAAGTGATCCTCCCACCTCAGCCTCCTGAGTAGCTGGTATCACAGGCGCAAGCCACTGTGCTCTCTCCAATAATCTTAATGCTAGGACGTACCTAGCATAATAGTTTTTGCTTACATTTTAGTTTTTTTGCACGTGTGTGTATATGGAATGCAAAATTGGAATCAAGTGAATATCTTGATTTATAGCCTGGATTTTTTTCACCCAATATCAGGATCAGCTTTCCTTTCCAACATACGTCCACATCACTTTTCGTGACTGTAGAATTTCCACTGGAATGGTTTAGCACAATTTGGTCACTGAGTCTTGGTTTTTAGATACTTGAGATTGCTTTTAAAACCTGAACTTAAAAACCACATTGTCATGTAGGCTGTCTTAATGCTTCCCTTTTTTTCATCCTCAATTATTTTGGGGGTTGATTTCCTAGAGTTGAAAATTGCTGGGTCAAAGGCAATGCTTATTTTTTAAAACTTTGGGTACATATTTTCTTAGTTTTTGGGCTTGATCCTTACCTTTCCAAAATTCTTTTGCTAATCCATTTATTTTGTATAGGTAATACAGTCACAAAATTCAACATTAAAAGGCATAGAATGGTTTAGAGCAAAAAGTCTCCCTCCTTCCCTGGTTCATCACCACCCACTCCCCTCCCTTGCCTTTCCCTAGAGGCAGCCGTGTTGTCATTTTCTTGTTTAGCCTTCCTGAGAGATTTTTATGCACATGTAAGCAAATATGAACTATCCTTTCCTCTACTTTTCATAAGAAATGCTAGATATCTGCATATTTGTCTAGACTTAATACTTCTTGACGATTGCTACATGTCAGCTTATAAACAGTTTCCTGCTTTTTCTTTTTTTGTGCTGCCCAGTATTTTTCATTCAATAGGTTGGCCGTAATTTCACCAGCCCCTCATTGATGGATGTTGCATTGGGTATTTTGGGTCATCTTTTACACACAGCACTGCTGCGAATAACTTTGTGTGTGCAATATTTTGTGTGAATGCTTCTATGATATTTAGGATGAATTCCTAGAAATCAAATAGCTGGGTTAAAAGGTAGAAAGAAATGTTGGTAACCCTCACCTCACCTAATTGCCATTCAAAATAATACCAACAGCTCCAGTGTCTCGAGCCTGTCCTATGTGCAGGTTTAGCTCTGAGTGCTTTACGGACATCAACTCCCCTCATCTTTTTTGAGATAGGGTATCACTCTGTCGTCCAGGCTGGAGTGCAGAGCATAATCATGGCTCACTGCAGCCTTGAACTCCCCAGCTCAAGCAATCCTCTCACCTCAGCCTCCTGAGTAGCTGGGACCACAGGCACCCACCACTATGCCCAGCTAATTTTTTGTAAAGACAGGAGTCTCGTTATGTTGCCTAGGCTGGTCTCCAACTCCTGGGCTCAAGCGGTCCTCCCACCTTGGCCTCCCAAAATGTTGGGATTACAGGTGCGAGCCACTGTGCCCAGCCAACATCAACCCCTTGAGTCTTCGCTGCCACTCCATGAGGTGGGCAACTGTGAGGAGATCAAGACAAAGGGAGGCAGTGACGTGGCCTGGCACACAGCTGGCGGGGGGCACTTCCAGATTCAAACCCAGCCTGGCTCCAGGGTGCTCACCCTTATCCCGTACGCTGTCCTCCTTAGATATCACACTGTTTCACCCTCCCAGGAGCAGGGACTATGGATGCATCTCATAGCCCCTAGATTTCATGTAGCTTGCTGGCAGCCTGAGGGCTGGGGCAGGACTGTGGCAGACTCCCACGCTGCAAACCAGGTCTGGGGCTCAGCGAGGCTCAGCCTGTAGCCGAAGTTCTCCCCACACAGTAGAGTCTCCTATGGGACAGGAGGCAGACTGGGGCTGTGGCAAGGACGAGGTTCTCTGTGGTCGGCTATTTCTTCCTGCCCCAGGCCTGGGCCAAGGAGACAGGGAAATACACCGAAGGCGTGGATGAAGCCGATCCGGCCAAGTGGAAGGCCAACCTGCGCTGTGCCCTTAACAAGAGCCGGGACTTCCGCCTCATCTACGACGGGCCCCGGGACATGCCACCTCAGCCCTACAAGATCTACGAGGTCTGCTCCAATGGCCCTGCTCCCACAGGTATCAGGCCTAGCCCTCTGTGGGCCACCTGGGAGGCTGTGCAATGTCCTGGCCCCCAGCCATGAGCTCTTGGGTGCAGGCAGGCCAAGGGCCCCTCTAGCAGGCAGTGGTCCAGGACACGATGCGGGGGCTCCCGCTAGGTCATGACACCCAGGGCTTCCAGGAGTGGCTGGGATGGGTCACTGGCATATCAGGAATGGCTTGGCGTGCAGTCAGGGACCTGGGTGCTTCTTCCTTACCATTGCCCTCGTTTTGGCTTCTGGCTCCAGCCTAGGTCTCATGGCCCATGGAGTCGGGGAGGTCTTTCCCAATCCTGGTGGCTGTGCCCTCCACCTCGCCCTGTGTTGGGGCAGCTTTGGGGAAGGCAGAAGCTGCATAGGAGCTACAGGCAGCCTCTCAGGGGATCTTGCTTCTCCTCCGACGTTGACTCCTTTACTGCCCTGCTTTTCTCTCCCTGCTGTGCAGACTCCCAGCCCCCTGAGGATTACTCTTTTGGTGCAGGAGAGGAGGAGGAAGAAGAGGAAGAGGTGAGTGTGGGTCGAGGAGGCAGGTGGAGCCCTGGACGAGCTCTCTGCTGTCCCCATCGGCCCTAGGTTTCCGCAGCCCCACTCCCATGGAGCCCCGTGGCCCTCTCAATGGTTCTCCTTGTTTCTTCTCCTGGGATTCTGAACGATAGGAGCACAGTCCCCACCTGCTCCTTCCCAGGGCATTGTCATTACCCTGTGTGTGTGACCCACGCAGCAGTTGGGGCTTGGTAGGTCTGACTCCCTGCAGAAGGCAAATGAGGAAAGTGAGGCAAAGGGCTTTTCTGACCTGCCTGGGATGGATGAGCTGGGACCAGAGGCAGGGTCTTGCCTGAGCTAAACTGAGGCTAGGGGAGTTGCCTCATGGTTCTCGCCTGTTATTTCCCCAGCCCCAGGTCAGTGGAATAACCTGTCCTCCTTTCTCTCCCATCTCTTCCCTCCCTTGCTGGTGGTGTCCCTTCAGCTGCAGAGGATGTTGCCAAGCCTGAGCCTCACAGGTGGGGCCGGGAGGTGGTGGTTGGGGGTCTAGTATACAGAGAAGCTATAGGTACCATAGGTACCTGGAAGGGGGCTGATGGGAGGCTAGGGTGGCCCAGGGCTGGGAGGAGGTGTGCCTGGGAGGCAGTTCGTGGAGGTGGCACTGACAGCCGTCCACACGCACTCTCTGTAGATGCAGTGCAGTCTGGCCCCCACATGACACCCTATTCTTTACTCAAAGAGGATGTCAAGTGGCCGCCCACTCTGCAGCCGCCCACTCTGCGGCCGCCTACTCTGCAGCCGCCCACTCTGCAGCCGCCCGTGGTGCTGGGTCCCCCTGCTCCAGACCCCAGCCCCCTGGCTCCTCCCCCTGGCAACCCTGCTGGCTTCAGGGAGCTTCTCCCTGAGGTCCTGGAGCCTGGGCCCCTGCCTGCCAGCCTGCCCCCTGCAGGCGAACAGCTTCTGCCAGACCTGCTGATCAGCCCCCACATGCTGCCTCGTAAGGACCCATGGCTGGGCATGGGGAAGCAGTGCTGGGGGATTGGGGTAGGATTGGCAAGGAGGGTGGAGGGTGCTGGACTCCCTTGGGTGGGAAAAGTGGGAGGGCGGATGGGGCTGGGCCTGGCCACTGGGCTGCAGAATGGGGAGGCGTGGGGCTCAAGGATGGGATGGGCCTGCCTTCTGCCCCACAGTGACCGACCTGGAGATCAAGTTTCAGTACCGGGGACGGCCACCCCGGGCCCTCACCATCAGCAACCCCCATGGCTGCCGGCTCTTCTACAGCCAGCTGGAGGCCACCCAGGAGCAGGTGGAACTCTTCGGCCCCATAAGCCTGGAGCAAGTGCGCTTCCCCAGCCCTGAGGACATCCCCAGTGACAAGCAGCGCTTCTACACGAACCAGCTGCTGGATGTCCTGGACCGCGGGCTCATCCTCCAGCTACAGGGCCAGGACCTTTATGCCATCCGCCTGTGTCAGTGCAAGGTGTTCTGGAGCGGGCCTTGTGCCTCAGCCCATGACTCATGCCCCAACCCTATCCAGCGGGAGGTCAAGACCAAGCTTTTCAGCCTGGAGCATTTTCTCAATGGTGAGGGCCCAAAGCTGTGATCCTCCTGGCTGCCTCTTGCCCAGGGCATGGTTCCAGCCTCTGACTAGGGACCTTGATTTTGATGCAGAGCTCATCCTGTTCCAAAAGGGCCAGACCAACACCCCACCACCCTTCGAGATCTTCTTCTGCTTTGGGGAAGAATGGCCTGACTGCAAACCCCGAGAGAAGAAGCTCATTACTGTACAGGTACATCTCCCCTATCCCAAAGTCGGCCTTGGCTTGAAAACTGGGGAATCCTGGGGCTAGGCCCTTGCCCCAGGCTGGAGGCTCAGGGCTCCCTGAGCAGTGTGAACTTGGCCGCCAGAGATCATCAAGGCTCAGAGCCGGAGAATGCAGTCTATTACTCACCCCTGATGGCTGTCCTCATGCACAGCTGGATCTGGCAGCCCTGCCACAGGTCTCCCTGTCTCATCTCCTCTTTGCCTCCCAGGTGGTGCCTGTAGCAGCTCGACTGCTGCTGGAGATGTTCTCAGGGGAGCTATCTTGGTCAGCTGATAGTATCCGGCTACAGATCTCAAACCCAGACCTCAAAGACCGCATGGTGGAGCAATTCAAGGAGCTCCATCACATCTGGCAGTCCCAGCAGCGGTTGCAGCCTGTGGCCCAGGCCCCTCCTGCTGGAGCAGGCCTTGGTGTTGGCCAGGGGCCCTGGCCTATGCACCCAGCTGGCATGCAATAACAAGGCTGCAGACGGTGACTGGCCCTGGCTTCCTGGGTGGTGGTGCGGACTGATGTGGAGATGTGACAGCCCCGATGAGCACCTGGCTGGCTGCAGGGTCCTACCTCTGGGTTTCCTGCAAGTGGATTTGGGCCAAGAAGGAGAGGGAGAAAGGCCCGAGCCCCTGCCTTCCCAGGCCTTTCTCTCCTGGGCTGTCTCAGGTCTGGTCAGCCTGGCTCTCGGGAAATTCAGCCATGAGCAGGGAAAGAACTCTCCCAACCCTGGGGCCTAGCTATATAGGAGGAATTGCCTAAGGGTGGCCCACTCTTGTGATTGCCCCATTTCCTCTGGCAACAAAAGCCAGAGTGTTGTGGGCCAAGTCCCCCCACAGGGCCTCTGCAAGGCATGGCCCTGATTTCCCTGGTTTGAGACTCACTTCCTCATCTCCCTGTCCTCTGAGATAATATGAGTGAGCACTTAGGTATCATATCAGATGCTCAAGGCTGGCAGCTACCCTCTTCTTGAGAGTCCAAGAACCTGGAGCAGAAATAATTTTTATCTATTTTTGGATTAATAAATGTTAAAAACAGACTCAGCTGTTTCTTTCCTTTTTCTACTACCAGTTGCTCCCATGCTGCTCCACCAGGCCCTGTTTCGGATGCCAACTGGCCCACTCCCCAAGCACTTGCCCCCAGCTTGCGACCATTGGCACTGGGAGCGCCTGGCTTCCGGGCTGATGGGTCAGTTGGGCCTTCATAAACACTCACCTGGCTGGCTTTGCTTTCCAGGAGGAAGCTGGCTGAAGCAAGGGTGTGGAATTTTAAATGTGTGCAGTCTGGAAAACTGTCAGAATCAGTTTTCCCATAAGAAATGGTGAGAAAGAGTGGGCTAGCATTGCAGCTGCATTTGGGACCATTCAAATCTGTCACTCTCTTGTGTATATTCCTGTGCTATTAAATATATCAGGGCAGTGCATGTAAATCATCCTGATATATTTAATATATTATATTGTCCCCCGAGGTGGGGACAGTGAGTGAGTTCTCGCTCTTAGTCCCCCCAGAGCTGGTTGTTAAAGAGCCTGGCACCTACCCCCTCTCACTTCATCTGTGTCATCTCTGCACACTCCAGCCCACTTTCTGCCTTCAGCCATTGAGTGGAAGCTGCCCCAGGCCCTTACCAGGTGCAGATGCCCAATCTTGATGCCCAGCCATCAGAACTGTGAGCCAAATAAACCTTTTTCTGTATAAATTACCAAGCCTCGGATCTTCGTTTACAGCAACACAAAATAGATTAAACCCCCATAAATGTTCCCACAGCCTCGTCCACAGAATATATTGTCACTGTTTGGATTTTTGCCAACCTGACAGGTGAGATAGTATCTCAGTGCCACTTCTCATTATCAGCAAGGCTGAGTAGCTTTTCACATGGTTAAGTGGCCTGTACAGATTTTTAAAAATAATTTTAGAATGGTTTTAGATTTATGGAAAAGTTCCTAATAGCGTTCCTATGGACCCACACTTTCTCCAATTGTTAACATCCTACATTACTATGGCACACTTGTGACAATAATGAAACCATGTGGACAATTACTATGAACTCAACTTCTTTATTTGGATTTCATGAGTTTTTCGGATATCCTTTTTCTGTTCCAGGATACTATCCAAGATATCACATTACATTCACTTGTCACATCTCCTTAGACTCCTCTGGTCTATGACAGTTTCTTAGACTTTTCTTGTTGTTGGTCTTGACGGTTTTGAGGAATACTGGCCATTTTTTAAAGCATGTCCCCCAGTTTGGGCTTATCTGATGTATTTCTCATTTGTTTTTAGAGATAGGGTCTTTGTGTTGCCCAGGCTGGAGTGCCATGGTGCAACCTTGAACTCCTGGGCTCAGATGATCCTCCCACATAGCTGGGACTACAGGTGCACACCACCACACCTGGCTTTTTTTTTTTTTTTTTTTTTTGAGACCTGGTCTCAATATATTGCCCAGGCTGGTCTCAAACTCCTGGCCTCAAGTGATCTTCCCACCGTGGCCTCCCAAACAGCTGAGATTACAGGTGTGAACCACTGTGCCCCGCCTGTTTCTCATGGTTTTTGTATGGAAGACCACAGAGGTGAAGCATCATTCCCACTACATCATATCAAGGGTGCATACTATTAACCTGATTTATCAGTTTCTGACTGAGGTAGTGATAGGTTCCTCTATCATAGTTACTCTTCATCCTCCCTGATCTATATGTACACAGGTACCGTGGTTTTAGTATTATTCACCTGCATCCTCTTAAACTTCACCAACTAGAGTACAGTGATTACGTAGTGCTCCTTTTGTCTTTAGTCTTAGTTTTCAATCATTTACAAAGGTGTGCACCTTTTTTCTTCACAGGCCTGTGCAGTTCTATTCCCTCTTGCAATTGTCAATGTTTTGAGATTAGGAGAAGGGAGATGTCACATATCTGGTTTCCAGCTTCTTCCAAAAAACTGGCAAATATGAAAACACTGTCATACATTCCTCAAAGGCAATAATCAGCTGGATGGGGAATGTTCTCCCAGTTCAATACGGTCCTCTCCTGGCCTGCTTCCTTTCACTGCTCTCTGTGTCCCTAAGGGCATTTGAGTTTGCAACCCTTGATGAATGATGGAGCAGGGAGACTGAGTGTAGATGAATTGGGGAAGCTTGGAAGGGCCAGGTGCCCCTCGCGACCACGAGTGGGCTGACTTCCCCAGTACTGCTAGCAGTTGAGTAACTGCCAAAAATCTTCCCTGAATTTGTATTAATTGGTTTCCTAAAAATAAAATGAAAACAGCAATGAAAACCTGGCTGTCACTTACAGATCTCTGTGTTGTAGTAGCCATCTGTGGATGAACATTATCCAGAAGTGACAGATGTAACAAACTCCAGAGGTAAAGGCAGGCCAGTGTGAGGTACAATTCACTGCTCCCAAGCCAGGCTAGGGCTCCCCTTGGTAGTAGCTTTTGGCTGCTCTGGTGGCCTGTGCTGGAGCTTAAGTTGGAACCCACAGGACCTTGATGCCCACATCCTGGGGATGAATGCATCCCTTTAGCCCCAGCAGTTTCTCTCCCTTCTTTCAAGCTCCTTGTCCCCACCAAGTTCATCCTTATAACCAACTAAATATACCCTTTTTAAGATTCTCAGCTCTTTGACATAAAGAACCTACCCTGGCCGGGTGCAGTGGCTCACGCCTGTAGTCCCAGCACTTTGGGAGGCCGAGGTGGGCAGATCACGAGGTCAGGAGTTTGAGACCAGCCTGGCCAACATGGTGAAACCCCATCTCTACTAAAAATACAAATATTAGCTGGTCATGGTGGTGGGTGCCTGTAATCCCAGCTGCTCAGGAGGCTGAGGCAGGAGAATCGCTGGACCCCATCAGGCAGAGGTTGCAGTGAGCTGAAATCCCACCATTGCACTCCAGCCTGGGCAACAGAGCAAGGCTCCCTCTCAAAAAAAAAAAAAAAAGAAAAGAAAAGAAAAGAAAAGAAAACAAAAGGAAGAAAAAGAAAAAACGTACCCTTTTCAGTCTCTGTAGAGTAGAAGATATCAATGGCTTTTCCCATTTTTGCTGAAAGAGCATTCTTGGAAGGCAATGTTCTCATTTGCTGGTAATCTATCCCAAAGAATCAGGCACATCTTGTTGCAAAATCTTGAACCTTTAAGGTCTCTTGGTTTTGGCTTTCATCTTATGATTCACTTAAATCAGGGCCACACAAGGTAGACATTTAAATAAACTCATGAATGTTGATGCCATTCAAAAGCACAGTTTCCTTTATGTCTTAGGTGTGCATTCTCAGTTACTGTTCTTTATAACAATTCCCTTCAGATACATAAGGATTACAAGTTACTGTGTTTTAGTACAGTCTTGCTGGAAATAGCTCCAATGCTGATGATCTGTGTTCCACATAATCATGGCCAACATTTCATGGCTAATCCTATCACGGAACAGACAATTCTGTGGGGAGATGACTTAGGCAAGTTCAGGTGCAGTTAGCTGACCTGCCCACATGGATGGGAGATACTCATCCTATTTCTACTAGACAATGCCATGCAGAAACACAGCATCTCCATTAGGTGAGCTGATCCTGAACAGTTCCTTTTTAAATTAAAATCTAGATGGGCATCCTTGCTCTGCCGAAAGTTTCAGAGCAGCCCTTTCAAATAATCTGTAAGGCTTAAGTAAGCAGTGAGGTTCTGACACCATTAACAACACAGGGCTGTTTGCAAAGCTATAGCTTTAGATATGCATTCCACATGCTGTTTTTCAGTGGCTAAGGAGGGCTGCATTAAGTCTTCCACACATTTTTTTCAGTTCCCCACACAATTGCCTGTGAAAACAGCCAAATTCCTTAAACAGAGCAAAATCAACTGGTTTTTCAAGGACCTATGGTTGGACAAAACTTAAAGGTTTTATTATTTAGCCAGAACATGAGAGGGATGGCTGGGATGATGTGCTGATCCCTGGAATCTGATATCACTCTATAAACACTCAAGGTTTTTTCTCTCCTTCTAATATTGCCTCTTTTGAGATTAAAACCCTGTGTACCACTGATGTTATGCTGGAAGATTTGTTTCACCAATTCCTATTGTTCTGTAGCTTGAGGATTTATGCCCAGGAGTGAAAAAGTTAAAGTGACAGGCAAAGAAAAGGCAGAGAAGTGTCAGTATATCAACAACACTGCCAGATGTATCACATTAGAATACAGCTCTACAGGTATTAGCTCAAAGCCCAACTGCCATAACAGACTGTTATGATTCCATTTATTAAAAACTCAGGAAAATGCAAACTAATCTACAGTGACAGAAAACAAACCAGTGGTTATGTGGAAATGGGGATGGATGGGAAGAGGGAGGAAAGAGCTATTACCTAGGGGTTCAAGGAAACTTTTGGAAATAAAGAGTATGTTCACTACCCTGATTGTGATAACGGTTTCATGGATGTATCTTATGTCAAAGCTTATCAAAGTGTATACCTTAAACACATGCAAATTATGTTAATGATACTTCAATAAAGTTTTTTTTTTTAAAGACCAATAAATCTGCAGGTCAGGAAACTGTCTACTTGGGTGGCCATAGTAGAAAAACCATACCACACTGTTTAACTGAAAGAGTAACCCAACTCCCTTTCCCACTGAGGCTACACGAAAGGGTAAAATGTAAGCGTGATGAGCTTTGGTGTGAATTAGGAGAATAAAAAGTGCAGAATGAACCACTTCCCTGAAGTCTGAAGGGTCTGTGGCATCAGGGCAGGGGCCTGCCCTTTCAACTCCATCCCCAGATGTCTATCAGGTACCAAAGGCTGCTTCCATAGCTAGTCTAGCTGAACCATTTCCGAGCTACAAGGCAGTGAATGAAAGTAAAAACAAAGAAACACTGGTTAAATTTTAAAAATTTATTCTTTCTCTTTGTTGCTGTTGATTTGTTCTTGAGATGGCTACAACACCAGACAGAACAGTGCCCTCATATCTGATGGCTGTGAAGGGCTGCACTCCTTTGAAACATTAAGATCTGCTTTGGGCTTCCCTCTTCGGCCTCACCCTCTCCTTAAAATCAAGTCATTTCCACACTTTTTAGTAAAATACTAAATGACACATCATCCCTTGTTAGCCCTGTAAACATTTTTTCTCCACACACCCTCCCTTTTTTTCTCTCATGTCTGTGGGTGAATAATTCACTAAGAAAAAAACCTTAAAAAACAAAAACTTACACATTTATATCCTGCACTCCCCACCCACCCGCCCACCCCAGTTTTGGCTCTTCTCTCCAAGGCAGACAACAATCTGATGTGGATTGGAAGTGGACTGAGAGAATGAACGGGGTCAGGGTTCAGATATCCATAAATTCTGACCCTGGCAGGTCCTGAGCATCACCAATGTGACCACGATAGAAAGCAGAACAAGTTCCTTGCTTACTCCTCCTTGTCTAAACAACTCTAAAGGTGGGAAGAAACAGCTGGGGAAGGTAGAAGAAATTTCTACTCATTTGCATTTAAAAGGAGGGGAGAGAGAAAGAGAAGGAAGGGTAGGAGAGGAAAGAGAGGACAAAACAATAGAAAACCTGAACAAATGACCCTGACCCTCTTCTTCCAATTGCAGCTATTTAATTCATGTGAATCCCCACATTATCCCTAAGTAAATATTTTGTTTCACAGAAAGCTTGTCCTTTTGTTTTTCCGTGTACACGTGCGCACTGGCGCTTGTGCGTGTATGTGTGTGTGCGTGCATGTGTCATTTGCTACCAGGTGAATGTTTCAGTTCTGGTTTCTGTTTAGTCTTCCTTTTTTTTCTTTTTTCTTTACTTAAAATTATTTTTCCTTTTAGAAAGTTCACCAGGAAACCAGCTCCCCTCCCACCATGCCGGGCAGGCCACAGCCATCTTTTTAAAATCCGCGCTGATTTTCCCTCACACCCCCAAACAGGAACTCCTCAGGATGGCCTCAGAAGGCTGGAGTCTCTCCCTGTCTGGCGGGACACCCTGGTGGCGGTGAAGGCCCCTCTGCCATAACGGAGGTTTCTGATTGTGGGACACAGTCTGGTTTTTGTTTTCTTCCTGTCTTCTAATTAAAAAAGACATTCCTGACAAAAGAGATAAGACAGTCAATAACTGCACCAGAAAATAGAGCATTTAGTAAAATCAACCTTAAGGCAGAGGTTTCTATATTTCCTCAGGTACCTCATTCTGAAGTCTGCCATAAGAACTCAGAAAAAATAAATAAATAAATAAATAAATAAAAGTCTGGCGTTTTAACTTGTGGGTTCAAGGGAGCTACTGCTTTAATGAGACACCGTCTGCAGTGTGCTTCCAATGCTGAGTGTGCTGTGGAAACAAGGGATGATGTGTCAGGAGGGCAAAGAGCCAGCAGGTCCAGGCCTCCCATTCCAAAGCAACCAGGGAAGCTTTGCCTCAGTCTGCTAAATCCCACAGGCTTCATGTCGATTTTATTTTGAAAGAAGGCTTTGCCTACTAATAACAGTTGAAAACAAAACAAAACAAAACACCAATTTAGATGCTATCGAAAGGATACTGTATTAAGCGGAATGGTTCAAAGTGAGGACTCTGGTACCAGAATATCTACATGTGAATTCTGGCTCCACGAATAACTGTCAGGGAAATTGTTAAACATTGTTGAACCTCTATTTCCTCATTTGTAAAATGGGAAAAATAGTAACAAATCCAGAAAAGCAGATGAGGATTATCTTAGTTAATACATCTAAAACACTTAAAACAGTGCCCTGACACACAGTAAGGGCACAATAAAAGTTAACCATGAACACCTACAGCTGTCCATGAGCAACCTTATGAGGTGTATCATTGTCAGCTAACCCAGACACCATGCAAAACCAGGACATCCCAAATGATATTATTACTCATTAAAACAATCAAAGTTGAGAAATGATTTTGGGTGTGGCAAGGCACTGCTGAACATCACTTTTACCTATGACTGCATTTAACACAGAAACTACCAGTGAGTGCTACAGATTCATCAAGAATTGCCTCCTGGGAGAAGAAACTCACCTTGAGACATCAAAGGGTGGGCTTAGAGGAGAGCTACCTTTCTTCTCTCCATCAAGAAACTGGCACCCAAATTCTACTACCCACTCCTTTCAGCTAAGCTTCTTGCTTTGCTTCAGAACCAGGAGACGGGAAGCACGTGGAGAAAAGTGCTCATCGGGAGCCAAAGATGCTCCTCCTTTCCTGTAAGGGCCAAGCATCCCTAACAGCTGAAACTTTTTGAACGCTGATATGACCCTCAAGCGAATGAGCATTGGAGCATTTGGGATTTTGGATTTTTGGATTAGGAATGCTCAACTGGTGTGCATTCTGCAAATATTCCAAAATCCCAAAAAATCCAAAATTGAAAAACACTTCTGAAAGTGTTTTTTCCTCCGAAATCCCAAGCATTTCGGATAAGGGATATTCAATTCATACCTCCTGCCCCGGTCAAAACCTGGCACTTCAGCATTCAGGTCATAAAAGTGATAAGAATAAGCTCTTTGCTCATTACATCTGGAGGGTCAGTTTTAGGAGACTGGCACCACATGTAACAGTCAACTTGAGGTTGTTTTCGCCAAAGTGGCCGGGTTAAAAATACTTATTTGTTTGTTGCCATGTACACTTACCATCTTAGAAGTGTCTGTAAGGGGAAGGGGGAAGAAAATATTTCAATGCACTGTGTAACAGTTACTTTCTTATGGAGGTGAAAATGGTACCCCAAAGACACTGACAATTACTGGCTGCCCAGGCCCAAGAAAATCCGGGCCCTGTATATTCCAGCTGTTCACCACAGTTAAACTGCTGAGTCCTTCCCTGACTCTAGCTATAAGACCGGTCCCATGATAGGCATTAAAACCTATCCCCATTCCCAGGCATCCCCGACAGTCCGACAGTCCAGACAAAAGCTGGGAACTATGTATCCTCACCTGGGTGACAGGCACAGTGCAGGAGTGTGAGCTATCGAAACAACCTGGTGAAGTCTCGCAAGGCCCAGCAAACTTGCTTACATTCCTCAGCACTAGAAAAGAAAAGGTAGGTTGGTCCTTGACTGAGGAGAAAGACAGAATATGCTGAAAAACAAGTGCACACTGAGAACCGTCCCAACTCTGCTAGGAGCTCTCTCCATTGTCTCCTGAGCGACCCTGGCTTCAGATCTTTCTGTAATTCAGGGCAAAAATTATTATATATGAGAAAAGTTATAAGCTTGGTGGTCTTCAAAGGGTGGACTCTGGACACAAACTGCCCGAGTTTGAATCTTGGCTCCACTGTGCCCTTGAACAAGTTACCAATCTTTGTCTCAGTTTCCTCATCTATTAATATTATCTACTTCATAACACTGTTTAGAGGATTAAAATCGTCCACATACAGAGTGCTTATGAAAATAGAGCAGTGAACAAAACAGTATTCAATAAATGTAGGCTGCTACAACAACACTTGGTTGCTAAGGCTCTCATAAGTTTCCTCATTCTCTTCCAAAGATAGATTTTGTTTACAAAGGCCGGTCTAGCAACTAAGTCTCCACCAGTCATTGATTTTCTAGTTGAACAGGCTGCTCAGGATTTCCTCCTGTGGGAGGAGGAGGGAGAGAGGAAAGGGTTAAAGCATGTAGAAAGAGAGACAAAGCAGGAGATGCCTATGTGATATGAATAGCCCAATATTCAACTGACCCTGTTTTTTCAAAAGCCCCCCGACCTCCCTTTGTCCAAAACTGTCACCAAGAAACCAGTTGATGCCAGCTTCATTCTACTGTATCTGTCTTCATAACAGTTTTTGCTAAATGAACATAAGGCTAAGCTAAAAGCTAAAGCAGTGGAGAAGGAAGCACTTCCTTTTTTTTTTTTTTTTTTTTTTGATATGGAGTCTTGCTCATGTCATCCAGGCTGGAGTGCAATGGCACTCTGCTCACTGCAATGGAACTCTGCTCACTGCAATCTCAGCTCACTGCAACTTCCGCCTCCCAGGTTCAAGCGATTCTCCTGCCTCAGCCTCCCCAGTAGCTGGGATCACAGGTGCCCACCACCACGCCCGACTATTTTTTTGTATTTTTAGTAGAGATGTGGTTTCACCATGTTGGCCAGGCTGGTCTCGAACTCCTGACCTTGTGATCCGCCCGCCTCGGCCTCACAAAGTGCTGGGATTACAGGCATGAGCCACCGCGCCCAGCCAGGAAGCAATTCTTAATACGCTTGCCTTCCTGTAGCCCTCTCCCTGGCTCAACTAACTCAGATACCAGTGCCTACAGCCAAGGATTCAATGCAGATGAAAACACACTTTCCATCTCATAATGGTTAAACACCAGGGAAGGAAACTGCTCTAAGCGATCCAACAGAAAAGGTGAAAATAGAGCTATCCATTTAGGTTCCTACATCCAGATTTCCCCATCCATTGTAAGTTCTGAAACATCATTAAGAACCTTGACTTAGACTCCATGACTTGATTCAACAGAACATTCTAGAAACTTTCTTCTAGTCTCTCCATCCTAAAAATGTAATGAAAATAAGGCAGGTGGCCAGGCACAGTGGCTCATGCTTGTAATCCCAACACAGAGAGACCCCGTCTCTACAAATAATTTAAAACTTAGCTGGGTGTGGTGGTGCACACCTGTGGTCCCAGCTACTCACGAGGCTAAGGCAGGAGGATAACCTGAGCTGGGGAGGTTGAGGTTGCAGTGAGCCATGATTGTGCCACTGCACTCCAGGCTGGGCAACAGAGTGAGACCCTGTCTCAAAAAAAAGAAAAAAGAAAGAAAATGAGAAAGGTCTTTTGGCTTTATTGGAATTGCCATTACCTCTGTGGATTTAATAAGCTTCAATTTAAGTGTTACATTTCTCATTTTACTTCCAAATTAATACTGACTGTTAAGGAGGCAGCCAGGGTATGTGAGTCCATATCACTCATGCTCCCAATGTCAGGAAGGAGGAAGATCTGTAACCCAAGAGAAGTTGCTATGTGGTGTGTTATCACAAGGGACTAGGATAACAGAAAACCCTGAAAGTTAGGACAGTGCTGGAGACCGAGATTTTTTTGCTATCCTAATGTCTTACATGTTTTAAATTTTACCCTTCTTCAAGAGACTTCTGTTTTGTTTTGTTTTCAGAACAGATAGAAACAGGGTCTCACTGTGTTGCCCAGGCTGCTCGAACCTCTGGGCTCAAGCTATCGTCCTGCCTCAGCCTCCAAAGTGCTGTGATTACAGGCGTGAGTCACTGTGCCCGGCAGAGACTTTGGAAATGATAACTTCACAGCCTCCTTTGTGGCACATGAGAAAAAGTATTGAAACTGAAATGCAAGTGTGGGAGAACTTTAGTGCAATAGGGTGAAATGAGGGACAGGTGACACTGTCAACTTGGCTTCTGCCCCAATCCTATCTGCAAGTGCTTTGGTGTCAAACACTTCAGCCAAATGTTTAACTGAAGTGTCCTTGGTGGGGAGCCCATAGAAATGGATCAAAAAGCTCCTTGAGGCTGGGTGCGGTGGCTCACACCTGTAATCGCAGCACTTTGGGAGGCCAAGGCGGGTAGATCACCTGAGGTCAGGAGTTTGAGACCAGCCTGGCCAACATGGTGAAACCCATCTCCACTAAAAAGACAAAAATTAGCCGGGTGTGGTGGTGGGCACCTGTGATCCCAGCTACTCGGGAGGCTGAGGCTGGAGGATCGCTTGAACCCAGGGGGCGGAGGTTGCAGTGAGCTGAGATCACACCACCGCACTTCAGCCTGGGCGACAGAGCAAGACTCCGTCTCAAAAAAAAGAAAAAGCTCCATGAATGTTAGAACTATAGTTATGTGCTACAATGATGTTTTGGTCAATGATGGACTGCATGTATGACAGTGATCCTATGAGTATAATAGAGATGAACAACTGCATGTTGCGTTACTCACATGCTTGTGGTGATGCTGGTATAAACAAACCTACTGCACTGCCAGTCATATAAAAGGACAACACAAACAATTATCTACAGTACACAATAATTGATCATAAGCAACTATATTACTGGGTTATGTATTTACTATACTACACTTTTTATCATTAATTTAGAGTATATTCCTTCTACTTACAAAAAAAAAATTTACTGTAAAACAGCCTCAGGCAGGTCCTTCGGGAGGGATTCCAGAAGAAGACATTGTTATCCTAGGAGATGGCAACTCCATGTGTGTTACTGCCCTTGAAGACCTTCTAAGTGGGACAAGATGTAAAAAGGTGGAAGACAGTGACATTGATGATCTTGACCCTGTGTAGGTCTAGGCTAATATGTGTTTGTCTTAGCTTTTAACAAAAAAGTTTAAAAGCTAAAAAAAATAAATAAAGTAATTTTAAGAATAGAAAAAAGCTTATAAAGATATAAAGAAAAAATTTTTTAATGAGCTGTACAATTTGTGTTTTAAGCTAGGTGTTATTACAAAGGAGTCCAAGAGTTAAAAAAAAATTTAGTTTATGAAGTAAAAAAGTTACAGTAAGCAAGAGTTAATTTATTATTATTATTATTATTATTATTATTATTTTGAGACAGAGTCTCACTCTGTCGCCCAGGCTGGAGTGCGGTGGCACAATCTTGGCCCACTGCAACCTCTGCCTCCCAGGTTCAAGCGATTCTCCAGCCTCAGCCTCCTGAGTAGCTGGGATTACAAGTGCCCACCACCACGCCTGGCTAATTTTTTAAATTTTTAGTAGAGATGGGGTTTCACCATGTTGGCCAGGCTGGTCTCAAACTCCTGACCTCAGGTGATCTGCCTGCCTCGGCCTCCCAAAGTGCTGGGATTACAGGCATGAGCCACCGTGTCTGGCCAAGGGTTAATTTATTATTGATGAAAAAATTTTTTTAATAAATTTAGTGTAGCCTAAGTATACAGTATCTATAAAAAGTCTACAGTAGTGTACGGTAATGTCCTAGGCCGCCTATTCACTCACCACTCACTCATTGACTCACCTAGAGCAACTTCCAGTTCTGCAAGTTCCATTCATGGTAAGTGCCCTCATACAGGTATACCTTTTTTTTCTCTTTTATACTGTATTTTTACTGTACCTTTTCTATGTTTAGATATGTTTGGATATACAAATTCTTACCATTGTGTTACAATTGCCTACAGTATTCAGTACAGTAACCTGCTATACAGGTTTGTAGCCTAGGAGCAATAGGCTACACTATATAGACCAGGTGTCCGGTAGGCTATACCATCTAGGTTTGTAGAAGTATACTCCATGACGTTTGCACAACAACTAAACCACCTAATGACACATTTCTTGGAACATATCCCCATCATTAAGTAACACATGACTGTATTTTCTGTCTCAGTCCTTCTGACGTTTGATATTTCTTAGCTTTTTATTTATTTACTTTTGTAACTGCCAGTATTTTTTAGATTCTGTTTTCTGGCTTCTAATCCCCAAATTCCTATCCTTCCACCATATTTCTGAAAGCTTTTATGGTCACTATTTCTCGAGCCCCATAAGATTACTAGGGGAGTGCTGAGAAATGAGATCCTTTTGATCCGATGACCTGGTAGGTAACAGAAAATAATGAAACTCTGATGACTTGACTAGGGATTCAACCCCTTACTGGCCTCTAATTCCGGTATCAATGCTTCCCATGTTCAACACCTTTTGGCTTTGAAGAGCCCCAGACAAGTGACAAGTAGTCATAGAATAAACACCAAGATGGAGAAATGGAAATGATGGCAGGGTTTCTTCTAGTCCCAATTGGTCTTAGTTAATGATAGGTTCATCTGGCATTTGGAAAGCAAGAATGTTATTTTAGACTGAAACGTCCCAGCTTTCTTCAAGTTGACCAACTAAAAAAGCTAGGGAATTAATTACCAGTACCATGTGAAAAGCAGGCTTGGACTTGCTGAAATGAAACTGAACCAGTTCACCCTCTCTGCCAGAATGGCAAACAAAGTAGCATGTTGAGGCAGGTGTTACGGACCTTAAAATCAAAAGGGAGACTGAGTCATGCATGGGACAGAAAGTTCAAGGGCTTTCTGTCTTGTCTACTACAGGCATTCTAGAGGAAGAGAATGACTAAGAGGGGATGAGCAATCTCAAGTCCTTTCTCTAGCACCTCTACATTAGCTCTTACTTCTGTTCATTTCCCACCACTATGTTACATATGTTACAGCCTGCTATAGGAAGAGCTGCAAAACTTGTTTAGCAATGGAAGATCAAGTAGGTCAGGTTGGTGGTGCACCTTATTTTCCCATATCACAGGACAAAGATAACAGGTTTTTTTTTCCCCCCACAGCACTGCTTTACTTAGGACTCTTTTCCTTGCCCCAAGATTTATCTTAAATTAGGAAAGGATATCTATGACCTTGATTTCAGACTTACCATATTATTTTATCTGTCATATATTAGTCCCACTGAGGGAAAGAGGGCTTGACAAAGACTTATTCTACAATGTGTGGGTGGCTGCCTTAGAGTCAACAGGAGACATGCCCCAGCTAGTTTTGCAAGTACATAATGACATTCTAGAAGTTTCTCCTCCAAGGAGAAAGGAGTTAACATTCACTGATCACATACTATGTGCAAGATCTTCTTTAGATTTCCATTTGGTATCTCATAATAACCTTATGAGACTGGTAGTACTAACCCTATTTCACTTGATAAATAAACTGAAGTTCAAAGTAATAGGGTATGTGGCAAGATTCAAACCAACATACTTGACTCCAAACCCCATCTTTGGAGGTTTCCCCTAGGTTCCCATTTGCTTTAGGAAAATTAGAGCCAATACGATCCCACCCTTATACTGTAACCAGCACTGAATGGAATAATGCAAAACAGAAGCAGAGAGAAGCAACTACTATACTTCTTTCCCCTGAGACAGCTTGTAGATAGAATACTACTTCTACTGAGAAGATTCATAGTAAAAGCAATCAAAGAATTTTTAAGGTCATCCCAGTCAATATATGCCTACCCAGTGGAGGGGAAATCCCCACTTCTGGCAAAATGTGTCATGAAGGGTCACATGCTATTTTTCAGTCATGCATGTCACTTGATCTATGGCTAAAAGTGAGTTATTTCTGGGGCATACTGGGCTTACTACTTAAGCCACTTAGTGAACTATAAAATAATAGCATTCCATGGTTTGGGATTTTAACATTAACAAAATTGTTGGAGACATTCCAGAAGATGAGAAAGTAAACTATTTTGGAAAGTGACATTAAGAAATCAATTCTGAGAAAAGACAACTAGCTCTTGTACCACTGCTTAAAGTTCATTTTCTTTCCCTTCTATATCTGATTTTACCCATAAAAGTGTAATTTATGCTCATAAAAAAGTGCATAGTGCAGAAAGTTATGAAACGAAAAGCCTCCCTTCCCCTCCTAGTCTCACTTATATATCTTTCTGAAAACTTACTGTGCAGAAAGTAGCCTCTGTGTATGTGTATAATTTATAATAAAACAGCTCTTTAAAGTACAAGTTGGTTCGTTTACAATAGCATAAAAAAAACTTATGAAAAAATTTAACCAAGGAGGTGAAAAACTTATACACTGAAAACTACAAAATGTAGCTGAAAGAAATTAAAGACACCAATAAATGGAACAATATACTGTATTTGTCGATTTGGAGATTTAATATTGTTAAGATTTCAATACTACTCAAAGCAATCTACAGATTCAATACAATCCCCATCAAAATCCCAACAACCTCTTGTACAGAAAAATCTACCCTAAAATTCATATGGAATTTCAAGGGTCCCCAAGTGGCCAAAACAATCTTTTTTTTTTTTTTGAGACGGAGCCTCGCTCTGTCGCCCAGGCTGGAGTGCAGTGGCTCACTGCAAGCTCCGCCTCCCGGGTTCACGCCATTCTCCTGCCTCAGCGTCCCGAGTAGCTGGGACTACAGGTGCCCACCACCACGCCCGGCTAATTTTTTGTGTCTTTAGTAGAGATGGGGTTTCACTGTTTTAGCCAGGATGGTCTCAATCTCCTGACCTCGTGATCTGCCTGCCTCGGCCTCCCAAAGTGCTGGGATTACAGGCGTGAGCCACTGCGCCTGGCCACCAAAACAATCTTTAAAGTGAACATTGCAGGCCTCATATTCCTGATTCTAAAATTTATTACAAAGCCACAGTAATCAAAACAGCATTGACATAAAGAAATACATCATAGACCAATGGAATAGAACAGGGAGCCCATTAATAAATTCTCCTGTATATGGTCAAATGATTTTCAACAAGGATGTCAAGACCATTCAGTGCAGAAAGGACAGTCTTTTCAACAAATGGTGCTGGGAAAACTGGATATCCACAAGCAAAAGAAAGAGGCTGGACCCTTACCTAATACCACATACAAAAATTAACTCAAAAAGGATCAAAGACCTGATATAAGACCTAAAACTGTAAAACTCTTACAAGAAAACCTAGGCGGAAAACTTCATGACATGAAATCTGGCAATGATTTCCTAGATATGACACCAAACAGACAACAAAAGCAAAACAGATAAACTAGGCGACAACAAAATTAAAAACTTCGGTGCATCAAGGGACACAATCAACAGAATGAAAAGGCAACCTAAAGAATGGAGGAAAATGTTTGCAAATCATGTACCTGATAAGGAATTAATATCCCAAATATAAAAGGAACTCCTGCAACTAAACAACAAAAGAAACCCAACTTTTAAATAGGCAAAGCACTTGAATAGACATTTCTCCAAGAAGACAAAACAAATGGCCAATAAGCATATGAAAAGATGCTCAACATCACTAATCATTAGGGAAATGCAAATGAAAACCGCAATGAGATATCACTTCACACTTGGTGTGAAATGCTAAGATGGCTACTCTCAAAAACCCAGAAAATAACAAGTGTTGGTGAGGATGTGGAGAAATTGGAACTTTGTGCACTGCTAGTGGGAATGTAAAATGGTGCAGCTGCTATGGAAAACAGTATGATGGTTCTTCAAAAAATTAAAGAAGATTAAATAGAATCACCATATGATCCAGCAATTCTACCTCTGGGTATCCAAAAGAATTGAAAGCAGGGGCTGAAAGAGATATTTGTACACCTGTGTTTATAGCAGCCTTACTCACAACAGCAACCCAAATGGCCATCAACAGATGAAAGGATAAATAAAATGTGGTATATGCATACAATGGACTATTATTTAGCCTTTAAATGGAAGAAAATTCTGGCACACGCTACAACATAGATGAATCCTAAGGACATTATACTAAGTGAGGTAAGCTAATCACAAAAAGACAAATCTGTATGATCTCACTTATATGAGGTATCTAGAGTAGTCAGACTCAAACATTAAGTACGAAGTTAATTGCCAGGAGATGGGGAGAGGGGAGAATGGAGAATTGTTGCTTAATGGGTATAGTTTTAGTTTTACAAGATGAAAAAGTTCTTGAGATTGGTTGTGCAACAACATGAATATATACTTAACCCTACTGAACTATGCATTTATAAAAATGGTTAATACTGTAAATTTCATGTTATGTGTATTTTTATAACAGTTAAAAAATTTTCAAATTATTTTAAAAGCTCAAGTTAGGTTATGTAATACTGTTATTTTAACCTTTACAATTTATCTTGTATATTTTTCCATATTATCACATATTTCTTCTTCCTTGTTCATCTTTGGGACTATTTACTAGTATAAGCTTCTGTTAATTATTTAACTTTTCTCTATTGATGGGCAACTAGAATATTTCCAGTTTTTTCACTACTACTAACCTTGCTATAACATTCCTTCTTTGACCCATATATCTTTCCACACTGTATGATTATAAGTCATTGTCTAAAATTTAGACAAAACTCTAAAGACTCTAGATATAAAAAGACTATCAGGGCAAAGGAACACTTAGCTATAAAATCCAACTTAAGTTGCTGTCATTACCATTAAGACCATAAGTCTCACAACCTTTGATTCGGTGATTACATTTTAAAGGAAAATATTCAGTAGAAGGAAAAGGCTCTATTTTTGACATTATCTGTAATACTAAAAAACTGAAAAATGATCTAAATGTCTACTAATAGAGGCATTATAAGGAAATCAAGTAACACCTTTATGGCTATAAAACAATAATTAGGAAGACTATGTAACTGTATTAAAAATATTTATATGTTCACAGTAAAAAAAACACACACACTTTACATTTTAGGCTGTAATCCAGAGATTGTAAGTTCCTCATGGGCCTAATGTATCCCAGGCAGATGTTCTGTTTGGACTACACAACTTCTTTGAAATTAGAATTTGACTATCTTTAGACATGGTGAACATTCTCCAATTCACTGTCATCTACATCACTTTCTGATGTTTTATAACCAATGCTTTGCCTTACTCAGGTACCTACATTCCTGACCCCCGAATGTGGATGAAAACTCAGAAGGACTTAGAAAAATATAGACAGATCTCCTGACGGGGAGTGAGCTGCTCAGTGCATTTTCCTTTGGGAGAAACAGTGCCTCCACTTACCGTTAAAAAATCTTATACCAGTTATCACATATGTTAAATATATGTACATACATACACAGCATGGTGAATGTTTTCCCACCAGATTGGCTTCCAATGCCAATTTGTGCAATTCAAGGTTAAACAGACTATAAATTGTCCATTTCCCAAGGGCGCATAAGAAATAAAGATATGTTTCTTCCCACATCCCACACCTCCTTAAGAACCCCCAGTATCACTCACCTAGTGACTTGCTTGTGGAAGTCTGTAAGTTGTTTGTGTGTCACTGTGACGGCTCCCACGGTTGTTTCCTTTGGCAAACCTTTTAAGGAATTTTCTAACCATCGACAAAAAGTCTGTATAGGAAAGAGGGGTAAGAGTTTTAAAAGGAAGCATAGCTTACTCACCTGAGACCCTATAGATACTAACAAAACCCCACAAATTTTCCTTAGTAGCATTTACTTCCCTACACTTGGGAGCAAGTAAAGGAATCAACAAAAGTGCTCTCATTAGCCCTTCAAACCCTCTGGGTTGATGCAGTCTGCATATGCATGCCTAGACTTCCCTTCAAAGGGGCAGCGGGCATCATTTCAGAAAAGGACTTTCTACACCTTAGAAGTGAAGTTTCTTCGGGATGAGGCTATTGTTTTGTTCCTGTCATAATGTATATGACATATATACATATGCAAGCATGCGAACATGAACACACACACACACACACACACACACACACACACACACACACACACACTCGCTCTCTCTTTTTTGAGATAGGGTCTCACTCTGTTGCCCAGGCTGGCGTGCAGTGCACTGCAGCTTTGACCTTCCAGCCTCAAGTGATCCTCCCACCTCAGCTTCCCAGGTAGCTCAGACTACAGAAGTCCATCAACATGCCTGGCTAATTAAAAACAATTTTTTTTTTAAGAGATGAGGAGTCTTTCTATGTTGCCCAGACTGGTCTCAAACTCCTGGGCTCAAGAGATCCTCCCAAAGTGCTGGAACTACAGGTGTAAGCACTTGACCAGTATATTTTTAAAATTAAACAGATTTCCAAAAACTCTTGAGCTTAAAGATCAAAAGTGATCCAGAGTAAAGGTTCAGATACCTGAAAGAGCAGGGGCAAAAAGTATACTAAGCCACCATGTCAGAAAGTATACATATGAGACATATGAGTCCAGAATCTTAAGGATTTTAAGGCCATCTCTCTCAGAATAAGTCCTATCCATTCAGTTCCTTTGTGATATCTGCCTGTTCTTTGTGTTAAAAAACCTTGCTCTTGTTGCTGTTTAATTTACTTATATATTTTTTATATAAGTATATCTAAGAATTCTCTTTATGCCTTTCCTATGCACAAAAATTGTCTACTCCCTTTACTTCCTTCCTTTCTAAAATAAAAATTCTACAGACTTCCTCTGGGTTCTTATTTTCAGTTTAATTGTTGTCCTTTGGGTCAGCACTAATATTTCTTCATCCCTTTCTTAAGTGGAATGTATACTTCAGTCATAGTTTTGGGCTGTAAAATTACTCTTTTATACCTAATTTTTTTTACATTATATATTTTCCCATCATATTCATTTATGACCATAATAGGCCAGAGCAAAAGTATTATAAATGCTCATGAAGTACTAAGCATTTCTTAATTATGGATACATAACAGCTCCTTAATTCTTAAAAATACATAATAGTTGTTATATAGCAAACTTTTTCTTTTTTGAGACAGGGTCTTGCTATGCAGCTCAGACTGGAGTGCAGTGGCATGATCATAGCTCACTGCAGGCTGGAACTCCTGGGCTTAAGCAATCCTCCTACCTCACCCTCCTGAGTAGCTGGGACTATAGATGTATGCCACCACACCCAGCTAATTAAAAAGAAAAAAATTTTTTTTTTTTTTTGTAGGGATGGGGTCTATGTTGCCCAGGCTGGTAGTCTCAAGCTCCTGGCGTCAAGTGATCCTCCTGCCTTGGTCTCCCAAAGTATTGGGAAGACAGGCATGAGCCATTGTGCCTGGCTGATATACAGTACACTCCTTAGAGTACATGGCTACCTGGTTTCTATTCCTGTCCAAACTTCTTGTTCTCATTTTTTGTTGTTGTTGTTAGCACTTAACAATATGCTTACAATCAAGAATGTTTTCATAAAGTTAGATTTACATAAGTTTTCTGTTACTTGGGAACCAAATGTATTTGTAAAAAAGTTTAAGCAGAGTACGAAGACTTTTTCCCTCAGGTCAAGGACTTTTGAATTAAATTTGCTGATTCCTGGAGGCTCAAAAAGTACTTTTCTTTAGAAAAACAAATATGCTACTCTATCAGGTTGAAATGGAACATGTGTATTGAACCAGAGAGGAATAGGTACTATCTGTTATATATTATTATTATCAATTTTATACTCTGTGGTTCTGTAAGACAGCTCACTTTAACTAGGTCCCAATGAGTACTTTCCTGAACTGCTTTTACAGTAATATTAAAAATTATAAATTCCATTTTAAAAATGATTTCAGATTATATTATACTTTACCATTCTACTCAACTTTCACACAGTACACATAACCTGAGTTATGGTCATGTGGCCCAGTACTGAAATTACTTGGGCATTATTAGATAGCTTTAAAAAAACAACTCCATCCTTAGGTGGGTGATAAAGGATCTGGTTCAAAGAAATCCAAAGGGGAAATATATCCAACTGTACATTGTGGGTTACTTTGACAATTATGTGCTTCCAAATGTTCTGGCTAGATGTATCACCAAGAAATAATACAGTGCTATAGAATAAGTCTGAAAGGATTAAATACTTCTTGAGTAATACGTAACTAATATAACTGACATTTGGGCATCTCTCACAAGTGAACAAATTTCACATTGGACAGCCACACAACTGAATTCAATGCTTGATACTTACTTCTGGTAATATACCCCCTATGACAGTGACATAGAAACATGCTTTAAAGAACTCAATAATAAATTACTGATCTTTACGGGCCTCTTCACCTACCAATCTAATTTGGCAATATGCCTAAATTTGGTTCCATGGACAGAAAACAGGGCTAGTTTCAAAATTAGGGTTGGCCTTAAGGAACCAAAGCCTATTACATTTAGGGACTATGAGATAAATTCCTTATGAAAACAATCTTACCGGTCTGTCAACCTGCATGATCTCCCAGAGCACTTCAGCCACATCTGGTAGGGTATAGGGGGGGAGGCAAAAGCAGCAGGTGTGCAGCAGCTGGCTGACAAGCTGCTGTCCAAGCTGGTTCATCACCTGTCCAATCAGTTCTTTCCGTAATTCAAAGTCTTCTTCATGCTGTATGTAGGAAAGCAGGAACATCAGATAAATTCTAGTCTCAACTTCCCAAAGACCAAGCACTCTCTCCCCTTTAGTAATTTCTCTTTAATAGGAAAGTGTGTGTGTGTGTGCGCGCGCGTGGGTGTGTGTGTGTGTATGCAGGTGTGTGTAAAATAACAGCTGGATTCACAAAGTCCAGAAGTTTTTTGTCTTTAGAAAGAAAATGAAGGAGTTTATTAGTATCCAAGGAATGAACATGGGTTTCAACAGAGATTAATGCTTAGATTTTTTCATGATTTGAAGGCAGAAAACATGGTTAAGAATTAAAGCTAGCAATTTTTTAAATTTTTTTCTCTTCATCTTCTATGTGATGGTATTAATTTTTTTTTAATGTGCAAAATAACTTGTGTTCCTATTTCCTTTTTTAAAAACTAAGTCAGCCTGGCATGGCAGCACACACCATAGTCCCAGCCACTCCAAAGGCTCAGGTAGGGGAACAGCTTGAACCCAGTGTTCTGGGCTAGAGCATGCTATACCAACTGGGTGCCTGTACTAAGTTCAGCATCAATGTGGTGACCTCCCAGGAGCGAGGAACCACTCCTGGGTTGCCTAAGGAGGGAGGGGTGAACAGCCCAAGTCAGAAACAGAGTGGGTCAAAATTCCATTCTGATCTGTAGTGGGATCTCGCCTGTGAATGGCCACTACAGTCTGTCTGGGTAACACAACCCCATGTCACAACAAAACAAAACAAAACCAACTGAAATTAGAATTGAAGACGTCTATCAGAGATCTAATTTTTTCTATCGAAAAAAAAACCCTTTTTTTCTTCTTACGGTCTTTTTTTTTTTCTGAGACAGAGTCTTGCTCTGTCACCCAGGCTGGAGTGCAGTGGCCTGATCTTAGCTAACTGAAACCTCCATCCCCTGGGTTCAAGCAATTCTCCTGCCTCAGCCTCCCTAGAAACTGGGATTACAGGCATACACTACCACACTTGGCTAATTTTTGTATTTTTAGTAGAGACAGGGTTTCACCATGTTGGCCAGGCTGGTCTTGAACTCCTGACCTCAAGTGATCTGCACGCCTTGGCCTCCCAAAGTGCTGGGATTACAGGCGTGAGCCACTGCGCCTGGCCCTTCTTGTGGTCTTTAAATACACATGTATTTCTAATACCTTGAGAAAAATATTTTTTAAATTGCCTTTCCCTTCTAGTTATTTTCTTCTCTCTTTTACTGCCAAACTTCTTAAACGAATAGCCTAAATAGAATGCAGAATACTTACTTCTTCACTGCTCTCCCCTGTCTACAATTTTACTCCACATCTAATCAAACCTACCTTCGAAATTCCTGTGAAGCACTTTACTACTCCCACTGCTTAGTTGTCTACTAACAAACTTAGTACTATTCTGACTTGCTCTGATCTTGGTTTAGAGGCAGTATGACTATCTGCCTCTCTAATCCATCAAAATTCTACCTCTAATTCATGGTTTCATTTAAATCCCTCCCCTTCCATAAAGTTATTCCAACTCTTTTTGGTCTAGACCTTTCCCTCGTCTGATCTCATACCAATCATGACTTTTATCACTCATCTGACAATCAAATACTGGAGGCCAAGGTGGGAGGATCACTTGAGGCCAGGAGTTCAAGACCAACCTGGGCAACATGGTGAAATGCCATCTCTACAAAAAATATAAAAACTAGCCAGGCATGGTGTTGAATGTCTGTAGTCCTGGCTACAGTAGGCTGAGGATCCCTTGAGATTCACATCACTGTACTCCAGCCTAGGCGACAGAGCAAGACCCTGTTTCAAAAACAAATGAAAAACACCAAATACTGGCATCTTGTTGTTACTTAACTCTTTAAACTTGTTTCTCTCTTCAACTAGACACCAAATGATTTGGGAGCATGAACAGTTTTAGACTGCTTTATATAGCCTAAAGCACCCAGCACAAGTGTCTTAGTTGATATTTTGGCTAGTGAATGATCCACTATGATATATGTCTACCAATACAGATCAAGTAAGGAAATACTGGGATGCTGGTTTTCTCCTAAGGAATGACAAAGAGATAGGAGATAAAAGCTGTTAAGTAGAAATGGTATCATTTTTATACTTACATCATTGGCTACCCCTGTATGAATGAGGTCTCGTAGAAACCTCATGACACTACAATTGGCATCCCGGTGGTCCAGGGTAGTAGAGGCAATGGCCCACTGTAAGATAGGGATGACCACTTGGCTCCGCAGCAAGGTGACAGGGCTACGCTGAATAAACCTGGTGTGGAAAGTGAGACTAGGTATAAATGACAAGATTAGGCTATAAAAGCAGCCAGGGTAAAAGGGCAAAACTATGAAGACAGTAAAAAAGATCAGTGGATGGTGGGGGGTTTCAGGGAAGAAGGGATGAATAGACAGAACATAGAGGATTTTTTTTGGCAGTGAAAGTATTCTGTATGATACTATAACAGTGGATACATGTCATTACACATTTGTCAAAACCCATAGAATGTACACCAAGAGTGAAGCCTAATGTAAACTATGGACTTTGGGTGATAATGATGTGTTCATATAGGGTCACTGTTTGTATTACTCTGGTGGGGGATGCTAATAGAGGGGAAGGCTGTGTGTGTTAGCAGGGAGGGGTATATGGGAGCAACTTTTCACTCAAATTTGCAGTGAACCTAAAGTTGCTCTTAAAAAAAAAAGGACCATATCTTAGATTAGTATATTAAAAGACGTGTCACCACATCCTATTTCCAACTAAGATTTTATAAATCAAGAAAGACCAGTCAAAAGGACCTACAAGTAGAAACTCTCCTAGGTTAAAAAGTCCTAAAGATGCTAGAACAGCATTTCCTAAACTAAAGTTCACAGAATTCCAGTTCCCAGGATGTCAACAGGAATACCTCAAAGAAAAGGTTGTGTGTTCAGGTAAGCTTGGGAAATGCTGCTGGACTTTGAAAGTAGTTTTGCTTGTTTATTTTTCACTTTAAACTACTATCAGGTTTCTAAGTTCCTTTAATATACAGGGAGAATCTCTTCAGAAAAAGGTACAGTATACTCCAAACTTGTTTCATCATTTGTATAAAGAACATTTTTAGGGACTAGTTTTCCAAGGAATACATACCCTAAGAAAACAGAGGGTGTGCCGGGCGTGGTGGCTCAGGCCTGTAATCCCAGCACTTTGGGAGGCCGAGGAGGGTGGATCACGAGGTCAGGAGATCGAGACCATCCTGGCTAACACAGTGAAACCCCGTCTCTACTAAAAATACAAAAAATTAGCTGGGTGTGGTGGCGGGTGCCTGTAGTCCCAGCTACTCGGGAGGCTGAGGCAGGAGAATGGCGTGAACCCAGGAGGCAGAGCTTGCAGTGAGCCAAGATCACGCCACTGCACTCCAGCCTGGGCGACAGAGCGAGACTCCGTCTCAAAAAAAAAAAAAAAAGAAAAAGAAAAAGAAAAAGAAAACAGAGGGTGACAGCCCATCCAACAATTCTATCAACTAAAAAATATATATATATATATATATAAAGAAAAAAAAAGGTTTTTCTAACCTATCCAAAAACTAACAAAAAAAAGGGTTCAATATTCAATCCTGCCAGGTATGGTGGCTCACGCCTGTAATCCCAGGACTTTGGGAGGCCAAGGTGGGCGGATCACCTGAGGCCAGGAGTTTGAGACCAGCCTGATCAACATGGCAAAACCCCGTCTCTACTAAAAATACAAAAATTAGCTGGGCATGGTGGTGGGCACCTGTAATCCCAACTACTCGGGAGGCTGAGGTAGGAGAATCACTTGAACCCAGGAGGCAGAGGTTGCAGTGAGCCGAGATCATGCCATTGCACTCCAGCCTGGGCAACAGAGTGAGAGTCCATCTCAAAAAAGAAAAAAGAAAAAAAATCAATCCTAAGATGAGACAATCAAGTCAATATTACTTTGCATTTGTAAATGATATAACAGTTGGGCTTTTGTTGTTTTGAAAATAACGATTTTTCTTTTTTTTTTTTTTAATGCTGATATGGTAACAGTTTTGGTTCAAATTCCTTAGTTAGGGACTAAGGAATTCAAGCAGAAGTTTGGCAATCATATTATCAGTGCTACTGATAAAGTAGGCTGTGAGTAGAGCTGAGAAATACAGTATGAGATAACTGCTAAGGCATCTTAAAATCCCAAACATTCTTTATTCCGAAACTGATTATATCTAAAGGATGCTAAGCTTCTCAAAGAGAAGGTTGAGGTGAAACATGAAATCGCAACAGCATGAACAGTTAAAACCTACAGAGGACTGTAGAGATGATCTAGTCAAGTGTTTTGCCAGGCACACTGCATTGTCTTGTGTGTGAGCCCTCCTTCCTGGCAGGAACTCAGCTCCTTTATCCCTTGCTTCCCGCAATACTCTGCGTCATTGCTGGGGATATATCAGCTTGCAATTTACCTTTGGGTTATGAATCATTAATCTACTTACTCCAGTGACTTCATTTTACAAGAATAAAACAACCAAGGGTAGGATGGCAAGACTAAGCAGTGATAGGATGAGCAATTAAGAAATGGGCTCTTCAGAAGGATTTACCTGGTGGCTAGCCGGAACAGGTCATCTACAGTGTCAGGGTGATTCTGGAGACCATTCTGCTGTTCTAGGAGCTGAAAGGTGGGGATGCACAGTGCCTAAAACAAAACAGTGATTTTAAAAGAAATGCTTTTTCAGAAATGCCACAGCATTCAGACTTGCCAAATATTTATTACAATAAGTACAAAAGGAACAAAGAAGAAAAGCACAGCTGGGAAAAGAAAAAGATTGTAATGAGAATCTGATCAGGAAAAGAAACACATAAATCCTTCCCAGTTGACATAAACAGTTTTCACCTATGAAGTCCACATTTAAGAAAGGGTTGAGAAAACAGATTTTAGCTGATAAAACTCAACAGATGTCATCTCAAAGTTTTAGAAATTTCTGAAAGCAAAGATTCTATTTAGGTATAGTCCACTAAGGGAGTGGAAGTTTTTATAATAATTATGAAATATCAATTTTAAATGAAAAGACATCTTGGGAAAAGAAACAACATTCTTCAACTCAATATTCCCCTCTGTGGCTGGAAGGGAGGGAAAAGCAGTATCTGAGGAGCTGTTTCCAATGCTATTATTAATTCTAAAACCCTCCCTGCTGCTAAGTAAACTAGTCAGTTGGCTGTTCCAGGCAAGAAGTTAAAAATACAATAATGCTTGAGCTTAGAGATTCATTTTTCTCACCTCCTCCCCCCTCCAAACACCCTATCTCTGGAAGAGCATAAACCAGGCAGTAACATGTAATAATCATTACACTCATGTGGTCAGTCTCTCATTCTCTCAAACAGGCCTGTTCAGAGAACAACTGGGAAGCTTCCACCTCCCTGTTATTAGGAAATCAACATGCCTGGGGGAAAACATAAAGAAGCAACAGAATTAAAGACATGGTAAAGAATACGCTGCTAGGCCTTCAGACCCTCTAGGCCTGATGCGTCTACACTCCTCATGGAAAAGATACCTGGAGCATGTCTAGCAGTCCCTGCCGACAGCCTTCTTCCATGCCATATTCATCCACGAGGATACTGCCAAGGTACAGGAAGCAGGAATGCTGATGTACGTGGTACACATTCACCATCTGTTGAGGGAAAAAACAATTAGTTCAATGCTTCGTCCTTCAAAAAGTACCAACTTATGAAGCTGTCTCCAGGAAGAAATTCAGAGATAGATTGGCTTCTTCTCTTTAAGGCAACATAGTATAAAGCTTCTTAGCACTATTTTGTGAAACACAGGGCTCAATATCTCAATGATTTTCAGGTTCTCTATTCTTCCAACCCTTTGACCTTTCATCTTCCCAAGACAATGCTGTATAAGAGTTGTCTAATACTTAAAGCTAGAAGCTATCAGGGAACTCATGGATTATTTGCAAAACCCCAGCACAGAATATTTCATCCAGTACGTAAAAGTTGCTCTCATTTGCACTGTAGATAAGTCATATTTTTAAATAGGATATATAGCCACAGTTGGGAAAACAGTATCAAACACCTTCATCTTGGAGAAGACAGTGAAAGCATTGTTTAAATTTTGAGTTGCTCCTAAACCTATTTTATCTTTTAAGTAAAAAATAGTGTTTTCTATGAAGATATTTGGATTTCAACACAGCAAAAATTTTAACACAATATGCACATTATTAATTTTTTTTAAGAGACTGGGTTTCGCTCTGTTGCCCAGGCTGGAGTGCAGTGGTGAGATCTTGGCTCACTGTGGCCTCAACCTACCAGGCTCAAGGGATCCTCCCACCTCAGCCTCCCGAGCAGCTGGGACTATAGGCGTGCACCACCATGCCCGGCCACGATATGCGCTTAAATGATTTGTTTAGAATTTTTACTCCACTATCCTCCCAGAATTAAGAAACAATTGTACACTCACCTATTTAAAATGCCACCACAGTACATATGTATTGATCTTATTACATAAATTCAACTCTATGAACTTGGGACTGAAAGGATACAGTAACTTAATTCTTCTATTGGCATATGCCATGGAATGAGCATGAGATGGGAGCTATGAATCCATTCCATGTTGTAAACTCAAAATTATATGCTCTACTAAGGAATGATTAAGTCAAGGGTTGCCAAACATTTTCTTAAAGGGCTACTTTGTAAAAAGTATAGATCTTATCCACCATTCAGTCTTCTGCCCACTCAAGTTTGCCAGTGTAGCACAAAAATGACCAATAGATAATACTTAAATGAATTATGGCTATAGCTCAGTAAAACATTTAAAAAAACACAAAAACAAAAATAGGTGGCAAGGCCACTGACTATCAATTGCTGGCTCCTGAGTTAAGGGATTTTTTAAGGATAACTTTCATTTTTGTCACATGTACTGACTCTAGAACACACTTCCTATATAATAGTGCTACCTACTCTATTGGGTTAGTCATATACTTAACAGGCAGGAATTAAAAAACAGTATCAAAGTCATGAGGGTATCCTCCAACAGCAAAGGGGCAGTCTATCAAGTTGTAGTAGACCCAGAATGTATTGCACTGAAGGGGACACTTGACCAGAGGTGGCAATCGCCTAAATGCGAACATACATTATTGTGCTCAGCATATAGTGAAAGTAGAGAAATCACTAAAAATTAAAATTCTGTTGAAATATTTACCTGTACAACCTTTAATCAAATCTACAATTCAGAGAGGCAAGGTTATCCAAGTACCAACACTGCACCACATGCCTGTGCCTGTGGTTGAGGGCACCTATGATGCAGAATTTAAGGGGGAACTCATTCTTTTTTTCTTTTTTCTTTTTTTTTTTTTTGAGATGGAGTTTCACTCTGTCACCCAGGCTGGAGTGCAGTGGCACGATCTCAGCTCACTGCAACCTCCACCCTCCGGGTTCAAATGATTCTCCTTCCTCAGCCTCATGAATAGCTGGGACTACAGGCACCTGCCACTGCGCCCGGCTAATTTTTTGTATTTTTAGTAGAGATGGGGTTTCACCATCTTGGCCAGGCTGGTCTTGAACTCCTGACCTCGTGATCCACCCACCTCGGCCTCCCAAAGTGCTGGGATTACAGGCATGAGGCACTGCGCGTGGCCAGGGGGAACTCATTCTTAAGGCCAGGACCTCCTTAAAATCTGCACCCTAGGTGCTCTCCTCTCCCTAGGTGGAGCATGGTCACTTCAGGTTGGGTGGGGTATGACTCTAGCCTGGAGCTCTGTGACTGTTTTCCTCACAGCATGGGTACAAAATTTCAGAAAGCACCTCAGAGTCCTGCAAATGCAGGATTGGCACTTTGCGCTGTGTCCCTAAATCTTGTGCCCTAGGCACTGGCATCCTGGCCCTGCTTTAAGGTTAACATCAACACAATTACTTAGTGACTTAGGCATAGGCATCTCATACAGTTTTACATGAGAATATGATTTTAGAGAACATCATTTAGTGAGTCATACCATCATAATTACATATCAATCTTAATGACTAAAAGAGTCAAATTTATTTTTTGACAAGAGACTTCTGTGGACAACTAACTGTGGCCAAGATTGAAGAAAATCCCTTTGGGCAAAGAAACAGCAAAGTCTGACTTGCTACATTTTTTCCCCAAGGATCTCAATATAAAAATGCTTACCATTAGTATATAAGTACTGAGCCCAAGTCATTCGCTTCACAGAATTTCACACTGGACTGTGTTGCTACTTAGAATACTGCTATAGCTACTATACAGAAGCGATTTTAGGCTGTTTCCCTTATAGACAATGTACCTATCACAGGCACTAATCTCTTTCAAGTGTTTTTTTAGTTTGTTAATAAATACAAAAGTGTTTCATTTCATCAGCAAAGTTTTTGTTCTAAAGGCTCCTATTTCAAATTCTTTTTTTGAGATGGAGTCTTGCTCTGTCACCCAGGCTGGAGTGCAGTGCAGCTCCTGGGTTCAAGCGATTCTCCTGCCTCAGCCTCCCGAGTAGCTAGGATTATAGGTGCCCGCCACCATGCCTGGCTAATTTTTGTATTTTTAGTAGAGACAGGGTTTCACCATGTTGGCCAGGCTGGTCTTGAACTCCTGACCTCAGGTGGTCCACCTGCATAGGCCTCCCAAAGTGCTGGGATTACAGACGTGAGCCACCGCACCCTGCCTATTTCAAATTCTGTACATGGAACACGTCCCCCCGCAACAGATAACTTTACCTGTGTGACTAGTGGCTGCAGCAGTGCTGCAGATCCTTTGCCTACACAGCGAACAGCAAAGCGCAGGCACCTGCAACAACGCTCTACAATCCGATTATCAGCTCGGTGCTTATTTAGAGTCTCGGATAAAACTGGCCATATCTGGGTCAAAAGTAAAAGAGCACAAGAAAGAAATAATCAACAACTAGGACCTGAAAAACTGCTAAGTTGGTAACACCTCATTTAGCTTTTAAATAACTGGGACAAAACTTTCTGTATAGGAACACACATGGCCAGCATGCTCAGGTTCAATAGACTACCCACCACAAAACCCTATCACTTAACAAGAGAAAACAGTGCCTCTTTAGAACTGGAAGAGCACGTCTAACTTTGCTAAAAGACAGAGATACACAATTTCCTAAACTTCAGACTTCCCGAAAGGCTATGAAAAGAATCGGTACGAGCTATACAGGAAGAGATGTTTAAAGATAGTTCCTGGAAGGTGGAAGAATTTGAACAAAAGGACTAGAGTTAAGGAAATGGCATCATTTGAGACCATTGGACACTTAAGACTATTTAGTGTTGATGTAATTTGTCCTCTGAAGTCTCAAAAGCAATTCTTAAAACATGACTTTTGATCCTCACATAACCTTCAGTGAAAAAAGTAGAGGGGAAGTATGTCATCACTGAGGAAAACGAAGTCACTAGCTTTGTCAAAAATATTCTGCTGGTATTGATCAGGCCTCCTAGTAACTCTAGGAGTCACACAGTGAATCTCTTTCTACCACTTCTCTGGTCTTTCAAGGCATTCCCTTGCAGCCTGTTTTGTTATCAAATCTAAAATAAAAGACATTTGGATGGCTCTGTCCCTCATTTCATTGAAACCACATCAACAAACTGAATCTCCCTATGAACTTGGAAGACAGTATCTTCTCAGGTGAGTTACCCAAAGCCCTGTAAGGAAAAAAGAAGCAAGCCTTGATTCCACAAGCATCCATTAGCACTTACTTCCTGTATGACTTTCTGACACGGATGAGTCTGTCCATTTTCCACAATGGGATTGGTATGCCTGGGAAAAGACAACAGCCCAAAATAGTGAACAAAGACCAATTTCACTGAGGACCCAGAGCCCTGATCCCTGCTTGCTTACTTAGTATCATTTTCACCAAATAAAGAAAACCAGATGATAAAGTCATTTACTTACATCACCTTTATAAGCACATCCTTTAAATCATCCTATCATTTTTTGGCCACCTTTAAGTCACTTCCAATAGAACACGCAAATTCAATCCAACTTTGGGTAGATGGGCTGTGAGGCACTATGGCTATCTTTTCCATTTTTCCCTTTATAAACCCAAATATGGGCTGGGTGTGGTGGCTCACGCCTGTAATCCCAGCACTCTGGGAGGCCAAGGCGGGTAGATCACCTGAGTCCAGGAGTTCAAGACCAGCCTGACCAATATGGTGAAAACCCGTCTCTACTAAAAATACAAAAATAAGCCGGGCGTGGTGGCGCATGCCTGTAATCCCAGATACTTGGGAGGCTGGTGGTGGTGCATGCCTATAATCCCAGCTACTTGGGAGGCTGGTGGTGGCACATGCCTATAATCCCAGCTACTTAGGAGGCTGAGGCAGAAGAATCACTTGAACGTGGGAGGCAGTGGTTGCAGTGAACCGAGATCACACCATTGTACTCCGGCCTGGGCAACAAGCGGATGAAGTAAAACTCCATCTCAAAAACAAACAAACAAAAACAACAACAAAACAAAACCTGAATATGTAGTTTCTTCCTAATTAACAAAAAAAATACACAGGTTGTCTAAATCCACTACTAGAAACCAAGTATTGCTTCATTCCTTGCATTAAAAGACTAAAAGCTATAGGAACTGTAGTCCAAAGATGTTGTAGTTCTAGTTTGAATCCAATGTACTATCCACAATCAGTCAAATACAACTCCTCTGTCTAGTTCGATAGCTCACAATTTGAAGAAAAGCAGGAAAAAAAAACACACATAATTAACTACAAACTACTTTAAAGGAAAGCTACTCTTTAGTTTTAAAAAGCTCAACAGCAACTTAATAAAAATTTAACTTTAATTCAAGTATTTACATCTATTTCAGATTTTCTTTCATTTACTGTGAAATAAGGGTTACTGTTAATAGGTTCTCAGAATGGCATGTTAATAGGGCTCTCCTAATTATAAAAGGAAAACATTGCACCAACTGAGAGAAAGATATCTGTTGACAATAACTAGTAACACATTACCTTTTTAAATATTTATCCCACATAGGCTTCTACACAATGATTACTATAACATTCCAGTTATACATGGGTCCCAAAAATTATAAATTATGTTACTCAGTAAGAATTACTCTTTGAAAACTGTCACTCAAATGCCTTTTTAATCATTAGGCTCCTCCTCTTCACTTCAAAGATGCATTAATTTCACCTGATCACTGAAGAAACTTCATTATATTTTTGTACCCATACACTATATATAGCGATGGTTCTGAAAGTATCGTCTCTGGATTAGCAAGCAGAATCATCAGCATCACCTGGGAATTATCAGAAATGCAAATTTTCAGGTCCTACCCAAGATCCAATGAATCGGACACTGAGGGGATGGGATCTAGCAATCTGTGTTTTGATAAGCCCAGGTGATTCTGATGCATGTGGAATGATGATATATGTGAAAGTTTGGTCTTTTGGTCTCCACAGAACTGGAGACCAAAAGAATTCCATTTTTAAAGAGTCCTTTTTTTTTTTGAGATGGGGTTCTCACTCTGTCACCCCAGCTAGAGTGCAGTGGCGTGATCTTAGCTCACTGCAACCTCTGCTTCCCAGGCTCAAGTGATCCTCCCACCTCAGCCTCCCAAATAGCTGGGACCACAGGCCCATGCCACCATACCCAGCTAATTTTTTATATTTTTGGTAGAGACAGGGTTTTGCCACGTTGCCCAGGCTGGTGTCAAACTCCTGAGCTCAAGCAATCTGTCTGCTTTGGCCTCCCAAGTGCTGGGATTACAGGTGTGAGCCATCGCTCCCGGCCTTCCACTTTTTAAAGAGTATTTTAACACAAAGACCTACCAGGAATGAATTCTTAGAATTTGCCTTTGCCCCAGAACTTCAGGTAACAGCTGGCTTAATTAGTCTCCAAACATAGGGAGATACTTGGAAGTATGAGGAAAAAATACTTGCTTACTTCAATATACAATGGTTTCATTTGAGCCTTTAACCCAAGTAAGGCATCCAGAGTCTCCTTTCTTACCTAAATATCACTGCAAGGCGATCTAAGAACACTGTGGGATCTGAGGATATGCCATTGCTGGGCTCTTGAGACAACAGCTGAAGAGACAAAAGGACATTAACACCCAATTGTCACATGTACAAATCTACAGCCAACACTGCAACATATATCAACCTTTGTCTCAATCTCTGCTTATTTCCTTATATAAAGTCCTAAAAGTTACTCAAATGGTGCAAATTTTAATTTATATTGTCAAATTATTTTCCTCCATCTTATTGCATCCTGGCCAAGACTACATATTGCTACATTTTACTGTCTGATTACTGAGGAGTAGAAAACAGTATCATTTGATTTTTTTCCCATTTACTTTAATTATTATTATTACATATTACGTAATATAGATTGTATATATGTTATGTTATACAATATGTAAAAGATTATATATTTAGCTTTATAAGGCTTTAAAATTATTATAGCTTTGTAACATATTTTAAGCAAATTGTCTCTTACTCTTCTTTCCTAAAATTTCTTAGATACTCCCATTAGTAAATCATCAGAGATGAACTACAGAATTATTTTATCAAGTTCTAAAAATCCCATTGGTATGTCTAAAGTTATTGCACTATAAATGTAACTGGAGAAGAGTTGACATCTTTAAAATTTCCTTTAAGGAAACATGGTAGGTTCAGGCGTTGATTGCTAACTTGAATGAATTCTTTTCTCATTACATTTTCTAACTGATGATTACCAATGTAAACTAAAAATAAAATCCTAAGTCTCCCACCAACTGAACAGGCCCCTCCTGTTGCCATGGGGACCCCAGAGAAACCTTAAAAACGGAGCTCTCAGCCATGATGGGAAGGGAGGTCAGATATGTTTTGTTATACTCCCTATCTTTCGGAGTTTAGGTGCAAGTGGCCAGCATTAATGTTAAATGGAGATCATAAGACCAATCAAAGACTTTTTTTTCTTTTTTTGAGGTGGAGTCTTGCTCTGCCACCCAGGATGGAGTACAATGGCGCGATTTCGGTTCAGTGCAACTTCCGCCTCCCAGGTTCAAGTGATTCTCCCGCCTCAGCCTCCCGAGTAGCCGAGATTACAAGTGTGCGTCACCACACCTGGCTAATTTTTTGTATTTTTAGTAGAGACCAGGGTTTCACCAGGTTGGTCAGACTCTAACTCCGGACCTCAAATGATCCACCTGTCTAGGCCTCCAAAATGCTGGGATTACTGGCATGAGCCACGACACCCGGCTGATCAAAGACTCCTTTACCAAATTATAAACAAGATCTGAGGCCACAGAAGGCAAGAGTTAAGTCACATCTATAGCCCATCAATCTTATTAAACTGTCAGAGTTATGGCTGACCCTGACATAGCAACCTAAACATTCCTTTCTGCTAGCTCCAAGCTTTTTGTTCCTTTAACCAACTGCAGATTAAAGAATCTCTGAATCCACTTATGACTTGTAAGCCCCCACTTCAAGACAGCCCATCTTTTTAGACTAAACCAATGTATACCTTCCATATTTTGATTTATGTATTTGCCTGTAACTCCTACATCCCTGAAGTGTATAAAACCAAACCATAATCCCACCACCTCAAGCACACTTTCTCAGAACTCCTCGAGACTGGGTTTCCCTGGGCTGTGGTCACTCATACTGGCTCAGGACAAACCTCTTTAAAACATTTTATAAAATTTGGTTTTTCTGTTAACACTGATATAATGAGAATCTATTAATTCTGAAATATTTATTGTATGCAGCTACTTTGATTACATTAATTTTAATAAATTCTTAGTGCATTTTCTTGGATTTTCTAGGTAGACAAAAGATCTGTAAATAAGTAATTTCATCTTTTCATTTTTAACATGTAAACATCTTATATTTGTTTCACATCTTCCTTAATTGGACTTACCTTTTTCAATGCCATAACCTGAACAGAACATAGTTCACTAAGACATTCGGTAATCTTATCCAAAGGTAATCGGGCTAGGACAAGTGCTGTCCCTGAAAAACAAAGGAAGATACAAATGAAAAATAAACGCTGAATTGAGGTAACTTAACTGGACTACATCATATGAGTGACCAGAAAAAGCGAACTGGTTTGGTTCCATTCTTTTAAAAAGATCAGCATTGTTTTTTAAAATGACAACACTTTGTTATTTACAGTTTTTTTTCTTTATTCTTTATTGGGCTCAGAAGGCTAAGACTGATTAACACTTACAACTGAAGTTGATATTTGTCAAAGACTTTTAAAATCTCCTTCACAAAGCCAATGGCAAAGCTATTTTAAAATGTATACCATAGTGTAATGTTTCTCAGACTTCCCAGAGATTCTGATTTAGTGGGTCAAAGAGAGTCTTTATTTTTGATAAATACTTCCAGCAATTCTTATCACAAGAGAAATTCTGACATAATGCTTTTAGAAGAATGGGCTGAAATTAGAGATTTCACTCTTACACCATAACACTCTCTGTGAGGTTAAAAGAGACATTTTCTTTGGGCTTCAGTTTCTTTATGAAATAAGTGACTTGAACAGCAAAGTAACAGTTAAATTTGCCTTTCTTTCATTTTAAAAAAAATAGTTACAAAAGCCTCCTACCCCCTTCTTTTTCCCTCCTAAACAAATCTTGACTTAGAACTCCAATAAAATAGGTTAAAAAGAAAAACCAAAAGAGGCAGTTAGGTTCAAGTGGAGACAGAAGGTCCAGACCCTTCCTACTCAGCCTCCCTCTTGCTGCAATCCCCATTCTAACCCCACCAACTGCTGAAACACCTTCCCCAAATCCAAAGGATTACATATTAGCCTAGGTCCCTTCTAGGTCAAAAAACACCTTGAATATAAATGTTTTCATTTCCTGAAGTTTCATTCAACAGAACAGTAATTTATCCCTAAACCTTCAAATTTGAATTAAAAAAACAGAGTGAATCTTCTTGGCCATCTATAAGCCATAGATGAGTTAGACTTTTCTTTAAAACTAGGAGGGAAAAGCCTAATTTCAGCATGATTTTCCTTTTAATTAATTCCTATAGAAAAGTATGTTACTTTAAAAAGTTTTCAGCCAGGCGTGGTGGCTCATGCCTGGTATCTCAGCACTTTGGGAGGCCAAGGCAGGAGGATCACTTGAAGCCATGAGTTCAAGACCAGCCTGGGCTATATAGCAAGACCCTGTCTCTATTAAAAATTTTAAAAATCAGCTAAGCATAGTGGTGTGCACCTGTAGTCCTTGCCACTTGGGAAGCTGAGACACGAGGGTCACTTGAGTTTAGGGCTTCAAGGTTACAGTGAGCTATGATCATGCCACTGCATCCCAGCTTGGCAACAAGCGAGACCCTGTCTCTAAAATAAATAAATAAATAAAAATTGAAAACCATTTTCTACATCTATTAGATACCACTGAAAATTGGGAGGCCACATTGTACTACAGGTTAGACCTCACTTCAATATCAAGGTTAATAAATTCCACTAGAAAATGACAAGAATATTTGACTCTGATTTATCTGTGCCTATGAAGGGAAACAACAAAAACCCAAGGTACAAAAAGAAAATCTGATATAAAAAAGCACAGTCACACTAGCTGGTAAGGAATCTGGTCATATGAATAACAAAGGACAGAATTCACAAATAAGCCATCCACTCTTGCCAAGGCTAATTGTTTAACAAGTCACAGAGGCTTAGAAGATATCACACAGGTTATTTTACCCAATCCTTTAATATACCTCAATCTCTCTGATTTACCAGTGATAAGAATTTCATTACCTCACAGGGCACCCCAATCTGTGTTCAGAAAGTATGGTTAAGTGTTTTCTTCCTAGAGCCAGTATATGCTTCCCTATAAATGGCTGACAAGTGACTACTCATAAAATAAATATGATCCTTCTTTTATAAGACCATCTTTCAAATATTTAAAAATAGCTACCATGCTTAAAGGCTGTTCTAAGTCTTTTCCTCTAGCCTTAATATCTCTAGTTCTTCTATTAAGTCCGAGCCTCATCACAATGGCTGTTTGCCTCTGGATAGACAATCACTCAGTATAAGCTGATCAGTAATGGTTAAAGGCTGCTAAGAGACCAGGACCCCTGACTTCTACTCATGGCACTGATCCATGTATACTACCTTTCAACTCCCACTTACCTCTTTGGTATGGCAATGCTTCTTTGGTCTCCCTTTTTATTCTTCCAACTTAAAAAGCAGCCGTGTTTAGTTTGAATATGTTGTCTCTACCCAAATCTAGGTCGGTGCTATATATACTGCAAGTAGTATTAATTAATTATATAGGCTTAAGATAATCCAAGAAAAGAATGCATGTACATATAGTGAACACTATCCCCTCTAGTGGAAAAGCCATCTTCCTCATCTTATAAATTCTTAAACACTAAGTACATTGCAACGGAAAAACTGGGATATGACAGATGTAAGATTACCCCAAGTAGTGGCTTTGAGGTGACTATTAGTGGTTAACATCAAGTAAATACCTTTTAGCAAGCCCACAGCAGCTTCTGGAGACAACAGGAAGGAATCGAGGGAGCGGGCAATCTCCAGGAGTCCATTAAAGTGCTGAGCCATGTGATCTCGGCAGACAGAGCAAATGTTATGAATGGCTTTGGCTGCAGCAGAAGCCAGGGGCTTTTCACACAGGCCTTTCATCAAATAGCCCAACACAGGGTCTAAGAAGAAAGCCAAGCAGAGATTACATATCTGAAACTAAAGGAAAACTTCTAGTTTATTAAAACAGAGGTATACTTGCTTTTCTTTTTTTAAAGCAAAAGAACCCTTTTAAAAAGTGAAATGTGTTCAGAACCACGATAAATAAAACACATAAAAATAGAGCTGATCTCACTTACATATTGTCAACAGGCCCTGAGACCCATCTATTTCATCTTCCATTTCTTCCCTCAGGGCAGTCAACGTTAACTCCCAGGGATTCACAAAGCAGTTTGTAAACCATTGACTTAAGAGCATATATGGCAATCCAGGTATTAAAAATATGGCAATGTAAGAAAGAATGCAAAGCTCAGGGAGTTACAATTATACCAAGGGATGAATTACTTGGTAAAACAGCCTATATGAATCAGGACAAGGATAGTTGTCTAAAGCTGAAACTTTTATACTTGCTTCTTTCTAGTTACAAAAGGCCTTAAAAATAGGCAGATGAATCTTTAGCACTTCTAGATGAATTAATTCACTATGTTTTAATTTTACCAAATGTAAGTGCTCCAAGAAAGTTTATCATAAAGTTGAATTTCTATAGAGCTAATTCTACTCATCTTTTTATCTTCTTTTATAAAAATCAGATTTTTTTTCTATAGGAAAAAAAACTTAGAAAAACCATATACTGTTTTTGGGGACGGAGCCTCACTCTGTCCCACAGGCTGGAGTACAGTGGCACGATCTCAGCTCACTGCAACCTCCATCTCGCAGGTTCAAGCAATTATCCTGCCTTAGCCTCCTGAGTAGTTGGGACTACAGGCATGCGTCAAGCCCAGCTAATTTTTGTATTTTTAGTAGAGACGATTGTTTCACCACATTGGCCAGGCTGGTCTCAAACTCCTGGCCTCAAGTGATACGCCTACCTCAGCCTCCCAAAGTGCTGGGGTTACCACTGTAAGCCACCATGACTGGGCAAAAAACCATGTGTTGTTAAAGGTCATTGTGAGTACTTTATATTGACCTTGTAGCAAACTGTGAAAAAGTGGAAAGAATCAAAATAATAACATCTTTTTTTTTCTTTTTCTTTGAGATGGAGTCTCGCTCAGTCACCCAGGCTGGAGTGTAGTGGCGCAATCTCGGCTCACTGCAAACTCCGCCTCCCGGGTTCAAGTGATTCTCCCTGCCTCAGCCTCCCAACTAGCTGGGATTACAGGCATGCGCCACCAAGCCCAGCTAATTTTCCTGTATTTTTAGTAGAGAAGTGGTTTCGCCTGTTGGCCAGGTTGGTCTCGAACTCTTGAACTCAGATGATCCTCTCGCCTCAGCCTCCCAAAGTGCTGGGATTGCACGTGTGAGCCACCATGCCTGGCCAATAATAATGTCTTAAAGCCCATTTAAAACCATTATGTCCATTTCTAGTCTAATGATCAATACAATGCCCAAACTCAGCACAATCTGCCTACCTCCACCAAAAAGAAAAAAACAAAACCAAAACCCCACCCTGTTTAGTCTAGGAATCAAAAGACCTAGAATCTAGAACCTAGCCCAAGCAACTCTAATAATGTAGACTTCTGTGATTCCCAAATTGGGTATTTGTGGTTTTGACTATTCTGAGTATGAACATAGAGCAATCTGTCTACTGCTGAGGCACAAATCTGAATGAGATACTGCAAGGTGGCACTGAATGATAAATCTTTTGATAAGAGTCTGCAAGTTAACCTAGATTTGCTGCTTTCTGGACATTAACTGAAGGTATTAAAACAAACAAATCTACTATGTTTCTTGGTGGAAAAATGGTTCAGAAAAGAAAGCCAAATGTTGAGCCAGATAAAGTGCAGAAATCTAAGAACTAAAAAACAGCCATACTGAAATCACTTGGAAATAGTATGTTGGGCCAGGCGTGGTGGCTCACGCCTGTAATCCTAGCACTTTGGGAGGCTGAGGCGGGCAGATTACTTGTGGTCAGGAGTTCGAGACCAGCCTGCCCAACATAGCGAAACCCTGTCTCCACTAAAAATACAAAAATAGTGGGCATGGTGGCACGCACTTGTAATCCCAGCTACTTGGGAGGCTGAGGCAGGAGAATCACTTGAACCTGGGAGGTGGAGGTTGCAGTGAGCTGAGATCAGGCCACTGCATTTCAGCCTGGGCAACAGAGCGAGACTCCATCTCAAAACAACAAAAAACAAAAACAAAAACAACAAAAAAAAGAAATAGTACGTTGAACTTAGAAAGCAGCTCAGTGTATAGAAACGAAGAACACATTCACTCTTTTTAGCATGTGTTTCAGTCACTAAAAACAGATGTATAAAATAAAATCAAGTAAAAAGGCGATAATAAAGATATACACAGGAAACACATCAAACTTAATGATATAATACTAATCACAAATTTTGGTATTCCTAAAATTCTCAGAATGTATCCCCCTTAAATGTCAGGGCTTGATATATATTACCCTGGAAAAGTCATTTCGTCTCTTTGGGCCTCAGTTTCCTTGTCTATAAAAAGAGGAGGTTAGAATAAATCATTTCTAACTTTACCTTCAATTCTAAAGTTGTTAGGATCTTTAGTTATTTTTTCAAGTCAATAAGGACACCCAGAGGTTATATAACAGTCTTCATTTTAATTTGCAGTTATTTAGTTTTGAATAATTCTTGGTTTTTAAATGGAGCGTGTATTACAAGTGAAAAATTATCTCCTTTGCTTTGGTCCTTGAGTAGCTTCTAGTATGTTAAAACTGTAAGAGATTCTGATTAGCTCAAGCATATGCCAAAGACTAACAGAGATAGAAATGTTCATGCTTAAACAAAGTACTAGAAGCAAATTGTTCACTGTTTCCCTATCTGTAGATCTAATCTTTCAAAGGTCCTTCTCCCAGATCAGATTATAAATGTTATATCAAATAAGCACTAACTTACAACATATTGTTTACTCTCAGTTTCTATAAACACTCCGTGTTAAAAAAACAGAAAGGAAAACACATGCAAAAGTAAGAGATGAGAAGAAAAATCAGAAAAATGACAAGTTAGAAGTGGCAGAGGAGAGAGATTACACATACCAAGGAACTGAGGATTTCGATCAACGACTTCACTCATCTCTCCAACCAATTCAATGCTGGTGTATCGCACAGCCGTATGTACGGTCTCCGGGAGGCGGACAACTCCTTCTAGGACTTCCACAAGTGTTGGATTGTTTTCCCTGAGTACAGGCAGTAAGTACTCACAGTTACTGATTTCAGAGGTTATATTCTGGCCAAATAACAGGCTGTGATGACACACAGCATTGCTAAAGGGCATCTTTCTAAACAACCATTAAGATAAAAGTACTTGGTATTTGTTATGAAAGATTTTCAAATCCTCAAAAAAGAGGAAAAGATAGAAATGAAAGATATTGTTTCAGGAAAAGCATACTGCTCCTTAATCTTCTGAATGCCAGTAAAGTGCCTACAGACACATCAAGCTATCAAATGCAGGCTCTTTAAATTGGAGAGGCAGACATTTACTGTGGATGAATGCCTTCTTCTAAAGAATCTATTTTATTTAGTCCTATAGCTGCAGCACCTAGAACAGTGCCTGGCACATAGTGGGCACTCAATAAATATTGCTGAATGGCTAAACAGATGAATGAATAATTCTCATAGACCATTCTCTGTTGTTTTGCTCCAAAAGATTTCTTATAGCTGGATATTGGAAACTTTAAGAACAGGTAAGTATGGGTAGGCAGCTCACTAATTGAAAGAACAAGAAAATAAGCTGCAGGAATAGATTAAGTTGCCCCGATTTGGAACAGGAGGGAAAATTAAAGTTAACCAAACACTTTCCATAGCTCCATGAGTTTATCTGTTCCCTCTCCTCCCTCTGTCCCCCACAAAATATACTGGCTAAAGGCCTTTTGAGTAGAGTGGAGGATACCCCTAAAGTGGCAGAACTTAATCCAGAAATGAAAGATGTTTAAAATGTAAATAATATCCTGGATTACAGCAAGACCACCCTCTGCTAATAAACTAGTCTATTAAGTCCTTTTATATGCACTAAAAAATTATAATCATGCAGTTGGCTTGAAATGCATATAAACAAAAAAAAAATCGAATCTCTCATTTATGCCTTATGTTTCCTAGGGACACTAAGTCAATTAACGAAGACTATCTAGCCATCATTTTTCAAACCAAGACATATTAGTTAGAACATTAATGATTTTAATAATCTTCAGACTTGTCACAGAAGGTTCAAAATGACACCAAAATTGGTTTAAGAGCAAATAGTGTGGTACATAATTAAGGACCAGGACTTCTTAACAGAGAAAAATAAACCTATTCGACCTCCTTGAATATTTACTGGATTAGAAACAATATGCCACTGACGAGGCCCTGAAAGGCAGCTAAGAAAGAAGCATTGTGCTTTTTATAAATATCTGCCTTAACCATCTCTCCAATCAAGACTGAATACAGAGCTTGACTGCAGGTATCAGGTCACAATTCAGCGTGGCAGATATTAACATCGATTTATATACTCATGGCACAAAGTAAATTTTGTCTCTAGGGCTTCGTGTCATAAATAGAATTTCTATGGAATTAGAAGTAAAATTTGAATAATTTGAAATTTTTCAATGGCAATAACAAAAACAGTAATTGCCCTTTAGATCTGGCTCTTTTAGGTGAAAAGGTGCCTATGCCTTGCCTCTCTGAAACAATGTAATTAATTTTGTAAGAATAACTTACCCAAGGTCACAAAAGCAGGAAACCCAAATTAGTGTCTATTCAATTGCTTTTAAGCAAGTACCAACAATTAAACAGTCTAACAAATTCTTTACCATACCAACTTTCACAAGGGAGCCTCAGTTGGAAAAATAAATCAGCATTCTATTCCTAGCATCAAGAATAAAATAATTTCAACTCTAGGAAATGCTGTTAAAACATGGTATCAGCAATTCAGGCTACCCTGGACTAGACTCTAGAAGTCAGAAGACTAGACGGCACAACAGAAGTAAGAAGTTCTGAAAGTCTCCAGGTATATACCATATAAGAAAAAAAAAAATAGTGTCATTTTCCTTCCTCTTGATATTTAGAGTTCCCAGCAAAAGACTTATGAGACACTCACGGATCAACACTCTTTGCTATAGCAGCCATGATAAAGAGAACCGCTTCTGTCACCTCCCAGGGTGGGTTGCCTTCTTTCAGAGTAGAATATAACTAGAGAAGAAGAGGTGGATTATGGATCCATTAAAAGGAAAACAGAATGCCAAAACAAACAAAACAAAAAATCCAGTTAAAGTAAATCCTGCTCCTTGTTTCTAAATCTAATTACCTCTCAAGCCAGATGAGAATATTATTTTCATTTTTTTATATCATCACTAACTAGGAGTAACTATTTTAATATTTTAAATAAACCCATTTAGACCCGCAAGAGTTTATCAAAATTATCATCTGCCCCCAGAAAATGACTACTATGAGAAAAACAAAACACAGTACATGAGTGTCTTTTCCTGGTCCTGATAATAACTGATAAATACATAAACACACTTAAAATAGAGATACAATGTAAATCCTCTATATATGTATTGGCTTTACATTTCTATTGTTTTAACTACTTGTCTGCATCAACACTGGTAGTACTGACTGAATTCCTAAAAAGCAGCTGTTTAGAAGCACCTATCACAATACTGTATCCAAGCAGAATTAATTTTTTTTAAAAAAGGTACACCTAGCAGAATACTCAGAGATGTTCTGGTCCACAATTTCCCAGATTATATCCACCTACAGAATGTGACTAAATAATATTTTTATAGTGAAATAACAGACACTGCTAGGAAAGGCAAAATTAAACAGCTCTCTTATTATACAACTTCACAGAGCCTTTAATATACTATTTATACCATTTCCTAATTTTAATTAATGATATAACTTTTTTTTTGGCAAAAAATATCTCATGGGGTTGGTGTTCCACAGACTATATCTTGAACAACATTGATAATTTACATAAATTTGTAAATTAAGTCAAAGGATTGAGAAGATCAAAGGGTTTCTCAAAGCCATAGAGCTAAAGAGAGAAGAGCTGAAATCTGAGCAGAGGTCATCTGTCTAAGATCCAGGGATCTCATTTAAGTGGCTTTCTAAGAATCCTCAACTCTTCATAGATGGGTCAATAAGCATGCTTTGCTTAATATAATGAAAATAGTTATACTTTTATTAATACTTTTTAGATCATATTACACCCAAATATACAAAAAATGACTGAGTTACCAAAAAAAAAAATTAGGTTAGTTTAGTATTGCTGTGACAAAGCTTCCAAAGTGGTATTTCAGAGCTCATTAGAATATAATCCAGCAATATGAAAACTGCCTGAAATTATACTAATGTTAAGTGATATGGAATGATGATGATTGTAACCTTATGAGGTAAAATGTTACTCAGTGATTGTCAGGAAAACCTCTGGACTATGAATCTTCTACTCTAGCACAGTCACCTCTGGGACGAAACTGCACAGGAATCTAACCATAAGTGTGGACAAAGATAATGCCAAATAACTACAAGAGTTACCAGGAGTTGGTACGTAATTACTAAAGCAGAAACACTTGCCTATTGTTCCTGGCTAGGTCCAAATTCCCTATAAGTATCCTAGAGGCTTTAATGCTTATCTATGATCTTCTATTCCAGCTGTACAAGTGGAACAGCAATCAGTGCAAGCATACAGAGTAAACCATAACCAAATCATCCATAAACTGCAACTGACTTGTAAAATGTTAAATAAACATAGCTACTATATGCCAGGCAGTGTGCTAGGCACTTGCATATCTATTATCTCATTCAGCCACTAAAATTGAATAAATAAGATGGAACATTCACAGAAGACACAGAAGTGAATACAATTAAGGTGACTAGTAAAACTGGAAACAATCTCCAAATAGGCTTACCTGAGCAAAACACTCCATAGACCCTATCAAGAAAATCAAGTCCTTTACCAGGTCTGATACCCTCATGCGAAACTCCCCAAAGTCATCAGTCTCCTCAGGAACCCCCTCCTAAAATATCAAATCAGATAACATCTGCTTTAAACTCACTGCGGCTTTCAATGACCTCTATAAAATCAAGAAGAAGAAAAAAACCATTAAGCAGTCAAGTTTCAATGAACAAAAGTTGCCTAAATCACGAGGGTATTTTATTTTAGACAGAGGGTTTCCTAAATTGTGAGGTATGCCAAGTCAAGACAACCTATTCTCTGCCTTTACCAGGAGAAACTCTTTGGTTTGTGTGTGTGTTTTGTATTTTATTTTTATTTTTTTGAGACGGAAGCTCACTCTGTCGCCCAGGCTGGAGTGCAGTGGTGCGATCTCTGCTTACTGCACCCTCCGCCTCCCAGGTTCCAGTGATTCTCCTGCCTCAGCCTCCCAGGTAACTGGGATTACAGACACACGCCACCACACCCGACTAATTTTTGTATTTTTAGTAGAGACAGGGTTTTACCATGTTGGCCAGGCTGGTCTCGATCTCCTGACCTCAAGTCAGCTGCCCACCTCGACCTCCCAAAGTGTTAGCCACCGTGAGCCGGCATGCCCTGCTGTGTTTTGTATTTCTAAGCTACAGCTTGTTTTGTTGTCGGAAAAATGTGGCTTGGGGAGAGTGAGAAGTGACCTGGAAGAAGTAGTAAATTAAGTGATAAGCCTATCTAGAGAAGGTCAGCTCTTTAGTGACAAACAAATTGAAGATTTATGTTTCAAGATCTACCAAAATCAACCACTGTCACAATAACTTCACACAGAAAATATACTTTTATTTTTATTTTTGAGACAAGGTCTCGCTCTGTCACCCAGGCTGGAGTGCAGTGACATGATCTCGGCTCACTGCAGCCTTGACCTCCTGGGCTTAAGCAATCCTCCCACCTCAGCCCCTGAGCAGCTGGGACTATAGGCATGCACCACCACGCTTGGCTAATTTTTATATTTTTTGTAGAGTTAGGGTTTCGCCATGTTGCCCAGGCTGGTCTCAAACTCCTGAGCTCAAGCGATCTGCCCGCCTTGCCCTCCCAAAGTTCCGGGATTATAGGCATGAGCCACGTGCCTGGCCTCAGTTAATTTTTAAAATTTTTTTATAGAGGTAAGGTCTCACTATATTACCCAGGCTGGTCTCAAACTCCTGGGTTCAAGTGATCCTCCTGCCTTGGCCTTCCAAAGTGCTGGGATTACAGATGTGAGCCCAGCCCAGAATTTTAAACTTAAAACATTTCATGTAGGTGGACAGATACAAAAAACAAGCATAGTAAAATATGAATAGTGGAATTTAGGTGGTAGGTATACAGATATTCTCTATGACATTTTATGTTTGCTGCGCATTTGAAATTTGTCATTAAAAAATTTAAAGATCATTTATATTCCATGGTTTCCTATTCCAAACACTTCTGTATCTTTCCTATTCTGACACACTTCTGTAAACAGTTACCAGTTATAAGATGGTTAAAGGCATGTACAAGAATCTTGGGCCCAAATACCTAGGAAAAGCCCTTAGTACTATTGAGAATTGCTAATCTAGTTCAAGCTCCTTGCTTTAAGATGAAGAAATTAAGGTGAAGGAATGAGGAGGAAATGATGGCTATCTCAGATGAGATAATGGCTAACATTATAAAGCACTATACAAATTATAAAGCGCTATACACTTACAAGTGTAAGAAATTACCCGCAAGGGAAATGGTGCCACAGAATTAGCAAAGGCAAAAAAGGGATCAAGCACAGAGCCATTTAAACCAAAGGGGCCCTGCTTTATAAATCAGGCTTCCAAGTAAAATGTGGTTGAAGACAGGAGTCTTCACTTTATTTTATTTTCTTGAGACTGAGTCTTGCTCTATTGCCCAGGCTGGAGTGCAGTGGCGCAATCTTGGCTCACTGCAACCTCCACCTCCTGGGTTCAAGTGATTCTCCTGTCTCAGCCTCCTGAGTAGCTGGGATTAAAGGAACCTGCCACCATGCCCAGCTAATTTTTGTATTTTTAGTAGAGACGGGGTTTTGCCATGTTGGCCAGGCTGGTCTCAAATTCCTGACCTCAAGTGATCTACCCGCCTCGGCCTCCCAAAGTGCTGGGATTACAGGCATGAGCCACCACGCCCAGTTGGATTCTTCACTTTAAAAAATAGCGGGGGTGGGTGCAGTTTGAAAACCACCAGACTAAATCATGACTAAGGTTGTGTGGAGATACAAAATACCATGACTCAAACACAATACTAACATTAAAATTAAGAGAACAGCACGTGGGATTTAACTGTAAGCAATAAAACTTACTGCAGGTCCTAGATTAAAGGACGGATTCAACCAACCAACAGGATGAAATTGATGTGGCAAAATTTGAAGAGACTAAGCATGATGTTTGAAGAGTTTTCTAATAAACTAATAATATTTCTAGTATTTTTTCTAAGCAAATAGATTTCTATATTCTTTTAAACTACAAAATCAGTATAAATAAGATTTTAAAAATGTGTATCTTCATGGGGCAAAATCATACACACAAATATTTCACTTTTGTATTAGTTTTCATCTAACCACTTATTTTCTACTATTTAATAAGGTACAAAATTTTGGCCAGGGGCGGTGGCTCACACCTGTAATCTCAGCACTTTGGGAGACTGAGGTGGGTGGATCATGAGGTCAGGAGATCGAGACCATCCTGGCTAACACGGTGAAACCCCGTCTCTACTAAATATACAAATAATTAGCCTGGCATGGTGGCGGGTGCCTGTAATCCCAGCTACTCGGGAGGCTGAGACAGGAGAATGGCGTGAACCCAGGAGGCAGAGTTTGCAGTGGGCAGAGATCACGCCACTGCACTCCAGCCTGGGTGACAGAGCGAGACTCCGTCTCAAAAAAAAAAAAAAAAAAAGAGTACATAATTTTACATTCTGATTTTTCTCTTACCATATCATCATTTCACTACCTTTTAGTTGCTGCATCAAGTTGCTAAATCATAACTCTTCTTATATAATTCATATAACTCTTGTTATACTGCTGTACATGGGTTTATAATTTTTACTTTTACAGATAACATTTTGTATATAAAATAGCTGTTTTTTCTTCTGCAGATTTAAGATATATTCCCAGGAAAAGAATTACCGGCTTAGCTGGAGTGTTTTGTTTTTTTTTTTCCCTAAATAGACCTAACAGATTATACTGGTACTGACTTCTTCAGTATAAGCTGTAGAGTGACAAAACCTGCCAATCCTCCCAAACTCAGCTTCCTGAGTAGCTAGGACTACAGGCGTGTGCCACCAGGCCCAGCTAATTTTCTTTTATTTCTTTTTGTAGAGACAGGGGATTCCCTATGTTGCCCAGGCTGGTCTTGAACTCCTGGGCTCTAATGATCCATCTGCCTTGGCCTCCCAAAGTGCTGGACTACAGGCATGAGCCAGGGTGCCCAGCCAGGTTTATTATCTTCTCAGTTCCTTTTCAAGTTGGCACTGACAAGAGGAAGAAATTAAGATTTGAAGAGGTAGAGAAGGGAACTTACATGGTCTGGTTCCAGCTGGCAGTGTCGAGCCAAGGCGTGAAGCAGCCTCTGAATGTAAGCTTTGAAGATGCCATGAATAACTTCATCGTTAGTTTTGTACAAATGTTCCCCCAGTCGGTACCAAAAGTTAAATGAAATTTCTACTACCTGTTAGGTTAAAAGAGATGATTTATTTGAATGGGAAAGTAATAGAATAAGAAGACATTTTATTATCACCACGACCATATAGGAAGAACGATATATTTTTAAATAATATGAGTGGAGCCAGTTAAGAAGTCGCCTTTTCTCTAGCAGATTTACTATTATCTCCCCAAATTGTCTTCCCACGTTAGGCCCAAATCTCCATTTAGAATGACTGGCTTTACATTCCATTTAATCCTGAGGTAATGCCTCCAAAAGTATACTGAATTTTGAATTTAGAGAAAACAATAACAGACATGGAAGTCTTTATTTTTATTTATTTTTTAGAGACGGAGTTTCATTCTGTTGCCCCAGCTAGAGTGCAGTGGAATGAACACAGTTCACTGCTGCCTCAAACTCCTGAGCTCAAGCGATCCTCCTGCCTCAGCCTCCCAAGTAGCTGGGACTACAGGTACACACCATCAAGCTCAGCTAATTTTTTTTGTTGTTGTTGTTGTTTTGTTTTTAGTAGAAACAGGGCCTTGCCATCTTGCTCAGGATGGTTTTGAACTCCTGTCCTCAAGTAATCCTCCCACCTAGGTCTCCCAAAGTGCTGGGACTACAGGCATGAGCCACCACATAGTTTTATTTTATTTAAAACAAATTTCAGCCAGGCGCGAAACACCATCTCTAAAAAAATACAAAAATTAGCCAGGCATGTAGGTGGCACATGCCTGTATTCCCAGCTACTCAGGAGGCTGAGGTTGGAGGATCGCCTGAGCCCAGGAGGCTGAGGCTACAGTGAGCTGTGATTGCACCACAGCATTCCAGCCTGGGCAACAGAGTGAGACCCTGTCTCAAAAGATATATATTTTTTCTTTAGAGACAGGGTCGCCTAGGCTGGAGCACAGTGGCACAATCATGGCTCACTGCAGCCTTGAACTTCTGGGCTCAAGCAATCCTTCCACACAGCCTCCTGAGTAGCTAGGAGGACTACAGGCGCTTGCCACCATGTCTGGCTAATTTTTAAAATTTTCTGTAGCGACAGGGTCTTGCTCTGCCATCTAGGCTGGAGTACAGTGGTGTAATCATGGCTCACTGCAGCCTCAAACTCCTCGGCTCAAGTGATCCTCCCATTCAGCCTCCTGAGTAGCTGCGATGAAAGGTGTGCACCACCACACCCAGCTAATTTTTTAAATTTTCTGTAGAGACAAGGTCTTGCTTTGTTGCCCAGGCTGGTCTTGAACTCGTGGCTCAAGCAATCCTCCCACCTCAGCCTCCAAAAGTGTTAAGAGGTGTGAACCTCATTAGAGGTATAAACCACTGTGCCCAGCCAGAAGTCTTTTTATTTTTATTTATTTATTTTTTTTGAGATGGAGTCTTGCTCTGTCACCCGGGCTGGAGTACAGTGGCGCGATCTTGGCTCACTGCAACTTCCACCTCCTGGGTTCAAGTGATTCTCCTGCCTCAGCCTCCTGAGTAGCTGCGATTACAGGTGCGCACCATCACCCCAGCTAATTTTTGTATTTTTAGTAAAGATGGGGTTTCATCATGTTGGTCAGGCTGGTCTTGAACTCCTGACCTTATGATCTGCCCACCTCGGCCTCCCAAGGTGCTGACAGGCGTGAGCCACTGCGCCCGGCCAGAAGTCTTTTTTAAAGTACTTTTCTGAAAATTCTGAAATCATTTCATTGAATGTTTGAGATTAGAACATTTCTTACTTGGCAAACCATCTGTAACTCCTGAACATAACTGATTCAGCTTCATGTCACTTTTATTCACCTGTTTCCTTGAGTGTGAGAGAAAGGGAGAAAAAGCCTGGGATTTTACTCGTAGCCTCTTTTCCATATGGTACTGTTTAAAGGAGTGATAACTGCGTGGTGTTACATTCTCCCAGAAATGTTTTGGGTTCCATTCAAATCTAGGTATCCTCGTAACATTATGTAAAACAAATAAACGTTGTCTTGTATGTGATAACAGAAAACGGGTCGAGAGTCACAGGACCACTGTGCCTAAGGCACAGTAAGAGGATCCCTACCATCCTTTTCCCATCAAGAATCCAAAACAGAGCTATTTAAAACAATGCCCAACTTGGGAGCACTTCTTTCTCACTTTTTTTTTCTTTTTTTTTTTGAGACGGAGTTTCGCTCGTCTCCCAGGCTGGAGTGCAGTGGCCCGATCTCAGCTCACTACAACCTCTGCCTCCCAGGTTCAAGCAATTCTCCTGCCTCAGCCTCCCAAGTAGCTGGGATATTACAGGTGTGAGCCACCACGCCTAATTTTTGTACTTTTAGTGGAGACAGGGTTTCACCATGTTGGCCAGGCTGGTCTCAAACTCCTGACCTCAGGTGATCCACCCACCTCGGCCTCCCAAAATGCTGGGATTACAGGTGTGAGCCACCAAGCCTGACCCTTTCTCATTTCTTATACTATAAAGAGGTAAAACTTCTCAAATAAATGAGATTTTTAAAAATCTAGCAAACCTCGGTAGGTAGGATGTCAAGGATTCTGAATGACAGAGACCCTTAAGTCCTTTCAATCCCTTTGTCATTCTCATCCATCATTTGGAGAAAAATTGGGGGTGTTAAGACTTGTGGAGGTATAGTTAGAATTTGGTGTTTTTTAGCTGTAAAGCTCTAGAGAATAAGTCAAGCTAGACAAGGGGTTCATTGGAAAGGCTTGCTTTCTAACGAGTTCCCTGAGGGGCCTACAACAGCCCAGCCAACCAGGTAAGAAAATAGAAATGGACACAATGCAGAAACCCAAATATAATTTTTTTTAAAAATTTCAAAACAGATGAAATCACATTAATTAAAAACAAGACTGTAATTTCTCAACAATAAAAATTTTGGCACGAGGTAATGAAATATAGATAATATGCAGCACACAACTTGGAGAATAATGGCCTTTGAATAGCATAAACACTACCTCATATTGAGGATGTCCTGCACAGATAAGCAGCAGCTCCAGAGTTCGAAGGTCCCCAAGACCTTGGCCTGGAGTACAAACAATTTTTTCAAGAAAAGTTTCACATAGTTCAGTGAAAATACGGCAGTAATTCAGAACTCTGTAGAAGACAGGGGAATGAAAACAATGAGTCAGAAATCTGGATATTATAAGTATATACAGGCACAGTTAATCAAATAAATAAAAGGTTCCTCAGTCTAAGGGACATCTAGTGATTATTTACTATGCTGTATCACAATCCCCATGACAGACACCTTTACCTAGATCGTATACTCCTACGCAAGTGACTTGTCAGTTCAAATTCTCAATTATTAAAACATTTGAATAAAAATTCCCATCAAATCACACTTGATATTTTAAAATTTGTCTCCAATTTTTAAAGCCTTACCTTTCTATGGTAATTCTACAAACCCTGCACCCAATTTGCCACTCTAGGTTCAGAAGAGCATAGTAGAGCATCTTTAGGAAGCACTATCTGTACTTTACAGAATCACTGAGAATCACAAATGACAGATGAATAATAAAAAGTGACTTAAAAGAATGACCAGACTGTAGGTAAACCCAGGGCTCCAGACTTAAACAATTACTCACTTGTCTAAATCTTCACGTGCCACGGCCATATGATAGGCAGTCTCCAATGTCAGCACTCCCTGAAAAAGTTGCATGGCTAATGGCAAGTTAGTCTCCACATTCTCAATGGCATAGAGAGCTGAGCATACACAGTCCGAAGCAGCTTCATGTAGGTTAGACGAGGTCTTATCCTGTTGCTGGGGAGGTAGCAGGAATAGGGAAGCAAGAAGTATGATCACTAAGGAGTGATCTACAGTTGGCCCTGCACACCCTAGGATTCAATCAACCACCGATAGAAAATATTCAAAATATAAGTAAATAATAATACAATGAAAAACACAAATTTAAAAATTACCCTATAGCAACTATTTACATAGCATTTACATTGTATAAGGTATTATAAGTAATTTAGAGGTGATTTAGAGTATATGGGAAGATGTGGGTAGGTTATATGCAAATACTGCACCATTTTATATAAGGGACTTGGGCATCTGCGTCTCTTGGAAACTGTGCACAGAGGGGCAGGGGTAGTGGGTGGTCCTGGAACCAATCCTTTGAAGATAGTGATGGATAAGTGTAATAGGAAAACAATTAGACCCTCTTTCTTTCTTTCAATTATAGCCTCTTTCTGAACATGTACTTTAAATGTGTAACAGTCAAGTCATAGCCTTCCATGAGACAACATCCATCAATCTTCCCAATCTTATTTCTCTTTCCTTGTATGTCAAGCAAATCAGCCTTTCTGTCCCTAAGTCATGATCGTATCATTTCTAATCTCCATGTTCTTGTTCACACCAGCCCCTCCAAATGGAAAGCCATGTGTTCCCTACCCTATTCTAGTGTGTGAAAAATCTTTTCCATCCTTTTTCTGATACTCAAGTACTACCTAAAATGAAAGGGCTCAACAAGTATCAAAGATACATACCTAAACACATCATTGTGAAATTTCAGAATACCAGAGTTAAACAAAGGTCTGTAAAATTTCAGGGGAAGAGAGGAGGAGGTAATAGTAAGGAGCAGAATTCAGAGTTCTCTGACTTTTCATTAACAATGATGCATGCTAGTAAAGGAGAGCAAGGCCTTTGAAATTTTGAAGGAAAATAATATTCAGCCTACAACTTAATACCTAGCTGAGCCATCAATCAAGATCGAAAGCAAAATAAAAATAGTTCTCAGGCATGCAAAAATTCCAAGTTTACTTTCCATTATATCTTTTCTGAAGAAGTTATTTGAGGGGGTTTGAGAAACAGCTAACCTAATCCAGAAAGCACAGTAAAGACAAGTCCCAAGATGACAGGGAGTAGACCTAAAGAACAACTGATGCAAATCAGAGCAGACCAAAAGGTCCAAGAAGGGAATCCTCCCGGGTTTCTAGTGAAGAGAGTACAGTTGAGAGGTTGAATACGCTTAGTAAGGGCGTATTAGTCTTTCTTGAATAATTTTTTTAAAAGGATATTTAAAATCTCCAGTGGGACAAAAAGGTATATAAGCAGGTTTGGGAGAGCACAAAGATGCAAATTATTTATTAGGTATTCTTAGATTGAATAGTGGGTTCAAAGATTCTCATTATATTACCAAGTTATAAAAAGTCAGTGTTCGAGCTGGGCATGGTGGCTCACACCTGTAATCCCAGGACTTTGGGAGGCCAAGGTGGGCAGATCACAAGGTCAGGAGATCAAGACCATCCTGGCTAACACAGTGAAACCCTGTCTCTACTAAAAATACAAAAAATTGGCCGGGCGCGGTGGCTCACGCCTGTAATCCCAGCACTTTGGGAGGCTGAGGCCGGCGGATCACGAGGTCAGGAGATCGAGACCACGGTGAAACCCCATCTCTACTAAAAATACAAAAAATTAGCCGGGCGTGGTGGCAGGTTCCTGTAGTCCCAGCTACTGAGGAGGCTGAGGCAGGAGAATGGCATGAACCCAGGATGCGGAGCTTGCAGTGAGCCAAGATGGCGCCACTGCATTCCAGCCCCGGCGACAGAGCGAGACTCCCTCTCAAAAAAAAAAAAATACAAAAAAAAAATACAAAAAATTAGCCAGGTGTGGTGGCACACACCTGTAGTCCCAGCTACTCAGGAGGCTGAGGCAGGAGAATCATTTGAACCCAGAGGGCGAAGGTTGCCGTGAGCCGAGATTGCGCCACTGCACTCCAGCCTGGGCGACAGAGGGAGGAGACTCTGTCTCAAAAATAAATAAATAAATAAATAGTAAGTGTTCATACTTATTCTTTTGTATATATGAAGTATTTTAATTTTTAAGTTTTTTTTTTTTTTTTTTAAGAGCTGTTGGGGGAAAGTTGTACCAGAAAGTCATGGCCCAAACATACAGCAAAATAAAATGTGACATGGGCCAGGTGTGGTGGCTCACATCTGTAATCCCAGTGCTTTGGGAGGCTGAGGTGGGAGAACTGCTTGAGGCCGGTTCAAGACTAGCCTGGGCAATAAAGAGAAACCCTGTCTCTAGAAAAAATTAAAAATTAGCCAGGCATGGTGGCACATGCCTATATCCCAGCTACTTGGGAGGCTGAGGCAGGAAGATTGCTTGAAGCCAGGAGTTTGAGACTACAGTGAGCTACAATCATGCCAATGGAGCTACTCCAGTCTGGACGACAGGGAGACACCCTGACTCCCTGTGACACTCCCCCCAAAAAGAAAAAAAGTAGCATGATTTTAAACCACTGAATGAATGTAAAAATAAGAATATATTTTACCCTGACTCTAGATAAACACTCTTACTAGTGACAGAGGAGTCCTGACACTGGATCAGTAGAGGAGATAATATAATCCTGGAACACTAATTAACTTCTTCCTTACTCCAATTCCAATTCCCAGAAATTACCACTGTTAAGTTTGAAGTGTATTCTACACTGTCCTCCATTTATATGTAATCACATGTACATTTTTTAAACAAAAGTGGGACATGACCTTATTTACAGTGATTACTCTTCCACTATTTGTTGACGTGATAATAAATATTATCATTATTGAGGAAAGATACCAACATAAATGGAGACAGACAATGGCAAGCAAAACAATGACTGGCATCCTAATTTTCCTAAGGCTTAGCTTCTGATGGAAAAATGACACAGAAATACACACCAATGACATGCCAAATGTCTCCTTGAAAAATGTCTTTCTTTTCTTTAATTCACAGCGGCATCAATCTAGCATCATGGTACTATCTTCTAAGTAATAGCGCATCGGCATACATTCACAATACATGCAGCTTCCATACTAATACATCTTCATTGAAGGAAACCCTCCAGCAGAAAGAGACAAAGTTTTTCATGTCTCCAAAGACCCCTTCAATAATATTTATGCTTGAGATAATGTTATGTTTCTTGTTCTAAAATGTAATCTTATTCTAATCACTCCCTAACTCCTATCTACCAAGACTATATTACTAGGCACTGCTACTTTCAAAGCTTAAAGAAGAAATGCACAAGTATATAAAAAGACATTAGTACTTATTCTACTAATCTCAAAAACCCAAATCCATTTTGCACATACGATGTTTAACTAATCTCAACTACAAAGATAATATCTTAATCTATAATTGTCTCTGGATGCACTAAACATAATTTTTAATTCTTCCTGTTCTGTTTTTTCCTAAACTTGTGATGCACACTTAATTATATCATGGAAATGTCTAGGATTCAATGACCATTATTGAAATACATAATTTTATATTTTTAAAACAAGGAAAAAGATACCAATGGTTATTTGGATTTTAATATGTAAATCATGTATCAACATATAAGATTGTTTTCCTCTTAAACATAACTATATCCTATTAGGAGTATTAAAACTGATACTTCTAATTTGGTACCTCGTAGCAAGGAAGGAACATTGCTGCATTCTTAATACACGCCTTCCAGTTACTGTGCAAAAATTTAAAAACGTTTTTATGTCCCAGCAGGTTAGTTACGAAAAGTGATTGGCAGAAATACTTTGATAAATAAGGTCATTACTTACCAAAACCTCAAAAAGGAGTGCTAGTAATTTATTGTTAGCCATGAAGTTACTGTCCAAAACTCCCAAGTTAAACCAACTTCCCAAACAGCGAAAAACCTTCATAAGCATTTTCTCATCTGTTCCTGCTTTTTCTACACAGGTCATCTGAATAGAGAAAAAAACTTAAAATGAATAATGTTAATCTATATATTTAAACCATTATTTCAATCACCTTACAAGTATAATAATGAGAAAGATGGCAATAAAACAGCCAACGGTTAAAAGTGCTTTTTCAGTTTAAGTGTCACTGTTTTTTTTTTTCCTTTTAAGAGAGAGGGTCTTGCTACATTGCCCAGGCAGGACTACAGGCAAGTGCCACTGCATCCAGCTAGGCACCACTGTTCTAAATACCACTTATCTACTTAATCCCCGAAATGGTTTCGTTCTGTGTCCCCACCCAAATCTCATGTCAAATTGTAATCCCCAGTGTTAGAGGAGGGTTCTGGTGGGAGGTGACTGAATCATGGGAATGAACATCCCCCTTGCTGTTCTTGTGATAGAGCTCTCACGAGATCTGGTTGTTTCAAAGTGTGTAGCACCACCCCCCGCTTCTCTCTCCTGCCGGCCGTGTGAAGATGTATCTGCTTCCCCTTCACCTTCCCCCATGATTGTTAAGTTTCCTGAGGCCTCCCTAGAAGCAGAAGCCTGTACAGCCCACAGAACCATAAGCTGATTAAACCTCTTTTCTTTATAAATTATCCAGTTTCAGGTATTTCTTTTCTTTTCTTTTCTTTTCTTTTTTTTTGAGATGGAGTCTTGCTCTGTTGCCCAGGCTGGAGTGCAGTGCCACAATCTCGGCTCGCTGCAACCTCCACCTCCCTGGTTCAAGCAATTCCCCTGCCTCAGCCTCCCAAGTGGCTGGGATTACAGATGCACATCACCACACCCAGCTAATTTTTTTGTATTTTTAGTAGACACAGGTTTCACCATGTTGGCCAGACTGGTCTCAAACTCCTGACCTCAGGCAATCCGCCCACCTCGGCCTCCCAAGGTGCTGGGATTACAGGCATGAGCCACTGAGCCCAGCCTCAGGTATTTCTTTATAGCAGCATGAGACTGGACTAACACAATCCCCAAACACAACTTTATAGGTAGCTACTATTATTGTCTCTACTTTCTCAATGGGAAAACTGAAGTAGAGAGAGGTTACAGACTTACCCAAGTTGTTTCAGAAATAACTCACTAATTTCTTAGTTCCCACTTCTGCATTAAGGTTTATTATCCAAAAAATTATTTTACAAGTAATTTACTTACTTATATACCTGGTTGATACAGAATAGATAATAAGCTAGAGTAAGCTAGGCATACCACTGTATATTTCCACAAGAAGAGCTAATGTTTCAGCTTTGGCAATAGAATAATAAACATGTCATCCCACAGAAAGTGATACTACTATAAATACTATAAAAGAGATAAAACAGAATTAGACTAAAACTCAATGTTTCTCCTTGTAGTCTGTTTTTGTGATATATATTTTTTCCAAAGTAAAATGTAATGCATCTTTTTCTAGGCAAAGAATGTTTTAAAAAAGCTCTTGCAAGCAATGAGTTAGAAATATAATTTCCATGGGGTTCAGGAGGCATGAGAATGGGGGTGAAATCCCATAATGTATTATTAAATAAGATCTAAATAGTGATATTTGTGGTTACAATGCAGATATAAACTACACAGGAAAATTTCCCAAGTTCAAAGCTTCATCTACTACATAAACCTACATTGAAGATGACTGTCTTTATTATTGTGCTCCAAAGAATGCTAGGTTGCTAAGATGAAGAGAAGTGAGGGGCTAATGAATGACTGTATACCAGCTCATTCCCACAGAAGGCTATTTAAGATATTCGGGTCTGGAAGCTACCTTTAAAACAAAGCAAAACAAAACAAAACAAAAAACCACCTTTCCTTCTCAGAAGACAGAAGAAAGGAAGTCCAAGTATATGAATATACTTGACTCTTTCTATTTCTTCTCTCTCTTCCAGGCCATTACATTTCAGGGGGAGGAAGAAAAGTACATGAAAAATAAGCTGACCAGTCATTGCAACATTTACTGAGCCCTTTCTGTGCACCAGGCACTGTTTTAAGAGCTTTATATGTATTAAATCATTTAATCCCCACAATATGAAACAGATACTATTATCCCCATTATACTGATGAGAAAACTGAGGCAGACAGTCAAGTAACTCGCCCAATATGGCACAGGTAGGAAACAGCATAGCCAGGACTTAAGAAGTCTGGCTTCAAAGTCTATGATCTTAACCATTACACGATAACTACCTCCCAAACTTGCTTACATACATAGAACAAAGATATGATTAATATCAAGGACTTCCTATATTTCAAAAGCCTGTAAAGTTAGGCAGACTAATATCTTACTAATATTATACATTATTATCAGTGTAACTAGCTATATACTAATTTACCTGGATAATGATTCGTGTATTACCAAAGAAAGCCATGAAATATTAACAGCATGGGGAAACAGAATCATCTATCACACATGAACCAACTATTTTACTAGTTTTAAGCATGTCAGCTTGAAGTATACATCATTTGTAATGAATAACATCAGAACTTGATTGCTAACTAAATGCAGACTCACTTCCGCTCATTTTCATTTATTGTGCATATTGCATTATATATGCTTGTTGGAAAAAGGTGGAGTTGCAGCTAACTTGCAGAGAAATTAACCACATAACTATGAGTATACACATAAGTTTATGTCTAGGATATAGACTTCTGAGACATCTGTCACTATCTAAAGCCACAAGAGGCACAGAGTAAATATCCAAGTATTTATAGAAGGAAGAATGACAGGGGCCGGGTGTGGTGGCTCACGGCTGTAATCCCAGCACTTTGGGAGGCCGAGGTGGGTGGATCACAAGGTCAGGAGTTTGAGACCAGCCTAACCAACATGGTGAAACCCCGTCTCTACTAAAAATACAAAAATTAGCCAGGTGTGGTGGCACGCACCTGTAATCCCAGCTACTCAGGAGGCTGGGGCAGGAGAACTGCTTGAATCCGGGATGCAGAGGTTGCAGTGAGGTGAGATTGCGCCATGGCACTCCAGCCTGGGCGACAGAGCAAGACTCTGTCTAAAAAAAAAAGAAGGAAGAATGGCAGGAAAGGAAAGAACTGAGAGCCCTTGCTTTAGAGGGGAAAGTATTTGTAAAAAGTCATCAGAGCCTGCGTGCAGTGGCTCACACCTGTAATCCCAGCACTTTGGGAGGCTGAGGTGGGAGGATCGCTTGAGCCCAGGAGTTCTAGACTAATCTGAGCAACAAAGTTAAGACCCTGTCTCTACAAAAAAATTAAAAAATAAAACAACACTTTAAAAGTCACCAGAAAACACACTAGATGAGATAAGAAAATGTCACAAATATGGTTCTGGCCCCATTAAGTTCTTCTAGATATTTTTTACTCAAGACTTTCTTTGTTCCCCTGAAACTCAGAAAGAAAATATTCAGGGATGCCAGGCACTAAAATGGCCAGAATTTTTAGAAAAGACTATGACACTAATATATGCAATATATTTAAATATGTAATACGTAAACTAATAAATGCACAGGAGCACTTAATTTAATACGGTTCAAGGCTGAAAGTAGCAAAATGAACGGAGTAACTAAGTTCCCTTAACATGAACTGGAGCCACTGAGAGATTTCTCTTTAAGAGCTGATACTCATTCTCTCTCCCCCTCAACCTGTCTCAAACTCTCAATTGAATCTTTGATGCTGTTGATATAAACTCATTACATAATCACTTGGCCTTTATACTTCCTGAATGATATTTCAATTTTAATAAGACATGATGTATACAAGTGGAAGGATTTGCTTGTACATTCTAACTATTGACTCAAACTGAAAGACCAAATTCTGAAAAAAACCTGTTTCTAAAACTAATCTCTTTGAAAAGATGAAATTCTGCAAATTAAATCAAACATACATTCTAAAACATCAGAACTAACAGTTATCTTCTGTTCCTCTTTGAGAGCTATGCTATGTTAAAAATCTGTCTCTTAAAGTCCTCAAAAGCTTCAAGATAAATGCCAGAGTCCAGAAGAGCTCACCAGTAAAAAGATAGCAGGGATAAATAAGAATTGAGATCTTAGATTAACAAAATAGAAAGTGAAGAGCCAAAAATTTTAGAAGCACAGGTTCAGTTTAGCTATGAGAGCAAGCAGAAACACGTTTAAAACTTCAAAAAGTTCAACACCATGTTTAGGAATGGGTCCATTAGGACAGACCACAAAAGTATAATACTAACAAGAAATAGGACAGAATGTAATCATTAAAGGAGAGTGTGCAGGAAACTAAATGAGAAAAGGTCTTAAGAGGGGTTTGGAACCTGGCATTACAGCCACATGCCTATTTTTTTCTTGGCCATTTTGGACTAATTTCATCCCCTGGGTTCTATAACATGACAAGCTACATGACAAAATTAGAGACATTTTTAAGCACCACAGGAAATATATTTTTCAGACTGCGTCACAGTTCCTCAAAATATCACCTGTGATTGATTGTCATGATGTGCTAAGTCAGGCACGTGCCTTGAATGCCCAAGTGGCTGCTGTAGTTGACTGCTGTGGCAGTAACCATGACACAAAATACATGTGGACGGGATTATTTTAAATTCACAAGTGCTTACAAAAAGAAAATGACAAATTCAAGTCCATTAACTCTCACCTCAGGCCACAGTCTGAGCACCACAGCTTTCATGCCAAGTCTAAAAGCAGCTCTTACTTTTTGTAGCTACAAAGTTAGTACTGCTGAAACTCGTATACCAAACTTAGTTGTGTGACTTGCTGAATTACAAACAACAGGTGAATTTACAGTCCCTCCACACTTCTCATGTGAAAGTTAGGAAACTGACTGGTAAAGAATGGGATTCTGAAACTTGGAAAGGAGACACCTGGTTGGACCTAAATGAACATGAGTCCATCATACTTCAAAAAGACAAAGCCAGAAAAAAAAAATTCAAGGCAGCTTTAAAATAAATCCTCATTTTGAAAAGAATTAAGATTTATCCTACCTTTCTAGTAGGAGCTCATAAGAATGCCAACTTATATGTACAAGAAATAACAGAAATAGTCAAATATCATTTTGCAACCCACGATGAAATTATTATTATTTTTAGAGACAGTCTTGTTCTGTTGCCCAGACTGGAGTGCACTGGCACAATCGTGGCTCACTGCCACCTTGAACTCCTGGGGTCAAGTGATCCTTCCTGCCTCAGCCTCTTGAGTAGCTGGGACTACAGGTGCATGCCAACATGCTTGGTTAATTTATTATTTTTTTTTTTTGAGACAGGCTCTTGCTATGTTGCCCAGGCTGGTCTTGAATGCCTGACATCAAGCAACCGTCCCACCTCAGCCTTCCAACGTGCTGGAATTATAGGCATAAACCACACTGCCTGGCCCATAATGAAATTATTGATTAAGGTAGGGATTATCTACTGGAATGTAAAACAATTAGGCTAAAGTCTGATAGGGAATTGAACATTCATAAACTAACAAGCTACCATCACACAAACTACATTATATTACAAAGGAGGAAAGTGAACTTTAAAAATGGAAGGATCAGACTTTCATCTTAATCCAGTGGTCAACCCTAGCATCACTAATAGAAGGTCAACTGAACGCTGTATATATACTAAGACATAGCATCAAGTACCTATGATATATTCTAGCCCAAAATATTTAACTTTAAAAAACTAATCCTCTAAGCCTCTCAGTTTTTCTCAATCAGGATTCTAGGAAAGAATTATATCCTATAGGTTGGGTGTGGTGGTTCACGTTTGTAATATCATTAAGGGAGGCCAAGGAGAGAGGATCACTTGAGACCAGGTTTGAGACCATAGAGAAGCTCTATATCTACAAAAAAAAAAAAAACATTGTATAGAATTAAGCCCTTCAGAAAATTATCTGAGTGCCCATCTTCTTAATTATCCCTAAGGGCAGTATATAGCTAGAACCATTATTAATGTAGAGGAAAGAATTCATTACATATAACGAATGCTTTAGGCTTAATTCTCTTGAGGAACCCCTACTGAGAAGGGCTGCTTTAGATACAACTTCCAATTAGAGGAAATACAGAGAAAAGAAAAACATGCTAAATGAAACGAAGGAGAGGCAATCAGAAAATCATAAAGGTAAGATAATTCTATAAAATGACTGGTACAATCTCTTCAACAAGTCATGTTATTTTAAACAAGGAACAGAATGTGGGACTGTGACTAAGAACCTGATACAAGGCATAGTTACAGATTGGATATTCTTTGTAAAAAGTATCTTTTTTTGTTTTTTCTTTTTGTTGAGACGGAGTCTCACTCTGTCGCTCAGGCTGGAGTGCAGTGGTGCCATCTCGGCTCACTGCAACCTCTGCCTCCCGGGTTCAAGCAATTCTCCTGCCTCGGCCTCCCGAGTAGCTGGGACTACAGCTGCATGCCACCATGCCCAGCTAATTTTTGTGTTTTTAGTAGAGACGGGGTTTCACCATGTTGGCCAGAATGGTCTCGAGCTCCTGACCTTGTGATCTGCCAGCCTCGGCCTCCCAAAGTGCTGGGATTACAGGCATGAGCCACCACGCCCAGCCTGTAAAGAATATCTTAGGACCAACTGGTGAAATGTGAATATGGTCTGGGTTTATCAGATGATATGAAAACTTACTAACTTGAAAAGGTAAGCAGATGACTGAAAAAGCAAGATGCAGAAGAATAAGTAAAGTATAATTTCATTTGGGCTTAAAAATCTGTATATATATCCATAAATATGTTCATAGAGGATATGTATTAAAGGGTTAACTGTATGATCTCCAGATGGTTTGAGTGTAATTTGCTGTACATATTTTCTAATTTTCCATAAAACTATTTCTTTAAAATAAATGGCTAAGTGAAAAACATATATTTAACTTAAAAGAATTATCTTTCAATGAATTTCTTTTTTCTTTCTTTTTTTTTTTTTTTTTTGAGATGGAGTCTCCCTCTGTTGCCCAGACTGGAGTGCAGTGGTGCAATCTTGGCTCACTGCAACCTCTGCCTCCCAGGTTCAAGAGATTCTCCTGCCTCAGCCTCCCGACTAGCTGGGACTACAGGAGTGCACCACCATACCTGGCTAATTTTTGTATTTTTAGTACAGACAGGGTTTCACTATGTTGGCCAGGCTGGTCTCAAACTCCTGACCTCAAGTAATCCACCCGCCTCAGCCTCCCAAGTGCTGGGATTACAGGGTGAGCCACTGCACCCAGCCCTCCAATGAATTTCTAATACAAAACTGAACACAATTTTTAATAGAATTTTAATTTTTTTTCAAACTAAAAGATCTATGAACTTGCTATACTGAAACACATCTCTGAAAAATAATTTACTACAGGTTAAGTATCCCTAATCCAAAACTCCAAAATGCTCCAAAATCCAAAACTTTTTGAGTGCCAACATAACGCTCAAAGGAAATGCTCACTGGAGCATTTCAGATTAGGAATGCTGAACCAGAAAGTATAATGCAAATATTCCAAAATTTTAAAAACTCAGAAATCCTAAATACTACTTTTTTTACCCTACCCTAAACCCTTCTGGTCCCAAGCCTTTCACTAAGGGATATTCAACCTGTATCCACATTATTGAGAAAATTAAGCTGGACTATAAAGACTTAAAAATGAGATATGGGCTAATCAATTTATTAGCATCTACTTTAGGAACCAGTAAACATTTTCTATAAAGAACCAGATAAACCTTCTACACTTTGCAAGCCATATGGTCTCTGAAAAATACTCAATTATGCTGATGTAGTCCAAAATAATGGACAAAATATAACCAAATGGGCATAACTGTGTTCCAACAAAGCTTTATTTACAAAAAGAGGCAGCCAACCCATAAACTATAGATTTACACACTCCTGCTCTAGAGTATTAAAAATGTCAACTAACTGAAAGGAGCTTAATCACATCTAATTTTTTAAAAAATGTGTATTAGCTCATCCATAATGCGATACTCCTCAAAGGTCAAGTAAAATCTTCTATCACCTTTCAGTTCATCTTTAAGAGACAATCCTTTCTTTTATCTCTCACAATATACAAAAATCAAATCAAAATGGATTAAAGACTTAAATGTAAGATGTGAACTATAAAACTACTACAAGCAAACATTAGGGAAATGCTGCAGGACATTGATCTGGGCAAAGATCTCTTAAGTAAGACCTCAAAATCAAAGGCAACTAAAGCAAAAAAAGTCGACAAAGGTCAAGCTAAAAGGCTTCTGCACAGCAAAAGAAACAATCAACCAAGTAAAGAGACAACCTACAGAATGGGAGGAAATATTTGCAAACTACCCATCCAACAAGAGATTAGTAACCACAATATATAAGAAACCCAAATAATAGCAAAAAAAAAAATTAAAAATTAAAAAATGGGCAAAAGATCAATAGCAAATGCTGGCAAGGATGCAGAGAAAAGGGAACGCTCTGGAATGTAAAGCAGTACAGTCATTATGAAAAACAGTACGGATCACTTCCTCTCAAGCTTGGCGTTTGTTTGGTGGGGTTACACGCGGGTTCAACATGCGTATCGAAAAGTGTTATTTCTGTTCGTGGCCCATCTATCCTGGACACGGCATGATGTTCGTCCGCAACGATTGCAAGGTGTTCAGATTTTGCAAATCTAAATGTCATAAAAACTTTAAAAAGAAGCGCAATCCTCGCAAAGTTAGGTGGACCAAAGCATTCCGGAAAGCAGCTGGTAAAGAGCTTACAGTGGATAATTCATTTGAATTTGAAAAACGTAGAAATGAACCTATCAAATACCAGCGAGAGCTATGGAATAAAACTATTGATGCAATGAAGAGAGTTGAAGAGATCAAACAGAAGCGCCAAGCTAAATTTATAATGAACAGATTGAAGAAAAATAAAGAGCTACAGAAAGTTCAGGATATCAAAGAAGTCAAGCAAAACATCCATCTTATCCGAGCCCCTCTTGCAGGCAAAGGGAAACAGTTGGAAGAGAAAATGGTACAGCAGTTACAAGAGGATGTGGACATGGAAGATGCTCCTTAAAAATCTCTGTAACCATTTCTTTTATGTACATTTGAAAATGCCCTTTGGATACTTGGAACTGCTGAATTATTTTATTTTTTACATAAGGTCACTTAAATGAAAAGCGATTAAAAGACATCTTTCCTGCATTGCCATCTACATAATATCAGATATTACGGATGTTAGATTGCATCTCAGTGTTAAATCTTTACTGATAGATGTACTTAAGTAAATCATGAAAATTCTACTTGTAACTATAGGTAACTATAGAAGTGAATTGTGGACGTAAAATGGTTGTGCTATTTGGATAATGGCACTAGGCAGCATTTGTATAGTAACTAATGGCAAAAATTCATGGCTAGTGATGTATAAAATAAAATATTCTTTGCAGTAAAATATTCCCTTTGTTAATGTTATAGAAGGGGGGATACAAAAAGGAACTAACAATTTGTATGGCAGTGTCAGATATTTTTATTTTATATTTCCTGTTTTGGTTTATTTGCATCTTAGAAGAGCATAATGACATTGTTTGATGAAGCCTAATTATGCTGGACTGTTTTGACCTGGTTTAACCCTTCTGATAGGTAGTTGTGGATGCTGGGGATGAGAACTGAATAATCTTTGCCTGGAGTGACACTACACTCTAGAATTTCCACTTTGGAGAATACTCAGTTCCAACTTGTGATTCCTGATAGAACAGACTTTACTTTTCTAGCCCAGCAATGATCTAGAAGCAGAGGAATCCCAGCGCCTTTTAAAAGTTATTATGTGGTTTTCTTTTAAAAAGCTCCTGTTTTTGGAAAGTAGAATTTATGGGTACAACGTATGTTCATTATTTGTACATAAAATAAAACCATTTAAAAAGTAAAAAAAAAAAAAAAAAGAAAAAAAGAAAAACAGTACGGAAGTTTCTCAACAGACTGAAAATAGTACTACCATACGATCTAGCAATCCCACTGCTGGGTAAATACCCAGAAAAGAAACCAGTATATCAAGAAGATCTCTACAATCCCATGTTTATTGCAGCACTATTCACAATAGCCAAGATATGGAATCAACCTAAGTACCTATCAACGGCTGAATGGATAAAGAAACAATGGTATAGGTGCACAATGAAATATTCGTTAGCCACAAAAAGAATAAAATCTCCTGTCATTTGCAGCAACATGGACGGCACTGTTAGACATTATGTTAAGTGAAATAAGCCAGGCACAGAAAGACAAATATCACATGCTTTCACTGCTATGTTGGAGTGAAAAAAAATGGATCTCATAGAGGTAAAGAGTAGAATGACGGTGATCAGAGGCTAGGAAGGGTAACGGGGAGGGGACGACCAAGAAAGGTTGATTAATGGGTACATAAATACAGCTGAATAGAAAGGATAAGTTATAGTGTTACACAGCAAAACAGAGTGACTACAGTTAATAATTTATTGAGTACTTCAAAATAGCTGAAAGAGAAGATTTAAAATGTTCCCTACACAAAGAAATGATAAAGGTTTGAGGTGATGGATATCTCAATTTGATCATCACCTGATTTGATCTGATCATCACATATTACATACTTAGACAAAAATAATATATGTCGATGGGCACAGTGGCTCACGCCTGTAATCCCAGCACTTCGGGAGGCCAAGGCAGGTGGATCACTTGAGGTCAGGAGTTCCAGGCCAGCCTAGGCAACATGGAGAGACACCATCTCTACAAAAAATAAAAAATTTAGCTGGGCATGGTGGCGCACACCTGTAGTCCCAGCTACTCAGGAGGCTGAGGTGAGAGGATCACTTGAGCCCAGGAGGAGGAGGGTGCAGTAAGCTGAGATCATGCCACTGCACTACAGCCTAGGAGACAGAGACCCTGCTTCAAAAAATAAAAGTAATACATGTAACCCCATAAATATGTACAACTATCATGTATCAATTAGAAAAAAAAAGAAAGGATCCTTTCTTAGTAAAGTAGATTTACACACACTTCCCTTTGCATGATCCTTTATTAACAGCCAACAGTTTGGAGCATTAAGCAGTAGAAGAGCACAAGATAAATAATGAGATGGCCTTAGTTCCAATTCTGAATTAACAGTTGTGTAACTCTAAAGTCCATTTTTCATTCATAAAAGAGATAACGTCACCTTTAGAGGATTATACAGAAACTTAAAAAGCATAGTTTCTGAAAGTATGTTGTAATGGTAAGGTGTTACATAAATGCCAAAGCATCATCATTAAATTTTGCAAAGAAAGCTATTTCACAATAATGCAATTGATTACAAAATAACCGCCATGGCTTTCTGCCTTTATGCAGCAACTTAGTATTTCAAACTTACTCACCAATAGAGATACTACTGTACTAGAGTAGAAGGCCAAATCTTCTATAATTTCTGTGCGCCGATTAGCTCCAATTCGTAAGGAACGACTATGTACTTCTTCAGGTAACACTGTAAGGATCTCTAGCAAAAAAGGCAAAGAAGTCACATCATTGCTGTATCTGCAAAAGAAAAAAGCGGAGATATGTTATTTATAGCCAGAAAATACACAATCACATAAGATAACAGCCATCAGAGTAACTCACAACAACAAAAGCAACATTCCCACCACTGTTAAGGGGGAGAAAAAAGATACAAACATAAATGTCCTCCATAATTAGTTAAGATTAAAAAAAGGACACAGTTATTCAATGAAACATAGCCATTATAATGAACATGATATCTATATGTCCTAACATGAAAAAAATGTCCATAATGTAAGTGAAAAACATGTATGAAACATATTGAATATGGGTGAACAAATATATAGGTATATGTACATTAAAATATATATGCACTTATTTATTTTAAAATGCATAAAGGAAACTCTACATAGCCAATTGTTAATAGTGGTTGCTTATAAAATACAGGGTTAAGGGCCAGTTGTGGTGGCTCATGCTTATGATCCCAGCACTTTGGGAGGCCGAGGCAGGAGGATCACGAGTCCACAAGTTCGAGACCAGCCTGGGCATCACAGGGAGACCGTTTCTACATTAAAAATTTTTTAATCAGCCAGGCATGGTGGTATGCATCTGTAATCCCAGCTACTCGGGAGACTGAGGCAGAAGGATCTCATGAGCCCAAGAGTTGCAGGTTCCAGTGAACCATGATCACACCACTGCACTTCAGCCTGGGTGACAGAGTGAGACCCTGTTTCAAAAATAAAATATAAGGATAGGGAGAGAGGATGGGGTTCATTTTGCACTTTGAAGGTTTCCATACTGTTAGAATTTTTTCAAGGAGCATGTATCAATTTCCCCAATAAAAATTTTATTTAAAAAATAAGCTATCCACTCAGGAGGCTGAGGTGGGAGGATCACTTGAGCCCGGGAAATCGAGGCTGAGGTTGTAGTGAGCCATGACTGTGCCACTGCACTCCAGCCTGGGTGACACAGCAAGACTGTGTCTCCAAAAAAATAAAAATAATTTTTAAAAAAGTTATCCAAGCTGGATGAGGTGGCTCACGCCTGTAATCCCAGCACTTTGGGAGGCCGAGGTGGGCAGATCACTTGAGGTCAGGAGTTTGAGACCAGCCTGGCCAAACCCCGCCTCTACTGAAAATATAAAAATTAGCCAGGCATGGTAGCACATGCCTGTAATCTCAGCCGCCTGGGAGGCTGAGACAGGAGAATCACCTGAACCCAGGAGGAGGAGGTTGCAGTGAGCCGAGATCGCACCGTTGAACTCCAGCCTGGGCAACAAGAGCGAAACTCCATCTCAAAATAAAATAAAATAAATAAAAAGTTATCTGTAAAATGCTTTAATGACACACTATATTGGAGGTAAAAAGTAATTCTACTTTGTTCAAAAATAACTTCCCAACCAAATGCAAGCAAATATCAAGGTTATCTTGCCAGGACCCAGAAGGAATACTTGTTTCAAAGTAGCAAGCTCTGTGTGTCTAAAAAGAATATTGCCCCTCTGATAAACGTGAAACAAACTCCAATTAGTAAGAACACATATTCATAACAACCTCCCATTTAATATAATCTTAAATTCTATATTTTTACAAAATGGCTGTCATGCCAGTTAGTGAGAGTGATCCACAAGGCAATAAAAGACTTTGCTGCAATTAATTCAAGAAGTGTGTGTTACATAAATTACTAGTCTTTTACATCCCACACAATATATTTCAGTAGTATTTAAAATTTTAGATAAGTTTCATTTAATCTAACAAAGGTTAATAACATAATTCTATGTTAAGAGTTCAGGGAAATAGTCAAATATCTAGCTATTGCTAACAAATTTCTCTGTGTAGGTTAATGGCAATTCCAAATGCTAATATAGAGTTAATACAAATTACTTACTTTTCCACCAGTGTTTGCACACATCCCTTCCAGGAAGGCATCTGTAGGGCAAGATCTGCTATTGCTAAAGCCAGCTGAATAAGAGAGATTAAATAAATGAAGACAGATGAACAGAAATAGGGTCACAATAAATATTAATTGGGAAGCAAAGAAACATTTCTTCCAAACAATATGACAACTAAGACTAACCCCCTTCCCCCATTTCTCCCAACCTCCAATTCTATACATCTGATGTAAACTCTTCTGGGTTAGCTACAAATTGCTGAAATTTAAGAGTTAACCTTTAAAAATTAAAAAAAAAGAAAAGAAAAGAAGTCAGAAACAACAGACTATAGACATTCCTCAAAATATATCAATATTTACTTTTATTTGGCAATACCACAGAACTTCACAGACATATAAATTATACTATGCCAAAGGTCAAAGCTACTAATAAAGTCAGACCTTTGACTCAGTTCTCAAGTAATGGATTGCCATTTCCCTTCTCTTTGCATTTGTCATCTTGAAGACTTAAGAAAAGCCTCCTCTTTAAGGGCACTTCTATGCCAGGCAGAGAACACATGTGAGTACGTACTCACAGAAGTTTCCGGTTTTCCTATCTAATGTATTTCCCTGTCCAAGGGGGAAAGGACAGATGCTCTAGTTCAACGTTTCATTCATGAGACCTTTACTAAAGCCAATCAGCCCTGAAAGGATTTCTTAAAAGGCAACTACCTAAACCTCTGACCTAGCATGCCTGTGAAAACACATACTCACCTTATCCACTTCTGGTATCAAGTTAGTTTGAAACCAAATGAACTCCAAGATTAATACAAAAGATTAACAATTTCGTTTTCTATCCACTTACAAGAACATAGCAGTACATCTGTAATGAAGTTAACATTACCTCACATGGCCTAGCAATACGAATTAAAACAATCCTGATAAATCCAAATGGCCATACAAATTTCTCTAATGAGAAGCACAGGATTTACCTGCGTTACAATGACAGGTGACAAGTCTTTCAAGTTCTGGATATGGGTTAGCAATGAGTCCCGTAAAGAGGCATGAGAGTCTGTGGGGAGCTCATAAAATGAGGTCTGAATCTTCATTTTCATGGTCTGTGCAGCAAAATAGCATGACTCCACATCCTGTCGGATCTGTAACAACTGGTCTGAGATCTCCCATGCATGAACCTGAAAGCGTATTAGACAAAGATGTCTTAAAGAAGACTACTTTTCTAATTTTAATGACATAACCTCAATACTTATATAAACATATTTAGCCCAAAGTATAAAGAAAGAAAAATCTGACAAGCTAAATTACCCAGTAATTCAGCCAACAGTTCAATATACATTGTTATAGGCCCTGTTCAACAAAATAATTACCTAAAATCTAACTCATTCTAGGAAGGCATGAGAGCTATCAGTTAAATTAGTAGATACAATCTTGTTGATTTGAATGACTGTGTGGGTGTCAAGAGTATGAAGAAAAATGTCCCAAAAGTCTCCACTAAACTAAAATGTCACTGTATAATTTCCAATCCTAATCTATGGCTGCATGTTTCTTCTCTTTTCTTGCTTAAAATAAAGCTTTGTTCACTCTAAGAATTGAATCCAGAAGCTGTTTTAATATATCTATAAATATGAGAATATACTTCATATTGGTCTCAGTAGCCCTACATTTCAATTATTAGTTCCCGACAAAATAGCAGAAAAACTATCTTGGCTCAAGTAAATATTTCACATCCTTCAATTATTTTCTTTCTTTTTTTGGAGACAGAGTCTCACTCTGTCACCCAGGCTGGAGTGCAGTGGCACAATCTAGGCTCACTGCAACCTCTGCCTCCCAGGTTCAAGCAATTCTCCTGCCTCAGTCTTCTGACTAGCTAGGATAACAGGTGTGCACCACCACACCCAGCTAATATTTGTATTTTTAGTAGAGGCGAGGTTTCACCATGTTGGCCAGACTGATCTTGAACTCCTGACCTCAGGTGATCCCCCTGCCTCGGCCTCCCAAAATGCTGGGATTACAGGCATGAGCCACCGTGCCTGGCCCCTTCAATTATTTTCTGATGTATTACTACTTGGCAAAGTGCTACACATGTTACTGAAATCATTTTCAATGGAAAAATAAACTTATCTATAGACATAATAAAAAGAACCAAAGTATAAAATCTGGTCTCTAGTAGCCAGTCACAATTATAAAGGGGAGTCATATTTTGAAGACAACTTTGGAAACAATATCGTGCAGTAGATTGTAGACAACTAATTAATTAGATTAATTCTAATCCAATTCTACACTCAACAGCCTCTGGAAGAAGACTAACATGGACTGGCAATAATGGACTGAAAAAAATTTCAACCTCAATTTAGGAATAGTGTCTATTGTAAAGAGAAGGGGTCAATTTCTTATGAAGACAGAGCTCTTCACAAGTAATACATAATCCTTGTGTATCCTTCAAGATCTTTCCAAAGATTGATACGAAGCAAGTTAAGATATAGAAACAGGTAGAATAAATGGCTTGTACAAGTGCCTAAAGTAAATGGAAAATAAAGACCCTGAATTTCCTAATTACAGATTTACTGACATAAAACTTAGCTTTAGGCTGGGCGTGTGGCTCATACCTATAATCCCAGCACTTTGGGAGGCCAAAGCAGGAGGATTGTTTGAGCCCAGAAGTTTGACACTGGCCTGGGCAACATGGCAGGACCCCCGTGCCTCTACAAAAAAATTTAAAAATTAGCTGGGGCCCAGCACAGTCACTCACACCTGTAATCTCAGCACTTTGGGAGACAGAGACGGGCAGATCACCTAAGGTGAGGAGTTCAAGACCAGCCTGGCCAACATGGTGAAACCTGGTCTGTGCTAAAAATACAAAAAAATTAGGCGGGTGTAGTGGCACTCACCTGCAATCCTAGCTACTCGGGAGGCTGAGACAGGAAAATAGCTTGAACTCAGGAGGCAGAGGTTGCAGTGAGCCGAGATTACACCACCGCACTCCAGCCTGGGTGAGAGTGAGACCCTAAAAAAACTTAAAAAATAAAAAATAAAAAATTAGCTGGGCATGGTGGCATGCACCTGTGATCCCAGCTACTTGGGATGCTGAGGCGAGAGGATCTCTTGAGCCCAAGCAACAGAGTGAGACCCTGTTTTTAAAAAAACCACCCCTCCCGCCCCCCACCAAAAAACCCCAACCTTAGCTTTCAATGAAATAAGGGGTGCAAAGTAAGCATGAGGTGTTAACTTCTTTACAGATATAGTACATTTTACTAATTTTTGTACTTTTTAGTCCAAACATCGTGTCTCAAATGTATTCAACAAATGTTTAATTAATTAATGTAGTACTAATAGCACCAATTTTCCTTTCTCAAGTAAAAAAATCGTCCAAAGATTTTAGCCATTGATTAACCAGTAACCCAAGCACACCTATGATTTAATAGACCATCAGAATATCTTTACTTTGCTCACGTTAATATCTTTTTATTTTATTTTTTGAGACAGGGTCTCGCTCTGTCACCTAGGCTGGAGTGCAATGGCATGATCTCAGCTCATTGCAGCCTCAACCTACTGAGCTCAAGAGATCCTCCTGCCTCAGCCCCCTAGTAGTTGGAACTACAGGTGTCTGCTACCACACCCGGCTAATTTTTGTATTTTTTTTGTAGAGATGGGGTTTCGCCATGTTGCCCAGGCTGGTCTTGAACTCCTAAACTGAAGTGATCCTCCTGCCTTGGCCTCCCAAAGTGCTGGGATTCCAGGCGTGAGCTACCATGCCTAGCCGATATATTTTTAAATAGCAAAAAGATTCTATGAAGCTTTATACAATCTCCACAAATCCCTCAAAAAAACAGAGCATTAGATAGCAACAAAACTAGATGTTGTCTAGTTATCTCCAAGGGTATCTACAAGAACCCCAAAATATAAGTGGAAGGAGACAAACCAGTGACATCTGTAAGACCTGTGTGGTTTTAGTCTCAGTAAATGTGGAAGCAGAGGCAAACAACAGGGTGTCTAATGGACCTAAGAACAGAGAAACACCAAGAACCAACAGAGATTCACTGGAAAGTACAAGGAGCCAATCTGAGGATGGCAGTTGAAAATGGAGGAGGTTTGGCCGGGCGCGGTGGCTCACGCCTGTAATCCCAGCACTTTGGGAGGCTGAGGCAGGCAGATCACCTGAAGTCAGGAGTTCAAGACCAGTCGGGCCAATATGGTGAAACCCCGTCTCTACTAAAATACAAAAATTAGCTGGGCATGATGGCGGGTGCCTGTAATCCCAGCTACTCGGGAGGCTGAGACGGCAGAATCACTTGAACCCGGGAGACAGTGGTTGCAGTGAGCCGAGATCGCACCACTGCACTCCAGCCTGGGTGGCTGAGTGAGACTCCGTCTCAAAAAAAAAAAAAAAAAAGAGAAAGAAAAAGGAGGAGGTTTGACCCAATCCAATAGCCAGTGAGTATAAGTGTGAAGGGGATGCCAACAGTTTAGCCTTTATAAAACCTTGAAACCAAACAGTCAGGAAGAGACCCCAATTGAGGAAAAACTGCTATGAAAAAAAACAAAATAATATAGAACAAGTATAATAGAGATGAAGGAAGAAAAGGTTGGAAGTATTATCCTTAATCAAACCTCCGTCTAGAAATTCAGAAAAACTAATTTCACAGAAAATAAGCAACTGAGGTCAAATGTCATATATGGCTGAAAGAGAAAATAAGCAGAGTAATACCTTACGAGGAAAGAAGACCAGAAAAACAGGTTTAAAAACCTAGCCTATTACTTCAAAATGAGCTAAACAACATTAAGAAAATGATACAAGATACGGAAGAATAGAATTGAGAAGGAAAATTTCAGAAATTAGGTAAAAATCTCAGGAAAAAAATCAGAAATTTAAAAAATCCCTTCAGAGATGAAGACTAGGAGGAATTTCACATGTGACTAAACACATCAGATAATGTCTTAAGAGAAACACATGAAAAGGAGTGTTTTTTTAAACAAAAAAATTTTAAAACATTCAAGAGGAAATGACAAATATTGAACATAGGCAAATATCTAACATATAGACAACAGAGATCTCTGAAGAAGAAAATTAAAACAAGGAAACAGAACAATTATCAAAAACTGTAATTCAAGAAAATGTTCCGGGTTGGGCAAGGCAGTTTACGCCTGTAATCCCAGCATTTTAGGAGGTGGAGGTGGGAGGCTTACTTGAGGCCAGGAGTTTGGGACCAGCCTGAGCAACATAGCAAGATTCTGTCTCTACAAAAAATTTAAAAATTAGCTGGGTGTGGTGGTATGTGCCTGTAGTCCTAGCTACTAGGAGGCTGAGGAGGAAGAATCATTTGAGCCCAGGAGTTTTGAGGTTATAGTGCACTATGATCCTGCCACTAATTTTTTTAATTAAAAAAATTTGGTATCAAAGCTATCAAAAGAGGAAGAGTAAATAAATGAATATAATCCCATCACTGCACTCCAGCCTGGGTGACAGAGCAAGACCCCGTTTCTTAAAAAAAAAAAAAAAAGAAAAGGTTTCTGAAATGTTGGGGGGTAGGGGAGAAAGACATGAAACTATACATTGAAAGAGTATATCATATACCTAAAAATACCAACGCAGAACAACCAATACTGAGACATAATCTGGTAAAATTAATATACTTAAAGAAAAAGATAAAATAATTTGGACATCTATATAAAAAGAGCAACTGATTTATAAAGGAAAAAATTAGATTATCATCTACTGTGACTTGAACACTTCATGAAAGAAGAAAGAACATGGTAAAGATGTGCTAAGAAAGAAAATGTGACAAAGATTTTATGTCAAGTCAAACCGATTTTCAATTATAAAGGCCAGAAACTGTTACTTGCAAAAATGTAGATATTATTCCTATAAGCCCTTCCTAAACAATCTGTTTAAAAAATCAAACTGATTAGAGAGAACAAGGCATCAACATAAGGACTGGGGATGAATATTAAACATAGTTTATTACAACAATTAAGAATAAATGAAAGTCGAAAGAGAAGTGGTATGTAATGATTACAAGCTCTGTACAGATACAGTGTGGAAGAAAGGGAAGAGCACATGCAAAACTATGCTTGTTTTTGGTGTATATACTGATAGTAGTAGTGTTAGTATTGTTAGTCTGAGGCTACTGACTAGGTTAATGTGGGACAGAGCTACTGAGTAATTATGAGATACTCTGTCACCTTCTATGTCCCTCACAACCTGGATTCTCAGTATGGAAGAAAGGAGGTGTAGACATAAAAAGGCTTAAGTTAAAAACTTTATAGTGCTGTAGTTGAAAAGGCAATATCTCTATAAATTCATGAGGTATTTTACCTTTAAGTATTTATACCCACTATTTATATACATACTTTTCTACACTTGTATACATACACGTGTAGATAATTTATATATATTATATAGATATATAAAAATATACAATTCCCTAGCTCTATCCACTGAAAGCCCTAAACATACTGTCCAACTCAGTAACAACTTGCATCCCTAGTGCCTACACTGTAGTCTTTAAATTCAATTTCCCACTAAAAGATACCAATATTAAATACACAAGATGGGCCCATGATACATCCTGTCATACTAGAAAGGACAGAAGACAATAAGACTACTAGAGTCATTTCAAAAGTACTGAGAGGCAAAGGAGGCAACCAGCTGGCCAGAGACAGGACAATTTAGGATTCAGCAAGGGATACAAGGAAAAAACAAACTGGCCACCACAGGCCATTTTTGGTAACAATTACAAGCAGACATAAACTCATTATCTTACAAGGGTAAAAATCACGTATTTATCTTGGTTTTCCTATATAAACTGTACTCCTAAGTAACCTAACAGAGAAGAGTCTCTTTATAGAAGTATTCTAATGGCAAAAACCACAATTACTTTGGCACCAACCTAACAGCATGTAAGTAAAGAAATAACAGATTTAGAATATTAACACTTCACAACCCACAATTAATGGATTAAGCACTGAACAATAACAGCTAGTTACATCACACACAAAAAAGAATGAGGTGGATTGAAGATAGCTGCGAATATAATGCTAATCCTACACTGAAAGGTAGAATCTACATGCCTTTGAATCTGCACCGGCCTTGATACCTTGCTTAACTGATAGAATATGGCAGGAAGTGACATTCTGGGACTTTCAAGGTTAAGTCAAAGGAATCTTTGGAGCTTCTGCCTTGGTATCCTGAACACTTAACTCTGAGGAAAGCCACTGCCTGTGAAAACTTAAAACTACTCTGCTGGAGAGAATGTGGAAGAGCCCTGAGACTACATGGAAAGCTAGAGGGGCTGAACTGAATCCAGGCTTCCAGTCATTCCCACCAGACTGTCAGGCACGTAAATGAAGCCATCTTAGAACCTCCAGACCAGCCCAACCACCAAATGGATGAAAACTGAAGGAGCACAATCAGCATCCTGGATGCTGATTTGAGCCCGCTCAAATTCCTGATCAACAAAGTTATGAGATACAATAAAATGGTTTTTATTTCAAATCACTTAAGTTTTGGGGTAATCTGCTTCACAGTGGTAAACAATTAGAACCACCAGAAAAACCAAACACTATATGCCTCTTGATGAAAGGAGATACCACAATAACAAGGGAATCAAATCTGTGCCTCATTGAGCCTCTAGATCCAGCAGCTAATTTGCCGGAAAAACAAGGGAGAGTAGAACTGAATCATGACAATAAAATCAGCAAAATCCACTGTGGGAAACTCTATAGGTCAAATGGCCCTGATACTTCAACAGATAAATAACCTACAGAGGCCAGGTGTGGTGGCTCACACCTGTAGCCCCAGCACTCTGGGAGGCCAAAGCAGGAGGATCACTTGAGGCCAGGAGTTTGAGACCAGCCTCTATGAAAAATTTTTGAAAAATCTGCCACGTGTGGTGGCATGCCCCTTAGTCCCAGCTACTCAGGAGGCTGAGGGGAAGGATCCCTTGAGCCCAGGAGTTTAAGGCTGCAGTGAGCCATGACCACACTACGCACTCCAGCCTGGGCTACAGAGTGAGACAGTCTTAAAAATAAAATAAAACAACAGAGAGAACCTGCATATTAAGACACTCAAAATACATTATATAAAAAAACAGGCCGGGCGCAGTGGCTCACACCTGTAATCCCTGCACTTTCGGAGGCCAAGGCGGGTGGATCACCTGAGGTCAGAAATTCGAGACCAGCCTGGCCAACATGATGAAACCCCATCTCTACTAAAAATACAAAAAATTAGCCGGGCGTGGTGGTGGGTGCCTGTAATCCCAGCTACTCAGGAGGCTGAGGCAGGAGAACTGCTTGAACCTGGGAGGCAGAAGTTGCAGTGAGCCGAGATCGTACCACCACACTCCAGCCTAGGCAACAAGAGTGAAACTCTGTCACAAAAAAAAAAAAAAAAAAAAAACCCAGCTGGACTCAACTATGAAGTGTGAGATTGCCCACTAAGCCACTAAGTATAAAACCATAAAGAAACACAAAGGATTACTATAAAAGGACAGTGGTTACCTTTAGAGGGAGGGAAGCGGTTATGTCAAATGGTACAAGAAAAGCTTCTGGAGCGGAATGGTCAGTAAAGTTCTATTTCTTTTCTTTTTTTATAAAAATGGGACAGGGTCTCACTATGTTATCCAGGCTGGTCTCAAACTTCTGGGTTCAAGCAATCCTCTTGCCTGGGTCTCCCAAAGTGCCAGGATTACAGGTGTGGGCCACTGTGCTCAAAGTTCTATTTCTTGACTTGGGTGGTGGTTAAAAGGCCATCTGCATATAGTAATTCACTAAGCTACACATCTGCATTGTGTTTCTGTGTTTACCTTTAGAAAATAAAACAGAACAACAATAAAAATCCCAATGTAGGCTGGGCGGAGTGGCTCACACCTATAATCCCAGAACTTTGGGAGACCAAGACTGGTGGATCACCTGAGGTCAGGAGTTCTAGACCAGCCTGGCCAACATGGTAAAACCCCATCTCTGCTAAAAATGCAAAAATTAGCTAGGCTTGGTGGTGTGTGCCTGTAGTCCCAGCTACCCAGGAGGCTGAGGCAGGAGAATTGCTTGAACCCGGGAGGGGAAGGTTGCAGTGAGCCAAGATCATGCCATTGCACTCCAGCCTGGGCGGCAGAGTGAGACTCTGTCTCAAAAAAAAAAAAAAAAATTGTGCAGAAACTAAATGGCAGAAAACACCAACCATATCATTCTCAATTATCTGTACTTCTGACTTTAAACATTTCTATCTCCTTAAAAGTAGAGACCTCAAAAATGAAGGGCAGAAGCAAAAAAACAAAACAATTACTTGCCCCCAGGCAAACCAGTAATCTTAGAGGTAGAGATGCAAAACTGGTTAACTTGGAGGGTAGGGATGCACAGGAGATTTATTTTTCAAGCTCCTTTGATGGTGTTTGAATTTTTTTTTTTTTTTTTTTTTTTTGAGAGGGAGTTTTGCTCTTGTTGGCCAAGCTGGAGTACAATGGCACAATCTCGGCTCACTGCAACCTCCACCTCCCAGGTTCAAGAGATTCTCCTGCCTCAGCCTCCTAAGTAGCTGGGATTACAGGCATGTGCCACCACACCCAGCTAATTTTTGTATTTTTAGTAGAGACAGGGTTTCACCATGTTGGCCAGGCTGGTCTCAAACTCTTGACTTCAGGTGATCTGCCCGCCTTGGTCTCCCAAAGTGCTGGGATTACAGGCATGAGCCACTGCACCTGGCTGTTTGAATATTTTTAAAGTGTCTTTTGTAATTACCTGTTTATTAAAAATAACTTGTACTTTATATAAAATTTTTTTAAAAAGTGATACAGATCTTGTAAAATGTTTTTTGACAGGGCCTCTCTCTGTCACTCAGGCTGGAGGGCAGTGGGACCATCACAGCTCACTCACTGTGGCCTCAAATTCTTGGGCTCAAGTGATCTGCCTACCTCAGCCTCCTGCATAGCTGGGACTACAGGCATACATCACGGCACCCAGCTAATTTTTTTTTTATTTTTTGTAGAGACAGGTCTTGCTATCTCCTGGTCTCAAACTCCTGGGCTTGCCTGCCTCAGCCTCCCAAAGTGCTAGGATTACAGGCACGAACAATCACACCTGGCCTGTAAGATTTTTTTTCTGTAAAATTTGTTTAGAAAAGGTAGCAAAGCTTTTTTAACAACACACAGGAGTTAGTTTCATGTCCATATGCTCCCTAAACAATAAAGCTATCTCTCTCATGACATTTATCGGGTGTTTCAACTTTGGTTATAACAGACCATCTGGTATTACATCAATTCATAAACTACCAGAAAAGATTCACTAAGACCAGGCACAGTGGCTCATGCCTATAATCCCAGCACTTTGGGAGGCCGAGGCGGGCAGATCACTTGAGATCAGGAGTTCGAGACTAACCTGACTAATATGGTGAAACCCCATATCTACTAAAAATACAAAAATTAGCCAGGCATGGTGGCACGCACCTGTAATCTCAGCTACTTGGGAGGCTGAGGCAGGAGAATCGCTTGAACCCGGGAGGTGGATGCTGCAGTGAGCCAAGAACACACTACTGCACTCCAGCCTGGGCGACAGAGCAAGACTGTCTCAAAAAAAAAAAAAAAAAACCACAAAAAATTCACTAAATACTCCCTACAAAGAACCTTTTTAAAGACACCAAAGCTAAAATATTAGGCCACAGTTCCCAGAAAGAAGGGAATGGAAGAGCAGAGAGTTCAGTTCACTCTTTGGCTCCACTTTTCCCCTCATGGCATTTGCCAATTTGAAAGTGGAAGACAAGAGGCTAAGAAGCTGAAGGGCTCTGGACAGCCTCTCAAGACTGGGGAAATAAAAACTGGAATTCAGAAATATCGAAGAGAAGCCCTGGTAAATACTCCAAACTCTTGAGTTGGGACCCAGTGAAGGAAACAAGAAATATACCACTCCTTAAAAAGACTGATACGTTAGGCCACAAAATAAGTCTTAATAAATTTTCAAAGACTGAAATCATACAAAACATCTTTTCTGATCACAATTAAATAAAACTAGGAGTCAACAGCAAAAGGGAAACTAGAAATTTCCCAAATATGTGGAAATTAAACAACATACTCAAAAAACCAATGGGTCAAGGAAGGGAAATCAGAAAACATCTTCAGACAAATGAAGATGTTTCTTGACTTAGGTGGTGGCTAAAAGGACATCCACATATAGTAACTCACTAAGTTATACATTTGTATTGTGTTTCTGTGTTTATGTTTAGAAAATAAAACAGAACAAAAACCCCAATGTTGCATATTAAACTGAACTAGTATAAAATCTAGTATAAAACTGAACTAAACTGAACTAGTATAAGAACACAACATACCAAAACTTATAGAATGCAGCAAAAACTGTGCTAAGAGGAATAAAATGTATAACTGTATATATGCTTACATTAAAAAAGAAAAAAGGTCTCAAATCAACAACCTAATTTTATGCCTTAAGGAGCCAGAAAAAGAACAAACTAAATCCAAAGCTAGCAAAAAGAAGGAAATAATAAAGATTTAGGGCAAAGATTAACAAAATAGACAGGAAAATCAAGGGAATGCTACAAAAAGATCAACAAGGTCAGTCCCGGCAGCCACAGTCACTGGCCGCCCCTCTGCCAACAGCTCCAGCACTACCTTGGGCCAGCATCTCTGGCGGGCAGAAGCAAGGCACTGACAGGCACAGCAGAGAGGTCCTGTAGCTCTGGCTCAGACAGCAGCATCTTCACTCTCTGTGGTACCCAGGTGCTCTGAGAATGTTTCCACTGCTGCTCTGAGGGCACAAGAGGCAGGATTTGGAATTCCTGGAGAACTGTCTTTGTGAGAAACTGGAAATATTTCTTTCAATTCCATCTCTTAGTTTTCCATTTTGTTGTGTTTCAGAGGAACATCAAGAAACCATGAAAAGTTTAATAATGAAGAGTTTCACTGCCACTTGCTTCCTTGATGAAGGTTTTACTGCCAAGGACATTCTGGACCAAAAAATTAATGAATTTTCTTCTGATGATGATTAGGATGCCTTCTATGTCATGGACCTTAGAGACATTCTAAAGACACATCTAAGATAGTTAAAAGCTCTTCCTCATGTCACCCCCTTTTATGCAGTCAATTATAATGACAGCAGAGCCATCATGAAGACTCTTGCTGCCATCGGGACAGGATTTGACTGTGCTAGCAAGGCTGAAATACAATTGGTGCAGATTCTGGGGATGCCCCCAGAGAGGTTTATCTATGCAAATTCTTGTAAACAAATGTCTCAAATTAAGTACACTGCCAATAAGGGAGTCCAGATGATGATTTTCGGTAATGAGGTCAAATTGATGTCAGTTGCCAGAACACACTCAAAGCAGCCCGTCACATCAGTGTTAAATCTGGTGCCATGCTCAAAGCCAGCAGGCTTCTTTTGGAATGAGCAAAAGAACTAAATATTGATGTCACTGGTGTCAGCTTCCATGTAGGAAGTAGCTGTACCAATCCTGAGACCTTCATGCAGGCAGCCTCCAATGTCCACTATGTCTTTGACACGGGAGTTGCGTTTGGTTTCAGATTGTAACTGCTTAATACTGGCAGTTGCTTTCCTGGATCTGAGGACGTGAGGCTTAAATCTGAAGTATTACCAGTGTAATCAACCCAGCATCAGACAAGTATTTTCCACCAGACTCTAGAGTGAGAGTCACAGCTGAGCCAGGCAGATATTTCATGTGGCATCAGCTTTCATTGCCAAAAAAATCATATTAAAAGAACAGAGAGGGCCGTCGCGGTGGCTCATGCCTGTAATCCCAGCACTTTGGGAGGCTGAGGGAGACAGTTCATGAGGTCAGGAGATCAAGACCATCCTGGCTAACACGGTGAAACCCCATCTCTACTAAAAAAAAAATACAAAAAATTAGCCAGGCATGGCAGCGGGCGCCTGTAGTCCCAGCTACTCGGGAGGCTGAGGCAGGAGAATGGCGTGAACCCAAGAGGCGGAGCTTGCAGTGAGCCCAGATCACACCACTGCACTCCAGCCTGGGTGACAGAGCGAGACTCTGTCTCAAAAAGAAAGAAAGAAAAAAAAGAACAGACAGGCTCTGAAGAGGAAGATGAGTCAAGTGAACAGACCTTTATGTATTACATGAATGATGAAGTATATGGATCATTTAATCAATCCTTTATGATCATGCACATGTAAAGCCCCTGCTGCAAAAGAGACCTAGATCAGTGAGAAGTATTATTCATCCAGTATATGGGAAGAACATGTGATGGCCTTGATCAGATTGTTGAGCACTGTGATCTGCCCAAAATATATGTAGGTAATTGGATGCTCTTTAAAAACATGGGCGCTGACACTGTTGCTGCTACTTGTACTTTTAATGGATTCCAGAGGCCAACAATCTACATGTGATGTCAGGACCAGCATCGAAACTCATGCAGTGTATCTAGAACCACGATCTCCCACCCCAAGTAGAGGAACAGGACATTAGCATCCTGTGTCTTCTGCTTGGGAAAACAGAATGAAACATCAATCAGCAACTTGTGCTTCTGCTAGTATTAATATGTAGATATCACTCTTGTAATTGTTAACCATGAGTCCAGCTTGAATTAAGGGATTTCGTAAGAGTTGGGTTCGCATGGACATGGCAATATGGAAGACTAGGATATGGGTCACACATTATTTGTGTTACTATGGAAACTATTTAAATATTTGTTTTATATGGATTTTTATTCACTTTTCTTAAGAGATGGGTTCATACGGATGTGGCAATATGGAAGACTAGGATATAGGTCACACATTATATATGTTCCTATGGAAACTATTTAAATATTTGTTTTATATGGATTTTTATTCACTTTTCTGATATGCTACTCAAGAGTGCCCCTTGGCTGCTAAGCAAGCATCTGTAGCTTGTACAATGGCGGAATGGGCCAAAAGCTTAGTGTTGTGACCTGTTTTAAAAGTAAAGTATTTCAAAATTAACAACAACAACAAAATTGACAAAGCTTAAGCTAGATTAAGAAATAAGAGAGAGCCGGGTGCAGTGGCTCATGCCTGTTAATCCCAGCACTTTGGGACGCCAAGGCAGGCAGATCACTTGAAGTCAGGAGTTCAAGACCAGCCTGGCCAACACGTTGAAACCCTGTCTCTACTAAAAATACAAAAAAAAAAATAAATAAACTAGCCAGGCCTGATGGCAGCTGCCTGTAGTCCCAGCTACTTGGGAGGCTGAGGCATGAGAATTGCTTGAACCCGGGAGGCAGAGGTTGCAGTGAGCCGAGATCATGCCACAGGCACTCCAGTCTCGGTGACAGAGTGAGGTTCTATGTCAAAAAAAAAAAAGAAAGAAAGAAAGAAGAGGATTTAAATAACTAATCAGAAATAAAAGTCAGGATATTACTACCAATTTTACAGAAATAAAAAGGGTTATAAAAAGTATTATGAACAAATGCAAGTGAACATATTGAATAACTTACATGAAATAAACAAATTCCTAGAAAAATAACCTAACAAGACTAAATCATGAAGAAACAGAAAATCTGAACAGACCTATAACTTGTAAAGAGATTAAATCAGTAATGAAAAACTTCCCAATGAAGAAAAGCCCAGGACCAAATGGCTTTACTGGTGAATTCTACAAAACATGTAAAGAAATAACATTAATCCTTTTCAAACTCTTTCCAAAAACTGAAGAGGAAAGAACACTTCCTACTCATTCTATGAGACAAGCATTATTCTGATACCAAAGCTAGATGAAGAAACAAGAAAAGAAAATTACAGACTAATAATATCCCTTATGAATAGTAATGCAAAAACCCTCAATAAAATACTAACAAATGGAATTCAATAGCATATTTTTTCTCAATTTTTAAATTTTTATTTTCAAAATTTTAAATTTAGAGATGGGGTGTTGCTATGTTGCCCAGATGGGTTTCGAACTCCTGGCCTTAAGCAATCCTCCTGCCTCAGCCTCCCAAATAAGTCGGATTACAGGCATGAGCCATCACGCCTGGCTTTTCAACAACATATTGAAGGGATTATACATCATCATCAAGTGGGATTTATACCTGGAATACAAGGGTGGCTCAACATATGAAAATAAATGTAATCCACCACATTAACAGAATGAAGAAGGAAAAGACATGGTCATCTCAATTTATGCAAAAAAAGCATCTAACAGACTTTGACACCCTTTCATGATAAAGACACTCAACAAACCAGGAAGGAAACAACTTCAAAGTAATAAATGCCATATATGCAAAAACCAACAGCTAACATCACACAACAGTGAAGACAAAAAGCTTTTCAAAACTGTAAGATCAGGAACAAGACTAGGATATCTACTGTTGCCACTTCTATTCAACATAGTGTTCGAAGTTCTAGCCAGAGCAATTAGGCAAGAAAAACAAAGGACATCTAAATTGAAAGGAAGACGTAAAATAATCTCTGGTCACATATAATGTAAGATCATTCAACATGATCTTACTTGTAGAAAACCCAAAAGATTCCCTAAGAAGACTGTTAGACTTAATAAATGAATTTGGCAAAGTTGCAGGTCACAAAATTAACAGATTAAAATTAGTTGCTTCTACATACTAACAATGAAAAATCTGAAAAGAAACAATTCCATTTACAATAGAATAAAAACGAATAAAATACTCAGGAATAAGCTTAACCAAGGAGACAAAAGACTTGTATACTGAAAATTACAAAACATTGCTGAAAGAAATTAAAGATGACACCAATAAATGAAAGACATCTCATGTTCACGGACTAGAAGACTTAATATTGTTAAGATTTCAGTACTACCCAATGTAATCTACAGATTCAATGTAACCTTCACCAAAATCTCAATGATGTTTTCTGCAGAAAATGGAATTGTTTCCTTCACATGGAATCTCAAGAGACCCCAAATAGCCAAAACAATCTTAAAAAAGAATACTATTGGAGGTCTCATACTTCTAATTTCAACACTTATTACAAAGCCATAGTAATCAAAACAGTATGGGTACTAGCATAAAGACGGACACACAGACCAACATAATGGAATAGACCCAGAAAGAAACCCTCCTGTAAAGGATTCAAATGATCTTTGTCAAGGGTGCCAAGACTACACAATGGTGCTAGGAAAACTGAATATTCACCTGAAAAAGAACAAAGTTAGTCCCTTATATCACATATAAAAGTTAACTCAAAAAGGACTAAAGACCTAAACGTAAGACCTGAAACTATAAAACTCTTAGAAGAAAGCCTAGGGGAAAAGCTTCATAATCATTGCAATTGACAGTGATTTCTTGGATGACATTTCTGGAATAAATATTTCTCCAAAGAAGATATACAAATGGTTAACAGGCATATGAAAAGATGCTCAACATCACCAACCATAGGGAAAGGCATATCAAAGCCACAACAAAATATTACCTCACACCCAATAGAATGACCACTATCCAAAAAAACGAAGCAAAAAAACCTCAGAAAATAATATGTGTTATCAAGGATGTGGAGAAACTAGAACCCTTTGCATCACTGGTGGGAATGTAAATGGTGTAGCTACTATGGAAAAGGGGATGGGGGCTCCTCAAAAAATTAAAAATAGAACTACCATATATTCCAAAAATCCCAGTTCTGGCTATATATCTAAAAGAACTGAATATAAAATCTCAAACAGGGCCGGGCACAGTGGCTCACACCTGTAATCCCAGCACTTTAGGAGGCGGGTGATCACTTGAGGCCAGGAGTTCGAGACCAGCCTGGCCAACATGGCAAAACCCCATCTCTACTAAAAATACAAAAATTAGCCGGACATGGTGGCGCATGACTGTAATCCCAGCTACTTGGGAGGCTGAGGTATGAGAATCACTTGAACTCGGGAGGCCAAGGTTGCAGTGAACCAAGATCATGCCACTGCACTCCAGCCTGGGCAACAGAGCTAAACTCAAAAAAAAAAAAAAAAAAAAGATCTCAAACAGATAAGATATTTGCACACCCATGTTCAACTGCAGCCAGCTGCAGCATTATTCACAATAACCAAGAGATAGAAGCAACCTAAATGCCCATCTATGGATAAATGGATAAACAAAATGTATATATATGCAGTGGAATGTTACTAAGCCTTCAAAAGGAAGGAAATTCTGACACACATTACAACATGGATGAACCTCAAGGACATTATACTAAGTGAAAATACACTTATCACTAAAAGATAAATACTGAATGATTCTAACTTATATAAGGTACCTAAAGTAGCAAGACTCATAAAAACAGAAAGTAGGCCAGGCACAGGGGCTCACGCCTGTAATCCCAACACTTTGGGAGACTGAGGCAGGAAGACTGCTTGAGCCCTAGGAGTTCAGGACCAGTCTGGGCAACAAGGTGAAATTAGCTGGGCATGATGGCACGTCTGTAGTCCCAGCTACTGGGGGGTGTGGGCAGGAACACTGAGGTGGGAGTATTGCTTGAGCCCAGGATGCAGAGGTTGCGGTGAGCCATGATCACGCCACTGCATTCCAGCCTGGAAGACAGAGCAAGACCCTGTCTTGGAAAACAAAACAAAACAAAAAAAGGTTGAAACACAGCTTAGAATCTGCTCAATTACTTTTTGAATTTCAAAGAGATTTGTCCCTGTCATAAAGACCTGCGAGGCCGGGCGCGGTGGCTCACGCCTGTAATCCCAGCACTTTGGGAGGCTGAGGTGGGCGGATCACGAGGTCAGGAGATTGAGACCATCCTAGCTAACATGGTGAAACCCCGTCTCTCTAAAAATACAAAAAAAAAAATTAGCTGGGCATGGTGGTGGGCGCCTGTAGTCCCAGCTACTCGGGAGGCTGAGGCAGGAGAATGGCGTGAACCCGGGAGGCAGAGCTTGCAGTGAGCAGAGATCGCGCCACTGCACTCCAGCCTGGGCAACAGAGCGAGACTCTGTCTCAAAAAAAAAAAAAAAAAAAAACCTGCCAGAAGCAAAAGAAAATCATCTCAGGAAGGAAACATCATTTATCTCTTCAACTTTTCTTAAACAACATATCGGCCGGGCACGGTGGCTCACGCCTGTAATCCCAGCACTTTGGGAGGCAGAGGTGGGCGGATCATGAGGTCACGGGATCGAGACCATCCTGGCTAACATGGTGAAACCCTGTCTCTACTAAAAATACAAAAAATTAGCCGGGCGCAGTGGCGGGTGCCTGTAGTCCCAGCTACTCGGGAGGCTGAGGCAGGAGAATGGCATGAACCCAGGAGGTGGAGCTTGCAGATAGAGCCACTGCAGTCCGGCCTGGGCGAAAGAGCGAGACTCCGTCTCAAAACAACAACAACAACATATCAAGCATCTATCAAACAAAAGCAAAGCCAGGCCAGGAACACTGGCTCACACCTATAATCCTAGCATTTTGGGAGGCTGAGGTGGGAGGATCACTTGAAGCTAGGAGCTCAAGACCAACCTGGGCAACAAAGTGAGACCTCGTCTCTACACAAAAAAGAAAGAAAAAAAAGAAATTAGCCAGATGTGGTGGTACATGCTTGTAATACCAGCTACTTTGGAGGCTGTGGTGGGAGGTCCATTTATTTGAGCCAGGAAGTCAAGGCCGCAGTGAGCCTTGATCACATCATTGCACTCCAGCCTAGATGACAGAGCGAGACCACGTCGGGGGGAAAAAAAAAGCAAAACCAAGTGACAACAACTAGAAAGAAACAGACAATACAAAGTAACCATTATCTAGATAATGAATTATCAAAGACTAAAATAACTGATGTCTTAACCAAAGTAATAAAACATCACCAATAGATTTTATGTGACTCCTGATGTGATTCAGTAAAAATGACAAATTATCGTCTATGCAGTATTCTTCCAAAAAACGTTTGACCTGAATGCAATCATGAGAAAAGAACCAGATAAATCTAAATAGTGAGGCATACTAAAAACTAAGACTAAATGGCCCACCCTGGATTTGTGTGGGGTATGTGTGTTTTTTCTTTTCTTTTCTTTTCTTTTTTTTTTGAAATGGAATCTCCCTCTGTCACCCAGGCAGGAATGCAGTGGTGTGATCTCAGCTCACTGTAATCACCGCCTCCCAGATTCAAGTGATTCTCCTGCCTCAGCCTCCCGAGTAGCTGGGACTCCAGGCGCCTGCCACCACACCCGGCTAATTTTTGTATTTTTAATAGAGACGGGGGTTTCACCATATTGGCCAGGCTGGTCTTGAACTCCTGACCTCATGATCCGCCCACCTCGGCCTCCCAAAGTGCTGGGATTATAGGCGTTAGCCACCGCACCCAGCTGTGTGTATATGTTTTAAAGGGACAGGGTCTTGACACGGTTGCCCAGTCTGGCCTCCTGGGCTCAAGCAACCCTCCCATCTCAGCCTCCTGTGTAGCTAGGGCTACAGGTGTGCACCACCGTACCTGTCTTGGATTTGTTTTTTAATATCATCATCATAAAAGAAAAAAAAATACCCAGGTAACTAGAGACATAACAACCAAAAGAAAAGCATTACCCTTGAAGGATCCTAGATTAGAGAAAATAAAATTTTAGAAAGCTTGAAATCTATAACTAGAGCAATTAGGAAAATTTGAATACAGACTGATAATACCATCGTATCAATGTCAAATTTCTTGAGAGTGACAACATTTTAGTTTATTTTAGAAAAATGTCCTTGTTCTTACAAGATACAAGTGGAAAAGTTTAAGGAGTAGGGCATTATAAGGTGTATTTCTAAAAGGTTAAAAGAAATAAAGTTGGAAAAAATGAATAGCTGATTAATATATGCAAAGACTTAGAAGACAAAACTGGAGAATTTCCATTAATAAATGGAATATATAAAAAAGAATTAAAAGGAAATTCTAGAAGTAAAAAAATACGGTAACTGAAATTAAGAACCATTAGAAAAGGCCAAACAGCAAATCAGACAACTGAAGAATTATAGATTGCTATGCTTGATAACAGGTCAATAAAAAACAAAAAGACTGAAGCACAAAGTCAAAAAAAGGACAGAAGGTAAACAATGAGAAGAATGCAAGTGACATGTGGGACACAGTGAAAAAGGCTAAGACACATATAATTGAAATCCTAGCAGGAAAAGAGAAAACAGAAATCAGGAATGAATGAAGAACAATGGAAAAGCAGTGAAGTATATGGGTAAATCCAATCAACACTGATTATATAAAGCAATAATATCTTGTGGTATTTAAAATATATGAAGAATAAAAATGCCTCAGAAGAGTTCCACATCCACCTAAGATATATAATGACAGAAACAATACTGCTTTCCCTAAGTTAACAATACACGAAAGCAAATAAACTACAAAATAACCTTGCTTAAATGCATCAGAAAGTTGAGGTCTTAGGGCAACCAAGTTGACTGAAATCTAAGGACAGACCTCTAACAAGGAAAATGAAGGCAAGCACTGGCTCATCTACGACAGGACAGAGGAAGAAATTCAGGGCACCTGGCAACCAGCTCATAAAAATTCAGCTAACACTTCTAACAAATTGAGAAAGGCTGCATGTGGGCTAGGATGAGCATATAGAACCCCTGGGACTTGCAGACACAAGCAGAACTCACAGTCACCCAGCAGATCACCTTCGCAGACCAGATACTCAAGAGAAAGACTGGGGGTAGGGCAGAAGACCACCTTCTTTGGTGGTGCAGTCCTGGAGGAGGGGAAGAGCCTCTGTTGCGAAAAAGCACAAAAATCTCTGACTGAACCCTTCCCTGAACAAAAGCCTTAGGCTACGGGGAGGGGGCAGCAAAGCATGTCACCCTCAAAGTACAGGTTAAGACTCACTGCAGTTGCACTAAGCGTAAAAGAAAAACCTCTACCCCTAGGGGACAGGCATAAAGCAGTCTTGAGCCTATAATAATACTACCAACACCATGAGAGGTCTCCTACCACTGAGAGAAGGGAAAAAAAAACTATTTTGCACAATACCTGCCAGATGCAAGGCAAAGAATGAATGACACAAGAAAAACTAGGATCACTGAGGCCGCCCTACCAGAGAGAATGGCAGACAACAGAAATGCTAAAGACTAGGGTAGACCAGGGCAACAGAGAATGTTACTCCCCCAAATAAGCAAACAAATTCTAAATATATCATACTCAAACTCCTGAAAACCAGAGATAAAGAGAAATACTGAAGGGAAGCAGAGAAAAAGGACACATTAAATACAGAGGAACAAAAGTAAAAAGCTAGAGCAGACTTCTTGTCAAGAATGAGGATGCCAGAAGACATGGAGAGGTAGAGCTAAAAAATGGGAAGAAAAAAAGGAAAGAATTCTAAAGCCATTGAAACCATATTTCTAAAATGAAAGCATTCGACACCAAGAACCCAATTTAAAAATGGACAAAGCAAAAAATAACAGATGCTGGTGAGGTTGCAGAGAAAAAGAAATGCTTACACACTGTTGGTGGGAGTGTAAACTAGTTCAGCCATTGTGGAAAGCAATGTGGCGATTCCTTGAAGAGCTAAAAACAGAACTACCATTCGACCCAGCAATCCCATTACTGGATGTATACCCAAAGGAATATAAATTGTTCTATCATAAAGACACATGCATGCAAATGTTCACTGCAGCACTATTCACAATAGCAAAGACATGGAATCAACTTAAATGCCCAACAACAGTGGACTGGATAAAGAAAATGTGGTAGATATGCACCATGGAATACTATGCAGCCATAAAAAAGAATGAAATCATGTCCTCTGCAGGAACATGGATGGCGCTGGAGGCCATTATCCTTAGCAAATTAACACAGGATCAGAAAACCAAATACCACATGTTCTTATTTATAAGTGGGAGTTAAATGATGAGAACACATGAACACAAAGAAGACAGACACTGGGACTAACTGGAGGTAAGAGGTTGAGAGGAGGGAGAGGATCGGAAAAAATAATTAATGGGTCCTGGGCTTAACACCTGGGTAACAAAATAATCTGTACAACAAACCCCTATGACACAGCTTTACCTATACAACAAACCTGCATGTGTATCCCTGAACCTAAAAGTTTTTTTAAAAATGGACAAAGAACTTGAATAGACATTTCTCCAAAGATACACGAATGGTCAAAAAGCATATGACAAGATGCTCAACATGATTAGCCATCAGGAAATGCAAATCAAAACCACAACGAGATATCACTTCATACCCACCAGGATGGCTATAATCAAAAAGACAGACAACAACAAGTATTAGTGAATATGTAGAAAAACAGGAACCCTTATACACTGCTGGTAGGAGTGTAAAATGGTACAGCCATTTTGAAAACAGGATGCCATTCCTTGAAAGGTTAAAAATAGAGTGTTATCACCCAGGCACAGTGGCTCACACCTATAATCCCAGCACTTTGGGAGGCCAAGGCAGGAGGATCGCTTGAGCCCAAGAGTTTGAAACCAGCCTGGGCAACATAGTGAAACCCCATCTCTAGAAAAAATACAAATTAGCTGGGCATGGTAGTGTGCACCTGTAGTCCCAGCTACTCAGGAGGCCAAGGCGGGAGGATTGCTTGAGCTGGAGAGGCAGAGGTTGCAGTGAGCAGAAATCACACCCCCACACTCCATCCTGGGTGACAGAGGAAGATTCTGTCTAAAAATAAATAAATAAATAAGAGTTATCATATAATCCAAAAATTTCAACAGCACTTGTACATGAATGCTTTATAGCACTATTCACAAACGATAGCCAAAAAGTGGAAACAGTCCCAATGTCCACTGACCAATGAATGGATAAGATGTGGTATATATGTTGAATGGAATACTGCTCAGCCATAAAAAGGAGTGAAGTAATAATATATACTATAACATGGATGAACCTTGAAAACATCATACTAACTGAAAGAAGACAGTCACAAAGGATTATGAACTATATGATTCCATTTATATGAAATATCCAGAATAGGCAAAACTCTAGAGACAGAAAGTAGATTAGTAGCTGCCTAGCAATGAGGTGGGAGGTGGCAGGCCAAGGGGTACAGGTCTCTTTTTGGTATGATGAAAATGTCCAGCTGGGCATGGTGGCTCACGCCTGTAATCCCAACACTTTGGGAGACCGAGGCAGTTGGATCATTTGAGGTCAGGAGTTCAAGACCAGCCTGGCCAACACGGTGAAACCCCGTCTCTACTAAAAATACAAAAATTAGCCGGGCGTGGTGGTGCACACTTGTAATCCCAGCTACTCAGGAGGCTGAGGCAGGAGAATCACTTGAACCCAAGAGGCAGATGTTGCAGTGAGCCAAGGTCGTGCCACTGCACTCTAGCCTGGGCAACAGGGCGAGACGCCATCTCAAAAAAAAAAAAGAAAATGTCCAAAACTTGATGGATAAAGAAATCTCTATATTAAAAACCATTAAATGGTATACTTTAAATGAGTGAAATGTAGTTGTGTGAACTATATTTCACTAAAGCTATTTTTTAAAAAACAGGCAAAACAAATCTGTGGTGATGTAAGTCAGAATAGTGGTTATGGGAGGGGAATGATTTACTGGGAAGAGGCATTCAGGTATCTGCTAGAGTAATAGAATGTACTATGCCTTGATGTTATTTGCGATTACTTAAAATATACATATAAGAAAAAAACTGAGTTATACACTTAAGATGGTGCACTTTATGTAAGAAAATTACCTCTCGTTAAAAAAATTATTTCTCTGCAAGTTGAAAATTGCACCTTTTAATGCTCATTATGTTATTATCTAGTTTGGGGTTTTTTTAAACTAAACTATGGATGGCAGCTATATGAATTTCTCAGGACAATGCTATGGGAAATTAGTCTTAGAAAAATCATTGACTTACTCTTGTGCAAATGTATCAAGTAGAAGCAAAAGGAAGGCACTATCTTCTAAATTCAAGCACCCTTATTTACTTTGATACTGTCTTACCCACTGGTCAAATGCACTTCTCCTTTCAAATACTGTATTAGTTTTTTCAGAATAATAACTAAATATGAGAGTGACCCCTAAAGAATCATTTGGCAAACTTGGGTATCAAGGCTACTGCTAAGTACATCGTCAACGAAAAATCACCCATGATGACATTGCCCATACTAAATGTTAAGGGTCATAATTATCACTTTATTTTGAATTCCAGGAAGAGTTTAAGAATTGTTGACATCCAGCCAGGCATGGTGGCTCACACCTGTAATCCCCGAGCTTTCAGAGGCCTAGGCAGGAGGCTTGCTTAAGGCCAGGTGTTCGAAACCAGCCTGGAGACAACATAGCAAGATCCTGTCTCTACAAAAAAATTTAAAAATCAGCCAGGCATGGTGTACTTGTAGCCCTAGCTACTCAGGAGGCTGAGGCAGGAGGATTGGTTGAGCCCAGTAGCTGGAGGCAGCAGCGAGCTACGATCACACCACTGCCCTCCAGCCTGGGTGACTGAGTGAGATGCTGTCTCAAAAAAGAAAACAAAATGAAATCTTGTTTTGGCTACTGAGTCATAAAGAAAATTCAACCAAATCCTGATACCCTACAAACTACAGTACATTGCTCATTGTTCTTCCCCTCTGCTAAACAGCAGAAAAAAGGAAGGGAAGGAAGAGAATCAAGGAAGGAAAAGGGATTCTTTATAAGGAGAGAATAAAGCACTTACACTTCATAGGACTTTCTAGCCACAGATGCCAGGTGCTACCCACTGAAATCCAGGCTTGGACTAAGCTCCACATTTCTGAAAGGACCATCTCAACCGAAGCCTGGGGCTCAGAGTCAGCAGGAGGAAGCTGCAGCTCCCACTAGCAGCACATTTCAAAGAGGCTGCAACAAGAGAACATTTTCCATTTAAGCATCTAATTCCAATCTTCCATTTCACAAAGCAGTAGCAGAACAGGCCTTTATATCAGTCTTTTCAAAAGATATTTCCATGACTATGTGATGAATATGAGGCAGGCTACGGCCCAGCAATCCTTTCACTAACATGCTCTAAGCCCTTCATTATACTTCACAGCAGATCCTAAAGTACTTGCTCCCTTTTTTGTTTAATGGTGCACTGTTGCTCCAAGACTCACTTATATACTAACATTTCTAAAACTGCCAAATCAACCAAAATCACTGAGCAGGCCCTCAACAATGCAAGCACACACCCAGACAGGCGCCTAAGGACTCATTAGCTGCCAAGAATTAGAAGCAGATTACAGCTGCTAGTTAATCCTACACAAAAACTCCTCAAATTAAGCAGAATTACCTAAAATACTTCACTGAGTACCAAAGAGCTCTGGCAAATAGAAAGTAAAGTTCTGGAAATACAGATAATTCAATAAGACTTGAAAAGTAACATAAGTGTCAGGTTGCTGCATTTTTTAAGCATTTCGATGAGTGAACGATATTACTTACTAAATGAAGATTTTCAAAGATTTATAGTATATTGGGGAAAGTTCTGGGAAGGAAGACTACATCAGAACACAGAGTAAAAAGAACTCTTAAAAAGAAAACTACAAATCGGTCAAACAAAACCATATTTTAGATATATGCCCTGCAACCATGTGGTATAGAGCTAGAAAAGTCAGAATTTCCCATATCAAGAAAAAATCATTTTCATGAGACGGGTAAAGAAAGAACAAGTCTAATTTACCTGAAACAGAAAAAGTAATTTTTTAAGTCATCAACTATCTTAACTTCTTTTATCTAATCCTTTATGAGAATTTTACAAAATGAGATAAATTGCTAGATTTGTTACAACAAATTACTTCTTGATAATTTTCTCGGACAGTGGGAAGAAAAATGGTTTGAAAGGATACTAATTAAGAAAAAAATAAACTGAGGGGCACATAAGATAACCATCACTACCTAAAAATATTTTTCAATATAACTTCTTTTGCAAGATGGCCTGAAACACAGAAACCAAGATGAAATCAAACTTAGCTAATATCTTCACCAAAGCAGTGATAAAACAACTCCCATCCTCCAAAAAAAAAAAAAAATTGTAAAAGAAAAGTAATCATAAATCTCCTAGCAAGCTCCCAGATTCACAAAATACACTTGGGTATACATAAATACATTTTCTAGAAGCAAAAAAGTTCCCTTATAGAGGTAAGTTCAGTCAACTTACATTTTCACAGCCATCTCCATAAGAGCTAAATATATAATCAAAAGGAAAACAAGTATTTTCCTTAGGAGGAAAGATATTCGTAGCTAAAAACAATTACTTAAAAGGAAGGGTCAGGTGCAATGACACACACCTGTCATCTCAGCACCTTGGGAGGCCAAGGTGGGAGGATCACCTGAGACCAGAAATTCTACACCAACCTGGGCAACATAGCAAGACCCAGTCTTTACAGGAAAAAAAAAAAAATTAGCAGGATGTGATGGTGCGCACCTTTGGTCTCAGCTTCAGGGGGTGGGGGTAGGGGACTGAGGTGGGAAGATCACTGAAGCCCTAGTTACAGTGAGCTGTGATCCTGCCACTGCACTCCAGACTGCGTGACAGAGTGAAACCCTATCTCTAAAATAAACTGAAATTGAATCAAAATAAAAGAAAGGAATCAATAAGGCCAATGACAGCACTGCACAGTGGGGTCTTCCCGGATTCTTCGAAATCCCAGAAGTTCTGAGACAAGCATTTTTAAATAATCCTATATCATAATGACCTCTGACAAATGAATTTTGGCTGAACTACATAGTTGTTGGTCACACATAAGATGGTACTAAGATATCTTGCCCCAATTTTTTCATGACAAGAATCCCTATCCAAAATAATAATCCTCAATTACCTATGAATGTTGGTATTAATCTCAAGAATGGCCCTGAAAAAGACAAATAAATTTAGATCCATAAAGCCAACTTCAGTTGGGAATGATCAAGGCAAGCATTACTCGATAATCTTTTCACTGTGGGCCTTATTTATACTAGGCAGTCTTGCTTTAAAAATAGAAAATGCCAAGCTTGAAACCATTTCATTTGAAACAAATGGTTAGCCCATGCAAGGGCTTCCTGAAAGCCAAAATACAGAAAATTTATCTTCTTTCAACACTGGTCTCTATTTCTGCCTACCTGCTCAGTTTTATAACTCATATAAACCAGATGAGAATTCTATTGTACATACAAAGCATATGTTAACAGTGCTTAAGACTCAAATTTTTCAAACTTACATAAATGTAATATGTCTAACTTAAAGTATTGTAATAACGCATTAAAGTGGTAATTAAATCTCTGAATGCTTATTTATATAAAAGCATGTATATTTTCTTGAACCCCACCCTCAAGTGGTCTGCCTGCCTTGGCCTCCCAAAATGCTGGGATTACAGGCGTGAGCCACTGCGCCTGGCCTTTTTTAGTTTTTTTGTTTTTGAGATGGAGCCTTGCTCAAAACATCTATGTTTTCATGTCTAGTTCCAAATATATTCTCTTGCTTTGAAGATAACTGTTAAAATATTACACTATGACTGAGACAGAAAATACAACTAGGAAGCAATGAACACAAAATAGAAAAAAGAATTGTGCTGTGGGCTTGAGAAAAAAATAAGTAAAAACCATTATGCAAACTCTGTTAACAGAAAACCCACCAAAAGGAAAAATACTTGTTTTCTAATTTCATTTTGGATACTCTACCAGAAGAGGAAAATTAAATTAGTACTTTTAAGAGTATGTACATACCAAACACTACAAAACTATCCCTTGTAGCAATACTGTTCACTTCCAGTAAAGAGAAATAAGGTTTATCTTAGAGGCTTCACCTATACAGCTGTAAAAATACTCTCTGGTAACATTTCAGCACCATGGTACAAGTGAGGGAAATACAGGACAGGTAGTCTGAGTAATATCAACTTCCTAAGAAATAAATTTGTTTTTAAGTTTAACAGAGCTTAAAAATCTGGGAAACAGTATGGCAGTTCCCCCAAATAAGTAAACAAATAAATATAGAATTACCATATGATACAGCAATTCTAATTCTAGGTATACTGTATATCTAAAGAATTGAAAGCAGGTACTCCCTCAAGTATTTATACACCCATGTTCATAGCAGCATTATTCACAAAGGTGCAAGCAAGTGTCCATCGATGGATAAATGGATAAGCCAAACATGGTATATATACATACAACGGGATATTATTCAGCCTTAAAAAGGAAGGAATTTCTGACAATGCTACGCACATGGATGAACCCTGAAGATATTATGCTAAGTGAGAATAGCCCATCACAAAAAGGCTAAATACTGTATGATTCCACTTACATGAGGTACCAAGAATAGTCACATTCATAGAGACAGAAAGTAGAATGGTGGTTGCCAGGGATTGGGGCGGGGAGCAAATGGGCACCTATTTTGTTTAGTGGGCATAGATTTAGTTTTACAAGATGAAAAAGTTTTGAAGATGGATGATGGTGATGGTTGCACAACAATGTCAATGTATGTAATACCACTGAACTGCACACTTAAAAATGGTTAAAATGACTGGGCATGGTAGCTCATGCCTGTAATCCCAGCTACTTGGGAGGCTGAGGAGGCAAGATAGCTTGAGCCTGGGAGTTTAAGGCTGCAGTGAGCTATGATCGCACCACTGCACTCCAACCTGGGCAACAGAACAAGACCCTGTCTCAGAAAAAAAAAAAACGTTAAAATGCTAAATTTATGTTTTGAATGTTTTACCACAAAAAAAAAATCTATAAAACCTACTTTCCATTTCCTCCATAAACATCAGTGCAATCACTGTAAAAGAATGCTGACGAAATATCTGAAAAACTTTGGAAAAACTATTGTAATTAGAAAATATAGTAGTACCCTGATAATTTTACATCCTAAATCAAACTATCAACTTTGGCCCAAGGCCTGGCAAGACAAGAAACTAATCAAAATATGGAGAAATGCCACCACGTAACAGAGTACCATGGCAACAGAAATACTGTCACAAAATCACAAACATAGACTCCAATACTTCAAAGATGTGAAATGTTCTATATTTGCACTGTACAGTACTTGGAATGTGGGTAAGTGCAAATAAGAAACTGATTTTAGGCCGGGCGCAGTGGCTCATGCCTGTAATCCCAGCACTCTGGGAGGCTGAGGTGGGTGGATCACGAGATCAGGAGATCGAGACCATTCTGGCTAACACAGTGAAACCCCATCTCCACTAACAATACAAAAAATTAGCCAGGCATGGTGGCATGCACCTGTAATCCCAGTTACTCGGGAGCCTGAGGCAGAATTGCTTGAACCCGGGAGGTGGAGGTTGCAGTGAGCCAAGATTGCACCACTGCACTCCAGCCTGGGTGACAGAGCGAGACTCCATCTCAAAAAAAAAAAAAAAAAAGAAACTGATTTTAACTTTTACTTAATTTTAAGTTTAAATAGTCACACTAGACTGGTGGCTACTACACTGGATGACACAGCTACATTGGTACACTCTCTGGGAGAAAGATCTTTGGTTTTCATTATTTACATACTCCCAGTTTCTATCAGTGCAAGGCACAGAGTATTCCTAGACTGAACTCATCTACTGAAGTTGTATAGGAATATTTTCTATTTTCTAGAAGGCTTTCCTTTCAAAAGCATGTTTTGACTGGAAGGTGTGAGCATAAGCACACACAAAAAATGCCTAAACTTTCAAGATAAATCAGTAACGACCAGAGAAAACCCAAAAACCCTAGGTTTTATAACCAGGCTAAAGAATCAATAAATTCCAAAAAGGAAAAGTACTAGGAAAGAAGTTTGAAGCTGATATTCCATGACCCATGTATTAATGTGTTCTCACACTGCTAATAAAGACATACCCAAGCCTGGGTAATTTATAAAGGAAAGGGGTTTAACTGACTCAGTTTCACATAGCTGGGGAGGCTTCACAATTATGGCGGAAGACGAAGGAAGAGCAAAGCGACGTCTTACATGGCGGCAGGCAAGAGAGAGCTTGTGGAGGGGAACTCCCATTTATAAAACCATCAGAACTTGTGAGACTTATTCACTACCACAAGAACAGTATGAGGGAACCCCCCATCATGATTCAATTACCTCTACCTGGCCCCACCTTGCCACAAATCGGGGGGTATTATTACAAGGTGAGATGTGGGTGGGGACATAGCCAAACCATATCAACCCAAGACCTTTCTGATATGATATCTAAGAAGAAAATTCCTATGGACATGTGATAAACCAAACATGACAATGCCAACTTAGTCTATCAAAGCATGACTTTACTTCATCTGCTTTGTGCTTTTGATGCTTTCCATCAAAAAGCTGCATACACCCATGCTGAAGCATGCCTATTCAGTTTCCAGACTGAACTATAAAACTTTTGAGGTAATATCTAACCCAAAGATTGTCTCTGTAAAAGTTATCTCCTACTTACAACTTAAATTAAAAACTTATAACTGAGTCGCTTAAGTAATTGGCCCTATGAAGAGATGGTCTTTCCTTCAATAGCTCTCTACAACTTCTACTAATTTTGGTTAGTAGGGGTGGACAAATGAAACTACTAAATATACAGGACAGGCTACTAAGATTCCTTTAAGATCTGCCTCAAAATACTCTCTTTCAGAACACTTTGAAGTTATCAGTGATATCTACCTATCACATAAAACATAACCATGGCTGTACATCTCCAAAAATTTTGGTGGAAGTTTAGAGCAATGAATACAGATTCTTCAGAAAATGGATGTTTTATACAAATATTAGAGAAAGAGAAAAGATGCTAACTCACAGTACAGGCTAAAGCATATTCAAATTATACCTCTATACCACGTCTACTGTCACCAGGTCATTCGAACTATACTCAATTACTCTCGGATTAGTTAGGTGGGGTGGTAGAGAAGAATAAGGATAATAGTTTCACAAATACATATTCTTGAAAGTAGTTTTTTAGCAAACCACACAAATTCTATGCCTTACCAATTTCAAATGGATGTTAAAACACTATACTTATTACTACAGTTAAAACACGCTTTTGTTCCAGTAGACAAAATCTTCCGGAAAGAAAAAAACCACCACACACATTACTTTTGGTTACAAATGCCATTTAGTGACCACTTAAAGAGAGCCTTGGCCAGGCACAGTGACTCATGTCTGTAATCCTAGCACTTTGGGAGTCTGAGGTGAGAGAAGTGCTTGAGCCCAGGGGCTCGAGACCAGCCTGGGCAACGTGGCAAGACCCTGACTCTACAAAAAATACAAAACATTAGCCAGGTATGGTGGTGCATGCCTGTAGTCCCAGCTGTCTAAGAGGCTGAGGTGGGAAGATCACCTGAACCCAGGCTCAGGTGAGCAAGGCTGCAGTGAGCAGTAATCACACCCCTGCGCTCCACAGCCTGGGTAACAGAGTGAGACCCTGTCTCAAAAAACTAAATAAATAGGCCAGGTGCAGTGGCTCACACCTCTAATCCCAGCACTTTGGGAGGCCAAGGCGGCCAGATCACTTAAGGCCAGGAGTTTGAGACAAACCTGGCCAACATGGCAAAACCCCATCTCTACTAAAAATACAAAAATTAGCCGGGCATGGTGGCATGCGCCTGTAGTCCCAGCTAACTGGGAGGCTGAGGCAAGAGAATTGCTTGAACCCAGGAGGCGGAGGTTGCAGTGAGCCAAGATGGTGCCACTGCACTCTGGCCTGGGCAACAGAGTGAGACTCTGTCTCAAAAAATAAATAAACAAAGACAGCCTTATTGAGTCAAAAAGTTCCTCTCCCTTTCTGTACCTGAATATTTGCAAGTACGAAATGAGGGCAACATATACATCTCATAAAGGATTTAAAAAAAAAAAAAGAAAGAAAAAAAAAGACTGGAAAGACTGAAGAGCATTAAAGGTGCTGAATATTATTTATTTTTAACCATGTATATGGTGAAAAGTGACAACAAAAATAAATAAAACTCGCAGATAAAGAAAAATGTGAGTTATCCAACTGAGTATCTGCATGTATGCACTTCTGACAATCAACATTTTTAAGAACCTGTGTGTGAAGTGTCTTGATTGTTTATCTTAATAACCATGGTTTATTTCTTCAACTATGGGTATTGGACTATATAAACAAATGTGACAAGAATCCCAGTCTAGTAGGGGAGGTAAAACACTTATTTTCAAAAAGGTTTATAAAAAGGCAAACACAATGAAATAAAGTTCTCTAGGCATTCATTGGGGGCTGAAATCACTTTTGGCTGAAGAGAAGCAGGTAAGCCTTGAAGGAGAAAGCAGAATTTAGGTTGGGCTTTCAAAAGATGAGTTAGTTTCTGCATTTGAAGAAAGGGTTGGGAAAGGGTAAAAGCAGAGAAGAAAGTAAAGTTGGGCAAAGGCGGCATCCACTCTACCCCAAAATATTTGTGTACTATGAGAAATATTTCAGCTATTTGGATGCTGATGGGAAAGACTCAGTAAAGGAGTCTAAAGATGCAGACAAGACATAGGATAAACCAAAAGATCAAGGTCCCAGAAATTTCAGAAGATTGAGAGATGCAAAGCACCTAGATCTGACAAGAGGAGAAGCAGCTGCATACAACCATGCTGAAGCTTGACCAAATTGGAGGGGAAAGGTGATGGTGTATTTATAAAATGACTAGAATGATAGATCTTGGAATCCACATTTGATAAGGAGAGAAGTAAAAACAAGACCTAATAAAGAAGAAGTAAGGAACAGTCAATGAACTGAGGTTTTGATAAAATTCAAGAACTAATGCAGGGACTTCTGTTTAAAATGACTAAACTAACTGATTGAACACAGCTGTCTGCTTTCAGGTCCTTCCAAAAATCCAATAAAAATCAGAGTAAAGATCTTTTTTAAAAAAGGCAAAAACACACAAAGACAAAGAAAATGGAAACAGGTGACAGATATCAATAGAACTGTGGAAACTGGAAAGCTAAAGGACAGTGTTAACTGTCTTAGCAGATCCGAAAAGGCTGATATTTGCCTGGGGGTGGGGAGGGAGGATGAGACGAGAATAGGGAAGGCAAGGGACAAACTATTCATGTTGCAAAACCCAGGAAGACTGGGGAATTGGAAGACTGGGGAATTGGAAGCACAGGTACATCTGAAGGCAGATGCACAGGCGGAACAAAAAATAAAGGAGTGGAGCTGGATGTGGTGGTGTGCACCTGTAATTTCAGCTACTCAGGAGACTGAGGAGAGAGGATTGCCTGAGACCAAGAGTTCGGGTCCAACCTGGGCAATATAGCGAGACCCCAACTTTTCTTTTCTTTTTTTTCTTTTTTTACAAAGGGTGAGGTGGGGTGGGCTGGGCGCAGTCACTCATGCCTGTAATCCCAGCACTTTGGGAGGCCGAGGTGGGCAGATCACACGGTCAGGAGACCGAGACCATCCTGGCTAACATGGTGAAACCTCGTCTCTACTAAAAAATACAAAAAATTAGCTGGGCATGGTGGCGGGCACCTGTAGTCCCAGCTACTCTGGAGGCTGAGGCAGGAGAATGGCGTGAACCTGGGAGGCGGAGCTTGCAATGAGCCGAGATGGCGCCACTGCACTCCAGCCTGGGAGACAGCGAGACTCTGTCTCAAAAAATAAAAATAAAAAAGGGTGGAGTGGGGGGAATCGGCTAGTAATGCAGCCTTAAAACAAAAAAAGAAAAAAGTTTAAATAAATAAAAGGGTCAAAATCTGTGCAAGAAGCAGTAGACTCCTAAATTTCCTCTCTGACTCTGAGCAACCAGGCTACTACTCTCCCACCATAACAGAAGACTCAAGGTTTACTGTGGAAAGATTGAAGTAGGTGGTCTCTGGACTCTTAGACAACAGACTCAGCTAAAGACAGGAGTATCATGCTGAAAAACAAGAGATTAAATTAAAACCTACATACTTAGTTGTGAGATCCATCCCCTGGCTTCATTCCCTGAACTGGCTTTAGAACACTGGCAGTCTAGCTTATAACCCCCAGGCTGACTAGAGAACTCAAGGTAAAAGCAGCCCAAGAAAAACAGACCAACAGAAAAGCAATGAGAAAAAGGATGAAGGTTCCCTTCTCGATGATCCATTAAATGGAAGAGTAACCCAAGAAAACATCATGGAATCCAAGAAATCAGTGGATCCAGCACAACAAAGAGGCAAAGGGAATTCCCTAGGACAGTGTTTATGGAATCCCATGACAGTAATTATCCAACAGACCTAGCAAACCAGGCCAGACTGGAGCAGGGAAATGGAGGGCTCTTGGGATAGATATTTCCTTTAGCCAAAAAAGAAAACAAATCACCAGTCTGAACAATGAGGATATTTACAGTACTGAGATTTGAGGGTGACTTATTGTGGATACCCAGAAAACAAAATGTTAAAAAAAAAAAAAAGAGGTATTTGATTACCAACAGGAAAAAAAAGGTTCCACAAAATTTTGTTTTAAAAATAAAACTTAAATATTAGTAAAACTACATAAAGATTTCAAAAAAAACTAGGTGACATTATTTGAGATTTTTGAGCCAGCAAACTGGAAAACAGTGGGTTATGATCACAGCAGAATGTCTGAATCAGTGATTTGGAGGTGTGGTGACTTTTTTTTTTTTTTTTGTACAATCTTGCTGTTTCCCAGGCTAGAGTGCAGTAGCGAAATCATAGCTCACTCAGTCTTGAACTCCTGGGCTCAGGGGATCCTCCTGAGTAGCTGGGACTATAGGCAAATGTCACCACACCCAACTAATTTTCCTATTTTTTTGTAGAAATGAGGTCTCGCTATGTTGCCCAGGCTGGTCTTGAACTCCTGGGCTCAAGGGATCCTCCACCTTGGACTCCCAAAGTGCTGGGATTACAGGCATGAGCCAATGGGCCTGGCCTGGCTGGCAACTTTTTTGTTTTTTTGAAATGGAGTCGCGCTCTGTCGCCCAGGCTGGAGTGCAGTGACACGATCTCAGCTCACTGCAACCTCCACCTCCTGGGTTCAAGAGATTCTCCTGCCTCAGCCTCCTGAGTAGCGGAGACTACAGGTGTGCACCACCACGCCCAGCTAATTTTTGTATTTTTAGTAGAAACGGGTTTTCACCATGTTGGCCAGGCTGGTCTCAAACTCCTGACCTCAAGCGATCCGCCCACCTCAGCCTCCCAAAGTGTTGGGATTACAGGCATGAGCCACTGCGCGCCCAGCCTGGGTGGTGGCTTTTTAGTAAAGACAAGATCCAGGGTGTGATTGTGTGACCAGGTGGCTAAAGAGAATGAAGAGGTAAAGGAATCAAAAGGCCAAAGTGTTAGCTGAACTGTCAATCCAGATGCTGAAGTTGCCTAAACACGATGTGTTACTGCTGGATATTTTCCAGATCCACTTTTCCACCCTCCTCTATCATGTTTTCTGCTCCAATAGGCTGACCTGTATAGACTTTACCAACAGGTCACTGTGCCCCTGGCTTCCGGTTGGGTTTGGCCAATGGGGAATCCCAGCAAGAAATTAAGAGAACAGGGTCAGGATATTCATTCCTCCAGCTTCATTCTCTCAAGGTCACCTGAAACTAGCTATGTCCCTTCGGCTGAAAGTCACCATTCCTCTCAAGGCAGCCAACTCCATACTTTTCAAGTAACTATTCCCTCTTTTATGGGATGTTAACCGTTCAGCTACAGGTTACCAAACTATTTCTTGTCACGCCACTATACCTAAATCTTTATAATAGTATCTTTATAAAATAAACTCAAATTATCCTGTCAAGTGTGCCATCTGTTCCTGTCTGGACTCTGACTATTAACTGTGATGGTGAAGATGATGTAAGGTTGTAATAGAGTATTGGAAAGTAAGGAGAGAAAAGTGACTAATATTTAAATAACAATTGCTAACATTTTAATCTCTATGTTCCAAGAACTTTTCTAAGCTCTTCGTAGAATATTAACTCATTTAATCGCAACTACCTTCTGTGGTAAGCAGAGATTTTTGTCTGGTTCATTTCCAAATCCAAACACCCAGCATAGTTGCTGGCACATGGTAAGCACTCAAATATTGATTTAAAATACACACAACAAGCAGGTTTAATTAGAAAGAGATTACTTTTTTAGTATAGTGTAGCACTTCTCCTAATTACACTTTAGAAAACTATACAAAGATCAGGGAATTGTTGACTCTCCAGAGATCACAGAAACACTAAATGAGACCATATGTGAATGATTTTCTTGTGTAGCCTACAGTGAGTCGTATTCCTTTATTTTCTGAAGAGGACTTGGGTGCCAATTTTTTAGGTTTAATATTCAAAGTCAAAGTTGCAGCGGGGGGCGATGGCTCACACCTATAATCCCAGCACTTTGGGAGGCCAAGGCGGGCGGATCACCTGAGGTCGGAGTTAGAGACCAGCCTGGCCAACATGGCGAAACCCCGTTTCTACTAAAAAATACAAAAATTAGCTGGGTGTGGTGGCGTGTGCCTGTAATCCCAGCTACTCAGGAGGCTGAGACAGGAGAATCACTTGAACCTGGGAGGAGGAGGTTGCAGTGTGCCGAGATAGCACCACTGCACTCCTCCAGCCTGGGCAACAGAGCCAGACTCTGTCTCAAGAAAAAAAAAAAAAAATTAGTCGGGTGTCATGGCAGGCACCTGTAATCCCAGCTACTCGGGAGGCTGAGGCAGGAGAATCTCTTGAACCCGGGAGGAGGAGGTTGCAGTGAGCTGAGATGGGACCACTGCACTCCAGCCTGGGCGACAAAGCGAGACTCTGTCTCAAAAAAAAAAAAAAAAAAAAAGGCAAAGTTGCTCCATACCAAGACCAGATTTTTTTTAAAAAGTCAAAGTTGCAAATTTTTAAATATTATGCACTTGCAACCTAGGAGCTGATTTAATAAGGCAGAGCACCTTTAAGTATCAGTTATGAGTTAAAATAAAGGGAAGGGGGCCAAAAAAAATATGGTTGTGAGTATAAAATGCAAAAATAAAGGTAAAGGTGAGTATTTTGTCAGCCTGTAAAAAAAGCCTCTTTAGTTTTCAAAGTACTTAATTTTTAAAGTACATCCTACATTAGAACCTAAGTCAGCCAGATAACCAATACACATTTACACAGAAATGAAGCACAGCAAAGGTGTGAAAATTAGGGCAGGAAGCATAAAACATGAATCAAAGAATGCAGAAATACAACAGATATAAGCTACAATTAAATATCTCACCGGATGCACATACAGTTTTATATGGAATAATCAAAGCAGCAGTGATACCCATCTTATAAATAAAAATCTAAAAGCCAGAGAAATAACAAGGTTAGAGGATTAATATGAAACAAAATGAGAACTCCAAAGATTTTCTGAAAGCAGAATTACTGTTTTTTCTTCATATTATGTTGCCACTCCAAAGCAAGGGGAAAACTCGCATGAGTAAGAATCTAGAAACCTGAGAAGTTTCCAGAACAGACTCAAACTGGAGTGAAAATAGGCAAAAAGAGTGAGGCATAAGGCTACGACTGGGAGCAAAATGCCAGATGGAAGTCTTGGACACGGAGGGGAGACGAATAAAGCCTTCTTAAGCGGAAGGTGGAGAAACACTGGGGTTGGATTTGGTGGGAGGAAGACAAAACGGAAAAGCACGGCCCAAGAAGCAACGGCAAAGGGAGAACTTAAACAAGATTAGATTGATGCCACAATCGAAGAGTATAAGACCTACAAATCAGATTCTGCCGGGTGGGGAAAGGGCCAGTTCGCGACCGATCAGGTGCGACTAGTTTCCCAAAAGCGGCAAAGATGTAGCTTCGCAGCCCCACCCCACGACAGCAGCTCCTCCCCAAGGAGGACCTCACGAGGTCAACTGCCGGGCTCAGGTTCTCCCCCGGAGCCTAGGTTCCACCCCGCCCCGGCCATGCGGCACAGAACTGCCTCTCTGGGCCCCTCACCGAACGCTGCAGCTCCCCAAGCCAAAATGAGGCGCGCTCCTTTCCGCTGGGATCTGGGTCGTGGTAAAGCGCCTGCACTGCCTGGTACACGAGCTGCAATGTCGGCTTTGCTCCTTCCATGGTGGTGGCTGTAGTGGCGGTAGCGACGGCTCTGATTCTTCTCCGGAGGATTCCTCGGTTGCTCCGCCTTCGCGCTTCCTCACTGTCTGGGCCACGGCCGCTCCCTGACTGGCGCCATCTCCTCCTCTTTGGCCGTTACCAGGGCAGAAGGTTCTCCGTGGAAGTTGCCCCCTCGGAAACAGCTATTAGGTCGTATTCAGGTTCCTGGCCTTTTTTCTGGTTTTTCCACTTGATTCTAGACTCTTGAGTCCACAGATTCTGGCGCTCCCGTCTTCACTCGCTGACTTGCCCTCAGAAGCCTATCTTGGGACGCCACACACCAGTGTACCTAAGGTTCGTTTACCCGGACCGGAAGCGACAGCACCGATACCTTTGGCACACTTCCGCCTGGTACACTACAAACGGCCTCCTTCCCGGCACGCCTCCTCTTGTCTCCCCGCCCCCTCCCGGAAGTGACCCTGCCGGGCCAGGAGCCGGGAAGAAGAGCCGGTGTTCTCTCTGTTCCTCGCTAGCAGCTTGGGACTTTAGCGCCGAGATGTGCCCCATATCTGAGCTGCCTTCAGCTCCTTGGAAACGGATCCAGGTTTTTCCTACCCCTTCCGACTGCCCCATCCCTCTCCAGAGAATCCTTTTCTGCCCTGGTGATCAAGGCGCGTCAATTCAACTCTCCCTAGAGTGGCCACAGTACTGGAGATCCAAAGATGACTTAAGATATGGTACCTACGCTGGCTCTAGTGGAGGAGACAGACACGTAGTCAACTGAACTATTTTACAAACCTGAAATATGTGCCACATTGAGATAAATCCAAAATGCCTAGAATCTTTTTTCAGCTCCCCTTTACTTAGTTCTTAAGCCCAAAAGAGGTCTTCATTCTGCTTACAGCTCCTGGTGCTCTAACTCCAGAGCATTTTGCATACATCTTTAGGGTTATTCTCACATTGAACTGTATTTTTGTGAATGCCTTTCTGTCCGAATCCAATACCAGTGGTCTAACAATTCACAAAAGAAAATAGAAATATTGGAAACTGTATTATGGAGAAATTGGGGACAAAAGGTAACAGTATATTGATATTAACATTGCTGCTAGTCCTTTGCACTAGTAAATAACTGCTATTTGATAAATGATCACAATGTGTAAAACACTGTAGTTACAAGATCTCATTTAATCCGCCTAACAACCTTGCCAAGTATTAATAAAACCCGTTTTAGGCGCTGACACTGACCTACAGCGCCTCAGCTCCAGCGCCATGGCGCCCTCCAGGAAGTTCTTCGTGGGGAGGAACTGGAAGATGAACGGACGGAAGAAATGTCTGGGGGAGCTCATCGGCACTCAGAACGCGGCCACTGTGCCTGCCGACACCAAGGTGATTTGTGCTCTCGCCACTGCCTATAACCCGAGTTGGCCCGGCAGAAGCTAGCTCCCAAGATTGCTGTGGCTCCGCAGAACTGCTACAAAGTGACTAATGGGGCCTTTACTGGGGAGATCAGCCCTGGCATGGTCAAAGACTTAGGAGTCACGTGGGTGGTGTGGTCCTGGGGCACTCAGAAGGCGTGTCTTTGGGGAGTCAGATGAGCTGATTGGGCAGAAAAGTGGCCCATGCTCTGGCAGAGAGACTCGGAGTAATCGCCTGCATTGGGGAGAAGCTAGATGAAAGGGAAGCTGGCATCACTGAGAAGGTTGTTTTTGAGCAGACAAAGGTCATCGCAGATAATGTGAAGGACTGGAGCAAGGTCATCTTGGCCTATGATCCCGTGTGGGCCACTGGTACTGGCAAGACTGTGTGGGGAAAAGCAAGAGAGATCAGATTGTTACTGTGTCTGTGTAGAAAGAAGTAGACATAGGAGACTCCATTTTGTTCTGTACTAAGAAAAATTCTTCTGCCTTGAGATTCTGTTAATCTGTGACCTTACCCCCAACCCCGTGCTCTCTGAAACATGTGCTGTGTCAACTCAGAGTTAAATGGATTAAGGGCGGTGCAAGATGTGCTTTGTTAAACAGATGCTTGAAGGCAGCATGCTCCTTAAGAGTCATCACTCCCTAATCTCAAGTACCCAGGGACACAAAAACTGCGGAAGGCCGCAGGGACCTCTGCCTAGGAAAGCCAGGTATTGTCGAAGGTTTCTCCCCATGTGATAGTCTGAAATATGGCCTCGTGGGAAGGGAAAGACCTGACCGTCCCCCAGCCCGACACCCGTAAAGGGTCTGTGCTGAGGAGGATTAGTAAAAGAGGAAGGAATGCCTCTTGCAGTTGAGACAAGAGGAAGGCATCTGTCTCCTGCCTGTCCCTGGGCAATGGAATGTCTCGGTATAAAACCCGATTGTATGCTCCATCTACTGAGATAGGGAAAAACCGCCTTAGGGCTGGAGGTGGGACATGCGAGCAGCAATACTGCTTTGTAAAGCATTGAGATGTTTATGTGTATGCATATCTAGAAGCACAGCACTTAATCCTTTACATTGTCTATGATGCAAAGACCTTTGTTCATGTGTTTGTCTGCTGACCCTCTCCCCACAATTGTCTTGTGACCCTGACACATCCCCCTCTTGGAGAAACACCCACGAATGATCAATAAATACTAAGGGAACACAGAGGCTGGCGGGATCCTCCATATGCTGAACGCTGGTTCCCCGGGTCCCCTTATTTCTTTCTCTATACTTTGTCTCTGTGTCTTTTTCTTTCCTAAGTCTCTCGTTCCACCTTACGAGAAACACCCACAGGTGTGTAGGGGCAACCCACCCCTACAAGACTGCAACACCCCAACAGGCCCAGGAGGCACACAAGAAGCTCCGAGGATGGCTTAAGTCCAACATCTCTGATGCAGTGGCTCAGAGCACTGGTATCATTTATGGAGGCTCTGTGACCAAGGCAACCTGCAAGGAGCTGGCCAGCCAGCCTGACGTGGCTGCCTTCCTCATGAGTGGTGTTTCCCTCAAGCCCGAATTCGTAGACATCATCAATGCCAAACAATGAGCCCCATCCGTCTTCCCTGCCCTTCCTGCCAACCCAGGAACTAAGCAGCCCAGAAGCTGAGTTACTGCCCCTCCCCTGCACATGCTTCTGATGGTGTCATCTGCCCCCTATTGTGGCCTCATCCAAACTGTATCTTCCTTTACTATGTATACCTTCACCGTGTAATGGTCGGGACCAGACCAATCCCTTCTGCACTTACTGTAATTGTTGGAACTAAATGTCACCAATGTGGCTTCTCCTTGGCTGAGAGGTGAAAGGGATGGAATTTGCTCCTGGGTCCCCTAGGCCCTAGTGAGGGGAGGAGAGAGAACCCGTCCTCTCCCTTCTTACACTGTGAGGCCAAGCAGAAGCCAGGGGTGCTGCCCTCTCCCACGGTGCCAACGCCTTTGTGTGTTGTGTATGTGAGCCATCCCACATGTGAGGGAAATAAACCCCTGGCACTTAAAAAACAAACAAAAAAACGCATTTTAAAGAAAGAAAAATAGTAATGTAATTTGCCCAAGGATACAGTTCTTAAAGTTAGGATTTGAATCCAGATCAGTGTTGCTCCAAAACCTGTTAAATCACACAATCCCTATCATCTTGTGCATTCGTTTGCTTCTGAATTGTTAGTCAAGGAATTTTTAACTGCCAACAACATGATGAAAACAATGTTACTGCACAGAGTTGATACAATTTTAGACAGAAAAAAGAAACTTGATATTTTGGTTACCTAATCCATTCATTCATTAAAAAAAGATTTAGTGCTGGGCTTGGTGGCTCACAACTGTAATCCCAGCATTTTGGGAGGCCAAGGCAAGAGGATTACCTTTGAGGCCAGGAGTTCAAGACCGTCCTGGGTAATGAAATGAGACTCCATCTCTACAAAAAAAATGCAAAAAAATTAGCAGGGCATGGTGGTGGGTGCCTCTAATCCCAGCTACTCAGGAGGCTGAGGTGGGAGTATTGCTTTAGCCCAGGAGGTGGGGGTTGCAGTGAGCAGAGATTGTGCCACTGCACTCCAGCCTGGGAAACAGTGAGACCATATCTCAAAACAAATTTTTGTGTGTGTATCAAAGGACACTATCAAGAAAGTGAAGTAACAGTCCACAACATGGAAGGGAATGTGCAAATAACATATCTGATAACTGATTAGTATCCAGAGTATATAAAGAACTCTTACAATTCAACAATGAAAAGACAACTCAGTTTTTGGGTTTGTTTTGTGTGTGTGTGTGTGTGTGTGTGTGTGTGTGTGTTTTGTTTTTTTGTTTTGAGTTGGAGTCTTGCTCTGTTGCCCAGGCTAGAGTACAATGGCACAATCTCAGCTCACTGAAACCTCCACCTCCTGGGTTCAAGCGATTCTTGTGCCTCATCCTCCCACATAGTTGGGATTACAGGTGCCCACAACCATGCCTGGCTGATTTTTGTATTTTTAGTAAAGACAGGGCTTCACCATGTTGGCCAGGTTGGTCTCGAACTCCTGACCTCAAGTGATCCACCCGCCTCAGCCTTTCAAAGTGCTGGAATTACAGGCGTAAGCCACCATGTCTGGCCTCAGATAATTCAGTTTTTTAAATGGGCAGTGAATTTGAATAGACATTTCTTCCAAGAAGATATACAAATGCACATGAAAAGATGCTCATCATTAGTCCTCAGGGAAATACAAATCAAAACTGCAATGAGATACAACTTCACACCCACTAGAAAAACTAAAATTTAAAAAATGATAAATGCTGGTGAGAATGTGGACAAATCAGAACTCTCATGCACTATTCATGGGATTGTATCATGGTGCGGCCATGTTGAAAAACAGTTTGGCAGCTCTTCAAAAAAATGTTAAACATAGAATTATCATATGAACCAGCAGTTCTACACTTAGGTATATACTCAAGAGAAATGATAATGTGTGTGCATACAAGCACTTGCACGTGCATATTCATAGCAGCATTATTCATAATAGATGGCAGAAACAGCCCCAATATCCGTCATTTGATGCATGGATAAACAAAGTGTGCTATATCCATACAATGAAAGGTTATTTGACCCTTAAAAGGAATGAAGTACAGATAGATGCTACAATATAGATAAACTTGAAAAATTATGCTAAGTGAAAGTGGCCAGACACAAAAGGCACATTAATTACGTGATTCTATTTACATAAAATGTTCAGAGTAGGCAAAATTCTAAATATAGACAGTAGATTGGTCATTTCCAGGGTTGGTTTTTTGTTTTGGGTTTTTTTTTTTTGTATTGATGGAAATAAATGCTCTGGAATTATTGACGATGTTCAGAAAAACCTCATGAATATATTAAAAACCACTGGCATATGTTTTTTATATGTTTCAAAAGGATGAATTTTATGGCAATGTGAACTATATTTCAATAAAACTTATTTTTAAAAGTTCTATGGTTAGGAATTATTAAAACACCACATGGATATTTAGCTAACAGTTGGAGAAAAAAGAAAAAAAAATAGAGGTGATACCTAACCCAGAGTAGAGAGATTGGTAACACCATCTGGAGAAATTATGTCTAAACTGAGACCAGACTGATAGATAAATAGGAAGCAATTAGGCAAAGGGTTTAGTATTGTAGGCAGAGGCAACAGTATGAAAGTCTGGAGGCAAGGGAAAAAATTACGTTCTGAAGACTGAAAGTAGCTGAAGGATAGAGTTGACATTGGGTAGGAGTAAGAAATGAAGCTAAACAGTGTTTAACCCATCTTTGTGACCTCATGCCATTACCTGATACATAGTGGGTGCTTAGCAAATGTCTTAAGTGACATGTTTCTTTGTTCCTTAGTCTTAAAAAAAAAAAAAGTCTAGTTTGACATGAAATGGCTTGGGCAGGGAAGGTGGCTAGAACAGAAATAAGAAATGATTGTAATAATCGTGGTGAGGAGTGATGGTAGCCTGGAGTAAAGTGTTGGCGGTGGGCATGGAGATAGAGAGGTATTTAGGAACTTAGGAGGAAGAATCTTGATATGGTGATTACTCAAGCTGCAAGGTGTGACAAGAGGGAAGAAAACCCAGGCTTTTGAGATATGGAAGCTAAAGGAAGAAATGGCTTTTATGGAAACAGAAAAGGATATGAGGATGAAGATAAGTTTAATCTTAGCCATGTTGAATATTGAGGCACTTAACAGACAGCCAAGACCAGCAGGCTGTAGCATGTGTGGGACTGAAGCCCAGGGGGTGGGTTGAAAATCCAGATTTGAGAGTTGTCAGTTTCTAGTTGGTGGCTAAAGACAAAGGAGTGATTGAGACGCGCATCTTTAAGCACCAAATAAATGCACCAGAGATGTCGAATATTGTTAGAAAACACATTTGAAATAAAATATTAGAAATATATAAAATATTTAAAATACCAAAACCCCTATAACTTTTGTCATTAGGCACAATGGTAACCCTAGGAAAACTGGACTCTAATGCAAAGTTTCATGAGACCAAACCCACCCCCAACAAAAAGAGCCCCGACTCCTTCCTTCTGCAAGCAAGCTAAATATGGATTCTCTGAAGGAAAGAAGGAAAGAGATAATGAGTGTTTCTTTTACTGACTTGGGGTGAGATTATCCAAAGATTGAGGGCTGTACCTCAAGCACTCCAGTTCTCTACAGGCAATGCCATGAAGCTTTCCATAAAAGCTTTGATCTGGCCAGGCGAGGTGGCTCACGCCTGTAATCCCAACACTTTGGGAGGCTGAGGTGAGTGGATCACCTGAGGTCCGGTGTTTGAGACCAGCCTGGCCAACATGGCGAAATCCCGTCTCTACTAAAAATGCAAAAATTAGCCAGGCGTGGTGGCATGTGCCCGTAATCCCAGCTACTCAGGAGGCTGAGGCAGGAGAATCACTTGAACCCGGGAGGCGGAGGTTGCAGTGAGCCAAGATCGTGCCACTGAGCTCCAGCCTGGGCAACAGAGCAAGATTCTGTACCCCCCACCCCCTGCCAAAAAAAAGCTTTGATCTGCCATGAGAAGGCACCCATGATTTGTGGTGAACCTCAGGTTACAATAATAAGCATAGGTTGTGGCCCCACAGAGGCCTCCTTAATTCTCTTGTAGCCTCTTGACACCCACCCCACCCCACATCATCCTCCAACCTCAGGGTAAAGTGAGCCACTGCACTTTGGGGAGAAGTTGCAAAGGCAGTGTGTCAGAGGCCAGTGGTTTTACTCTAATACCCATTGTTTTCTTTCCTAGAGTTCTCTGAAGAAATATTCTTTTTTTCTCAAGCTAATTCAAATTAAGTTTCTGTCACTTCCACCAAGAATTCTGAAGTCCAACCTCATCAAAATCTTAGCTCGGCTTACCATAACAAAATACCAGCTTGAAGAAGGGAAATTTATTTTCTTACAGTTTTGGAGGCTGGAAGTTCGAGATCAGGGTACCAGCCTGATCAGGTTCTGGAGAGGGCCCTCTTCCTGGCTTGCAGATCACCACTTTCTTGCTCCTCTTCTTGTAAGGCCACAGTCCTCTTGGATTAGGGCTCTACCTTATACCTCATGTGACCTTAATTACCTCCTAAAGACACTATGTCTGGATACAGTCACATTGGGGGCTAGGGTGTCAACATATGAATTTTGGGGGGACACAACTCAGTCCATAACATCTGTCATTATGCCCACTGGCCTTGGAGAGTTAGTAGAAGGCCCTCATCCTTGCCCGAAAGAATACGATAACATCAGACTTCTTTGGTACACAGATTATAGTAAAAGTTCAGGCAAAGCCATGCTGACTGCACCAGGGACAGGGATATGTTATGATTCACTGAAAGACAATACCTTGATTCTTTTGTAGCTGATAAGCATGGTGACTGGAGCTTCGCGTGCATGTGTGAGACATACCTCCCTCCAACCTTGTTACCACATCTGCACATTACCTGCCTGATGTGAACAAAAGAAAAGAAAGATTTTTTTTTTTAAAGACCATGCCTTTGAATTGGACTTCACAGCTCCCTGCTAGGAAAACAAGCAGTCACAATTTTCTCTGGTAGTAACGGGACACTTACAGGATAAAAAGATGTATGCATAAGAATGTTCATCCTAGTGTGGTTTCCCCTAATGAAAAAGTAGAAATATCCTCAACGTCCATCAATAGGCATCTTGATGTCCATCAAGAACTTTAGGATATATGCATGCTTTGGATACTAGACAGCCACTGAAAATCAAGCAGAAATGACTCTCATTAATTTTGTTACATATGGTAATGATATTGGGGCTATATAGGAAAATGTCCTTACTTATTTAGAGGTACAGACAGTCCCGACATGATTTTTTGACTTTATAGTGGTGCAGAACAGCTACTTGTGGGGGCTGAGGCAGAAGAATCACTTAAGCCAGGGAGGTTGAGACTGCAGTGAGCCGAGATCACACCACTGCACTTCAGCCTGGGTGACAGAGTGAGACCCCGTCTCTAAAAAAAAGAAAGAAAGAAAGGAAAAGAAAAACAAAAATCATAAATTGAAAATGCACTTTTTATGTGTGAGATAGGGTCTCACTCTGTCACCCAGGCTGGAGTAAAGGAGCGCAATCTCAGCTCACTACAGCCTCGACCTCCCACGCTCAAGTGATTCTCCTGCCTCAGCCCCTCAAGTGGCGGGGACCACAGGCATGCACCACCACACCCAGCTAATTTCTTTTTACTTTTGGTAGAGAGGTTTCACCATGTCGCCCAGGCTGGTCTCAAACTCCTGAGCTCAAGCAATCCACCCACTTTGGCCTCCCAACATGCTGGGATTACAGGTGTGAGCCACTGTACCCGGTCTGCACTTTTGACTTACAATAACTTCAATGTACTATGGTTTTGCATATACTAAAATACTTAGGCGCAATGTAGTATAATAAAGAATATATCAAGTCTTCATCCCCCATTCCTGGCACAGTACTTCAAATGCTCTTGAAATTTTCCAAGTGATGGCAATGCCTTTGTTACAGTAATGAAGTGACTCTGTGCAGACCCCTAGATAACTTCAGGATGAGGTTTGGTGACCAGAAAGACCAACCATGTGTTTAGAAGGTTGGGACTCTGGGCCCCTTGGAACTCTGGTAGGAACTCTAGGAGAGAGAGGAGCTTAAGATGAGTTCAATCATGTGGTCAATTGTTTAATCCATCATGCCTACACTTTGAAACCCCAGCAAAAACTCTGAACATCAAAGTTCAGTGGCTGTTCCTAGTTTAACACATTGGTGTGCTGAAATGGTGATGCCCCATGATTCCAGGAGAGGGCATGGAAACTCTGTCTTCCTCCCAGGCCTCTAACAATTTTTTTTTTTTTTTTTGAGATGGAGTCCCACTCCATCACCCAGGCTGGAGTGCAGTGGTACGATCTCAGCTCACTGCATCTCCACCTCCTGGGTTCAAGCAATTCTCCTGCCTCAGCCTCCCAAGTAGCTGGGATTACAGGTATACACCAACACGCTCAGCTAATTTTTTTATATTTTTAGTAGAGACGGGGTTTCACCATGTTAGCCAAGCTAGTTTCAAACTCCTGACCTCAAGTGATCCACCTGCCTCTGCCTCCCAAAGTGCTACGATTACAGGTGTGAGCCACCGCTCCAGGCCATGTTTTATAATAAAACTTTAATCATAAGTATTATGCTTTCCTGAGTTCTGTGAGTTGTTCTAGCAAATTATCAAGCATGTGGGGACTGTGGGAACCCCTGAGTTTGCAGCCAGTTGGTCAAAAGTGCAAGGGCTTAGGGACATCCCAAAGTGAGGGTGATGTCTGAAATGAGAGCATCTTATAAAAGACTGAGCCCTTAACGCCATGGAGTCTGATACTAACTCTGGGTAAATAACATCGGAATTGGGCTGGGCATGGAGGCACATGCTTATAATCCCAGCACTTTGGGAGGCCAAGGCAGGTGGATCATTTGAGCTCAGGAGTTTGAGACCAGCCTGAGCAACATGGCGAAACCCCATCTCTACAAAACAAACAAACAAACAAACAACAAAAAAAAATTAGCCAGAAGTGGTGGTGAGCACCTGTGGTCCCAACTACTGGGGAGACTGAGGTGGGAGGATCACCTGAGCCTGGGAGGCAGAGGTTGAAATGAGCCAAGATCGTGCCACTGCACTCCAGCCTGAATAAGAGCGAGACCCTCTCTCAAAAAAAAAAAAAAAAAAAGTTGCTGTTTTTTAAATAACCAACAGCCCTTTGAATTGAATTATAGCTCACCTAGTTGGGGTGGAAACAGAACAGGTAAGCTGTTCATCATGTCTGTAATTGAGTTTAACATATAAAAACAAAAAAAAGGTAAAGCAAATATTGCAAAATAATAATGTTATAGGGAATAAATAAATGTGTTTACCATTCTCTCTACTTTTCTATATGTTTAAAGTTTTCCATATTAAAAAAAATTGCTTGATGACTCATGACATAGAAAAAAATAAAAGCTGGAAACAAAATTATATCAGTTTTTGTTTATTGACATAAAAAGATATCTCAGAAATATTATTGGAAAAGAAACAGGTTATGAATCAGCCTGTAAAAATGCTTGTTGATACAAAAACATATTTGTATATTGGCAAAGAGAGGGGTTTGGAAGAATAGACAACAAAATGTTAACAATGGTTATCTCTGGTGATGAGATTTTGAGTGGTTTATATTTTTTTCTTTCTTTTTTTTTCTTTTTTCTTTTTTAAGACAGAGTCTCCCTCTGTCGCCCAGGCTGGAGTTCAGTGGCGCCATCTCAGCTCACTGCCATCTCCACCTCCCAGGTTCAAGCAATTCTCCTGCCTCATCCTCCCAAGCTGGGATTACAGGTGCTCACCACCACATCCAGCTAATTTTGTATTTTTAGTAGAGATGGGGTTTCACCATGTTGGCCAGGCTGGTCTCATTCTCCTGACCTCAAGTGATCCACCTGCCTCGGCCTCCCACAGTGCTGGGATTACAGTCGTGAGCCATTGCGCCCAGCCGGTTTATATTTTCTTTTTTGTGTTTTTCCTCATAGCACTATCACCACTTGACACATTCCATACTTTTGTTGTTTTTAGGTACTCCCTTCATTAAAGTGTAAGTTCCCTGATGAGAAAAGAAAATAGCTTTAATCTGAGGAATGAGAATTCTTTTAAATTATCAGGCGCAGAGAGGCATGAAAATGAGACAACAATCACGCCCTACTTCCCCATTTTGAACTATGTATTCGTCTCTTGAAACTGCTTGCTATTGCTACAAGTAGCTAAAAATTAACTAAAATTAACCTAATAATGCCATACCAGACACCATAACCCACATTCTGTAGCTTAACAGTGTATGGCACTCAATAGTCAATGTTATTTCTATAAACCAATTAGAATTTTTGACAGATAACTTTGTATCGGGCTACTAGGTTTCCCCCTTTTTTGACTTTAAAAACCTGCTATAATAAAGGCCAAATGGAGCTCATATCCAAGGGTACTTGGGTCTGAGACTTCTGGGCAGCTCTTCTCACTTTGTCTCAAATAAATTCTTTCTGAGACAGGGTCTTTCTCTGTCACCCAGGCTAGAGGGCAGCAGCGCAATCATGGCTCACTGCAGCCTCAAACTCCTGGACTCAAGTAATACTCCTGCTGAGTAGCTCCTAGCAAGTAGCTGGGACTACAGTTGTGCACCACCATGCCCAGCTACTTCTTAAATTTGTTGTTGTTGTTGTTGAGATGCAGTCTTGTTTTGTTGCCAGGGTTGGTCTTGAATTCCTTGCCTCAAGCGATCCTCCCACTTCAGCCTCCTAAAGTGCTGGGATTACAGGCATGAGCCACTTTGCCTGGCCTCTAGTAAACTCTTCAAATTGTATTTTGTGTCTCTGCCTCTTTCATTTAGGTCAACAATGCAAACAGAAACTCTGTGTTGGTCACTGCCATATCCCCAGTGCTTTGAACAGTGGCTGGCATATGGTAGACAGAAAATAAATAGTTGTTGAATGCATTAATAAGGTTCACATCATTTGAATCTTTTTTTTTATAGACAGGTTCTTGCTCTGTTGCCCAGGCTGGAGTGCAGTTGTGGGATCATAGCTCTCACAGCCTCAAACTTCTGGATTCAAGTGATCCTCCCACCTCAGCCTCCCAAGTAGCTGGAACTACAGGCCTGTGCCATTATGCTAATTTTTTAAATTTTTTGTAGAGATAAGATCTCGCTATGTTGCCCAGGCTAGTCTCAAACTCCTGGCCTCAAGTGATCCTCCTGCCTCAACCTCCCAAAATTCCAGGATTACAGGCGTGAGCCATCACGCCCAGCCTGAATTTTTTCTTTATAGTGATTGTTTACATTTATTATAGTTTTTAAAAATTAATTTTTTTTAATTCCAGCACCCATTTCAGAAGGGTCCCTGTACATCCCTGTCATCACATACACAATAACTGGCCAATAGTAATGATCATGCGAAGTAACTTTTGGGCTTCATTGATGAGAACTTGGTCTTTTGGGGTGCCACCAACTTCAATTATCTTGGCGCCAGCTAAGAGTTGCATTATAAGGCCAGACATGACAATGGGAGAGATCCCCAGCTCCAGCTCCATCAATGTGCCTCTGTTAGAGGCTAGAATCACTCTCATCCAATAGAAAGGGTCAACTGAATCTGAAGACATGATACCAAATAGAGGAATCTGGCAGCACACTAAGAAGATAAAGAGGGCAATAGTGGTCCACAGCACTTTCTCCTTAAACTGAATCCTCCTTTCCAGCTTCTAAATTTCCAGCAGGATGACACAGAAGGGCTTGATGACTTGCAGAAATTTGATCACCATGGCGGCGGCTGCTCAGGCTCTGGGTCCCGCTTCGGCTCAGCTCTGCTCCGTGTGAGGCAACGCTGCCCGCAGCCCAGCCTGTTCCACTGCACAGCTAAAGAGAGAGTCTGGCTATGTTGCCCAGGCTAGCCTTGAATGCCTGAGCTCAAGCAATCCTCCTGCCTCAGCCTCTTAAGTAGCTGGGACTACAGGCACAGGCCGCCACACCCAGTGATTACTTACATTCTTAACAAGCATATTTTATCAAAAACAACACAGCTGGAGTTTCCCTGCCCCCCAAAACAATGACACTATAAACTTGAAGTTATAATTGTCAGGGGCCAGTGTTGGCTGAATCTTGGTGGCTGTTTGTGGAGAAAAGGCCACATGGCACCAACCTCTCCTGACTCAACTTCTCCTGACTTACCAGCCCTCAGGGCACATACTCTAGACCAAATTCCTGCAGCTGCACAACCTAAGACAGCCACAAACCCAGCACCAAACACATTTCTTTTCCCTCAATTAAACCCAATTCAGGGTTTGCGTGCTGAGGACAGCATCTGCCTTTGTCTGGCTCTTCAGCTCAGAACCACCCTGAGTCATAGCCAGCATTTCACTGGATTTCAATTGCAAAGCAAATGCAAACTGGTGGGAGGGGCTGGAGGTGGAGGACACTGAACCGAGATCTTGAACTTCCATGAATCATGATGTTACAGAATTTTTTTTAACGAATCAGAGAGACCAGTGGGGTTCAGGAGGATATTTATTATTTAGGTGCACCGGCTCAGTCAGATTAACATCCAAAGGACTGAGCCTTGAAGAAAGAGTTGTTACCTTTTAAGCGTTTCGTAGGGTGGAGGGAGATCCGTGCAGGGGAAAGTATACTACAGAAGCGAGAAGCAAAGACAGTTTTTCAATTAATTGAGACATGCATTACATCATTTCTTACTTTTCAAGGAAAAACATGTTTTACGACTTGAGTTTATCTGTCTAGTGACCTTGCAGCTGCATAGCTAGGGAAATAGGGTCTTCACAATGCCTGGGAAAAGAGGAGAGATAAAGCTTACTAGCCACAGAAAAATAGGCAGTTAATTTTTAAAGGACTCCAGCTCTTTTTCTTTCTCGGGGGAATTGGGTTTTCTTATATACAGCTGAGTTTCTGCTTACACACTCTTTAATTTCTTTTAATTCCTGTTTCAATGAGAGCACAAATTAACTGCCTACAGCCACAAGGAGCCTTGCTGGAAGATTTTCTGAGGGACAGTTGTGACATGCTGGGGTGGGAAAGTACTAAGTAGGTCTGCATTCTTCTGAACATAAACAGAGTGAAATTCATTTCAGAAAAGGAAATATGATACAGAGAACCCCAGGGAAAGAGAATAGAAAAAAAAAATCCTAATTCAGTAAAAGGAGCACCAAACTACCCCTGACCCCATCTTTCTTATCACACTCAAAGGCTTTCCTTGACGGTTTTCTCTTTGGAATCCAGATGTAGAGGAGGGAGAAAAGTAGCTTTCACCCCAAAAAGATTAATTTGTATAATTCATATTATATCCAGTTTATTGATACCCAGCCCTGAAGTATACTTCAGGGTGGTGAGCAATGCATTGGTGCTGGTGTGATCTGGCCGAACTGCTGGACAACCAGGCTGATGGATCAATGCTCTTCTCCCACAAATACAAAAAGCACCGCTCACTGTAAGGGGAAAAGTGACTCTCGTACAGCACTAGGAAGAGAGCTGTCCTAAAAACCAGACTCCTTGGTGCCAATCCCAACACCACTTCTTTCCAGCCAGGTGACTCCAGCCAAATAACTACCTTCCTAAGCTGGATTCCCCTACAAAAAGGGGAACCAGACACAGTGACTCACACTTGTAATCCCTGCACTTGGGGAGGCCAAGGCGGGAGGATGGCTTGAGCCCAAGACTTGAAGACCAGCCTGGGCAACATAGTGAGACCCCATCTCTGCAAAAAATAAAAAAATTAGCCAGGCAATATGGCATGAGTCTGTAGTCCCAGCTACTCTGGAGGTTGAGGTGGGAAGATCCTTGAGCCTGGGAGGTCAAGGCTTCAGAGAGCTGAGCTGTGATCACGCCACTGCACTCCAGCCTGGGCGACAAAGTTAGATGCCCCTCCAAAAAAAAAAGCGGGGCATTGGGAGGCAGGTGTTCATAATACCTACCAATCCAACACACAGGAAAACCAGATAATGTGAAAGTGGCTTGGAATTGGTTCACTGTAAATAACTATAAAATGATTAAACACTTTTACAAATATGTGGAGTCAGTAACTTCTGGTCTTAGAAATAATATTTAGAAATAATTCACAGAATCTGGGCACCGTGACTCATGCCTGTAATCCCAGGACTTTGGGGGGCTGAAGCAGGTGGATCACTTGAGGCCAGGAGTTTGAGGCCAGCCTGGCCAACGTGGTGAAACCCCGTCTCTACTAAAAATACAAAAATTAGCCGGGCATGGTGGCAGATGCCTGTAATCCCAGCTACTCGGGAGGCTAAGGCTGGAGAATTGCTTGAACCTGGGAGGCAGAGGTTGCAGTAAGCCGAGATGGAGCCACCGCACTCCAGCCTGAGCGACAAGAGCGAAACTCAGTCTCAAAAAAAAAGGGGAAATAATTTACAGATTTTTACCAAAACCCAATAGCCCTTTGGAACATCGGAAGAATCGTGTATTTAATGAGCTACCAAGTCAGGAAACAAGACAAAGTCTTGGCTACCCCACCAGCCAAGCACCCTAGACCACTGTCACATTACCACACTGCCTGCAGCTTCCTGCTTCTTGGGGCCAAACTGCTTGGCAGCCAGCTATTGCTTCCTGAAGAATTTAGATATTTACATCCACTCATAACTCTCCCCTTCCCTGTCACTCTGCTTAGTGGGTACTGAGTACGTACCTGCTCTGGTTCCACACCGCTGCATTTAGACCCCAGAAGCTCTTTCCCTGAACAAACTCAAAGCCCTCATCAATGTCCTCCAGCGTTCTAGATCTCTCTGCAGCCTCCAATTTCCCTCTTCCTCCAATGCCCAAATCCTCACCTTCCAGGACTCCAACTTCCAGGACTCATTCCTCTCTGGTTGTCACTCTGATTCTTAATCACGGCTATCAACCCATTGCAGGTGAAATCACTTGGGGGACTTTTAAAAATACCAATGCCTGGGTGCCTTCCTAGAGCAATCAAATCAGAAACTCTGGGGCTAGGTCTGGAGTGCCAATCTAGGTATTTTAAAGCTCCCCCGTGATTCTAATATGCAACTGTGTTGATAGCCATGCCTTCATTTTGTTACAGAAGAGTTTCTCAATGGGAGAGCCACTGGCATTCGGGGGAATTCTTCCTTGTGCAAGGAAGCACTGCAGCCTGTCACTAACACACCCCAGTCATAGCAGTAGCCAAAAATACATTAAACATCTCCACATGCCCTTAGCTGAGAATCTCATCAACTCTTCTTCCTTTCGTGCGCTTCTTAAGAGTCAAAGCATACATACCCCACGGCTCTTCAGGTTTTTGGTTGCTTTTTTGAGACAGGGTCTTGCTCTATCACCCAAGCTGGACAATGGTAAGATCTCAGCTCACTGAAGCTTCGACCTTCTGGGTTCAAGCAATCCTCCACCTCAGCCTCCCAAGTAGCTGGGACCACAGGTGCATGCCCCTATGCCTGGCTTATTTTTAAATTTTTTTGCAGAGACAAGATCTTCCTATGTTACCCAGGCTGGTCTTGAACTGAACTCAAGCAATCCTCCCGCCTCAGCCTCCCAAAGCACTGGGAGTACAGGCGTGAGGCACCATGCCCAGCTGGCTCTTCAGTTCTTTTTTCTTTATTTTTTTTTTCTTTTTGTGAGATGGAGTCTTGCTCTTGTCACCCCAGGCTGGAGTGCAATGGCGTGATCTTAGCTCACTGCAACCTCTGTCTCCTGGGTTCAAGTGATTCTCCTGCCTTAGCCTCTGGAGCAGCTGAGACTACAGGTGCCCGCCACCATGCCCAGCTAATTTTTGTATTTTTAGTAGAGACAGGTTTTCATCATGTTGGCCAGGCTGGTCTTGAACTCCTGACCTCAAGTGATCCACCCACCTCAGCCTCTCAAAGCGCTGGGATTACATGCGTGAGCCACCACACCCGGCCAGCTTTTCAGTTCTTGTATGACCAATTGTTATTTGCTTAGGACTGAGGGGTTTTCCAGAATATGGGATTTTCTTTTTTTTTTCTTCTTTTTTTTTTTGAGACGGAGTCTCACTCTGTCGCCCAGGCTGGAGTGCAGTGGTGC